>NC_135789.1:6181666-6818333 GCF_051106095.1 Pogona vitticeps
ATGCAATCATGTCCTCTTCTTCTGGTTGCTGCACAAGGGTGGAGGGCGGGGTTTCACTTCACTGGGGCTTATTTTGGGGGTAGGGCTTATGTTACGAGCACCCTGAAAAATCATAGTAGGGCTTATTTTCAGGTTAGGTCTTATTTTAGCGGAAACAGGGTAACTGACAAAGAGTCAGGGTGTACCCCAGTTGCACAATCGAGTGTGTGACAGGTGCTTAACTGAGACATGCCTCGGTTTCCGTTAGCTGCAATTAGCTGCAGCAAAGTATGCAAACTTTATATAAATACACTACCAGTAACATTCTGGCCAATAAATGTGAGGTTTCGTTTAGGTTTTGGCAATGTTTTTCTGATGCCATGGGAAGGCATACAACACTCTTGAGGTGGAAAAATCACTGCATGAATCTGAGCCAAGACTGGGTTTTTGTTTTGGAGTGGACCCAAACCAAATTGCTTGATCTAATTCCCCTGAAATTGACCAGTCCTACCTATTGATTTCAGCGGGAAGCTTGACAAACTTCATATGGATCAAGTTTCAGCTTATAATTGCAGGCAAAAAGGAGTAGAAATAATTGCTTTCACCACTGCATTTCCAGCCAGGGCATATTTCATGAGTGGGGAAGAAATAAAAATGGGCCTTAATGGGTGTCTACAATACTGTTCCCAATTCCCCCCCCCAGCAGGCATGTTAGAATTATTCCTCTTCAATTAAAAGTGCTGGAATGTGGTAGCAAGCGTTTTCTCTGGGCCCCCCCCAAAAAAAAATCCTTGGAGATCCTGAAAGGTTGCTGTCTGTCAGAGCAAAAGAGAGTGGGCAAGATGGAGACAAGTGTGACCCAGCAGCTTGGCTATTTTCTTGACCAGATGAGCGAAATGCTTTCTGTGGCACCTGTGTTGCCGTACAAGTGAAAAGGCTAAGAGGCTCATACGCTAATTCTATTGAATGAAAACTCAAAAGGCTTTCAGTGGGATAAAAAAAAGAGTGAGAAAACAGAGCAACACATGTAGATGTATGTCTATATAGGAAACTTTCCAAGTTTTCCTCTCAGGCCCAAGTGAGATGCATGGGGCTGACTCAATTGTTTTAATGTTGGTTGGTGTTCCAAACCCATTTTCCATTACCTTTGTGATCTTAACCCTTGTAATACTAGTAGGGCTGGTATTGCCCAGTAGGATTAAGATGAAGGACAAGAAATGCTTGCTATATGCAGATTTTGAGGGATCAGTATCTTAAGCCCTTAACAACTGGGCTTTATGTGCACTTTTATTTCTGCTAGCTGGCGCAGACTATTATATATCCTCTAGGACCATTAAATTCATTAAACGAGCCATGGAAAGACAAGATTCATTGTCTGCTTCGCTATCTTTGCACTTTAATCTTATAACTTGTAGAGATACTTGCTTGAGAGTGCTTATTTTGTTATTTTATGCTTTTCTGATTGTTTCTATGTTAGCTGTAAACTACCATCTTTTAAGATTTTTAAGATCTAGGTTAGCTGTAAACTATCGTCTTTTAAGAGTAGTTAACCTTCGTAATGGTGTCACTGTTCAACACTGGGCTTCCTCTGCCGTAGGAAAGGGTAGTGGCCTTCTTACCTGACCTACTTGGTAGATGGCAATATAGGCTAATTCTCTCTAATCCTTAACAATTAAGTAGGTAGCAGAAATTCTTGTCTGGCATGCCAGAAGTGCTTGGTAAGACGAGAAGGATCAATGTGTCTTTCAAACTGAAACAAGCTACTTGGCTTCCCTAAGGATGGGAATATGTGAATCTCCTCTCACACAGGGGATGTTCGTTTCTTATCAAGTTTCCTCTTCCTTGCTTACACAAAATCCTGAGAAGCAAAGTGGTTGCGCATGAGTGTTTTGCTCAATGGGGATGTATAAATTATTCTGTATCCAGGATCTGTCAGTTCTGCATGTATTCAGTTAAAAGTCCGTTCCATCTAGTTTCTGGGTCAATCTTTGCATTGTGTCAAGTATGTAAAAATCTGCAAACTATTTTTGTATATAACTTTGCCCAAGTATTTTGTATGCACTTTTCCTTAATACAAACATTTTCCTGTGTGTTTCTTCCTTAAATATGCCTTTATTGCCTATTTTTGATCCAAGACCTACATAGCAACATTTGGCAAAGTGCTGAATCTGACAGATTACTGTGTTGGCAGATCATCTCAGAACTTAGTGGGATCAATTATTTTTAGGCAGAACAACTAAAAAAAGAGCAATTTGGGTCTCAACCCTATTCTCAATAACCCTGTTGAGTTCACGAATATTTTGACAATATAGCATGGGCTGTATGCTTCTCGATAGCATAAAAGGTTATGACTCCCTTAAGGCCCCCTAGCATCAGTGTCTGAAGAGCTGAACAGCAATGCCATATGGGCAACTGGTTTAAGCTCTCTAATAAATCTGTGCTCAAGATTTAAGTCCACCATTTACCCAGTGGCAGGTGGGAAATGCTTTGTTGACAGCCTTCTCTGTGTTTGCCTGCTTTCACCCTCTTTTGAGGTCTGTGAACTTCAAACTGTGGTTGGCTTGACACAGTTTACGCTGTAGGTAACACATCCCTTTTGGTGTTCAGCTGTATTAATAAGAAGGCCAATGCTGTTATAGAGAGAAGCCACAGCTTGGTGGAAGTTCACGGACTTTCCATTAAAATGTGTCTGTCTTTCTCTTGATTTCATTATTTTCCCCCCAAATTTGACATGCATTTTCTTCTTGTTTCATCGTGGGGTTATTATGTGATTATTTTTTCCCCTCTTCATGCATGGGAATTCATGTGCAATACTGTGTTTTTCCTAACATGTGAGTTTATTTGCTTATTTTATTTGAAGTAAGCATGTGCCAAATGCTCTTACTTCACTCTTTGTCTTCCAAGAAAGATACCCCAAGACTGTCTCAAGTCTTTTTTTGCTCTTGCATGAGAAAGAAAAGACCAGCAGGCATTTTTTTTGCCAGCAGCTTTTTCTTTTCTTTTTTCTTTTTAAAGAGGGGAGGTTTTATGAACTTTTTAATATATATTGCATAAAAAGAAATAATATTCACACAAACCTTTTGCAAAAATACAAGATTTCCTCCACCAAAAAAAGTTTTAAATCCCACCCATTCCCCCGAAGGATGCTGACATACAAAAAGAGCACAAGAATCTAATTTTGCTCATGGACAGGCTTCCCCATCCACCAGTGATTTAGCCTACATGAACAAAATACTAGAGTGAAAAACTTGTCCAGCGTGTTGAATATAAGCAATGTTCTTTTCATTCCTTCTACAGAAGGCCCAGGCTTTTCAGAGGTTCAGTTCCTGGAATGCCCAATTAAAAGACTTTAGAGTAGCCGATCCTGTCAAAAATTGTTGCCTCTTTACAGCCCCTGCTGCTCAGAACAGGATCTTCTTGAACAGATGGACCACCGTGCTCCAATTCAACATGGGAAGTTTCATGTGAAATTATATAAGAATCACACTCTCTGGCTCCAGCCTGGCACCTATTACAATCCATATGTTATGTATTACTCAGCAATTGCCGGTTGATTCCAGGAAGAATCAGTCCTTAGAGTTGGAGGTTCCCTAAACAGTGTATCTGTCGTCCTGTTGGAATCCTTCAATAACATTAGCCTCTGTGTACAGCTCTTGCATGTCTTTGGCTGGTTCTCCTACCTGTGAATGATAACTTCAGGAAGCTGCCTTCATCATGTTCTTGATTTCCTGTTCCTTCTCTCAACACCCATTTCCACTTGGCTAATTGTTCCAGCCTTTGGGTACTGCTGTTAGTTGAGATATTTTGATCCTCCATCTCTTGGATGATCGCAAGTCTCACCAGTCCAGTAACCTGGGAGTAACCTGAAGCATCACACAACAGCGCGGCCCTGAACGTCAAGGATTAGCACAGTTCAGCGCTGAGATGCCGCAAGGCTAATCCTTTGAGGACTTGGGAGGTTAACCAAAGCAAGGTGGAGAGTGTAGTATTGAATAGCCCCATCATCCTCATTGTTAGGGGTCATGTAATCAGGAGTGCATAACAACAGTATCTTTTCCATCCTTTGCTTCTTCTCATGGATCCTGCCATGTTTAGCTTTTAGTCGGATGCTTTGCATTTCAAGTGAACTGAAAGAATGAAGAGAAATCACAAAACTATAGAATTGGAAGGAAATTGGAAGGGCTTCTGAAATGTCACGGATGTCCTGTCTGTGCCTAAAGCATCCCCAACAGGTGGCTACTCATGCTTGGAAAGATGGTAGTGATGGAAATACATGCCATCAAATTCCTCTCAAAGAAAAGACACTTTAAGGAAAGGTTCAACTCTACATTTGTCTTTACTTGCTCTAAGGAAAAAATTATCATTGTAAGCTGCCTTGAGCACTACCTAGTAGTGGGAAGATGGGGTAGAAATGCATAATTAGTTCTATTTTCTCTGAAAAAGTCAAAACTGCCCTGCAGTATTTCACATTGCAAAGGGACTTTAGAACATGAATTTTCTTCCATTCCAACTATAAACATCATTATTGCTCCTGTTCACATCCCTGTACATAGAAAACAAGCTAAGGGCAGTCTCACCTTCTATTTAGTATGCTAGTTTTCTATGGGCAGATATTATCTGCCTGTCTTTGCAGTGTGTGTAGCTGTGAATATTGCTCAGGGTGTTGCCTTTTTAACAGGGGCAACAACAAGCTACTGTGTGTCTAGAATAAGCATGTAACAAACACTTGCAAACTTTCTTGGCTTTAAAAAAAAATCTCTGTGTGTTGACCAATTGAGACATCTTATCATAACATCAGCCACGAGGAGGTTTTTTTCACTTCTACATGAGAGAAAACATTACCACTTATTTCTAAGGTGGCAGCAGTTTTTGTGGGCAAAACTTGTGTTTTGTGTTGAGAATTCAGCATTTTGAGCAAAGTGCCAAGCTTGCATATACAAGTGCTTCCAACTTTTTCATTAAAAAGGGCTGCAGAATGGAAAATGCCAAAAAAGGTCTTCAAATCTTTCTCCAGTGAGAAAGATTTTTTTTTTGGGGGGGGGGAAAGTTTTTCATTCTCTTTGGCAGGAAAGAATTAACTGAATATTTACATCCCTCCCCTAGAGTTAAGTGATCAGAATGGGAAGAAGGAAGATTGTGCTTTTTCCTTCTGCACAATTAGAGATTAATAAAACATGGAAAGAAGATGAAGATTCTTAAGGGGTATCAGGAAGAATGCCAAAAAGACGTATTTAGCACTTTCATTCTTTCTCATGTAAGTCAGATGAAATTTTCTGCATTCTTTTGTAATGAGCCTGGAGCTTAGAGGTCATGTATTTATTTTATTTTGTATTTTGTTTTATTTACAAACTATCTCAAGCACCATATATAACTGTCTTGCAAGGTGAGACCTTGGGATGGTGGAGAAAATAGTTATGTAGGCAATCCTAGGAAGTCTATGCGATCCAGAATCTTGAATGAAGCATTACTGCTTCTTTTCCCTCCCACACCGTGCTCTACAAAAATTCTTGTGGGCAATATTGTTTTGAATGGGTGTTGCCATTTTTAATGCCTCAGATGTTGCTAGAAAATGTTTTCCAGAAGCAACAACACCCAAAGATGCCTGCATATGTCGCCTCTGTTGAAACTCGGGACGACTTGAAAAGCTTCTGTTTTCTGCATGGGACCGATCAGTTTTGCCAGGCACCCTTTGATAGGCAGAGCCTGGCCCTTCCAGAAAGCAGAGCAAAATCAAACCCTCTGCTCTTCATTCTGTTTTAATTTTCCTGTGGCTGTGGTGCACGTACGTGCGTACGGACCTACGTACGTACACACACGCACACACGCGCGCGCACACACACAAATCCGTTGACTGGCTAGGACAGAAGCTGTGGCTCTGGGATTAGCATATACACCGGATTTAGGCTTTCAGGCAAACATGTGTTGCTGGAGCTAGATCAAGAATAGCTTCTTCTCTTCCTTCTCTTGCTGTACTGGAAACTTTCTTCCTCGCAAGATGCTGATTAAGCACTTCTAGAGATCCTGAGACTTGAGCAAGAAGAAGGAGCCTAAAAGATGCCTTTCTGATCCAGTGGCTTGGACTTCTTCTTCTTCTTCTTCTTCTTCTTCTTCTTCTTCTTCTCTCTCTCTCTCTCTCTCTGCCTTTTTAAAAACAACAACATAAAGATCTAGTTGAGGGTTGACTTTAAGCTGCCGAGATGGATTTGAAGTGGCATTTGAAGCTCTCTGTTTCTGCGGCATGGAGAAGCAACCCCTTTTGCGCCTTGTCCAAAGTTTGGGGGCAGGCATAGAATGTTCAACAGCATTTCAGCCCCGTTCCCAGTCCAATGTGCACGAAGGAATGAACTCTCAGCTGTCCGAGGGAGAAGCGGCGTGGAGAGGAGACAGCTGTGGCTTGGAGTAACAGCACCCAGAGAGCTCTCTAGCATCGATGACAAGGGACAGAAATCTGCATGAATCAGAGGCCTTTCTTTCCATCCTTCCGTTTGCCACTTTGCCTGGATGGGGACTAACAATGTCCCATGTTTTTTTTACCCCCTTTTGACTATATCTTACACGAGGATTTAATTTTTTTTTAAAAAAAAACTTTTTGATCTAAGTCCTAATGATTTGGATTAGAAATAAAACAATCTCAGGGTTTGTTTTCCAGACGCTTGGAAGGACAGAGGGAGCCAGGAGAGAGAAATTGGTGGTGAATCAAAGCAGTCTGGATCAATGTTTTAAGTTACGGCGGAGTTTTGGGGTTTTTTTCTGGGGGGGTTTCTCTTCTTTGGGTTTTTTACGCTTTCCTTTTGATATGTGCCCTTCCGCTGGACCCTTGTAGCTGCTTGACCTCTCGAAAGTGAGGCGAAGTTTTTGCACCCAGTACTGTTAACGGCCTGGGTGTCCAACATGGATCTCTCTCGGTCTCCTTTGCTCCAAAATAAATTCTCGGTGGCCCGCCTGGCAGAAGAATTTTTCTGGATCGGCGGAAGCATTGTGGCCACACCCAAATGGAAAATGGGCCAGATAGGTAAGGTGGCAAAGGTGGCTTAGGTCCCTCAGCCATGCAAGACAACCATGTCTTAAAGGCTTTGGGGTTTAAGTGGTATTTAATGACAGCTTTGTCCATTTGTCATCTGGGGGGTGGGTAGGTGGGTTTACAATTCTGTATAATCTTCGGAGTATAGTTTTTCTGCTCTTCAAGTTATTGGAAAAGATTGTTTCTTATATATTAGAGTTTATCCACTAAGTGAGATACAATGAGGTTGGAGTTAGCTGTGCATTCATTCTTTGGCACAAATGTTGTAATATGTGTGGTTTGTTTGATAAAATGTCAGAGATGTGTTGGTAAGATTTTTATTTTTTTCCAAATCTTTGTTAGCAGAATGCTAAGAGCATCTAAATTTGTAATAAAAACTGCGTTTCTCAATATACTTCCTTCCAAAACACACTTTTCTAAATGAATGTTCATTCTGATTTTTTGCTGAGAAATGTGTCTGAGATTCAGCAGATAACTAACGTCGAAATTGTATATGGCCTTTGGAGCTGCAGATCAATCTGCTTTGTGTTTGCATTTATCAAAACTGAATTCCTCAAGCTTCTAGTAGATCTGTACTCATTACTCATTGGCCATATTGTCTGGGGATTATTTGCATATATACATAAGCCAGCACAGATCAAATGACCACCTGGTAATTACCCAAATCCATTTTAAAAGCAATGCTTTTCAATAAAGCCATTCAGTCAGTACTGAGACATTAAGCATAAAATGAGCAATGAATGATGAAACTGGGTTCTTGCTTTGTCTGTAAACAGCTCAGAGTTGTCGTGGCCCTAAGACTCGTTAAAAAAAAACACTTTGCTTTTAGTTAAGATGGTAAAATAATGGTTTTGTGATTGTAGTTTTCAGAGACTCTGATTTAGAATCTTAAATATTACAATAGTAGGCTGGCCTTACCATTAGGCATCTGAGGCAGCATGTTTCAGATGTCATAAGAGGGCAGTATATTATGAGTTGTTTACCTTGTCGTTACAGTTTTGCTCTAAGCGGTGGGTGAAATGCTGGTGGGACTTTTTGCCCCACGTGCTGAAATACCTTGATTGGCCTTGAGAGGTGAGCAGGGAGTACCATTGGCTGCTTTGCCTCAGGCAGCTAAATATCTTTGGCTAAATGTTTTTTTGGGAATTTTGTTTATTGTTTTAAAGCTTTTTTATATATATGTAGTTTTGCTGATGAGGGAGGATAGTTCTGTTTTGAGAGGTAGCCCAGAAGCCTCATAAATAAGCAGCATCAATAGAGAAGGCTGGACCAGCAAACAGAATGTAGGGTCTAACCTACCAGTGGATCAATAAATGGAAACCTTTGGCTGGTAAGCAACCTATAGGGCGACTAAATTGGGCCCTTGAGGGTTTTTCTATCTGCTTTGCAAGTGTCTTCTTCCAACAGAGGTAAAAAGTTATTAAGTACCTGAGCAGAACTGAGCGATGCTTTGTAAGCAGGAAAGCTGTTGTGCTGAGTTATACTCCTCAAACACACACAGAATTGAGCCACTCTTTGCATTCTTGGTAGGAGAAGGTTCAAATGGGTAAGAATTGTGTTGGATCTCACCCACTCCCCTGCTTTGCTTTGGCCCTCATCTATGGTACCAATTCACTTTTGCCATTCATATCCTGAGAACCTTCCCATGATAGAGTTCTACTCCTGGGCTAACGAAGGTATTTCGGCCCCGTAGTTTGTCTTTAAAGTGGTTCTCCTTCATTTCTGATAGATATTTAGCAGTATTTAGCAGACTGATAGCCATAAGCATGGCTGGGCTTTCAAGAAAAACCTGAAAATGTGGATAGAGCAAGGTTACTCATGGTGGTTATAGTGCAGCTCAAGAATCATCAACACCATGGCCATACATGAGGAACCTTATTTTCTTTATCCCTAACGGGCAACATTTCCCATCTTGAGGATGGCACTGACTACCTTGAGAGCAACAGCAGTGGAAGGGAGTTCTTGCCACCGATTCCAGCTTGCGAGCTTCCTGGTGCTAACTGGTTGGCTATGGTGGGAAGCGGGGCAGAGCATCCAATGGGTGTTTGGTCTCACTAATTCTTCTTTGTGGCATTACAGGAATTGTGTGACTGAGGTGGAAACCAACTCCACTGTAACACACAATGTCGCAGCCATTCCTGAGAAAGGCTGCTTTGCAAGCTGGCTCACAAAAGCAAAGCTAGATGCCACCTTGCACGTTCATGACTTACTCAAGATTGTTAGAATATGATTTCAGTGTAGAGTAAATGTTCACTTCTTATTATTTCTTGATTCACAGGTCCTTTTGGTTAAGACAGAGCACTGAAGGAACATGGATTACCATAAAGTGGTACTTTGTGCTCTGTTGGTGCTCCATCTTAACCCCAGCTTTCTAAAGCTATTCTCTGGAGTACCAGTCCTGGCATTCCACCGGCAGCAGTACTGTGAGCCCCTGCTGTCTGTGGCATTCTGGGACCTGTAGTGTTTTCTAAAGGAATCTTTTCCTTCCCTGATCTTAGCAAGAAGACATTCTACAGGGCCCTTTTGTCCTTTGGATGCCTGCACCATTCGAAGGCAGACATGGCCGCATTTTATTTTTAAAGGAACACCTCTTTGCTGTTGTTGCAATGAAAAGCGAGTGGTAGTTTTGTAAGTTATTTCTCCCACAAAGGGAATGTTGCTCCTGGTGTCGCACAGACGATGTCTCTTGATCTGCCTTTGGAAAGCAGTATTGGTAAAAGCAGCTGAAAATCGATATTGTATGAGCAACTCTTGTTTGGAGAGTAATAAAAAGCAAGGGTCTGGGGACCTCTGTATCCTCGTGCCAAGATTCCTCAAGTGAAGTATTCTGTTTGTATAAAGAAAAGTCTAGAGCAGCCCTGACGTCATGACTCCACACCCCTTCTTGCCAAAGGGGAGGGTGTTCTGTGAACAGTACCAGGCGCCGACAGTCATTCCCATCTGCAATGCTTCCATTCTTTTTTTTTCCCCAGTAGGAGGGAATCAGCTGTTCAGTGTTGATGCTGTGCAGCCTAGGAAGTGAAGCTGATGTTGCCAGGCTCTCTAGCTATTGCCTGGCGAAGCGCGGAATTGAGTTCACAAAGAGGAGCATCTTGGTATCTCAGAACAATGTTTCTTTGTGAACATTAATGACTCCACAGCTTTTACGAGAGAAGTAAAAACAATGCAGCACGTTCGCACACATGCTGGTCTGTGTGTGCCTTTTTTGGAAGTAAGTCAACGCCAAGTCTGTTAGGACTGTGCAGGGTTTGGTAGCCTTGAATGTTTCATAGAGTTGCTCAGCTGCAGAGCTGGAGATCTGCAGTGAAAGAGAGCCCTTCACCCTCTGAGTTGTTCCATTCCGTTGTTGAACAGGTCTTACTGTCAAGAACCTCTTCCCAACGTCGAGTCAAAAATCTCCTTTCTCGGGATTTGAATCCATTACTTCATCTCCAGCCCTCTGGAGCTACAGAAAGCAAGCTTGCTCCATCTTCCATGCAACCACTCTTTTGTTATCCAAAGGTTTCCATGAAGGCCAAACACTCTTTCTGTGTATCAGTTTTTGTCAGAAACATCTGCAGAACCTGAACCACAGATGACAATTATTAAGAACTTCACCAAACTACAGATCCCAGAATTCTGTAGGTCACACTGGTGGCACTTGAAGTGTTATCAGTGATGTAACGATGCAGTGCAGATACACCTACAGTTTTCTTAATTTTGTGTCATGACACAAGAAGAGTAATCCTAGTGAATGACTGAGATTTAAATATTAAAAAAAATCATGTTCATTGTTTTCTAAGATTCTTGTACAGGGTCAAAAAGAAGGGGTCCTTTTAAAAAATAAATAGCGTGGCTTGTTTGCTGAGAACTATCAAGAATATATTGGCAGTTTCTGATAAGAACTTCCCAACAGCTAGAAACAAAAATAAAAGTAGCCACAACCTGCAGATTATAAGACTGGAGCATGGTTGTTCATTATAGGACTTTTAGGAGGTCATTAATTCACAGGTTCGGTCTAAGCTGGAAATGACTGGACAGAACAACTTGCAATTCGTTGTGTGATGGGCCTTCCTAACTTCAATATTTTCATTGCATTTTGATATTGTATTCCAGATATTGTAAAAATGCCTTTTACAATATCTAGAATAGGAAAACTAGTTGTTACTTATTTCAGCATAATATATATATTTTTTCTTTCCCTCATAGTGGAAAAATGTATGAGCTCCATGCAAGCTGGTACCCAGATGATCAAACTCCGGGGCAGCTCCAAAGGTCTGGTTCGTTTCTATTACCTGGACGAACACAAATCGTGCATTCGGTGGAGACCCTCTCGAAAAAACGAAAAGGCCAAAAGTAAGTTCCGTGGAATAGATGCCCGTCTCTGTAAATCTGTATGATCTCTAAAATGCTGTTATCTACAGATTTTTTTTTTCATGTACAGGAGCAAACTGAGATCTATCCTTGGGGATTGGCTGAGGAATTCAGAACCAGTCCTTTGTATTCTCAGATGCACCCAGAAGCTCAGGGTAGCCCTTTAACATGTAATGTAAGCAAGGACGCCAGTGACACTGTCTTATGAATCCCATATCAGAGTCATACGGTTAATGGTAAGGCTTAAGACACAAAGTCTTAAGGTCCCATTTTAAAAATATACAATGTAGTGGATCTGATAAGCAATAGGGTAATTACTGTTTTGGGTCACAATTCCCAGAGTCCTCTCCCATATATACCGGCCCATAGTGCCTAAAGCACTCTCGGGGGTGTGCGTTACAAGTTAATTATCCAAGTTACACATTATATTCCCCACCCCAGCAAGCTGGATACTCATTTTACCAACTTTGGAAAGATGGAAGGCTGGGTGAACCTCTGGGATTGAACTCTGGGTCGTGAGCACAATTTTGGCTGCAGTACAGCAGTTTAACCACTGCACCACGAGGCTCAGTAGGACCGTAGTGGTACGTGGGGTCCCTTTTCTCATAGAATACTTCTTCACTGACTGTTAGTTAGTGGAAGGGGCCTTCCTTTGTTAATGGAATAGGAGTGCAGAAGATAACACTTTGGGCATCTTGGACAAATACACATGATGTATGCTGAGGAAGCAACTGTGACCTAGAAGCACCTCCAGCCACATAAAGTGGCTCAATACCATTTGTGTCCCATCAAGCCCAACAGAAACCAGTCATCACAAATAGTGGCCTGTCAAAGCATTCCTTATGACTGACTCCAAATCTGGGGTGAGGAGCAAAGGAGAGAACTATCAACTTCATGCCAGGTGCCAAATATAGATGTCAACCATGTTTCTTCTTCCATGTTAACCCTGTATTACTCCTACAACAAGGTGGCAGCCAAGTACTATCTCTTAACAGGTTCTCTTGTTTCTCCTTTCCCTGAATATTTCAGTCTCCATAGATTCCATCCAGGAGGTGTGCGAGGGAAAACAGTCAGAAATCTTCCAGCGCTATGCAGACGGCAGCTTCGACCCCAACTGTTGCTTCAGCATCTACTACGGCGATCACATGGAGTCTCTGGACCTGGTGTCATCCAGTGGAGAAGAAGCTCGGACCTGGATCACAGGACTTAAGTACTTGATGGCCGGGATTAGCGATGAAGACAGCCTGTCGAAGCGGCAAAGAACCAGAGACCAGTATCCTGCCGGAGGGAGAGGGGAAAAGGGGCAAGACGCAGTAGGGGTGGACTTTGGGGCAACCTTGGAAAAGTTTGTTTTGGGTTTCTACCAGAAATTCCCCAGCCATCTTGGTCACTGGGAGACATCTGGAAGTTATAATTAAAAACCCCTTAATACTAATCTATTAGGGATCGGGTTGGGCATATTTCACTCGTCAATTTCACTTTTACCCACATTTGCTCCCAGTGACTGGATGATGCCATCTTGCGGCATGAAAGCACGGCTATAAGGCTCATTCTTATTCTATTTCCTGGTTAGTCTTTCTCAGGTTTTTTTCAGTTCCTGGTGAAACAGCGCTAGGGAAAAATGTCCTGATACAGATTCATATTCATTCTCCATTCCTTGCTCTCTTGGACTTTTTCCTTTTTTTCCTTGACTCCTGCTAAATGTGGTTGAAACAAACCTTTGACGAAGCGGATAAGAATGGCGACGGCAGCCTGAGCATTAACGAAGTGCTCCAGCTGATGCACAAACTCAACGTCAACCTACCGCGGCAGAAAGTCAAGCAGATGTTCAAGGTAAGTCCCTTCGACAGCTGCTGCATCTTGACAGGGTGCGTCCCAGTGTTCAGGAGTGTTTGACTGAAATATAAAATACTTCCCTGGCTGCCGTCCTTTCATTTCCCCACTCTACTATTACCATCAAAGGTCATATGTTCCATGTTTTGTGACTACTGCCACTTCCCATCACTGCCACATGACTCCGGAATCAATATCCCTTCTGAAACCTTTACAGCACACTTGAAGGTTATTGATTTCCAGAATAAGCCCCCATTAAAAAAAGAGAGAGACCCAACACAAAATGTCACAACAAGATTTGTTGGTTCTTTCGCAATCAGATGTTCAAGCAATTCTGAGGGATAGCATTTTACCATTTTTTGCCCTGTTGTCCCTTATTTTTGGTTTGATCTGCCTTTCTGTAATTTATGCAACTGAGGATTTGCTTGGTTTGGGCTTGTCTGTAATTTGTTTCTAAAGAGAGACAAGGTACACTTAAAAAAAGAGAAAAGAACCCGGACAATAAAAATTTGCAGAGGAGGCAACTGACAGCCCCAAGGCTGCATGTGGCCTGCGGTCTAATTTCATGTAATCGTTATCCTTATTTCCCTAAGAGTAGACTTTGGTCTAGATGGGTGGGGTATAAATTGAATGAATGAATGAATGAATGAATGAATGAATGAATGAATGCATGAATGAATAAGGCCACCTGTTCAAATCTTCTGGCAGAAGCAAGGAAAGAAGAGAAAGAGGGAGGGTGAAGGAGAAGGACTGGCCAAAAGAAAAGAAAGAAGGTGGGCCCCGACGAACTTCAGCCCTGGCTCCACCCGAATGTGCTTCCAGAGCTGCCTTAAGGCTGGTGGAGTGCAAGGGTCTCCTTTCACCAGGGCTTGGATGGGCAAAGGGTTGAATCGAAATTTCCAGCATTTCTCATCACTTCTGGTGAGAGTTGCAAACCAAGAACATCTGGAAGTCTGCCCTTCCCTTTAGAGCAGGCATTTAGAACACCTGTTCTAAACCCATTGGACAAGTCCCAGGACCGTTGGAAGCGCTCCCTGCTTGGGAGAGAAAATGTGGCCATCATTCATCCCTTCCTGAGAGGCTGACGTGCCCAGGAACGCCTGTCGAGTTCCGTCTTGACACTTTGTCCATGCAAACCCTTCCATTCCTTTTGGTTTGGATTTTGCTGAGTCTGGTGGAGACAGGACTCAGCTTCCAGGTATGTTCAACCAGACAGGCCCTTTTGCCTCTGGAGAGATTTCTGCCAAGCTTGGTTTTGAGAGGGGGCGGGGCTCCTGGTCGCACATTTCGGCAGTCTTGTCCCTTGAGTCTATATAAACCATCATCTGAGCCGTTGTGCATTTTCTTTACATTACGGGAGGATTCAGAATGCAGGAACCATCTGTTCATCTGGAGCGCCGTCACTGTTCTTATCTTGTACAAATTGCTAAATTACTCCTGTCAGGGTGACAGGCTCGGCTTTTTGGCAGGGGGCGCCGGGGGGGGGGCGGGGAGGGAAGGAAATCTGTCATTAGGCATACAGGGGCTATTTCTGATGCTTTCTTCTGTGTTTTGGCCCTGACCTATTTTGTAATTGAAGGCGGGGTGGGGTGGGGAGATTAAAGGAACATCGGCAAAGTGCGGTACAACGCAAAACCTCTTGTTGTGTAATTTGCGGCGCTGCCGGGAATTGAGTCAGAGCTGCTTTGCGTGTGTGGTGTGGTTTTTGTAGCATGCCGCTCGCCTCAAAAATGATTCCACGGCATCAGCAGAATCTAAAAGTGTTTCTGAAATTGACAGATATGCTGAGGAAAGAAAGAATTCTTCCCTGTCTGCACAGACACACACACAGACACACACACACGCATGCATGCATGCACATGCACGCACGCATACATTTTCCTACAAAACCTCATTCTGCCATCCTTTGCCTAAGACATAGCAAGAGATGCTGTACGGTCGGTAGTGACACATTTGTAAGTGTCAGGTGCTCATCTTGACAATACCGAGGGCTAATGTCGTTCCCCCCAAAAGACAGTCCAGCGTGCAGGCCATCAGACCGGTCCATAGATATAAAACAAGGAGCAGATCTTTTGTGATGTTACCGGTTCCTGATTGCTCACTCATGACCAAGTCAGTCTCTAAGACTTTGCAATAGAACAAGGGTTGCTTGAAACAATACACCGGTGGTTCCCAACTTTGGGTAACCTGTGTGTTCTTGGACTGAAACTCCCAGTAATCCTGGCCAGCACAGCTCGTGGGTGAAGGCTGCTGGGAGTTGCAGTCCCAAGAACAGCTGGGGAAGTCAAGGTTGGGAAGCACTGCAATTGGCTGCTTCTAAGAAAACCTGTTACTGTGGGGATTATAACAAAGCTCAGAGCGAACAGGGAAGGTGCGGAATGGTGGGTAAGGTAAAGACCCTGCTAATCAGAAACCTCCAGGGCTTCAACGCTGCAAGTCTTGACTCCACTACACCACTGCGTATGCACTGGAAGCAATATGTGTTTGTGAGTGTCTACTGAGGCTTAAGGGAGAAGGATTTCTTTTAAATGGCATTTTCCTTTCCTAAAGCTGGTTGAGCCTGCCTTGCTGATCCTCCACAATTGTTTTCTTAGATACGAAACAGAGCTTCACTTTTGCTTCTGTTTCTCTTCACTTCTGTTTCTCCTCACTTTTAGATTTAGACTTTTTTGGGAGCCAGAGGCCTTTTTTAAAAAACCCATCTCACAGGATATGTTGCTCTGGCTCAAGCTTGTTTTTTTCCCCCAGACAGCAGCTAAACTGTTACTTCCAAGAAGATGCTCAAGTAGGGTGCGAATAACCAACATGACATTGTCCCTGTTATTTGGAGGTCTTCTGCTTTTGACTGCAAGGGCTGCACTGGATGACCTGATCCTCTTTGTTTGATCAGACCAAAAGTTATGCCAAAGATGGGAAAAGTTTCTGAGAAAAGTTACTTTAACCTAGAGCACCTTTTCCTGCCCCGAGCTAGCAGCCTCCCCTTTCCCTGGCAAGGCTGACTTCTCAGCCTCTTGTGCAGTGATGAGAAAATAGTTCAGCTTCACGTTATGTTGCTTTCCTTCAAATCCTAACAGATTCCCCCCCCCTTGCCCTTCTTATTGCAGACTTCATGTGTGTGTGTGTTAGGCACACAAAATCTGTGCACACATTGTATGCATTTTTCCTAACGTTCAACTGTATTTTATATACTTGACCTAACTGATGCATGCGCTCTAGCCACTCACACTTTTAATCTACACATTGCTTTGAGCACATTTGATTTCTCCCAGTAACGCCTCCCAATCCTTGCAAATGTGTATATTTTAGAGAGGAGACATGACTCTTCCATCAACAAGCCTTGTGAGCTGCAAACATGCTGCTTTCATTCAGATCAGCAACCTTTCTTTTCTAGCCCAGGTTCTTTTCTGTACCTGGAGCATCTTGTCCAAGAGATTGCAAGTGATCTGAGTGGCGGCCAAGGCCACCGGCCCCAGTGCCCATTCTGGCTGTATGAAGCTTTCCCCTTGTGAGAGGGAAGCGGAAGTCAGATCCAGTGCATGATCTGGATCTCTGCTTTGCTTGGCACTTCAGCAAGAATGGGCCACTAGGCCTATCCATACAAATTCTTCATTTGATATGTAGCTGTGGCTCATGTCATATTTTCTGACTCAGTAGGGTAAGCTTAGACACCAAGGGTTATGATCAACTGTATTTCCCTTGCACAATGATATTTCCATAGGGATGCGGGTCTCAGCAGTTGAGGCCTGCGGATCAACCATTTATTGTCCAACAACCAATCACAAAACAAAGCACGCTAAACGCAAGAACATAAGGTGAGGAAAATCTATTGTGGCAAAGCAATTCCTTTCACTCCATGGACAAAAGCATGTGAAATGTGAAGCTGGATGGCTGCCTGCCTTGCTCCTTGAAACTTTTGGTGAGATGCAAGCCAAGATCATACCGAACTGGTCAGAGGAAGAGGATTTTCCTAAAGGCCAGGATGTGCCTGCTGCAGCTTTTCTCTTTTCCAGGTGGCTCCTTTGATGCCACTGGCTTTTCTAAAACATCTCAGAATTTAAAAAAAAAAAAAAAAAAAAAAAGGAGGATACAGCTCAAGATGCCTGTTGTTCTTTGAACAGTCCCTACCTCTGGTCGATCTTATTCACCATTCCCCTCTACAAGGAAAACCCTCTGGAGATTACTAAACTGAAAGAGGGAGAAAGAAGCAAAGTTTGCACCAACTGAATATCCTTATTCTGCAGGCTCATCCAGTAGTGGGCCTCCAACCCTTCACCTATCTCCCATTCTGCCTTGAGTTCTGAAGTTCATGGCTAACATTTCTGCCTGTCAAAAATGTTATATATATATAAATTCTTTATTTCAAATATTGTTATCCCACCTTTCTCCTTAAAAAGAACCCAAGGTGGCCGACTTGGACTTTATGCCAAAGCTGGTGCCACTGTGGACAGTTTCTCCTCCCATCCTCTGTCTCTACCCACTTTCCCAGAGGTTGCGCCTCACACAACCACAATGTATTCACATGCTCTAGTTTTGTGCATGTTGCAAGTGTAGATCCACAGAGAATATCTGCAACACAAGATTCCAGAGACATTCTAGCGAAGGAGGCTTCTGTAGGTTGTTTTGTTTGTTTGTTTTTAAGTCTCAGCTGTCAGTGCTGTGCAGGATCAGCAGATGCATGCTGCTGGGCAGGACTTAACATCCTGTAAGCTCCAGGATCATACATGATTAAACTCGCCTACAAATGTACTCTAGGGATGTGAAACCCTTTCCTCTGGCTCTCAGAAAGAAATGGGGGGGGATCCCTTTCATCTCCTGGCAGGAAGATTTCTTGGGGTAAGATTTCTTGCCCTCAAGAAATTCCAGAATTCCTCAGAAGGTTTGTGGTCATTTTTTTCCCCAGAAGGAAGACCAAGCTGTGCAGAATGAGTACAACTCCTGTGTAAAACTGTGCCCTTCGTGCACAGGATACACATCATGCGGCATCAGATTGCACAGGGTGGCCTGTTTCCTGTGCAGAACAGGGGAGAGACAAAAAGGTGTGATCTGGATCCCCACATCCTGAGGGTAGACGTGGGCATGATTCCGATGGAGACTCTCTAGAGCTGCTGCTGCTCAGGTGTAGACAGTATTAAACCTGAGGGAACAATGATCTGACCCCAAGATAAGGTAGATTCCTATTGGAGGGTTCATAGCTCATTACACCATGAGATGAATTGATTGCAGATTGGTTCAGTGCTGATTTAAACCAATTAAGCTAGTTTAATCCCTCCCATCTTTAGGTAAAGCTAGGAAAGTTACGTTCTAATACCCTGGGCACCAGCTGCCAGTAACGGGAGATGGATCAAGGATCTGCCTCAGGAATAAAGCATTTCTGATGTTTCGCATAACCAGATAGAATACAATGGGGGAAACTTGTATCTCTGTTGCAGAGCGATCCTCTTTAATAAGCTTGCTCCTTCTTTTTCTCTTTCATTTTCTCTCCCCCCCCTTTTTTTTTTTTTGCTGGTTTAGCAGTTACTAACCTTACTAGCGTAGCACCTTTAAAAACTCAATAAAAAAACTCATTAGAAGCTGAGGATTAAGAAAGGAAAGGCTGTCATTTTGGAGTTCAGAGTCGCCATCACAAGATTTAAACTGGAGAAACCAGCAGAACGAATATATGGATTATCACTAAATGTGTCTTAGAGCATTTCAGATTTACACCATTCATTTTTCAAAAAGTGGCCCCTTAGATGCCTGGAAAGAGGGAAATGTATGTTTTCCCTATAAAAATGCATTTGCAAATCCATGGCAATCCATCTTTGAGCTGAACATACAAAAGGGGTTTTGGCCACAGAAAATGTTTGATTTTGCCAAGGCAGTCCACATAGTTCTTTATCAAGGCAGAGCTAGATTTTAAAAGGAAAATAACAGCTTTATCAGTTTATGCAAATCTGAGGTGAACGGCAGACCACTGTTTTTGAACTCTGCATAGCGTTTGATTTTTAATAGCTGTGGCTTCCAGCTGCCGCTTTGCAACCTTCCTACTGCTGATTGGGAAAGTTTGCTGGAGAGAGGATTGTGGGAATAGTAACGTTCCTACGCTCTGGTCAGGATGTCTAGAGAAATCAAGATGGCCAAGGAGGTAGGACTGATTACTAATCAAAGATATTGAGCACAGCAAAATCCAGGAAACCTATAAGAAGACATCCTTTTATACCTGTTCATGCACAGTGATCAGACTGCTGAGGGGAGTTACTCTCCTAGCTTTCATTGAGAAGTTGCCCTTTGCAGTTGAATGGCTCACCAGAAAGAGCAGTGGGAATTCCTAATAGGGAAATACCTCCACTTTATATAAGGGAAAGCTACTGGCCGTCAGAGTAGACAGTCCTGACTTTGATGAGCAACCTTGCACCTCATCAGGTTTTATGTTCTTCGGGGGTGGTCCTTTCCCCCCCTAATCCTACTGCCATCAGAGGCAGGTTCACTTAGGATCTGAGAGAGGGCCTGTTCAGGGGCAGCTCCCAGGCTGTGGAACTCCCTTTGAGGGGAGGCCAGCCCCGCTTCCTTCATGTCCCTCCACCAACAGGCAGACATTTCTGTTCAGACAAGCTTTTGACAAGCTGAAGAGGATGCCAAGAAAGGTGTTTCTAGCAGAGGATTCAACTTTTCTGTTCCAGTAGATTCTTCTAATGTCTCTGTGTTTGTGATTTGAATGGCCGAGTGTTGGTGAATGAACAAAAGGAACTCCAGCAAGCTCCTCTTTGGGCAGTCGGTCATGTTGTTGGTTGGGCACCTGATTTTGCAACCAGAGCACAACCAGCTGTGTGAAGGAGGAGGCAAATGCTTCCACCACTGTGTAAGCAAAATGGGTCCTATTTTTATTTAATGTTTTAATATGTATGTATGTTTTGCAGGTTTCCTTGAGAGAAAGGCAGAGTATAAACAGAATGAAACAAAACAATAGATGGATCAATGTGGTACATAGAAGTACTATGTATAAGGCAGCATTGTATGCTATTCCCCTAAGATCCATCTGTCTGAACTGGCCAGTCCAGAGTTAAAATAGGAGTGGATTTTAGACTGTGGTTCCCTTCAGCGTACTGCTGCTGTCCATGGTGCTGTTTCATTGTCTTCAGTGAATTTCTTTCCCGCTCCAGGGAAATCAGACAATGTCTAATAAAAAGGATAGCGTACAGGACAGAAAGCTATAAAATCATAACAGAATTGATGGTATCATTTAGCAGCTAAATGCCCCAACTGCATGCATCCAATCTAGGATGGCATGATTAATCTTGTCTGTCACAAAGCTATAAGAGATGTCAACTGGCCTGGTCTTTTTGACCATATGTCTTTCTGCAAAATAACTGGGGCATATGGAGAGCAGCCAATAGAGAAGATTTTCAAACTCCCAGTACTTTTTGTGGAGCGTGTTGTTAACTTGTGGAATTCACTGCTGCAAGATATGATGAAGGCTGGGATTTTAGACAGCTTAAAAAAATTGATATGTTGAGCATAGCTCTGTTTATCCAGAGATATTTCTCATAATATTTAAGAGGAACACCCATGTTTATATTATGTGTAATCCTGAGTGTGGGCCATCACTCAAGGCGCATGCTTTTTATAGAGACCAGATCCAACTCCAACCATCCACCTTTATATTTATAATTCCCAACTTTTCCAGTTGAAATAGGTTTACATAGTTGGTCCAGAGCTTTAAAAAAGTCATTTCAGAATGATAATCAGCTGCCCACCACTTCTTTGCATCAAGATAGTCTCCCCCTAATTCTAAAAACAATGTCTAAAAAATGGCCCTCAGTGAAGAATGGAGATAAATCTTCATGCTTTGCAGTTTGGATTTTCTGATCCATTTTTACTCTTGTTCTTTTAATTGCTGTTTGATTTTAAGTGAAACTTCAGTAAGGCAAGACCAGTACACTTTAGCTGTGTTTGGAATGTGCTCTGTGTCTTGGAGGCAATTATGTATTTAATTTGTTTGTTTGTTTGAGTGATTGATTGATTATAGCCGTAGGCTATAATCCACTCTTTTTGGCTGGTTTTGGTCTTCTCTAGTGGAACAGACTTCACACTGGCTTTTCGACTGAGGGAATTCTGTGTATTTTCTAAAATTCCATTTGATCTATTCTGGCGGAATATACACCAGTATTGTTTCTCCTTTTAGATTTCTTGGCCATGTATGGAAGACCTGTTCAAATTGTTTTCAATGTTTTTAGAAGCTGGCCTCATTTTATGATGGATATTGTTTGGTCCTCGTTCCAAATCCCCAACCAGCTTCTTGGTAACTGGCTTTGTACACACAAGGTTGAAATACATTCTACTGAGCCTTTCTAAAAAGCCCTTCTTTATAAGCTAATGGAAGATTTTGTGGTGAATAGCTAAAGCATGTGTTGTATAAATTACCTTTCGTATTCCAACATTTATTTAACTGTTGAATTTGCATGTATGGTTGCCAGGATAGAACCTGATAGATTCTGGTTGGACCCAATGCCTTCCTGTGAGTCCGCTAGTCCATTGGAAGGGCCACTTTATTTGGCTAGAACAGCCGCTTCAGTGAGGAGGTAAAGAACTCCAAGGGTAGTACAGAGCCACACATTCATTTCTCTTAATGGTCTGTAGTGTCAGATATGGAGCTGCCAATTTGTAGACCCAGTAGGCTGAGATTAGTGGGAGGATTTCATGAAAGGGAGACTGGTGCTCCAGTCCTACCTGGATGCTAGACTACAGCAGGTTACCTAAGATATCAGGTGGTGACACAAGATCTGCTGGGTGCAGTGGTGCCTCTGTTTCCTCTTTCTGCTGCCAACCGAGCATTTCCCCATCCCTTGCCAGTGGGTAAAATCCCAGATTTATTTTAAGGAGAGATTCAGCCATCAGCTTCCTAGTTTCTATAGCCAGTTTAGCACACCAGGTAGTCAATATTTTTTGTAGTGTAGCTTTCTCTACTCTGCTAGGCCAGTTCTTAGATGGTACTCTTGCATTGTGGCCATAGCTAAAGCTTTACCAGCTTTTTACCACAATTTGTATGGAAATGGGATGGTTAAACTGAAAAAAAAAAAGCATCCTCAAGCCCTGTTGTGGGGATGGGAAGCCCCTTAAAACATGGCCAAATTGTCCTCTACATGCCCTAGAGGTCATAAAATGACCTTTTGTGTCAATTTCTTCCTGAATTAGAGGGGGAAAGTAAGAGGGCTCTGCTTGGCCTAGGGTTGCTGTGGACTGTGTATGGGCCCCTAAGGTTGCCTGCACCCACATATTACAAGTTGTCCACCTCTGCACTTCACACACCTCCAAGCTACAATGAGGTAGCAGAACAGGGCAAGATGGAGGGAAGAGAAGGCATACCTATGGGATTGGAATCAGTTGTGTAGATGGGCTCCGCTTTGCCAGCTGCTCTCTGGCTTACTAGCATTTTATTACCAAAACCTCAACTTGGTTTGAATTTGTAAACAAACAACTGTTGTTCTTGGAGTGAAGGGCCAATAGGAACCTTTCATGTTTAATGGCATTTATTGGTTACATAAGTAAGAGACCTCTTGCATATTCTCAGGAACTCGAGAAAGCTGTTGTTGCTTTCTGTTCCATGCTGGCAGATGCTAATGGAGTGTGAAAGCCGGCAAAACTGAAAATAGAATTGAATGTTTCGCAGTCAAAGCCGGTGGATCAATGATCAGTAGGACGATAGAGGTGGGGGTGGAGAGGAAGCTTGGTGGAAGCAGCAAAATGTTATTAAAAGATACAATGTGAAATCATTTAAGCCCATTGATTTGCATTGTTTATTTATCTCGGCAAAGTTGTACTCCGGTCTGTTCTGTTATCGTAATGGAGCTTAATTAGGAAGGAGATCATTGTTGGGAGTCCTCCTGGAAGCAAGCTAGCAATTCACAACTCGTTACAAGAGCATTGGTTCTATAGGAGACGTCAAAGGGGTGATTAGGACTTGCCATAACGGCCAAGAAGTTTCATAATGGGGGAGATGTTCAATGAAAAGGATTGACTTGGAGCCGGGTCTTGCCTTTCCCGGAACAGATAGAAGGCCAAAAGAATCTGCAAGCTTTTAACCATCTCATTTTCAGGCACGGTCTCACATAAGGAAGGAGGGTTGCAAAAGCAGGTGGGTAGGATTGGCCCACCAAACTTTCTGCGTGGTTTCCCACTCTCCTGTTGGAGAAGACAAATCGCCCTACTAGGGGTAACGTAACTGAGGTGTTGCCTTTAGGAGACATTTTCAATCCAGCTCTCTTCTCAACGTCTTGTTTTAGGGGTTTGGCAGGAACGGGGTGGGGATTGTCTCAGGGAACCCTGTGCTTGAGAGGCCCCATGGTTTTCGTTGGGTGCTTGAGGGGCTCCCAACTTTGGGAGGCCCATGTTTTAGTCTCTAATGGGTGATGGAACTCCCTGGGTGACCTTTGCCTTTTGAAATCACTGGAGAACAGATGAGATATAAATGTATCTAATAAATAAGAGTCAGTATGGGGTAGTGGAGAGAGTGTCGAACTAGAGATTGTGAGACCCGGGTTTGTATCCTGGCGGTGCCTGTGGAAACTCACAGTGAGTGGTAGTGGCAAGCCATTCCTTAAGGATTCCATATATTCAAAAACCCTACGAGGGTAAACATAAGGAGGAGTTTGACAGCATATACCAACAAGCGTAAACAGAAACAAAACTCTTTGCAAGAGTGGGTTGGCATCCTAAACTCAGCCCAGCGCCGAAGTTCACAGACTGTGATGTTTCTTAAGAGGAGAAGAATGGAGGTTAATTACTATTCTCAACCCCCCCCCCCAATATATCAGGAGGCAGACACGGATGATAACCAAGGGACCCTGGACTTTGAGGAGTTCTGCGCCTTCTACAAGATGATGTCAACGAGGCGTGACTTGTATCTGCTCATGCTGTCCTACAGCAACCACAAGGACTACTTGGATGTCGATGACTTGCGACGCTTCCTGGACACGGAACAAAAGGTAGGCATTGAGGATTTCAAGTTCTGCTGTCCTGTGAGCTTGTTGGAGGTCACCTGATCTTCCCCCTTCTGAGAAAGAAGTCAAAAAAAGGCTGCTAATAGGTGGGTCCCCCGCTTGGGCTTAGAATTCCTTTGGTTTCTGACCTTTGTACTAATCCCAAAATCATAAAATCACACCACTGCAAGAGATCTTATAGGTCTTCTGGTTCATCTCATTCTGATGTAGGAAATCAGCTGATACAGCTTCCCCTGAGAGGTGGCCATCAAGCTTCTGCTTAAAACCTGCTAATAGACTGTCCGCCATCATCTAAGGGAGTTTGGTTTGACTGCTGAATGGCTCATTAGCACAAATGAGTTCTCTCAAAGTTCAATCAAAACCCCCTTTCCTGTGATTTCCCATTGTTTGTTCAGGGCACAAACTGGCCTTTCCTTCTTTTGAGTCTTCATTTCTCTCTTGTTGTTGCTTAGTCCCTTCCATTTGTGTGTTTCCCATTTGTTCTTTGCAGGGTCGGACAGACATGTGACCCTCAAATTGACTTCCCCTCTCCTTTTGTGGGCCATGAATTTGGGGAGGCATTCAAGTAATGTTGCGCAATGTAGGTTGTCAATGGTCAGTCAGAAGGCTTTGCTGGAAGCAAGCCATCCTCAGGTTTTTAACCATCAAATTGCTCTCACTGGCAGAAGGAAAATTTAGTTTCCAATTTCAACTGGGGCACAGGGTCCTTTGCATCGCCTGTAACATGTCTTGAGTCTTCAAGATGCTGCAAGATTCTTCCTTCGTTTTGCTGCAGCTTTGAAACAATGACAGAACTGCCAGCCTAATGTTTCTCTAATCATTTCTCTTCATTCAAAGAAACCTGTGGAACTTTTTTTGCATCCTCCCTCTTTCAAGCATTTCCCCCGCAATATGAGCATTTTTGTATGTATTTTCTCCACTGACTAACACATAGTTCTGCACATAATTGAAAATGTGCACTTATGTTTTGCACATTTTCCAAAGCTTATACAGAGTTTAACAGCCCTAATAAGTACAAATTTCATAAGCAAGATCTAGTTTGTCCCTTTGACCATCCTGTGTGTGTGTGTTCCTTCTAAAAGGTCTAATAGCAGACAAAAATGTCTGCTGTCAAAAACAGGGCCATTTTTTAATTCTGATGTCACATCCTTGCTGATGTTCTCCTGTAAGGAACAGACTATCTAGTCCAAACGCTTATGTCTTCATCAAGCGCCGTGACATTATTGTTCACTATCAAAACTAAGAAGGATTTCTTAAGAGAAAGAAAGGGAGGGGGAAGGAAAAAAAAAACCCACTTCTTGGACAGGTTCCCAGGTAATCAAAAATGACCTTCTTTTTACAGGACATATTTCTGTTTTATATGCACGTTAGTGAAGGCAAAAAAAAATGACAAACATGGAAAATGACTTTGAAGAGAGAACAAACATTATAAAGGTTCTTTTCAAGTGCAAAGTGTGGAGCCACTGTTCTAGAAGGGAGATAGTATTAATTAAATTCGGTAAAGAAGAGCATGAAATTGCTGGCTTGTGCTGGCCAAACCTTCCCTTGCTTTCTCACCAGCTGGCAAATCTGGAGATGATGGTGGCAAAGGAGAAATGCTTTGCACAAAACTCCTATCACGGCAAAGATACAAAAAAAAAACAAATGCACCTTTCCCCTCCCCGCTGCCCATGTTTTAAAATAGTTGTTGTGAGCAGTTTTATTTATTTATTTATTTATTTATTTATTTATTTATTTATTTATTTATTTATTTATTTATTTATTTATTTATTTATTTATTTATTTATTTATTTATTTATTTATTTATCTATTTATCTATTTATCTATTTATCTATTTATCTATTTATCTATTTATCTATTTATTACTTTGATTTCTCTACCACCCCATTAGTGCCAAAGCACTATTCTGGGCAGTTTACAGACGGTTAAAGCAAACTACGCAGAAGTAAATATAAATAACAAAAACATAGCCTTTCCTCTGGATGTACTGGAGAAGCACAGAAATATGGGGAATTTTTCAAGGTGAGGGCATTTCTTATAACAGCAAGTCTTGAGAGATGCAAACCCCCCCCCCCCCAAACACACACTACATTAGGGAAACAACTGAATCTAAAGAAGACTAGCTCCTTTTTTTTCCCCTGGCAAAATGTTGTGCCTGCTTTGGAGCACTTTATGCGCTGTCAATTAAATGGCAGTAAACTAATCTCACAACTCTCCATTGCGCGACGCGTGCTCCGTCTCTCTGAATTAATGTTTTTGTTCTTTGCATTTAAATGAGGGCAACGGCAACTTTCTTGTCGCTTACGTAGGGGTCGCCATTTGTATCGAGACAACCTCCGCTGCAGGATGAAAGAGGGCAGCTCTTGTACCCTGACGATCTGTTCAAAGCTTTCATGAAAAAAAGAACAAACCCGCTGCTGTTCAGCCTCTGGCAGTGCCGGAGTGGCATCATCCACGCAGCAAACCTCCTGTGGCTTTTCACGTCCTGTGTGTGCATCATCCAGCCTTCATTGGAAAGAATGCCAATGATCTTGCTGCTCGTCTCTCTCTCTCTCCCTGAGACAGTGGGCTGAACATTCATGAATATTGCTTGTACCTAAATCTATCTATAAGTCATTCATTCTCTCTCCCCCTTGCGTGGAACAGTTTTGTCAAATCATCTGTATAAATTCAAAAAGCAATACGGGGGGGGGGATATTGTTCACAGACCCCTGCACTTGTTTTATGCACTCAAAACAAGCCTGGAGCATGTGAAGCAGTAACTGTGGTGGTGCCTCTGAACATGTGCAGAGAGTCTTTCCTGACCCCTGAATATGCAGAGCCAATCCTGATTTTTTTTTTTTAAACGGGGAGAACTTTTTGCTCTTTTGTGGCACATCAGCCAGGTTTTCTGTATTCTTGCCTGCCTCTTAGCGATCCGCTTTGAGAAGTCTCTAATATATACATTTCCATAGCTCGCCTTTTCCTAAGTAACTCTCCGCCTGCCTTTTCATGGTCTGCTGGAGATTTCAAATCTGTCCTTTGCACGGATGATAATCTTATCTGCGCCTGCTGCTCCTCTAAGCAAGTTAGCATCGGTTTCCGTGTCAGCGGCTTATTGATCTGCCTGATGTAGAGAGGGGGGCAAAATAAATAAACTGTTGCCACGTGAGTCAGTCTATGAACATTATCAGGAAGACAAAGGCTATCTGAGCTTCCTTCTAGCAAACCATCTTTCTGGAGAGGAGATTGTGCCCTCTGAAGTGTTGTAGCTCAGGACAGGGGAGGATTTTATTCGGTCTGCCTCTTGGTGTGAACCAACCCAATCCACCTTGCCTGGACTAGTGTGTGATCCAGAACACAGTTCCCTTTTCCATTGCACTGTCCTCCAAATTTTCCAGGGCTGTTCTAGTACAAAAGCTGTATACAAAAGCATGTGTTTTGTTCCCTGCCCTTGCGACCTTGCCCACGTCTGGTTGGAACCACCCGCTGCTTCTCCCCAAGGCAAGGTCTCAGACCCAAATAGGAAGGGCATAAATCAAGGCCCTAATTTGTCCTCATCTGCTAAATGATGGAGCATAGTCAGTTTTCTCCTTGCAATGAAAGGGAGTCTTCTGTTGATCTTCGGGACTATGTATACATCCCAGAATTATTGGGCCGTGGAGTGAAACAGATTAGATCAATAATCCTCCTGATCGGATGCCGCATGGCCAAGATGTGAGTTCAAATGATGTCCCAAGGTGGAAACTGCAAGCTTGTTGCTTCAGCTTGAGGTATTAAAGTTTCACCCCAGACAGTGTTGGATAAATCGTCTTGCCTCATCTCTGGGGACAAGGTGTTGTCACCTGCCAGTTGACTGGTACCTTTGCCACTGCCTTATTTTCAAGCACGTGGCTCCCGTCTGATACCTGGTGTGATGTAGTGGATAGAGTAGCAGACCAGGATTCAGGAGACTTGGGCTCAAATCTCCACTTGTCCATGGAAATTCACTGGGAGTGTGTGGAGGTGGCAAAAATCACTCTTTAACTGTCTCACGTACCTCCATAGCCCTGTTAGGGTCCCTAAAAGATCGTTCTGACTTGATGGCATATAACATACAGCAGCTCCTGTTGACTGGAAGCACAGGGGTGAGAAGAGAAACCAGCCTTGCTTATAACAAGTTTGGCATCCCCTTCTTGAGTCCACGAACACAGATCCTGAGACTGCAGCATTTGGTCAGTGTGATTTTTGAACTTCCCTTTCTTCTCCCCTCTTCTCCTCTATCTGCTCAGTACCCACCCTGATGAAGGATCCTCCTGGATTTGAAAGCTCAGTTGCAGACCATGTTTTTCGAATTAGCACTTACCTCGTAACTTTAATGCCTTGCAAGGGAGGTTCATGTTGTTATAACTACGTACTGTCTTCCTTTTGTTTTGCATCCAGATATCTTGTATTTTTTTTGGGGGGGGGGGATATCTAAACCGACTCTTTAATCTTGCCCCAAAGATGTGTTCAGGAGGCTGGGACAATTTGGTGTTGCATTTTCGAAATGCTCCTTTGAGGCCACTTGGGATGAAAGTGACGTGACACATCCAGTCTGGGCTATGCATTTGGTGGAGATGGAGGCTGGTAGTTTTTGATGGGGCCATGCCTTTGACACCATGCAACCCGATCCTTATCAAAGCTGACATTGATTGGCAGGAACGGGAATCTCATTGGACAATTGGAAAGGGATGGAGGGGGGGCGCGATCTCATGCACGACAAGAAAACAGTCCAGTTGGAGAATTCTGTGCATAGAGACAACTGGAGGAAGAAGCACGTTGTTGAATCAGGAGATTTCTTGTTCTGTTGCCTTCTGCCTTTTAAAAAATGAATCTCTTCTATGTTTTCAGATGACTAATGTGACCAAGGATCATTGCTTGGAAATTATCAATCAATTTGAACCATGTCCAGAGAATAAGAAGCAAGGAGCTCTTGGGATTGACGGTAGGTGTCCTGTTGCTTTCACGGGCGGAACAGAGAGTGACAGGACGTGAGATGATTTCATATCGTCTGACGCGATGTAAAGCATAGGCGCTTTTCTCACTGCTCTTTAATTGGTCCTGTCTTCTTCTGTTTTCCAGGGTGATGTTGTTGCTGTCAATTTCTTAACTACATTTGTCTGTCACAGAACCCCCTGATGGGATGTATATCCATTAAACTAAGGGCTAAATTCCATTGTTGGACCCAATTGAAGTAGGGCCACTGAGTCAATAAATTCTAAACCGTGGTTGAATGAAATAATGACTAATATCTTAGAATTTCAGAGCTGGAAGGGACTCTGTGGATCATCTAGTCTAGCCCTTGTCAGGGAGGCCCAGTGGGGGAATTGAACTCCCAAACTCTGGCTCCACAGCCAGAGACCTAAACCACTGAGCTATCCTATCAAGTCCCATTGATTCTATGGGTTGGCTCTAGTTGGGGACCAGTACCTGGATTGAGATCACATGGACCAACAAAAATAAAATATATTACAATAAAATCCCTGTGCATCATCTTGGAGGAAAAAAACACATGCTATTCTAGTCCAATTGCCTTCCAAGAAAAGAATGTGTTCCTTTTCTTTTGAAAAATATACTGTGTGTGTGTGTGTGGGGGGGGGCATAAAATAGCAGAATTGTGTTGCAAATCAATGCATGGGTGGTGCAATCCTCGCATCTCCAAACATAGAAAAAAGGGAGAACAACAATTACTGGTAAATGTGCATCAAATGTGTAATGAAATACTGTAAAACAAAACAACCATGAACTCTTTGGGTGTATACACCATCTTTAATAATAGGGGTGGAGCATGAAGCTCCAGACATATAACGGGGTGGGTCGGTGGGAATAAAATGCTTAATTTGCCTTTAAACTCCATTACTCAGTAGCCAATTTAACTCATTGATATCTGCTTTCAGCTGCTTAATTGGCTTCTCTTCCTTAATCTTCCGTCTAAGAACTGACTCATTTGCCAGTGTTTTACTCCAGCTTTCTTTCAACTTTCTTCTGTCCCATCTGTTATCCCTGTAAATTTCTTCTCAAACTCCCCCTTTTCTCCTGACATCTGTGCTTCAAGTAAGTACATAATGAAGTATTTCGCAAGTTTCTTTTTCCACGCTGGTATTTATCACACAAGGTGACTAAATAACTCTGTGACCTGGGTAACTGGCTCCAGAGCTAGAGGCTGGGAGCTGGGTTCCCCATTGTGCTTCCCAGCCTGTGTGGCCTTGGGCAAGCTGCAAAGTCTGAAGGCACCCCCCAGAAGAATGGAACACCACTTCTAAGCACTTTGTACATTTAAAAAATCTGGAAAAAATTGCCATAAGTCAGAATTAACCCGACGGCACATAATTCAGCCAGATAGGTGGCATAACAATAAAATGGCAGGCAGACAGATAGTTTTAGTTTATTTATCAACCGTGGTTTGTATTATTTTCAGTTATCCTGGAATCTTCTTGAAAAAGGGCCTGCATGGAGTAGACTTGAGATAAATACACCCCACTCATGTTTTATTCCCATATTTGTTTCATATGTAAGATTGTGAGACTTTTCTTTTGCAGCACCGAACTTCACAGACAACTTCATTCCCCCCTAATTTATTCATGGATTTTACATATTGTAGCCATTTACTAATGGATTTTACCTAATTTATGCACTTCTCCCCTGTGACTAAAGTGTGTGTGTGTGTGTGTGTGTGTGTGTGTGTGTGTGTGTGTGTGTATGTTTCAAATTATGTGCATTATGGTATTTGCATTTCAAAATATGTCCTCTGTTTTAAGCACAAGTCTACTTCTCCGACTTACCTTATAAGCTTCATAAATGTGCAAATTCCTGAGTCAGGAATGTATATTGAGTCTCTAGAGATGCAAAGGAGAAAAAAAAAGATTTTTCATCAAGACTGTTGAATCCAACAAAATTTCCTTCCTTTCCTAGAAAAGAGCACAGCTGTCAGGGAGAAGAGTGAAACCACAGGAAATTAGAGCTGCGAATGACCCAGGCTTGAAGGTGTGTTTTGAGTGTTCAAACTCAGATGCACTGAAAAAGCCCGGTTAATTTTCAGGCAACGGGACTCCTACTCCTAGTGATGACAAAGTGCTCTGTTGTTCGGAGAGGGGTAGAGGCTCACAAACCGTGTGGTGAAGCCCAATCTCAGCTACTAAATAATCTCCATATGCTGATATCCAAGAGGTCAACCTCTTGGAAAAGGTGACTTGAATGTGGCTGCAGACAGGAAGGAGATATATATAAGTAACACTATGCATTCACCTTGGGTTTCTCATATATATATACACCATGAGAAACCCAAGGTGAATGCATAGTGCTACTTTGCAGGTCCAGTTGCTAGGGAGTCCATAGCAACAAAAATTGACAAAGCTGTCACAGACCAAGAGCAGACACAAAGTCAAACCACCCCAAAAAAAGGAGGGGGAAAAAAAGAGCGAAAAAGCCTGTTGGGGAAGATTAGGAAATATCTGGACCAGAGCCGTCGAGAGAGTCCAACGATGCGGTTCATCCCACTGGAAAAAAGGGGGAAAGCCAATAACAAATCGTTAGGAAGGCTTGATGGAAGGTTTTGCAAATTTCAGCCTTGCTTTCCAGCAGCCCTGAGAAATCGTATAAAGGGGTATTATTGTGGGCTCCTGTGCCAACTTTGGAAAGTTTTTACCTGATTGAAATCCACTCCTCTGTCACTCCAAGTGGGGCCACTTGAACCGTGATTTAGTTAAGCCCAGGGAAAGTTTTGATCACATTTTTAAAAAAAGACTAAAGGATATTTATTCCCTCTCATAAGTGGTTTTTCAGATTTCAGTTCAGTCTTCACAGAAGGCTTCATGGCTTAATTAATTCTCCATGGACCAGACTCATTGAAAGATCGTGTAAAAGAATGCACTTTTCAGCGTGTATTTGCTGGAGATACTTGTTTCTAAACAGAATGCTTGAACTTCTATCCTTTGAGAATAATTGGAATCATGGCATGGCAAAATTCATTAGCCTTTGGCAGTTATGAATCTAGCAGACCCACCTCTGTGGCCAGTCCCTATATTGGTTTTACTTATCTATAATTCTTCAGTGAATAGAAATACATCAGTGAATTCCCTATATTTCACCTCTAAGCCTTCCATTTTCCCACTCTTTGGTAGGACTGGGAAACAACTGTTGTTGAAATTTCATCCAAATTGCTCACATTGTGCGCATCCTGACACTTGTTGAAAGACAAACGTATCAGAGCTCAGAAATCTGCACATGTGTGATGCCAACAGCACATTGCCTACAAATAAAATCATTCCTGCATTTTAAGAACTGCTGAATAATAGGACAGGGACTTCTTCTCTGTTGTCTGAAGAGTCTCACGAAGATATAAGCCGAAGGCAAATGATACAGCCCCCTTGATCGACCTCCAAAAACCTGTGACTGCTCCAGACCTGGTGGAATGTGGTCTCTAAAGGAGCCACTTGTTTGTTTAGGACATTTTGAGATGTCATTTGGAGGCTCTGTTCTCTGAATTTCGCCATACAGTTTGAGGATTGTGAGACCTTTGGGAGAAGAAAGAAGATGTGTAGGAAAAAATGAGACGGAAGTTTGGAAAGAGGGGGTTATAACTGCCTTTTTCCCATTCCAGAATCATCATACCTGTCAAGGGTGAGATGCAAGACCATGAGACCAAAGGAATATCAATAATTTAAACTTGGCCATGCTTTGGACTACAAATCCAAAAAAATTCCTAGGTCTTTGCCTTCTAAGGGAATTCTGACAGTCATGATCCAAAAATAAACTTTTTCCCAAGCTCTAGATGAGCCAAAATGGGTATTTCAATTGTGGCTCTTCTGAAAATTGAATTCATGTGCAGAAAGTAGTTGATTACTTCAGTTTTCAACCAATTGAGAAGGCTTCCTTGATTATTTAAGGTGATGTGGTTTTTTTTAGGATAAAAAAAGAAATGCTTACAAAAACTGTAGATAGGCCATCTCAGAAAAGGTGTTTCGTTGTCTTTTTAGAAGACAGCTTCCATCCCACTTTCTCATCTAGGGTAAGAAATTTCTCAAAGCCTCCTGCAATGCCTTATGGCCTTATCTAGCAATAAATAATGAATAAGTAACTCTGAATGGAATAATAGTTAACCCTCAGCATCTTCCATAAATACAGCTGTTCCAAGGCATTTAGGGCAGCAAGCCTGATTGTTCTCTCCCTCATCTTTTTCTCATTACAATAACCCTGAAAGTTAAGTTAGGTGGAGAAATATTGACTAGCCCATGCTCAACCAGTCAGCTTAAGTAGCTCAGTGGTTGAGGTCTCTGGCTACAGAGCCAGAGGCTGGGAGTTCAGTCCCCCACAGTCCCTCCTTGAGAGGGGCTGGACTTGATGATCCCTAGAGTCCCTTCTGGCTCTGCAGTTCTAAAAGTATTATTAATTTGTATCCTGATCTCCAGTGTTGTAGCAACACTAGTGCCATCACCCATCAGGAGTCAACGAATCTGATCTTCTCTACACAGGGTTCACCAATTACATGCGCAGCCCGGCTGGTGACATATTCAACCCAGAACACTACCACGTCAACCAAGACATGACTCAACCTCTGAGTCACTATTTCATCACCTCTTCGCATAACACCTACCTCATGGGGGATCAGCTGATGTCTCAATCCAGAGTTGACATGTATGCTTGGGTTCTGCAGTCTGGATGCCGTTGTGTAGAAGGTAAGGCACCTGCTGGCCATATCCCTTCAGGATACCTCTGCTCTCCCCGCCACACACACACACCATAAGATTTGTCTTAAAATGCAGATCAAAAGGCATAGTGGTAGGGTATTGATTGCATGGTGTCATGAATCAGTTCAGGTTTTTTGGTCACAATTCAGCACCTTGGATAGCTCTTGTAATATTCACTCTAATAAACTCTGGAGTGGATATTTTGCCCCTGTGGAATTAAGAGTCCCCACCAGTCACTGGTAACAGACACACATGCAATCCACTGCCAGGAGTTGCTGCCAAACGAGACTAATTGTTTTGCCCTAAATACTCTTTAAGAACCAGTCTTTGGGTCAAGTGTCCGCCCTCCTGCTTTTGGCATGTGCCGCAGCAGAAAAGCAGCCAGTGTGAGTACCAGCAGCTGCTGCCTTCTAGATATCTCCCCTAAGCCACTTTCCTATAGCAGCAAAGACCTCAGTGTTGAACAAACTGGTACAGCCCTCCTAAGAGTCTGCCAGGACCAAATATCTCAATTTAAGGTGGTTCTTCCTCAAAGCAAGGCACGGTGGGTAAGGTGGCTCAGGAAAGGAAGAGAGCATGTATTCTCCTCCTTTTGGCTGATGCGGCAACTAAAGCCAGCCATCCAACTCTCATTTTAAAAATACACCACCACCCCAGTTCACTATGGAATAATCTGTACAGCCCACAGGGTGTTTGTTTCATCCATTTCCTTTCTTAAAAGGGTTGCTTGTCAGTCATAGGAGGTTGCCTCATACTCTTGATTCCTATAAGAGGTTGTCTGAGTTGTTGCCTTGATAAAGTCTTTTGAAAATGCAATTGAATAGAGAGAAGTCCCAGACCTATCTCCAGACCATGACATAGGTCGTATGGGAATTTCCAGACATCACATTGACAATGTGAACAAGTAGGGGAGAGCCTCCTGTTACCTCCTAAACTAGATTATTTCAACTGAATCCCTCTACCTAGAACTCAGCTTCTCAATTGGGAACACAAGCTGCATGCAGGGGAAATCTTTCCAACATGGGGACGGGGGGCAGCTTTGGGAAAAGGTATGGCATTTTTTGGACCATTTGGGGACCATTCCCTGGATCACTCCTGCACTATCTCTGTGTGGGTTAGATTCTGAGGGCTGGATGTTCTCCTTCTCTGGACTAGATGGTCCTGAGTGAGATGTATCAATGTACAGCATCATCATTTGGTTTTCATACTGGGCTTCTATTGAATTCTGAGAAAAGAAGTTGAAAAGGAGAGATATGTTTACTGATGTTTGTACCCATATATATTTCATTCAAATGAAGGGAAACACCTTTTGGGTTTTTTGACCAACTTTTTATGGTAGGTTTTGGAAGAATGTTCTTTGAGAGCTGCAAAATGAATTCCACTCCTTGCTCACATGGAAATGTGTTCAAACTATCTTAAGAAACTGGATAATTTGTTTGGAATCCAAGAATGTTTATTGTGCTGTTGAGGGAGTGTTACACCAGTATCTTTGATTATGATATTTGATGTTACTGTTTTGTTCATCTGTGTAATTGCTGTGTGGTATTACATTGCTGAATTTTAAGAACAACAGTAACAAAAGAATCCTGCTTAATTATTCACCTCTTTAATCAATTGCTTATTCTGTATTAGTTTCCTTTTTTCTTTAAAATAAGCAGACAAACAGAAAAGTGCAAGGGGTGGATCTGAACTCCAAATGTATGGTTCTCATTATCTCTTTTGCAGTTGACTGTTGGGATGGTCCAGATGGAGAACCAATTGTCCACCATGGCTATACTCTGACCTCCAAGATCCTTTTCAAAGATGTGATTGAAACCATCAACAAGTATGCCTTCATCAAAAGCGAGTATGTATTTCAATGGATCTCCATTTTTCAGGAATTGAACAATGAAGGGGAAGTGGAAAAAGAGGAGACATCATCCCAGGGAGAATAAATGATGGGTTGTTGATTATATTCTTGTCATCAGACCATGATGGGTTTCAGAACTGGTGGAAGACATGATGGATCCTATAGGTCATCAGCAGAAGTTTGTCTACCGGGTGACAAACTGAAATAGATTCAGAAGTTTGCCTTTCCAGCACATGGAAGGCAGTGAATCCCTGCATAGAGGTCTTTGGATGGTGGTGATGGAGCACTCAAATAAAGCTCTTGTCTCACCTAGATTCAGTGAGAAAGGGAAATTGTAATGGAATTCATAAGTGTAAGTGCAGATCAACCTCTCTGGGGTTGGAGCGTCTGGCTGCTGAACCAGGGCCCAAGAGTTTGAATCCCCTTCTGGGGAACCCACCTTCTGTGAGATGGACCAACCAAGATCACCCAAAGCTTGTGTGACAGAGCCGCATACCCTGCCAACTGGGCAAAGTGTGCAGTGGTCCCAGAGCACCACTGGAAAGGGAGACTGGTGAACAATCTCAAAGCACTTAATGCCTAGACAACCTGGGAGTATCGCCATATTTTGGAACCAACTTGATAGCACATAGATATGATTGATAAATGAGTTGGGATCGCTCAGACCCGTATCACTTGATTAGCATCTACTGATGTTCGTTCTGCTTTGGAATCATAGAATCATAGAATAATTTTCCATAAGTGGATATAAGAGAAGAGCTCTAGCAGCATACAAAGCCTGTCCTAGCGAGTACAACCTGCAAGCTCTTCGAGCCGCTCGTAGCCAAGTCCAACAGGCTGCCAGGAGATGCTCCAATGACTATTGGCTTCAGCTTTGCTCTCAGATACAGATAGCAGCGGACACAGGTAACATCAAAGGAATGTATGATGGTATCAAGCAGGCCTTAGGTCCATTACAGAAGAAATCTGCTCCCTTAAAGTCTACTACAGGTGTGATCATCCAGGACCGAGCACAGCAGATGGAACGCTGGGTGCAGCACTACTCCGAGCTATATTCCAGAAAGAATGTAGTAACCGAAGAAGCATTAAATAACATTGAGTGCCTGCCTGTCTTGGAAGAGCTGGACAGCGAACCAACCCTAGCAGAAATAAATGCGGCCTTGGATTCCCTCACCTCTGGCAAGGCACCTGGAAGGGACAACATCCCTGTTGAAGTGCTGAAATGCGGTAAGGAGATCATCATCACCGAACTGTATGAAATCTTTTGTCTCTGCTGGAGGGAAGGTGGAGTACCACAGGACATGAAGGACGCAAACATTGTCACGTTGTACAAGAACAAAGGTGACAGGGGTGACTGCAATAACTACCGTGGTATCTCTCTTCTTAGCGTTGTAGGGAAGCTGCTTGCGCGTGTTGTGCTGAAGAGGCTCCAGGTGCTTGCAGACAGAGTCTATCCGGAATCACAGTGTGGATTTCGAGCAAATAGATCCACCACTGACATGGTATTCTCCCTCCGACAGTTGCAGGAGAAATGCAGGGAACAACAACAGCCACTCTTAGTGGCCTTCATAGACCTTACAAAAGCATTTGACTTGGTTAGCAGGGATGGCCTTTTCAAAATACTTCCCAAGATTGGATGTCCACCTCGTCTCCTTAACATCATCAGGTCCTTCCACGATGGAATGAAAGGCACTGTAGTTTTTGACGGCTCAACATCAGATCCCTTTGACATCCGAAGCGGAGTGAAACAGGGCTGTGTCCTCGCACCAACACTTTTTGGGATCTTTTTTGCTGTCATGCTGAAGCATGCCTTTGGAACTGCAACAGAAGGTGTCTATCTCCGGACTAGATCAGATGGAAAGCTCTTTAATCTCTCTAGATTGAGAGCGAAGACCAAAGTCCAACTGAAATGCATGAGGGACTTCCTCTTTGCAGACGATGCAGCCATTGTTGCCCACTCTGCTGAAGACCTCCAACAACTCATGAACCGTTTCAGCAAGGCCTGCCAAGACTTTGGACTAACAATCAGCCTGAAGAAAACACAAGTCATGGGCCAGGGTGTGGACTCACCTCCCTCTATTACCATCTCCACACAAGAATTGGAGGTTGTTCATGACTTTGTGTACCTTGGCTCAACCATCTCTGACACCCTCTCTCTAGATGTCGAGCTGGATAAACGCATTGGGAAAGCAGCCACCATGTTCTCTAGACTCACGAAGAGAGTATGGCTCAATAAGAAACTGACAACACATACCAAGATCCAGGTCTATAGAGCCTGTGTCCTGAGCACACTCCTGTACTGCAGCGAGTCCTGGACACTTTGTGCCCGGCAGGAGAGGAAGCTGAACACCTTCCATATGCGTTGCCTACGACGGATTTTTGGTATCACCTGGCAGGACAGAGTTCCAAATAGAGTAGTCCTAGAACGAGCTGGAATTTTCAGCATGCATACATTACTGAAACAGCGACGTCTACGCTGGCTTGGGCACGTTGTGAGAATGGCTGATGGTCGGATTCCAAAGGATCTCCTATATGGAGAATTAGTGCAGGGAAATCGCCCCAGAGGGAGACCACAGCTGCGATACAAGGACATCTGCAAGCGGGATCTGAAGGCCTTAGGAATAGACCTCAACAGATGGGAAACTCTGACATCTGATCGTTCAGCCTGGAGGCAGGCAGTACATCACGGCCTCTCCCAATTTGAAGAGACCCTTGTCCAGCAGGCTGAGGCAAAGAGGAAGTCACAAAGGAAGCAAAACCAGGGAGCTGGACAGGGGACAGATTGGATTTGTCTCCAGTGTGGAAGGGATTGTCACTCTCGAATTGGCCTCCTCAGCCACACTAGACGCTGTTCCAAGTCCTCCATACAGAGCACGATACCATAGTCTTTCGAGACTGAAGGATGCCTACTTGTACTTGTAGAATAATTTAATTGGAAGGCACCTATAAGGCCATTGAATCCAACTCCCTGCACAATGCAAGAATTCAAATCAAAGCAGATCTGCTACGTGGCTGCCTCAATTTCTCTTGAATGCCTCCAGCATTGGAGCACTCACCACCTCCTGAGGTCATTGGTCCCAGTGTTGTACTTGGCTGGTCCATCTCATAGAAGGGAACAACCAGGGCTTCAGAATTGGTGTACCAGTTTTTGTGGAAATCATGACAATTTCAACAGCCTCTTTTTTTTGCATCTCTCGTTGGCTCACCTTGAATCCTCTGTCTTTCAACGCTGTATTGATGATCCCCAACTGTATTGAGTGTGTTCAGCACAGCCTGGAGAATCTAAAAATAGAACCTAGAACTACAAAGCAAGCCCCAGAGGTTGATTGATTGACTTGTAAGGCCTGCCCTTTGCAGTGGGATGTCAAAAGTCATTAGAGAGGGTTAATGAATTGGCTGCGGTTGGATCCTTCCTCGATGTGTGTGTCTGTGGAGTCACTACTCTAAATACGCAGAGTAGTAACAACATTCTCAAGCAGAAAAAGACCCAAAAAACAGAAGAGAAGGCTGGCAGAAATGAAGAATGCTTCCATATTTATCCCCAGACCTGAGATCCCAAAATGTATGGTCTGTATTCCAACAAAGAACAAATGATTTAGGATAACATTTCTCAGCTTTTAAAACAATGTATAAACCCTTCTGATATATATATTTAAAAGATCATACCCCTACTTTATTTCCCTTAAACCTGCTTCACTAAATAATCTTCTTTGAACTTGAAATAACACCAAAACAAGAAAAAAGGAACATGCCCCAGCCACCCACCTTCCCCAACTGCAGGTCTGGCATTCAAATTGTCCCCAGGAACCAGTTCTGTGGACTCCAGATTGCTGATGTAGAGAGGCACTGGGTTTATTAGTTGCTAGTTCTGAGAAAAGAACAGAACAGAAAATACTATTATACATGTACCGGCCAAAACCCTACTGCAATACACAAGAAGGAGTTGAGAGCGGCAATTTGCTAATTAGCAGCAATTAACTGCTGCAGTTTTAGACCATGCCAGTGTAGACCCACAATAGGATTCTAACCATTTCTTGGGTGTGTGTTTTAATTTGTTCTTAAAAGTCTTGAGTGGTCGCTTTAACGTTTCTTGCTTGTGTGGTTCTCCCTCCATCAGATATCCAGTCATTTTGTCCATTGAGAACCACTGCAGCGTCACCCAGCAGAAAAAGATGGCCCAATACCTGACGGAAATCTTGGGAGACAAGCTGGACCTGTCTTCGGTGAGCAGTGAAGACCTCACAAGGCTGCCTTCCCCGGAGAATCTCAAAGGCAAAATATTGGTCAAGGTAATTTATATCTTTTTTCCCCCTCTCCCCATACATGTAGATTTGTTCTGATGTGAACAGGAGGTGTGGTTAGCAATAGTTCCTTTTCCAGCCTGCAACTGTATTAATAGATTGGAAGAGTCGACCGTGCTGTGTTTTAGCTGCTCCTCCTGGCTTTTTGTGCTGACTGACACAAGCACAGACTGTCATGGCTGTTTTCATGTTTTTGTTTGGGTCTAAATAAATAAGCATGGTTGACTGTGTCTGAACTCTGGTGTCTCCCTGGAATCCTTCTCATGTCAATCAAACTCTTAATGCCACGTACCGTGCAGCTTTTGAAATTGCCCTCAGGAGAGCCAGCCTAGGACATGGCTTTTTGGTGCCCACTGCCCTCTTTTGTTCCTCTTCTCTGCATCAGCCAGACGGTCCTATTAGCTTCCTCCTTTGTCGGTGCTAGATGGTGCAGTGGCTGACTTGAGATACCCACCCTGCAGTGAGGGGAAGAAAGGCATTGTTGGGGTTTAAAGCTCTTTACAAGCTGTCTGATGTTTCTAGCAAGGATGAACAAGGGCAGAAAGTTCAACCACCCCCTAGGACCGGGGGGGGGGGCGCACAAAATGGAGCACTCTTTTAAAAAAATCAAACAGGAAAATGGTCGGCCAATTGGCCAGTCAAAAATAGAACTGAATATTTCAGGCATTTTGCAATGAAGGGAATCTGTTTTGCAACCCTGTTGTCTTGTTCCATCTTGAAAGAGAGAGGGGGGAAATTGCTTTGTGAAGCCTGAGGGAGCTCAAGGATTTGTGCCTGGTTTTTGATGACCCAAAAGAAGCATCGGCTACAGGGTTTTGTGGCAATCTGCTTGTGAGCACCTTCTAGATGCTGCCACACCGAATACCCACCATGTAATTTGGGATTCACAGCCCAGATCTCACCTCTAGTTTGCCTTTAGTTCCTTGGCCAACTTACTTGTTGGTAAGCCTCGGTAGTTTTAGGGGAAAAAAATGTTGAAATAGACCACTATATTCAGAAAAGAGGTTGTAAGACAAAAGGCTTCCATGCTATAGCAAAACCTGGTGGAGAACGTTGAAGAAATGTGTCGGGTTCTTAGAGTGAAGAGTATGTTTCTTTTCTTGAGTGTTCAGCAAGAACACTTAAAAATCATCAACTCTTTCCAAGTATTAAAAATCATCAACTCTTTCCAAGTAGGACAGAAGAGTGATTGCCCCATGTGATTGCTCCCTAGTAAGCCTTTGAGAAGAATACAGTAAGCTTCTGATCTTACAGTAGTTCTAATCACAAAACCAAACTGACCCCTTATCGTCCAATGTTTGGCCCCTTCTGTTCCTCACAACCACTTACCCAGCATGCCTTTATTACTGTAAAAATGTTCGCTGTGAAGTTTTATCCCAGAGTCATGATCCCCTGACGTATTTGGTGAATAGTTTTCTCTCACCAATACTCCCTACGCCAGCACTATGCAGATGTTACCTGTGAGTCTGTTAAGCCTCCTGAGAGCTTAAATTTGTCACCTGTAATACAGGGCACTAGCGCTGTCTTACTCCTAATGCATATGGGGAAATTCTGTTTAAAAAATCATGAAGTTTTTATAGACTGTAGTTTAATGGAGTTCAGGCAAGTGCCTAAGGGGGGGGGAATGACTGCGAGTAGCACTGCAAGACATTGGGATCTCTCTCTCTCTCTCTCTCTCTCTCTCTCTCTCTCTCTGTGTGTAGGACAAGATTTGCGAACAAGAAAAGCTTTTCACTGGTTTTACTTATTCAAGGCTAATCCGTCATCAGAGTCACTAGGCACAGAACAGCAGCAGGGCCAAGGGGTTCTAAACATAAAAATGCCATATCGCAAGACACCAAGCGTTCTGGGGAAGAGCGACAGAGAGCAGATACACGCAATGACATGGGTTGCCCAGCCATACCCTTTTGCTACAAAAGGGAAGCATCAAAGAATGGTTCTTGTGCGACAGGCATTTTTACTCAGTCTAAATGACAAATAGTTTTATGTCTCGTTCTACATGGCCTAGAGAAATTGACTTTTGGACTGTAACTCCAAAGATCCCCTAAGCAGCATGGCCAGTGGGAGTTGTAGTCACCCCCAAAAAACGAGTAACTTTGGAAAGCTCTGTATTTTGGCTGCTCTCGTATGCTTTGTCTCTGTCTGTGTATCTCTCTCTCTTGCAAACACACACACATGTTAGTCTTATGAATGGCAGTTTTGTGAATATGTGGAGGATTCTGTTAGAGCAATGGCTCCCAACCTTGAGATCTCCAGATGTTCTTGGACTAAAACTCTCAGAAATCCTGGTGAAGTGGTGAAGGCTTCTGGGAGTTGTAGTCCAAGAACATCTGTGTACCCAACACTAGGAACCACTGTGTTAGAGATTCATAAGGATGTAAAGCAACAACAAGAACAAACACCTGAAATTGGTGTTGGGTGTAGGGAGAGGTTAGAGGCCATTTTATTTGAACTTTTTAGCTGGCCTTTTAGCAGTTGGTTAATTCTTCTTAATCATTGCCTGTTCTGGGTTTTATGTTGCTGTTCAGATACACACACACACACACACGATATTAAGGTTGTTGTTAAATGCTGTGTAGCATGTATGTACATAACTGGTTTTTATTGGAATGCAGTCTGGGGTAGAGCACAATATAAATAAATCTTATTGTTATTATTATTAGACGTCTCAGTGTAACCAAGATTGTAGCAGAGACAGGTTATGTCCCCCTTGCGAGTCACAGCCTTGAGTGTTCTCAGAGAGTTTGTTTCCAACATTTGATTGGTTTTTCCGTCATTTTTCAAGCCATCGCATTCTTCACCCTGTCCCCTTTCTGCACTCTACACGCATTGCATGTACTGCTTGAAGCCATGGAACAAACCGATTTTCATTTCCTCCAAAAGTCTACTGCTACCCGTTCCTTGCTATCTGGATTTTGAATTGCAGAAGACCAAGACCAGCTTTTTTCAAGGATCCTTCGCATTTAACACAATTCATTTAGATGGAGTTTTGATAATTGCTTCTGATTTTTTTTCTTCTTCTCATAATGGATAAACTGCCCTTTTTCGTGTATGAAGCAGCAACTGTTTGATCTAACAATTTCCATGATTTTGTAGTGATTATCAATCAATAAACATGGGTCAGACATATATCATTTCCCACATTAGGCACAGGTTCTGTTTTTGAGATGCCGGGACTGGAACAATCTGGATTAGGTTCAAAACCCTCCTCAGCCATGAAGCTCACTGAGCAACTAAAGTTAGTCATTCTTTTCCTTCAGCCTACCTTAGAGGTTATCATGAGGCTAAAAATGCACGAAATGTCCAGCGGGTGTTGCTCCACCATTCTAGTCATGCTTTTATCTTCTAGGGAAAGAAACTTCCGGCCAACATCAGTGAGGATGTGGAAGAAGGAGAAGTTTCTGATGAGGACAGTGCAGATGAAATTGAGGACGACTGCAAACTAATGAATGGAGATGTAAGTACTGTGGTGCAGAACTGGAAGGGGAACACAAGAGTTGAGGTTGGTGGTAGTGAACAACAAGCCAAAGAAAGGAGCAAAAATCTTTTTTTTGAGAGACGGAGAATGGGATGAAGATGTTACATGCAAGAAAGACTGCACCCTTTTGCTGATTCCTTGTGGAGCCCTCATCTGTTCTGAATGACATAGGATGCCCAACCCTGACTATCTTGGGCCATTTAGGTTAGGAAGATGTAAAACTGGAATGGTGCAGCAGAGAGCTGCAAACATCAGAAAAAGTATATATTGCCCCATAGCTCATAGGCTATGAGTTGTAGTTAATCTATGGAAGTCCCTGCTGCCAGATGTGGGGATAACAAAAAGCTTCAGTAGCTTCTGTAGGAAGTCATGGAAGATATGGCTATGGAAGGAGGGCTACAAGTCCAAGAATTCCCTAAGCTACCAAGGGCAAAGCTAATATTTCCAAGCTCTGGCATCAAAAATCAAAGCCGGTCCCATCATTGTTGATAGCCAGGCTGCTGTATGTAGGACACAACAATGTTTCCCACCTCAGATATGTGTGTGTGTGTGTGTGTGCAAACGTGCGTGCACGCTGTAGGCTTTAGTTTGAAGAGCTATCCAAAGTGACAAATCATAAACTGAAAATTCAGCACCATGGAGAGCTCTCCTGAGACAATTTACTGACCTCATTGCAACTCATTCGCCCACCTCCAGTGGACTGGAGTCTGTGTTTTGCTCTGACTTTGGCGGCAATGTCCATTCCATTCCTTTGTTCCTCCTCAACTGGGCCATTTTCTAGTGGAGTGGCAAGACAGGCAGGACGGCTTTTAAAGGCCTTGAGGTGCTGACACAAGGGGCATTCATAAGAGCAGCAGTGCTCATAGATCTGGATGGTCATGCTGCTGGTGCATAATTGAACCTTTTCAAATGCTTTTGTCACATTCAGATGGTTTTGGTTACAATAGATTAGCATAGATGTTTATTCTTCACAGTGCAAACCAGCCATTCCTTAGTAGAATCTACAATATGTCACAGCCAGGGAAGTCCACACCAAAGATGGCAATCATGGATTTTGTAAACCTCTCTCCCCCCCCAAAAAAAAGAAAAAGCTAAGCCCCAAATCTTTCTGTTCTCCTCTTCCTCCTGCCAAACATGCTTCTAATGTACATTTGAAGACTGATATATGACCCATTGAGACATTCCACCCAGTAAAGGGATAGCTGTCATCTTTTCCCCCAGTGTCTCAGGATATTTGGAAAACTTTTCCTGGCAAACAAGAGGTCTAGAAGCTTTTTAAAAAAGGAAATGCAAGTTAACAGTGCAGATCTACAGAACTGGTTTCTGAAAGTGAATTTGTTTTATTATTTAGAACATTGGAAAGTGGTTCGTTACAAAAAATTCAATAATGTACAAAAAGTAATACAGTATACATAAAGCAAAGCAAAAGCAAAGCGTGCTGCTTATATACCGCCCCATAGTGCTTCAAGCACTCTCTGGCCGGTTTACAAGTTAGTTATGCAGGCTACACATTGCCTCCCCCCCCCCCCCCCCCCGCGAGCTGGGTACTCATTTTACTGACCTCGGAAGGATAGAAGGCTGAGTCAACCTTGAGCCGGCTACCTGGGATTGAACCCCAGGTCGTGAGCACAGTTTTGGCTGCAGTACAGCAGTTTAACCACTGCACCACGAGGCTCTATAATGGTTTTTAAATATAAAAATGTTTTTTTATATATTTAAAAGTCACATAAGCTAAGGAGAATCAGAATAAAACATTCCACCCTAATAAGCCTCAATACTTTTTTAATGTCATCTTTTGAGTTAGGAATGTGAAACTTGTTATCTCATATTCATTTGATAAGGTCTAACCGGATGTCAGATTTCAGACTGTTCTGACAAAGACTGCCCTAGCTGAGTTTAAAATGCTGAGAATTTACACACTGAGCCTCTTTCTTCTAATTTTTGAACAGGCACATCCCGTATTTCTTTCCATTTGGGGTGAAACCACTGATGTACTCCAGGCTTTGGTCAGTTTGATACAATCCTGAGTGGTTTTTCAATAGTGATTATGGTTTTTATGCCCCATTAAACCTAATGGTAGATGATACCGGTGATTATTATGGCATAAAGGCTCAGTTCTTACTCTGACAGCCTCCCACGGCCTTGTGATGTGAAATCAACTAAATTCCTCTAACTTTTCTTCCTGTTGGTCAGAACTGCATGGCATCTTCAACTGCATCAACATCATAACTTGAGGTTATTCATCTTCCCAAACTCTTAGGTGCAAGGTTCCACCACCACAAGGGATGTATCTAACAATACAGTTAAGGCTTAGATGCTCCATAAGGCAATAGAAGACCAAGAGGAGACAGAAAGGCGATACAGGATGAGGACAAGGGTGGGGCCTCTTTTGCTCTCCCAGACACTTCATCCACACCCATTGAGATTTGGACCTGAAATACCAAGGGGAAATGTGGGTTCACAGAGGACAGCTAGTCGTAAGCAAGCACTGTTTGTGACATTGCTGACTATCATTCCTTATCATTGGGCATGGCTGTTAAGCTGCCAGCCTTACCTTTCATTCCTGGCATTGTGGAGCTTGAATGAACATGAGACAGCCTCAACACTGGTGTTAAATCAACAGGATTTTTTAAAATAATGGATTACACTGGATATAGATAGATGCATGTATATGTCATTGTGCGTCTATCTGTAGTTGCGTAAATGTAGACACATGCGACAGGCGTGTCTTATGTATCACAGACCAGAATCCTGTTGGGTTCACTGAGTTGCAAGAGGAATAACTGCACAAGCAGCGTGTGCTGTCTTGTAGGGTGTCTTGTTTGCGCAGTCCATCAGGCAACTGGGCATATGACAGAGAACCCACAAAATGCAAAAAAACACACCCAACAACAACAAACTCAAACCACTTGCATAGTCGCCCTTAACATGTGCAGTAAAATCCAACAGGATTCTGGCCAGACATTTTTCAATATGTGTGCATAAATGCTCATGTTCTGTAATGCTGATGTTGTCGGCTACAGCACACCTAGGTCACCATGGGTTGGTGGCCAGCATTTCCCGGCCCCCAGAATGCTCCTTTAGAAACAGAGCAAAAAACATAGCTCTTCCCCCTTCTGGAACGTAGACACGTTTGGGAAGCTCTCATGCTTCTGAGACCCCTTTCCCAAGGTTTCCTTGATCAGCATCACCAAGAAGACCGAAGGAATATTATAGTGCTTTTATTACTTTTCCTACACCCTTCCTTAATTCTAACATTTGCTGGGCTATTTTTGGTTGTTGCTTGCTGCCGTCATTGATTGTGACTTTGTACCTTCTGGAGGCTGTGGAGATAAAGCTTTTTTTGTAGCTTGGATCTCTAAAGGTGGTGGGGAAGAGCACTGCATCTTTATATGTTCACTTGCTCTTTTAAAAGCCTTGCATAACATAACAATTGAAGCATGTCAGAAGGTGCCACCTTGTTTTTGTGTGTAGGGGGTGAATAGTTCTTTTTTTTTTAAATGGGGATGTGTGTGCATGAAAGAGAATGAGGAACAGAGAAAGACATCCAGAAAGGTAGCCCTCACCATCACCTGAAAAGATGCATGAAAAAGATATATCACATGATTCTGCTGCACCTGGCAACTGGAGACTGTAGTGGTGGAAGCTTTTAAAGCCTTTGTTCCAAAGGAGAAGATGATGACCTTCTCTTTAAAAGATGCCTTTCTCAGTTAACGTGTCCTTCTTGAGGTGTTTGTGATACTTGATCTCCCCTTTAATGGCTTTTTGTTTTTTGTCTTCCTCTCTTGCCTGACCATCACATCCTTTTGAAGTGGAAGGTACAGTAGAAGCAGATTGTCGGTCATAGAGTTTAGTCTGCTTAGCTTTAAAAGTCAAACTGTTCTGTTACCAAACTGCGGGTGCTTTGAGATGGGATGAAATTTTAAAAATTGCAGGCTGGTTGCTGGTTGTCGAGCAAATGCGCCAAAATGGAAAAAGTCAGGTTAAGCTGTACCTTTTGAAGGTCTTCTCCAAACGCTTTCCTGTTCATCTATTTATTGTATTTATATTCTACTTTTCTCTCAAAGGTGGGACTCAAGGTGATTGATGGTGTCAATAAATAAAAGAAAAAGGCAATGAAAAGGCAAAAGTAGATTGATTAAGTTTAGACAAACACTAGAGAAAAGCTGAAGAAATAATTAAATCAGTTCAGACATTTCTGTTTTGCTGCTGTGAATCTTTCCAGGCTTAAGATAAACACTGGGCTTGAGTGTTGAGATATATTGAAATTTATTTTTTGTCCCTCCAAAAAAGTCTTGGAGGAAAGTTGTTGGAAGTGTTTGGGCGAAACAAGCCAGCCTTCCTTCCTTCCTTCCTCCCTCCCTCCCTTTGATTAGTTTTTTTTAAAAAAAGAAGAGGCTGATGTACGCCTCGTTTGATGGCACATCTTTGTCTTCATTAGGTTGTAATTTGTTTTGTCTGTGTTTCTTTCGACATTCTGTAAAGAACATCTGGATTTCCAGATGTGTGCAACTGGCCCTGCTTTTGAATGACACTTAAAAAGTGAGGAAAAATGATGGCTTGTTTTCTCCTGGCATTAATTGCTGTCTTCTGAGGCCAATTAAGAAAAGCACAGGTTGTGTTCTTTCCAAAGTACACATGCCCACCAGTTACAGCCCACCAATAAGAAATAAAATTCTTATGTTGTGTGTTATGAGCTATGTAACCTATAACTAGGGCACATTTAATATGATGCTATCCACACAAAGTCTCCAAAATGACTCATAAAAGCAAATAAACATTCAGAAAATATTTGTTCTCAGTGTTCAAATTATCCCCCACCAATGTTAAAAGGTCCTCCTTGTGGCTTATCTTCATATGATTGAAGAAATATAGGCTGAGGGCCTTAACACACTGATTCCTGAGTATACCAGCCCCCCCCCGCCCAAATAGCTTTTAAAAATCCCACAAGAGTCAAAAATATTGCGGATAGGCCCTATTCAATGTGATGGGTTCATGTTAGTTGGATAGGCCTCAGAACTATTGCCTGTTGCTCACTAACCTATCCTTATCATTTTCATTTCTGGACTTGCTTAATCTTAATGTATAAATTAAGGCATTCTTAATAATGGTTTTACACCTCAAAAAGGAGCACAATGGTAGGACAAAAGCCATGGTGGAAGAGAAATTTTAGCTTGCTTCATTCTTCTTCCCTTTGAATAAACTCCTCTTTTTGTCTTTGTATATCCAGTAATGACAACTGGGAGCCAGCAGGGGGCAGTCATTTTGCATTATTCTTTAAAGGCAAAGCAACTATAACATTTTAAAAAATTTATATTATGTAGCAAACTAACTTGAAACTAAACTATCTAATGTCAACTAAAATGAAACAAGTATCACCTGAAAACCAACAGCATAGCTATAATGATATGTTATAACAGGTCCAAAGAGAAAAAGTGCAAATAAAATGGAAATACCAAAAGCTCAAACCTTGAGACAGGTAGGAATGGTTGTACAACTATGGATCCAAAGACAAAAGAACAAAAAAAAGTTGTTTTAGTATAACTTTTTAAGCAAGGCACTATTAAAAGGAGGATGAGACCCAGTTACTGCATCTTCACTGTTTTACTAAATGTCGTTTAAGAAACCGCAGTTGACAGTGTTTCGGAAGAGCTTTGTCATCCATAAATTATGAAAGGTTTATATCAAAGGGTCATTTCCTCAGGAAGTTTTGTCTAGGAAGGAAGCCGAGGTACTGGCTTTATGGGCTTTTCTGGCTTATTCTCTCTGTCCCCACCCCCCACCGCATGGTTAAATTGGGACTTCCCAGGAGAGCTCCCTCCATTTCCTCAGGAAGTTTTGTCTAGGAAGGAAGCCGAGGTACTGGCTTTATGGGCTTTTCTGGCTTATTCTCTCTGTCCCCACCCCCCACCGCATGGTTAAATTGGGACTTCCCAGGAGAGCTCCCTCCATTTCCTCAGGAAGTTTTGTCTAGGAAGGAAGCCGAGGTACTGGCTTTATGGGCTTTTCTGGCTTATTCTCTCTGTCCCCACCCCCCACCGCATGGTTAAATTGGGACTTCCCAGGAGAGCTCCCTCCATTTCCTCAGGAAGTTTTGTCTAGGAAGGAAGCCGAGGTACTGGCTTTATGGGCTTTTCTGGCTTATTCTCTCTGTCCCCACCCCCCACCGCATGGTTAAATTGGGACTTCCCAGGAGAGCTCCCTCCATTTCCTCAGGAAGTTTTGTCTAGGAAGGAAGCCGAGGTACTGGCTTTATGGGCTTTTCTGGCTTATTCTCTCTGTCCCCACCCCCCACCGCATGGTTAAATTGGGACTTCCCAGGAGAGCTCCCTCCATTTCCTCAGGAAGTTTTGTCTAGGAAGGAAGCCGAGGTACTGGCTTTATGGGCTTTTCTGGCTTATTCTCTCTGTCCCCACCCCCCACCGCATGGTTAAATTGGGACTTCCCAGGAGAGCTCCCTCCATTTCCTCAGGAAGTTTTGTCTAGGAAGGAAGCCGAGGTACTGGCTTTATGGGCTTTTCTGGCTTATTCTCTCTGTCCCCACCCCCCACCGCATGGTTAAATTGGGACTTCCCAGGAGAGCTCCCTCCATTTCCTCAGGAAGTTTTGTCTAGGAAGGAAGCCGAGGTACTGGCTTTATGGGCTTTTCTGGCTTATTCTCTCTGTCCCCACCCCCCACCGCATGGTTAAATTGGGACTTCCCAGGAGAGCTCCCTCCATTTCCTCAGGAAGTTTTGTCTAGGAAGGAAGCCGAGGTACTGGCTTTATGGGCTTTTCTGGCTTATTCTCTCTGTCCCCACCCCCCACCGCATGGTTAAATTGGGACTTCCCAGGAGAGCTCCCTCCATTTCCTCAGGAAGTTTTGTCTAGGAAGGAAGCCGAGGTACTGGCTTTATGGGCTTTTCTGGCTTATTCTCTCTGTCCCCACCCCCCACCGCATGGTTAAATTGGGACTTCCCAGGAGAGCTCCCTCCATTTCCTCAGGAAGTTTTGTCTAGGAAGGAAGCCGAGGTACTGGCTTTATGGGCTTTTCTGGCTTATTCTCTCTGTCCCCACCCCCCACCGCATGGTTAAATTGGGACTTCCCAGGAGAGCTCCCTCCATTTCCTCAGGAAGTTTTGTCTAGGAAGGAAGCCGAGGTACTGGCTTTATGGGCTTTTCTGGCTTATTCTCTCTGTCCCCACCCCCCACCGCATGGTTAAATTGGGACTTCCCAGGAGAGCTCCCTCCATTTCCTCAGGAAGTTTTGTCTAGGAAGGAAGCCGAGGTACTGGCTTTATGGGCTTTTCTGGCTTATTCTCTCTGTCCCCACCCCCCACCGCATGGTTAAATTGGGACTTCCCAGGAGAGCTCCCTCCATTTCCTCAGGAAGTTTTGTCTAGGAAGGAAGCCGAGGTACTGGCTTTATGGGCTTTTCTGGCTTATTCTCTCTGTCCCCACCCCCCACCGCATGGTTAAATTGGGACTTCCCAGGAGAGCTCCCTCCATTTCCTCAGGAAGTTTTGTCTAGGAAGGAAGCCGAGGTACTGGCTTTATGGGCTTTTCTGGCTTATTCTCTCTGTCCCCACCCCCCACCGCATGGTTAAATTGGGACTTCCCAGGAGAGCTCCCTCCATTTCCTCAGGAAGTTTTGTCTAGGAAGGAAGCCGAGGTACTGGCTTTATGGGCTTTTCTGGCTTATTCTCTCTGTCCCCACCCCCCACCGCATGGTTAAATTGGGACTTCCCAGGAGAGCTCCCTCCATTTCCTCAGGAAGTTTTGTCTAGGAAGGAAGCCGAGGTACTGGCTTTATGGGCTTTTCTGGCTTATTCTCTCTGTCCCCACCCCCCACCGCATGGTTAAATTGGGACTTCCCAGGAGAGCTCCCTCCATTTCCTCAGGAAGTTTTGTCTAGGAAGGAAGCCGAGGTACTGGCTTTATGGGCTTTTCTGGCTTATTCTCTCTGTCCCCACCCCCCACCGCATGGTTAAATTGGGACTTCCCAGGAGAGCTCCCTCCATTTCCTCAGGAAGTTTTGTCTAGGAAGGAAGCCGAGGTACTGGCTTTATGGGCTTTTCTGGCTTATTCTCTCTGTCCCCACCCCCCACCGCATGGTTAAATTGGGACTTCCCAGGAGAGCTCCCTCCATTTCCTCAGGAAGTTTTGTCTAGGAAGGAAGCCGAGGTACTGGCTTTATGGGCTTTTCTGGCTTATTCTCTCTGTCCCCACCCCCCACCGCATGGTTAAATTGGGACTTCCCAGGAGAGCTCCCTCCATTTCCTCAGGAAGTTTTGTCTAGGAAGGAAGCCGAGGTACTGGCTTTATGGGCTTTTCTGGCTTATTCTCTCTGTCCCCACCCCCCACCGCATGGTTAAATTGGGACTTCCCAGGAGAGCTCCCTCCATTTCCTCAGGAAGTTTTGTCTAGGAAGGAAGCCGAGGTACTGGCTTTATGGGCTTTTCTGGCTTATTCTCTCTGTCCCCACCCCCCACCGCATGGTTAAATTGGGACTTCCCAGGAGAGCTCCCTCCATTTCCTCAGGAAGTTTTGTCTAGGAAGGAAGCCGAGGTACTGGCTTTATGGGCTTTTCTGGCTTATTCTCTCTGTCCCCACCCCCCACCGCATGGTTAAATTGGGACTTCCCAGGAGAGCTCCCTCCATTTCCTCAGGAAGTTTTGTCTAGGAAGGAAGCCGAGGTACTGGCTTTATGGGCTTTTCTGGCTTATTCTCTCTGTCCCCACCCCCCACCGCATGGTTAAATTGGGACTTCCCAGGAGAGCTCCCTCCATTTCCTCAGGAAGTTTTGTCTAGGAAGGAAGCCGAGGTACTGGCTTTATGGGCTTTTCTGGCTTATTCTCTCTGTCCCCACCCCCCACCGCATGGTTAAATTGGGACTTCCCAGGAGAGCTCCCTCCATTTCCTCAGGAAGTTTTGTCTAGGAAGGAAGCCGAGGTACTGGCTTTATGGGCTTTTCTGGCTTATTCTCTCTGTCCCCACCCCCCACCGCATGGTTAAATTGGGACTTCCCAGGAGAGCTCCCTCCATTTCCTCAGGAAGTTTTGTCTAGGAAGGAAGCCGAGGTACTGGCTTTATGGGCTTTTCTGGCTTATTCTCTCTGTCCCCACCCCCCACCGCATGGTTAAATTGGGACTTCCCAGGAGAGCTCCCTCCATTTCCTCAGGAAGTTTTGTCTAGGAAGGAAGCCGAGGTACTGGCTTTATGGGCTTTTCTGGCTTATTCTCTCTGTCCCCACCCCCCACCGCATGGTTAAATTGGGACTTCCCAGGAGAGCTCCCTCCATTTCCTCAGGAAGTTTTGTCTAGGAAGGAAGCCGAGGTACTGGCTTTATGGGCTTTTCTGGCTTATTCTCTCTGTCCCCACCCCCCACCGCATGGTTAAATTGGGACTTCCCAGGAGAGCTCCCTCCATTTCCTCAGGAAGTTTTGTCTAGGAAGGAAGCCGAGGTACTGGCTTTATGGGCTTTTCTGGCTTATTCTCTCTGTCCCCACCCCCCACCGCATGGTTAAATTGGGACTTCCCAGGAGAGCTCCCTCCATTTCCTCAGGAAGTTTTGTCTAGGAAGGAAGCCGAGGTACTGGCTTTATGGGCTTTTCTGGCTTATTCTCTCTGTCCCCACCCCCCACCGCATGGTTAAATTGGGACTTCCCAGGAGAGCTCCCTCCATTTCCTCAGGAAGTTTTGTCTAGGAAGGAAGCCGAGGTACTGGCTTTATGGGCTTTTCTGGCTTATTCTCTCTGTCCCCACCCCCCACCGCATGGTTAAATTGGGACTTCCCAGGAGAGCTCCCTCCATTTCCTCAGGAAGTTTTGTCTAGGAAGGAAGCCGAGGTACTGGCTTTATGGGCTTTTCTGGCTTATTCTCTCTGTCCCCACCCCCCACCGCATGGTTAAATTGGGACTTCCCAGGAGAGCTCCCTCCATTTCCTCAGGAAGTTTTGTCTAGGAAGGAAGCCGAGGTACTGGCTTTATGGGCTTTTCTGGCTTATTCTCTCTGTCCCCACCCCCCACCGCATGGTTAAATTGGGACTTCCCAGGAGAGCTCCCTCCATTTCCTCAGGAAGTTTTGTCTAGGAAGGAAGCCGAGGTACTGGCTTTATGGGCTTTTCTGGCTTATTCTCTCTGTCCCCACCCCCCACCGCATGGTTAAATTGGGACTTCCCAGGAGAGCTCCCTCCATTTCCTCAGGAAGTTTTGTCTAGGAAGGAAGCCGAGGTACTGGCTTTATGGGCTTTTCTGGCTTATTCTCTCTGTCCCCACCCCCCACCGCATGGTTAAATTGGGACTTCCCAGGAGAGCTCCCTCCATTTCCTCAGGAAGTTTTGTCTAGGAAGGAAGCCGAGGTACTGGCTTTATGGGCTTTTCTGGCTTATTCTCTCTGTCCCCACCCCCCACCGCATGGTTAAATTGGGACTTCCCAGGAGAGCTCCCTCCATTTCCTCAGGAAGTTTTGTCTAGGAAGGAAGCCGAGGTACTGGCTTTATGGGCTTTTCTGGCTTATTCTCTCTGTCCCCACCCCCCACCGCATGGTTAAATTGGGACTTCCCAGGAGAGCTCCCTCCATTTCCTCAGGAAGTTTTGTCTAGGAAGGAAGCCGAGGTACTGGCTTTATGGGCTTTTCTGGCTTATTCTCTCTGTCCCCACCCCCCACCGCATGGTTAAATTGGGACTTCCCAGGAGAGCTCCCTCCATTTCCTCAGGAAGTTTTGTCTAGGAAGGAAGCCGAGGTACTGGCTTTATGGGCTTTTCTGGCTTATTCTCTCTGTCCCCACCCCCCACCGCATGGTTAAATTGGGACTTCCCAGGAGAGCTCCCTCCATTTCCTCAGGAAGTTTTGTCTAGGAAGGAAGCCGAGGTACTGGCTTTATGGGCTTTTCTGGCTTATTCTCTCTGTCCCCACCCCCCACCGCATGGTTAAATTGGGACTTCCCAGGAGAGCTCCCTCCATTTCCTCAGGAAGTTTTGTCTAGGAAGGAAGCCGAGGTACTGGCTTTATGGGCTTTTCTGGCTTATTCTCTCTGTCCCCACCCCCCACCGCATGGTTAAATTGGGACTTCCCAGGAGAGCTCCCTCCATTTCCTCAGGAAGTTTTGTCTAGGAAGGAAGCCGAGGTACTGGCTTTATGGGCTTTTCTGGCTTATTCTCTCTGTCCCCACCCCCCACCGCATGGTTAAATTGGGACTTCCCAGGAGAGCTCCCTCCATTTCCTCAGGAAGTTTTGTCTAGGAAGGAAGCCGAGGTACTGGCTTTATGGGCTTTTCTGGCTTATTCTCTCTGTCCCCACCCCCCACCGCATGGTTAAATTGGGACTTCCCAGGAGAGCTCCCTCCATTTCCTCAGGAAGTTTTGTCTAGGAAGGAAGCCGAGGTACTGGCTTTATGGGCTTTTCTGGCTTATTCTCTCTGTCCCCACCCCCCACCGCATGGTTAAATTGGGACTTCCCAGGAGAGCTCCCTCCATTTCCTCAGGAAGTTTTGTCTAGGAAGGAAGCCGAGGTACTGGCTTTATGGGCTTTTCTGGCTTATTCTCTCTGTCCCCACCCCCCACCGCATGGTTAAATTGGGACTTCCCAGGAGAGCTCCCTCCATTTCCTCAGGAAGTTTTGTCTAGGAAGGAAGCCGAGGTACTGGCTTTATGGGCTTTTCTGGCTTATTCTCTCTGTCCCCACCCCCCACCGCATGGTTAAATTGGGACTTCCCAGGAGAGCTCCCTCCATTTCCTCAGGAAGTTTTGTCTAGGAAGGAAGCCGAGGTACTGGCTTTATGGGCTTTTCTGGCTTATTCTCTCTGTCCCCACCCCCCACCGCATGGTTAAATTGGGACTTCCCAGGAGAGCTCCCTCCATTTCCTCAGGAAGTTTTGTCTAGGAAGGAAGCCGAGGTACTGGCTTTATGGGCTTTTCTGGCTTATTCTCTCTGTCCCCACCCCCCACCGCATGGTTAAATTGGGACTTCCCAGGAGAGCTCCCTCCATTTCCTCAGGAAGTTTTGTCTAGGAAGGAAGCCGAGGTACTGGCTTTATGGGCTTTTCTGGCTTATTCTCTCTGTCCCCACCCCCCACCGCATGGTTAAATTGGGACTTCCCAGGAGAGCTCCCTCCATTTCCTCAGGAAGTTTTGTCTAGGAAGGAAGCCGAGGTACTGGCTTTATGGGCTTTTCTGGCTTATTCTCTCTGTCCCCACCCCCCACCGCATGGTTAAATTGGGACTTCCCAGGAGAGCTCCCTCCATTTCCTCAGGAAGTTTTGTCTAGGAAGGAAGCCGAGGTACTGGCTTTATGGGCTTTTCTGGCTTATTCTCTCTGTCCCCACCCCCCACCGCATGGTTAAATTGGGACTTCCCAGGAGAGCTCCCTCCATTTCCTCAGGAAGTTTTGTCTAGGAAGGAAGCCGAGGTACTGGCTTTATGGGCTTTTCTGGCTTATTCTCTCTGTCCCCACCCCCCACCGCATGGTTAAATTGGGACTTCCCAGGAGAGCTCCCTCCATTTCCTCAGGAAGTTTTGTCTAGGAAGGAAGCCGAGGTACTGGCTTTATGGGCTTTTCTGGCTTATTCTCTCTGTCCCCACCCCCCACCGCATGGTTAAATTGGGACTTCCCAGGAGAGCTCCCTCCATTTCCTCAGGAAGTTTTGTCTAGGAAGGAAGCCGAGGTACTGGCTTTATGGGCTTTTCTGGCTTATTCTCTCTGTCCCCACCCCCCACCGCATGGTTAAATTGGGACTTCCCAGGAGAGCTCCCTCCATTTCCTCAGGAAGTTTTGTCTAGGAAGGAAGCCGAGGTACTGGCTTTATGGGCTTTTCTGGCTTATTCTCTCTGTCCCCACCCCCCACCGCATGGTTAAATTGGGACTTCCCAGGAGAGCTCCCTCCATTTCCTCAGGAAGTTTTGTCTAGGAAGGAAGCCGAGGTACTGGCTTTATGGGCTTTTCTGGCTTATTCTCTCTGTCCCCACCCCCCACCGCATGGTTAAATTGGGACTTCCCAGGAGAGCTCCCTCCATTTCCTCAGGAAGTTTTGTCTAGGAAGGAAGCCGAGGTACTGGCTTTATGGGCTTTTCTGGCTTATTCTCTCTGTCCCCACCCCCCACCGCATGGTTAAATTGGGACTTCCCAGGAGAGCTCCCTCCATTTCCTCAGGAAGTTTTGTCTAGGAAGGAAGCCGAGGTACTGGCTTTATGGGCTTTTCTGGCTTATTCTCTCTGTCCCCACCCCCCACCGCATGGTTAAATTGGGACTTCCCAGGAGAGCTCCCTCCATTTCCTCAGGAAGTTTTGTCTAGGAAGGAAGCCGAGGTACTGGCTTTATGGGCTTTTCTGGCTTATTCTCTCTGTCCCCACCCCCCACCGCATGGTTAAATTGGGACTTCCCAGGAGAGCTCCCTCCATTTCCTCAGGAAGTTTTGTCTAGGAAGGAAGCCGAGGTACTGGCTTTATGGGCTTTTCTGGCTTATTCTCTCTGTCCCCACCCCCCACCGCATGGTTAAATTGGGACTTCCCAGGAGAGCTCCCTCCATTTCCTCAGGAAGTTTTGTCTAGGAAGGAAGCCGAGGTACTGGCTTTATGGGCTTTTCTGGCTTATTCTCTCTGTCCCCACCCCCCACCGCATGGTTAAATTGGGACTTCCCAGGAGAGCTCCCTCCATTTCCTCAGGAAGTTTTGTCTAGGAAGGAAGCCGAGGTACTGGCTTTATGGGCTTTTCTGGCTTATTCTCTCTGTCCCCACCCCCCACCGCATGGTTAAATTGGGACTTCCCAGGAGAGCTCCCTCCATTTCCTCAGGAAGTTTTGTCTAGGAAGGAAGCCGAGGTACTGGCTTTATGGGCTTTTCTGGCTTATTCTCTCTGTCCCCACCCCCCACCGCATGGTTAAATTGGGACTTCCCAGGAGAGCTCCCTCCATTTCCTCAGGAAGTTTTGTCTAGGAAGGAAGCCGAGGTACTGGCTTTATGGGCTTTTCTGGCTTATTCTCTCTGTCCCCACCCCCCACCGCATGGTTAAATTGGGACTTCCCAGGAGAGCTCCCTCCATTTCCTCAGGAAGTTTTGTCTAGGAAGGAAGCCGAGGTACTGGCTTTATGGGCTTTTCTGGCTTATTCTCTCTGTCCCCACCCCCCACCGCATGGTTAAATTGGGACTTCCCAGGAGAGCTCCCTCCATTTCCTCAGGAAGTTTTGTCTAGGAAGGAAGCCGAGGTACTGGCTTTATGGGCTTTTCTGGCTTATTCTCTCTGTCCCCACCCCCCACCGCATGGTTAAATTGGGACTTCCCAGGAGAGCTCCCTCCATTTCCTCAGGAAGTTTTGTCTAGGAAGGAAGCCGAGGTACTGGCTTTATGGGCTTTTCTGGCTTATTCTCTCTGTCCCCACCCCCCACCGCATGGTTAAATTGGGACTTCCCAGGAGAGCTCCCTCCATTTCCTCAGGAAGTTTTGTCTAGGAAGGAAGCCGAGGTACTGGCTTTATGGGCTTTTCTGGCTTATTCTCTCTGTCCCCACCCCCCACCGCATGGTTAAATTGGGACTTCCCAGGAGAGCTCCCTCCATTTCCTCAGGAAGTTTTGTCTAGGAAGGAAGCCGAGGTACTGGCTTTATGGGCTTTTCTGGCTTATTCTCTCTGTCCCCACCCCCCACCGCATGGTTAAATTGGGACTTCCCAGGAGAGCTCCCTCCATTTCCTCAGGAAGTTTTGTCTAGGAAGGAAGCCGAGGTACTGGCTTTATGGGCTTTTCTGGCTTATTCTCTCTGTCCCCACCCCCCACCGCATGGTTAAATTGGGACTTCCCAGGAGAGCTCCCTCCATTTCCTCAGGAAGTTTTGTCTAGGAAGGAAGCCGAGGTACTGGCTTTATGGGCTTTTCTGGCTTATTCTCTCTGTCCCCACCCCCCACCGCATGGTTAAATTGGGACTTCCCAGGAGAGCTCCCTCCATTTCCTCAGGAAGTTTTGTCTAGGAAGGAAGCCGAGGTACTGGCTTTATGGGCTTTTCTGGCTTATTCTCTCTGTCCCCACCCCCCACCGCATGGTTAAATTGGGACTTCCCAGGAGAGCTCCCTCCATTTCCTCAGGAAGTTTTGTCTAGGAAGGAAGCCGAGGTACTGGCTTTATGGGCTTTTCTGGCTTATTCTCTCTGTCCCCACCCCCCACCGCATGGTTAAATTGGGACTTCCCAGGAGAGCTCCCTCCATTTCCTCAGGAAGTTTTGTCTAGGAAGGAAGCCGAGGTACTGGCTTTATGGGCTTTTCTGGCTTATTCTCTCTGTCCCCACCCCCCACCGCATGGTTAAATTGGGACTTCCCAGGAGAGCTCCCTCCATTTCCTCAGGAAGTTTTGTCTAGGAAGGAAGCCGAGGTACTGGCTTTATGGGCTTTTCTGGCTTATTCTCTCTGTCCCCACCCCCCACCGCATGGTTAAATTGGGACTTCCCAGGAGAGCTCCCTCCATTTCCTCAGGAAGTTTTGTCTAGGAAGGAAGCCGAGGTACTGGCTTTATGGGCTTTTCTGGCTTATTCTCTCTGTCCCCACCCCCCACCGCATGGTTAAATTGGGACTTCCCAGGAGAGCTCCCTCCATTTCCTCAGGAAGTTTTGTCTAGGAAGGAAGCCGAGGTACTGGCTTTATGGGCTTTTCTGGCTTATTCTCTCTGTCCCCACCCCCCACCGCATGGTTAAATTGGGACTTCCCAGGAGAGCTCCCTCCATTTCCTCAGGAAGTTTTGTCTAGGAAGGAAGCCGAGGTACTGGCTTTATGGGCTTTTCTGGCTTATTCTCTCTGTCCCCACCCCCCACCGCATGGTTAAATTGGGACTTCCCAGGAGAGCTCCCTCCATTTCCTCAGGAAGTTTTGTCTAGGAAGGAAGCCGAGGTACTGGCTTTATGGGCTTTTCTGGCTTATTCTCTCTGTCCCCCACCCCCCACCGCATGGTTAAATTGGGACTTCCCAGGAGAGCTCCCTCCATTTCCTCAGGAAGTTTTGTCTAGGAAGGAAGCCGAGGTACTGGCTTTATGGGCTTTTCTGGCTTATTCTCTCTGTCCCCACCCCCCACCGCATGGTTAAATTGGGACTTCCCAGGAGAGCTCCCTCCATTTCCTCAGGAAGTTTTGTCTAGGAAGGAAGCCGAGGTACTGGCTTTATGGGCTTTTCTGGCTTATTCTCTCTGTCCCCACCCCCCACCGCATGGTTAAATTGGGACTTCCCCAGGAGAGCTCCCTCCATTTCCTCAGGAAGTTTTGTCTAGGAAGGAAGCCGAGGTACTGGCTTTATGGGCTTTTCTGGCTTATTCTCTCTGTCCCCACCCCCCACCGCATGGTTAAATTGGGACTCCCAGGAGAGCTCCCTCCATTTCCTCAGGAAGTTTTGTCTAGGAAGGAAGCCGAGGTACTGGCTTTATGGGCTTTTCTGGCTTATTCTCTCTGTCCCCACCCCCCAACCGCATGGTTAAATTGGGACTTCCCAGGAGAGCTCCCTCCATTTCCTCAGGAAGTTTTGTCTAGGAAGGAAGCCGAGGTACTGGCTTTATGGGCTTTTCTGGCTTATTCTCTCTGTCCCCACCCCCCACCGCATGGTTAAATTGGGACTTCCCAGGAGAGCTCCCTCCATTTCCTCAGGAAGTTTTGTCTAGGAAGGAAGCCGAGGTACTGGCTTTATGGGCTTTTCTGGCTTATTCTCTCTGTCCCCACCCCCCACCGCATGGTTAAATTGGGACTTCCCAGGAGAGCTCCCTCCATTTCCTCAGGAAGTTTTGTCTAGGAAGGAAGCCGAGGTACTGGCTTTATGGGCTTTTCTGGCTTATTCTCTCTGTCCCCACCCCCCACCGCATGGTTAAATTGGGACTTCCCAGGAGAGCTCCCTCCATTTCCTCAGGAAGTTTTGTCTAGGAAGGAAGCCGAGGTACTGGCTTTATGGGCTTTTCTGGCTTATTCTCTCTGTCCCCACCCCCCACCGCATGGTTAAATTGGGACTTCCCAGGAGAGCTCCCTCCATTTCCTCAGGAAGTTTTGTCTAGGAAGGAAGCCGAGGTACTGGCTTTATGGGCTTTTCTGGCTTATTCTCTCTGTCCCCACCCCCCACCGCATGGTTAAATTGGGACTTCCCAGGAGAGCTCCCTCCATTTCCTCAGGAAGTTTTGTCTAGGAAGGAAGCCGAGGTACTGGCTTTATGGGCTTTTCTGGCTTATTCTCTCTGTCCCCACCCCCCACCGCATGGTTAAATTGGGACTTCCCAGGAGAGCTCCCTCCATTTCCTCAGGAAGTTTTGTCTAGGAAGGAAGCCGAGGTACTGGCTTTATGGGCTTTTCTGGCTTATTCTCTCTGTCCCCACCCCCCACCGCATGGTTAAATTGGGACCTCCCAGGAGAGCTCCCTCCATTTCCTCAGGAAGTTTTGTCTAGGAAGGAAGCCGAGGTACTGGCTTTATGGGCTTTTCTGGCTTATTCTCTCTGTCCCCACCCCCCACCGCATGGTTAAATTGGGACTTCCCAGGAGAGCTCCCTCCATTTCCTCAGGAAGTTTTGTCTAGGAAGGAAGCCGAGGTACTGGCTTTATGGGCTTTTCTGGCTTATTCTCTCTGTCCCCACCCCCCACCGCATGGTTAAATTGGGACTTCCCAGGAGAGCTCCCTCCATTTCCTCAGGAAGTTTTGTCTAGGAAGGAAGCCGAGGTACTGGCTTTATGGGCTTTTCTGGCTTATTCTCTCTGTCCCCACCCCCCACCGCATGGTTAAATTGGGACTTCCCAGGAGAGCTCCCTCCATTTCCTCAGGAAGTTTTGTCTAGGAAGGAAGCCGAGGTACTGGCTTTATGGGCTTTTCTGGCTTATTCTCTCTGTCCCCACCCCCCACCGCATGGTTAAATTGGGACTTCCCAGGAGAGCTCCCTCCATTTCCTCAGGAAGTTTTGTCTAGGAAGGAAGCCGAGGTACTGGGCTTTATGGGCTTTTCTGGCTTATTCTCTCTGTCCCCACCCCCCACCGCATGGTTAAATTGGGACTTCCCAGGAGAGCTCCCTCCATTTCCTCAGGAAGTTTTGTCTAGGAAGGAAGCCGAGGTACTGGCTTTATGGGCTTTTCTGGCTTATTCTCTCTGTCCCCACCCCCCACCGCATGGTTAAATTGGGACTTCCCAGGAGAGCTCCCTCCATTTCCTCAGGAAGTTTTGTCTAGGAAGGAAGCCGAGGTACTGGCTTTATGGGCTTTTCTGGCTTATTCTCTCTGTCCCCACCCCCCACCGCATGGTTAAATTGGGACTTCCCAGGAGAGCTCCCTCCATTTCCTCAGGAAGTTTTGTCTAGGAAGGAAGCCGAGGTACTGGCTTTATGGGCTTTTCTGGCTTATTCTCTCTGTCCCCACCCCCCACCGCATGGTTAAATTGGGACTTCCAGGAGAGCTCCCTCCATTTCCTCAGGAAGTTTTGTCTAGGAAGGAAGCCGAGGTACTGGCTTTATGGGCTTTTCTGGCTTATTCTCTCTGTCCCCACCCCCCACCGCATGGTTAAATTGGGACTTCCCAGGAGAGCTCCCTCCATTTCCTCAGGAAGTTTTGTCTAGGAAGGAAGCCGAGGTACTGGCTTTATGGGCTTTTCTGGCTTATTCTCTCTGTCCCCACCCCCACCGCATGGTTAAATTGGGACTTCCCCAGGAGAGCTCCCTCCATTTCCTCAGGAAGTTTTGTCTAGGAAGGAAGCCGAGGTACTGGCTTTATGGGCTTTTCTGGCTTATTCTCTCTGTCCCCACCCCCCACCGCATGGTTAAATTGGGACTTCCCAGGAGAGCTCCCTCCATTTCCTCAGGAAGTTTTGTCTAGGAAGGAAGCCGAGGTACTGGCTTTATGGGCTTTTCTGGCTTATTCTCTCTGTCCCCACCCCCCACCGCATGGTTAAATTGGGACTTCCCAGGAGAGCTCCCTCCATTTCCTCAGGAAGTTTTGTCTAGGAAGGAAGCCGAGGTACTGGCTTTATGGGCTTTTCTGGCTTATTCTCTCTGTCCCCACCCCCCACCGCATGGTTAAATTGGGACTCCCAGGAGAGCTCCCTCCATTTCCTCAGGAAGTTTTGTCTAGGAAGGAAGCCGAGGTACTGGCTTTATGGGCTTTTCTGGCTTATTCTCTCTGTCCCCACCCCCCACCGCATGGTTAAATTGGGACTTCCCAGGAGAGCTCCCTCCATTTCCTCAGGAAGTTTTGTCTAGGAAGGAAGCCGAGGTACTGGCTTTATGGGCTTTTCTGGCTTATTCTCTCTGTCCCCACCCCCCACCGCATGGTTAAATTGGGACTTCCCAGGAGAGCTCCCTCCATTTCCTCAGGAAGTTTTGTCTAGGAAGGAAGCCGAGGTACTGGCTTTATGGGCTTTTCTGGGGTACTGGCTTTATGGGCTTTTCTGGCTTATTCTCTCTGTCCCCACCCCCCACCGCATGGTTAAATTGGGACTTCCCAGGAGAGCTCCCTCCATTTCCTCAGGAAGTTTTGTCTAGGAAGGAAGCCGAGGTACTGGCTTTATGGGCTTTTCTGGCTTATTCTCTCTGTCCCCACCCCCCACCGCATGGTTAAATTGGGACTTCCCAGGAGAGCTCCCTCCATTTCCTCAGGAAGTTTTGTCTAGGAAGGAAGCCGAGGTACTGGCTTTATGGGCTTTTCTGGCTTATTCTCTCTGTCCCCACCCCCCACCGCATGGTTAAATTGGGACTTCCCAGGAGAGCTCCCTCCATTTCCTCAGGAAGTTTTGTCTAGGAAGGAAGCCGAGGTACTGGCTTTATGGGCTTTTCTGGCTTATTCTCTCTGTCCCCACCCCCCACCGCATGGTTAAATTGGGACTTCCCAGGAGAGCTCCCTCCATTTCCTCAGGAAGTTTTGTCTAGGAAGGAAGCCGAGGTACTGGCTTTATGGGCTTTTCTGGCTTATTCTCTCTGTCCCCACCCCCCACCGCATGGTTAAATTGGGACTTCCCAGGAGAGCTCCCTCCATTTCCTCAGGAAGTTTTGTCTAGGAAGGAAGCCGAGGTACTGGCTTTATGGGCTTTTCTGGCTTATTCTCTCTGTCCCCACCCCCCACCGCATGGTTAAATTGGGACTTCCCAGGAGAGCTCCCTCCATTTCCTCAGGAAGTTTTGTCTAGGAAGGAAGCCGAGGTACTGGCTTTATGGGCTTTTCTGGCTTATTCTCTCTGTCCCCACCCCCCACCGCATGGTTAAATTGGGACTTCCCAGGAGAGCTCCCTCCATTTCCTCAGGAAGTTTTGTCTAGGAAGGAAGCCGAGGTACTGGCTTTATGGGCTTTTCTGGCTTATTCTCTCTGTCCCCACCCCCCACCGCATGGTTAAATTGGGACTTCCCAGGAGAGCTCCCTCCATTTCCTCAGGAAGTTTTGTCTAGGAAGGAAGCCGAGGTACTGGCTTTATGGGCTTTTCTGGCTTATTCTCTCTGTCCCCACCCCCCACCGCATGGTTAAATTGGGACTTCCCAGGAGAGCTCCCTCCATTTCCTCAGGAAGTTTTGTCTAGGAAGGAAGCCGAGGTACTGGCTTTATGGGCTTTTCTGGCTTATTCTCTCTGTCCCCACCCCCCACCGCATGGTTAAATTGGGACTTCCCAGGAGAGCTCCCTCCATTTCCTCAGGAAGTTTTGTCTAGGAAGGAAGCCGAGGTACTGGCTTTATGGGCTTTTCTGGCTTATTCTCTCTGTCCCCACCCCCCACCGCATGGTTAAATTGGGACTTCCCAGGAGAGCTCCCTCCATTTCCTCAGGAAGTTTTGTCTAGGAAGGAAGCCGAGGTACTGGCTTTATGGGCTTTTCTGGCTTATTCTCTCTGTCCCCACCCCCCACCGCATGGTTAAATTGGGACTTCCCAGGAGAGCTCCCTCCATTTCCTCAGGAAGTTTTGTCTAGGAAGGAAGCCGAGGTACTGGCTTTATGGGCTTTTCTGGCTTATTCTCTCTGTCCCCACCCCCCACCGCATGGTTAAATTGGGACTTCCCAGGAGAGCTCCCTCCATTTCCTCAGGAAGTTTTGTCTAGGAAGGAAGCCGAGGTACTGGCTTTATGGGCTTTTCTGGCTTATTCTCTCTGTCCCCACCCCCCACCGCATGGTTAAATTGGGACTTCCCAGGAGAGCTCCCTCCATTTCCTCAGGAAGTTTTGTCTAGGAAGGAAGCCGAGGTACTGGCTTTATGGGCTTTTCTGGCTTATTCTCTCTGTCCCCACCCCCCACCGCATGGTTAAATTGGGACTCCCCAGGAGAGCTCCCTCCATTTCCTCAGGAAGTTTTGTCTAGGAAGGAAGCCGAGGTACTGGCTTTATGGGCTTTTCTGGCTTATTCTCTCTGTCCCCACCCCCCCACCGCATGGTTAAATTGGGACTTCCCAGGAGAGCTCCCCTCCATTTCCTCAGGAAGTTTTGTCTAGGAAGGAAGCCGAGGTACTGGCTTTATGGGCTTTTCTGGCTTATTCTCTCTGTCCCCACCCCCCACCGCATGGTTAAATTGGGACTTCCCAGGAGAGCTCCCTCCATTTCCTCAGGAAGTTTTGTCTAGGAAGGAAGCCGAGGTACTGGCTTTATGGGCTTTTCTGGCTTATTCTCTCTGTCCCCACCCCCCACCGCATGGTTAAATTGGGACTTCCCAGGAGAGCTCCCTCCATTTCCTCAGGAAGTTTTGTCTAGGAAGGAAGCCGAGGTACTGGCTTTATGGGCTTTTCTGGCTTATTCTCTCTGTCCCCACCCCCCACCGCATGGTTAAATTGGGACTTCCCAGGAGAGCTCCCTCCATTTCCTCAGGAAGTTTTGTCTAGGAAGGAAGCCGAGGTACTGGCTTTATGGGCTTTTCTGGCTTATTCTCTCTGTCCCCACCCCCCACCGCATGGTTAAATTGGGACTCCCAGGAGAGCTCCCTCCATTTCCTCAGGAAGTTTTGTCTAGGAAGGAAGCCGAGGTACTGGCTTTATGGGCTTTTCTGGCTTATTCTCTCTGTCCCCACCCCCCACCGCATGGTTAAATTGGGACTTCCCAGGAGAGCTCCCTCCATTTCCTCAGGAAGTTTTGTCTAGGAAGGAAGCCGAGGTACTGGCTTTATGGGCTTTTCTGGCTTATTCTCTCTGTCCCCACCCCCCACCGCATGGTTAAATTGGGACTTCCCAGGAGAGCTCCCTCCATTTCCTCAGGAAGTTTTGTCTAGGAAGGAAGCCGAGGTACTGGCTTTATGGGCTTTTCTGGCTTATTCTCTCTGTCCCCACCCCCCACCGCATGGTTAAATTGGGACTTCCCAGGAGAGCTCCCTCCATTTCCTCAGGAAGTTTTGTCTAGGAAGGAAGCCGAGGTACTGGCTTTATGGGCTTTTCTGGCTTATTCTCTCTGTCCCCACCCCCCACCGCATGGTTAAATTGGGACTTCCCAGGACCGCGCGCCTAACGGCGCGCGAAACTGTCAAATACTCCTATCTACGATCCCATCTCCGTCCTTAACATGGTAGATATGCATGGCCTGTGGGAAGGTGGAGTTTTAGCTTTGAAGGAGGCTGAGCAGGAGAGCGTGTCAAATGGCGTGCTAAATCTACAAATCCTATCTTTACCGAAATTTGATACATTGGAATGACAACAAACATAGAACACCTCCACACTACTAGAGAGGAGGCCGGGTAGGTGGGGCTCGTCAGCCCTGGAAGGCAGCCCATCTAGGAGAAGGAAAACTCCGACTTCAAACCTCCACTGCCTTGTGGCTATATCCACTTATGGAAAGGGCTTCAGGAGATAACCTCGAGGCAAAATCCGGAGCCGGAGTCCCGGAGGCAGTTTATATCATTCCGCCAACTCCTGCGACGTCACTGGAACCAATTGTACTGGCTCTTGCCTTTCCACTGGACAATTTCAGTGACGTGGAGAGGGGGGATTTTCTGCTTGGGTAACAGCCTATCCTCCATACTATTTTACCCAGGCTTCGTGCTCTGGAGAGGACACTCCAGCCTCGCATACAGCGTCGAAACAACACGGGAAGTAGCAGTTACCGGTTATAAGTCCTTGCTCAATTGGCGTAGAGCATGACGCCAGGGGCTACTTCTGACGGTGGGAGAGGTCATTACACCTCACCAGGTAGATACCGCCCGCCTTAAGCTGGGCAGCCCCCAGCCAGTAAGGTGCTACCTCGCCACGGTCTGTTAACTTCACGGGGTGCGTGGGGTTTAGGGTCAAACCCGACAAGCAGATCGATAACTGTGCACCATGCAACAATCGTAAGAAAACGCCTGCCCTAAAGCTGGGCACCTGGAATGTACGGACAATGACCCCTGGCTTTCCTGACTACGGCTTTCCTAATGACCTGCAAGAAATAGACGATGTGCGCAAGACAGCTGTCATTGACATGGAACTGAGTAGACTACAGATGGACATTGTTGCCCTGCAAGAGACAAGATTGCCAGACTCGGGATCTGTCAAGGAAAAAAACTTCTCATTCTTCTGGCAGGGAAAACCATCGAATGAGACCAGGGAATATGGTGTTGGCTTTGCAGTCAGAAATACTCTCCTGAGATGCATTGTTCCACCTACTGTGGGGAGTGAAAGAATCCTGTCTCTGCAGCTCCACTCATCAGCAGGACCAGTAACCCTCATTAGTGCATATGCACCAACACTGTCATCCACTCCAGAAGTGAAAGACAAATTCTATGACGATCTGGCAGCTGCTATCAAAAAAGTCCCTGAAAGAGAGGCACTGTTCATTCTTGGAGACTTTAACGCTAGAGTTGGTGCTGATCATAATTCTTGGCCCACTTGTCTAGGTCGCTTTGGCATTGGAAAGATGAATGAAAATGGCCAGCGCTTGCTGGAGCTTTGCTGCCATTATGGTCTTTGCGTCAGCAACACGTTCTTTAACACGAAGCTGCAACACAGAGTTTCCTGGAGACATCCAAGATCCAAGCATTGGCATCAGCTCGATCTAATCCTCACTAGACGTTCCAGCCTTCCTAGTATTACGATCACACGCAGTTACCAGAGTGCTGATTGTGATACTGATCACTCCCTGGTGTGTAGTAGAGTAAAACTGCGAACAAAGAGAGTATATCACACGAAAAAGGAAGGAAGACCACGTATTGACATCAGCAAGACTCGCGATCAAAGAAAAGTGAAAGAATTTGCCCAAGCACTTGAGGAAGCCCTTCCAGGTCCGGCTACTGCAAATGCACCTGAACGATGGGAACACTTCAAGAACATTGTCTATAACACCGCCTTGTCCACCTTTGGCAAGAAGACCCAAAAGGTGGCTGACTGGTTCGAAGCCCATTCAGAGGAGTTAATGCCAGCCATCGAGGTTAAGAGAAGAGCACTAGCAGCATACAAAGCCTGTCCTAGCGAGTACAACTTGCAAGCTCTTCGAGCTGCTCGCAGCCAAGTCCAACAGGCTGCCAGGAGATGCTCCAACGACTATTGGCTCCAGCTCAGCTCTCATATACAGTTAGCAGCGGACACAGGTAACATCAAAGGAATGTATGACGGTATCAAGCAGGCCTTAGGTCCAATACAGAAGAAATCTGCTCCCTTGAAGTCTGCTACAGGTGTGCTCATCCAGGACCGAGCACAGCAGATGGAACGCTGGGTACAGCACTACTCTGAGCTATATTCCAGAGAGAATGTAGTAACCGAAGAAGCATTAAATAACATTGAGTGCCTACCTGTCTTGGAAGAGCTGGACAGCGAACCAACCCTAGCAGAAATAAAAGCGGCCTTGGACTCCCTCGCCTCCGGCAAGGCACCTGGAAAGGATAACATCCCTGCTGAAGTGCTGAAATGCTGTAAGGAGATCATCACCACTGAACTGTACGAAATCTTTTGTCTCTGCTGGAGGGAAGGTGGAGTACCACAGGACATGAAGGATGCAAACATTGTCACATTGTACAAGAACAAAGGAGACAGGGGTGACTGCAATAACTACCGTGGTATCTCTCTTCTTAGCGTTGTAGGGAAGCTGCTTGCCCGTGTTGTTCTGAAGAGGCTCCAGGTGCTTGCAGACAGAGTCTATCCAGAATCACAGTGCGGATTTCGAGCTAATAGATCCACCACTGACATGGTATTCTCCCTCCGACAGCTGCAGGAGAAATGCAGGGAACAACAACAGCCGCTCTTAGTGGCCTTCATAGACCTTACAAAAGCATTTGATCTGGTTAGCAGGGATGGCCTTTTTAAAATACTTCCCAAGATTGGATGTCCACCTCGTCTCCTTAACATCATCAGATCTTTCCATGAGGGAATGAAAGGCACTGTAGTTTTTGACGGCTCAACATCAGACCCCTTTGACATCCGAAGCGGAGTGAAACAGGGCTGTGTCCTCGCACCAACACTTTTTGGGATCTTTTTTGCTGTCATGCTGAAGCATGCCTTTGGAACTGCAACCGAGGGTGTCTATCTCCGGACTAGATCAGACGGAAAGCTCTTTAATCTCTCCAGATTGAGAGCGAAGACCAAAGTCCAACTGAAATGCATGCGGGACTTCCTCTTCGCAGATGATGCAGCCATCGTTGCCCACTCTGCTGAAGACCTCCAACAACTCATGAATCGTTTCAGCAAGGCCTGCCAAGACTTTGGACTAACAACCAGCCTGAAGAAAACACAAGTCATGGGCCAGGGCGTGGACTCACCTCCTTCCATTACCATCTCTACACAAGAATTGGAGGTTGTTCATGACTTTGTGTACCTTGGCTCAACCATCTCTGACACCCTCTCTCTGGATGTCGAGCTGGATAAACGCATTGGCAAAGCAGCCACCATGTTCTCTAGACTCACAAAGAGAGTATGGCTCAATAAGAAGCTGACGACACATACAAAGATCCAAGTCTATAGAGCCTGTGTCCTAAGCACACTCCTGTACTGCAGCGAGTCCTGGACCCTTTGTGCACGGCAGGAGAGGAAGCTGAACACGTTCCATATACGTTGCCTCCGACGGATTTTTGGCATCACCTGGCAGGACAAAGTCCCAAACAGAGTAGTCCTAGAACGAGCTGGAATTTTCAGCATGAATACATTGCTGAAACAGCGACGTCTACGTTGGCTTGGGCACGTCGTGAGAATGGCTGATGGTCGGATTCCAAAGGACCTCCTGTATGGAGAATTAGTGCAGGGAAATCGCCCCAGAGGGAGACCACAGCTGCGATACAAGGACGTCTGCAAGCGAGATCTGAAGGCCTTAGGAATAGACCTCAACAGATGGGAAACCCTGACATCTGAGCGTTCAGCCTGGAGGCAGGCACTGCATCGTGGCCTCTCCCAATTTGAAGCGACCCTTGCCCAGCAGGCCGAGGCAAAGAGGAAATCACAAAAGCAGCAAAACCAGGGAGCTGGACAGGGGACAGATTGGATTTGTCTTCAGTGTGGAAGGGATTGTCACTCTCGAATTGGCCTCCTCAGCCACACTAGACGCTGTTCCAAGTCCTCCACACAGAGCACGCTACCATAGTCTTTCGAGACTGAAGGATGCCTAACTATATCAAAGGGTTTAGCAAGCACTTACCTCATTACTATCCCATCTACCTCTCTTCTGCTAAAAATTCCTTATCCTTAAATAAAAAAAAAGGCTTTTAAAAACCATAGTGGCTGCTCACATTATAGGATGACAGCTGCTTTGCACCCGAGAATTAATGCTATAGCCCGCATTGATGACTGCCATTTTTTAAACAAGGGAAAGTCCTCCAACAGACAAACATCCGACTGTCAAAACTAGTGGTTTTTGGTAAGAAAGGGAGGACTCCAAAATTCTTGACGTATTCCTTCATCCTTGGTTTTTGAAAATTTATCTTGATGCTAGCGATCTCAAGGAGAAATCATGCTGGCTTGGTAACAAAACCATGTTGTTGTTAATAGTAGCTCCCCCACATTTTTCTAATTTTCTTTTGTTTTCTTCTTTTATTTTTTACCCCCAGTTACATAAAATAACTTTGTAGATGGTTTCCCGCTGTTTAGCAATTCCACTCATCTGTGATTATTTGTAGTAAAATTAAGGCACCTTTCCAAGTGAGTTTGTTTAGTTCAAGAGCATTCAAAAACATATGTCTCAGCATGGAGAAGATATTACACCATTGTAGCAAAGCAAGTAGAATGATGGTTTGAGGTGTAATGTAGCAAAATATGAGTTGTCTTTGCAATGCAAACCCAAACCAATTTAACAGTCCTTCCTTGGGGAGGGAAGACATTGAATCTCAAACAGAAAAGAACACTCAGCATTTTCCAGCAAATTAGAACTCACTTGATTGTTTCAGACGAAGGCGCAACTATTACACTGGTATAAAACCAACATTTCTGCTTCTCGTGTGGATATGTCCCATGAGATTGCCAGTCTAGTATTAGCATGAGATAGCATAATAATCTGTTTAGAACAAAGGTGGGGCATTTTTTTATTGTTGCTGTTAAGTTACTTCCTATTTATTTCCTTCTCTTTTTAATGCTTCAGTCATTGTTGGGCTATAGTTAGTGAAGCCAAAGTTCCTCCCTCCGCTCTTTGTCTGATCCCCCCACTTTCCCTGCTCATAGGCCTCTTCCAACCGGAAGCGGGTGGAAAACATAGCAAAGAAGAAGCTGGACACCTTGATCAAGGAATCCAAGATCCGTGACTGCGAAGACCCCAATAATTTTACAGTTACCACCCTTTCATCCGGGAAACTTGGCCAGAAGCAAGATCTCAAGAAGGTGATTTTTTTAAAAAAATATTATTCTCCTCTTCTTTCTCAAATATTGTTGATTCAGTGGAGACCTTGGCAAAAGGGCACAACCCACCGGAGCAGTTCCAAAATGCCATGAGTTTTGTCTAAAAACTAGACTCAAATTTAAATTATGCTCGAGGAAAAAAAGAGAAACACTGCATTTCCTCTTAGCCTTTGATGGCCAGAATCCTTGTGGGATTTTACTCTGGAGTCTGTGAACTGCTGGATAGTTCTGTGGTTAAGGCATGTGACTGCAGAGATCCTGAGTTCAATTCCCCACTGGGCCTCCTTGACAGGGGCTGGACTTGATGATCCTTAGGGTCCCTTTCAGCTCTGAATTCTAGGATTATTATATTATTATATTAAAGAATATGTCACTGTGGCAAACTGTAGCAAATTAACAACCAGGCATGCAGCAGACACCTGGTCAATTAGCTACAATTAGCTGCTGCGGCTTATGTGATTTCCCCTTCTCTAGATTAAAATCCCAGTAAAAGTCCGGCTGCTGTTTCGCAAGCAAGGCACTCTGAGCAGGTTTTCTGCAGCACCACACAATTATCAAGGTGGAGACTCTGGTTGGTTGCTTTGCATACACGGTGGATGGCTTTTCCCATTAGTGTGACTCATTCTATTAGCGACTGAGTCGTACTTTGATGAATCAAATTGTATTTTTAGAGATCCAGTGTGCTTTTGTTTGTAAACACAAACACCCACACAGTTCCCCGTTGCCTCTAAAGAGCAGCTGAGGTTGGAAAAAGGCAGCTACTCTGGGGAAGCCTCTTGTTTGTGTCAGGTTCTGGCATTTCTGTTCCTAGGTAGGTTTCTTTTCCCTTGTTTATATTTTATGCAAAGGGAAGCTTATGTTCTTCAGAGCTCCTTCTATTGCATGACTGTTGATGCAGCTGATTCCTTAAAACATATCAGCCAGAATCTTATTGCTTATGTACACACCAGTGTAAGTGCCGTGGCATAAATGGCAGTGGCAAGGCACCACTGTATAGGGATTTTATTCCCCCTTATAATATAGTGAAATCAATAATTTCTGGGAATGTACTTATTTTGTCCCAGTGTGATGTGAGAGCCTGAGTGGTGACACACTAGGACTCAGGAAACCTGGGTTCAAATCCCCACCCAGCCACAGAAATTCACTGGCAAGCAGCAAAAGTAAACTACTCCTTGGCCATCCTACACACCTTGAAAACCCTGTTAGGGTCTCCATAATTCAGAAATGACCTGTTGGCACAGACAGACAACAACTGTGATATATTAAGTCAACAAACACCTTGGGGTGTGTTTTGTCAAATCAGAATGGCCTCTGTTCAGGAGAAACCCCAATTTCTTCCATGACGGGGACATTAGAATGGCCATTGGGTTTAATAAAAAAAAAAACCACCCCCTGAAAGAACAAAAGATGTTTTTGATCTGAAATACACTAGAATCATCACTGAGGTCCAGAAATACGCTGCCGCTCACACAATGCAAATTGCTGTATCCCTGTGCATGAGGCGTTCAAGGCAGATCTCTGGATTCAAGTGGATGAGTCCTACTCTGAGGGGTGCTGCCTATTCCCCTCCTCTTATGGATAGGTACCCTCCTTCCTATCGGGCTCTTTGTAATAATTGGGACCCTATTCAGCTAGGCCACTTTATGCAAGAATCCAGAGACCTTCCCTTGATTATTTGGGACACTCATCCCTCTTCTTTCTTATTAGAAAGGCTTTTTGCTGCACCAAAAGCTGGGTGTGTGATCACATGTGGTCCTGACTGATCGCCCCTCTCACAGTTTTTTGCTCTGTAAAGGCCCCAGGAGTTCAGAACATTAATAGGACTTTGACAGATCCCCTTAAACATGATAAATATTATGTCGTCCACCCAGATTGCCCATTGTTTTTCCGCACCCGCTGTCAGAGGTGCAAGCGATGCAAAGAGAACTTGTTTTATTTTCCCCCCTCCCATGCTGAACCATTAATATTACTTTCCCATAAGTGATCTTTGGGGGGAACAACAGCTGACGTCAGCTGTGAATGAGAGACTGACAATTGTGTATACGAGGGTTGATTTGGGAGGGAGAACAGATGAGAAGTGACTTGCAAGATGAACTCCCTTCAGAGAACCCACAGTGACTGGGAGTTTTTGATGGGCTTCTGTGCATTAGGAACATGTTGGAAATAACAGGTAGAGCAGAAGTGATATATTGTTTTGCTATTTTATTTTGTTTTATTGCTGAAAAGCAAAGAGAAGGCTGCCTTTTGGTGAATCAGTAAAGTCTTTTCTAACAAGATTTGTGGCTGATCTCAGCCCAGCTGGTTTGGATAGAAGGTAGACCATGATCCATGTCCACTGAAGGTCCCCAAGTCACCTTTTCAATGGCCCACTTCGCACCTCTCCCTTTCTGGCAGCGTTGCCAACCACGCCGCGCAAAACCTTTTTTCCCCCAGTCCAGCACCTCCTACATTATTAAGCACGACTGCGGCAGGCTTGGAACGGCGGCTGGTGCGGATGAGCGGTGCCTGGGTTCCTCAGACATCCTGAGCACGCACTCCTGCCTTGTATGTTTCAGACCCATAAACGGACCACAGAGAGGGGCTAGTAAATCATTCTGCCCTGGCGCGCGGCCAGAAATTTTGCAGCAGGGGAGCTGACGAAGGTGTCAGGAGGGACAGAGAGATCAATGCAACACAGCCAGAACATAAATACAGCTTAGCCTAAAACATTTACGGTTATTTTGCATGCATGGAATATTGATGGCATAAAAGTTAATTGGCTACTAAATTTCAGTTATTTCAGCATCTTTGCAATCATTGGTTAGAGGAAGGAAGACTTTTTCTTCTTTTCTTTTCCCCTCCTTTTCTGTTCTCTTCTGTTCTAACCAAATAATCAAAAACATCTGCATGCATTTGCAGGCAGAGGCTTATGCAAAATTGATTCTAATTTACGTCTCAGCTATATTTATTATCATGTCTTTCCCCCCCACAATGAGCTAAAGGTCTTCTCACTTTATCCATGGAGCAGTTCCGTCAGGGTGAAAGAGCGTAACTAGACCAAAGTCTTCCTAGCTCTGTGAGAAGTAGAACTGGGATCGCTCAGAGACCAGTCTGGCCCTCTCACTACGTGCCGGCTTCCATGAATTGGTTGCCCAAGTGCTTTGGTGCCCTTAAGCCTGCATGGGGTGGCAGGGAGGTTGAGTGTGTGTTTAAAAGACAATTCTGGAAGTCTTGAAATATCCCAAGAAAGAGGAACTTCCTTCCTTACCCCCGATCATGATGGTTATTGTCACACCAAAGGGCCAAGACACAGTGGAACCCATGACCTCGAGAGGTGGTGAGCGCTCCAACGCTGGAGGCATTCCAGAGAAAATGAGACCACCTTCTGTCTGATCTGCTTTGATTTGGATCCCTGCCCTGAGCAGGGGGTTGGCCTCGATGGCCTTTGAGGCCCTCTTCCCACCCCATGACTCTCTGTTTCTATGAAATGAAGGACCGGCCTGCTCCAAAACATGATGGGAGAGTATGTTGAATTGTTAATTTATATGGATTTACTACCTGGTGCTGTCAAGCTTTCCTCTCATTCTGACTGAGGCTGATCAATCACCTGAATCCATTCAGAGGTGCCAGACTCTGTGACCACCCTGGGCGCTTGCTCTCCTTTGGTTTCAGAATTTAAGCAGTGTTGGGTCTGTTACATACCAAGATGGGAGACCACCAGGGAATTCTTGCCATCTCCAGGTAGGGCTAGGAGAGAACTGGAGGTGCCAATAACTGGGGGAAAGGGTCCAAAGGTCCAGCCTGGTGTGAGGCAGCTTCTTCCATTCGTGTTCAAATCAGGCCTGGACTGAGAATCATGAGGACTAGAATCTTGATGGGTTGTGTTTTCTCCCCCAGGAAAGGGCTATAGCTCAGTGGGTGAGTGCACACTTTGCGTGCAGAAGTGTCCAGGTTCAGTTCCCTGCATCTACAGGCAGGGCCAAGGAGAAAAGCATCCATCCTGAAATCCCGCAAGGCCACTGCTAGTCTGAACATGCAGCGTTAGACTAAATCAGGGTTTCCCAGAAACCGCTGGTAGTGAAGGCTTCTGGGAGTTGCAATCACAGAACATCTGGGTTTACCCAAGGTTGGGAACCTCTGGAGGGGGTCGATTCCGTATAAGACAGCTTCCTGTGTTCTTCATGAGGAAAACAGGGTCCTTCTGGAGCAGCCCAGTGTGAGCAGATACTCTGGCTAATTGCACTCATTCTTGCTTTAAAATCCCTTCTGCTTTTAATGCCATTCCCTGCTTTATCTTTCTACCCAAGTTCTTTGATGAATAAAAAGATTTTTCAGGCCTGTATTCATGAATGAAAGGGGAATGAAAGCAAGGGAGGGAAGCATCGCTGCCTGTTGTGACTCAGTTGGGCTCTCATCTATGGAGATAACTCTGTCCATCCAATCTCACCTGATGTGGCTGGCTTTCTTGGTTATATGCCTCCCGCAGAGGAACTGACATGTGTTTTTCCATACGTGCCGCTATTCTTCTCTCCTCCAACCCTTATTTTTCTTTTCATCTTTTACTCTGTTTTCTCCTAGAACAAGAATCTCTCTGCATTTAGAGCAGATTTAGATTTCTTTTTTTTAATGACCATGCAGTGAATGGTAGCTGAGGATGAGATTTGAAAATTATCTGTGAGGGGTGACACTGGCTCACATTGTCCGTTCTTTGCTGTTGAGTTGGGATGTGATCACGGATAGCTCAATGGCTGCGGAGCCAGAGGTTGGGGGTTCGATTCCCACACTGGGGCCTGATGATGACCATGGACGGAGCCCCCAGGCCCCACAGTTGTCCAGTCCTTTCCAACAAAAGAGACCATTCATGGTAAGAAAGAAAGAAACCTGAATTTCCTAAGGTTTAGAAAAAGGAAAACAAGCGTAACCCACTCACATTCTGGCATGCACGTTGTAATCTCCTCTTGCTAGGGGAATAGGCGTTCATATCCTTTGTGTTCTCTTTTCTTGTTTTGGCTTTGGTACTTAAGAAATGAAGAGAGAAAGAGAGAGAGAGAAAGTTGGTTATCTTTGAAATCAAGCTCGGTGCATCGGTGCTTTGCTTGAGTGCCCACGTTTGAGCGGGGAAGGGGGGAATGTCACAGTGGATTACTGCTTCTACATGTTCCTTGGATGCTCCCTTGATGGCCAACCTACATTCTGTGTGCCTCTTGTTGGAATTGCGTAACGTATCTCGCAGGCTTGCAGGGGAAGGAGCAACCTCTGAGGCGCCCAAACCTTTTGCTTAAATCCGTGTGCTTCGGACATCCAAGGCCCCTTGCTGTTAGTCGAAGGCTAGCTAATAAGTCATTCCAATGAATTTTCTACTTCAGAGTCTTTTCTATGAAAATCATTACAGAGGATGGTAGGCTGTGGCCTTTTGTACTGTAGCTGCTGGTCCTGTTTCTCTCATTTTGCTATCCAGATCCTAAAATGGGAATTTACAGTGTACTACTTATATACTGTTTAAAGTAACCATTCTATGGGTGGTTTACAATTTAGTTATGCAGGCAATACATTGCCACCCCCAGCAAGCTGGGTACTCAGTTTACCAACCTCAGAAGGATTGAAGGTTGAGTTAACCTCCAGTCAACTACCTAAGCTAAGGATTGGTGGTGAGCAGAGTCTTCACTGCAGTATTGCTGTTTAATCGTTGCACCACAAGTTTACAACCAGTTGTTGATGCTAAAGGTTGTGAAAGGGCCACAGGAAGCCACTGGGAAAGAGGAAGCTACCCTCTGTCAGCAATGATGCAGTGATAAATTTGAAGTTGTAGGTGCTTGTCATGACTGTCCCTATAACCAGATGCTCTGCATAGCTGAAGTTTAAATAAATGCAGATAGTCCACGAGGAACAGGTCTTCTGTAAAGTTAATGGCTCTTAATTGCCCATTCAAGACCAAACCATCCTCAGAGACCTTACACTGCAAGAGGGATAGCTCACAACAATATACCAAGCCTGGGGGGTGGGGTAGTTTGGAACCTAGGAGGAGGAGAGGATGATGTATGCTCAGAAATTCCAGAGGCTTTGAGCCCCAGGCTCACTACACCATTCTGTATCAGATGGGTGGTTTATCTGCTTCAGGATTGTCTGCTCTCATGGGCAGCAAATCTCTAGGGGCGCTTTTCGAGCTGTATCAGGGAATACCAAGGATTAATCCTGGCATCTTTTGGCCATAAAGCAGGTGCTCTGCACCACTGAATTACAGACCTTCCTGCTCATTCATAATCAGTTCCACCACCCCATCAACAGTTGGCCTCTTGAGGCTAAATCAATTGAGAGATAGGGTTTGCTACCTTGGACAGCTACTAGAAAGTCTGGATTAAATTCTGGAATGGATTCCTCAGCCCTCTGACACAGGAGTCACCAGCACCAATGTGTCATAAGTGTTGATCACTACTTTAACAGTGGTTATTAACAAAGAGTAGCTGGGCAGTCCATGAAAACATGTGTCCTATAAAACATGCTCATCCTGACAATATTACAAGACACATTGTTTTCTTGGAGTGATAGATTAACAGAGCCACCCCTCTGGAAATCATATCAGAATAAATGCATAGACGGAAGGGTGTCTGAGAAAATGCTAGCTTTACAACCACCGTTGCTGACATGCTCGTTTTCTGAGTGAGAGGAAATCTCATTTTTAGTTGCCTTTATACGAAGGGAGGCTCAACATCCAGTCTGAAGTTGCAGAGCTGGTAAAAACGAGGCTGTTGTCGCTTGAGCTTTGAAACCAACTTTGACAGATTCTCTTTGTAATTTGTAATGTTTCTTGACTTGAGCTGCAAAGCTTGAATGGTCTGCAGGGACCGAAGACTGAAATGTCTCCAGAGGAAGGAAGGAAGGCCTGAGAACTTGACAGCTTGCCAGGCCTGCAGTGAGCCATAGTTCATGGATTTCAGAGAAGCGTTTAAGTGCTGGGCAGTTTTTTTTTTATTGTCTCTCTTCCCCTGGGCTGATGTTCTAGCCCGAACCTGAAAACATTACTAAAAATAGCAACGCGTTGCTTGTTAAATAGTTTAAGCGCATGTTAATCACATTATTGTTCGGTGCACAGATAATGAGTGATGTAACACTTCAGGGTGCATTAGCTGATATTGAATGGCCCCCTCTTCCCAAAAACCCTGACCTCACAGAACCTAAAGGAGCTGAAGCCAACCTCCTTTCCCCCCCACCTTCACAAAAATCTCACCTTTGTTTCTTTTCTTTCTCTGATCACAACAGAAGCTATATGGGATCTGCCCTGATTTTTGTGTGCAAGGTTGCTACTGGGCCAGAAAGCTTTCCAGAATCACTAATCGGCTTGTAAGCAAGATGTACATGTTCTGGAAGGTTAACCAGAAGCAAAACTGTTGTATGAGAAGAAAGGAGCATGACGTCTTGACGTCTTGCTATGCCTGGCCTCTGACTTCTCGGAATGCCTCTAAGGCAGGCGATGGCAATCTTCATGTCTTCAGCCTACAGATTCTTGGACTTTAGGGGTTTGAGACCACTCACTCGTGCATTTCTTTAAATTAAAACAGAAAGTTTTCAACTACAAAGCCTAGGATTCCATAGCATGGAAGCAGCAAATTTCATAAGTTGGCTGAATACTGGATAAGAACGTCCTTCCCTTTCCTTCCCACCCATTCCCTCCCCCCTTTCCAGGACCTCTCACCAGTCACTCCTATCCTGTGAGTGACAGGCACACAAGATCTATGGGATGGCCTCCATCAGAGGCCAGTTTTACCTTTCTGTTGATTGAAATCACACAGCGAAAGTGCCCCCTCTTGTCCAGAATGCCTGACAGTTGGGTGGAACACCTGATCCTTCTGTTCTTGACTTTGCAAGCCACACTGAATTTCTCCTCTGTGTGAAGGGGACTGGGAGCGGGTGACCAGTAGCCCTCCAGAGGTGACCGGACTGCACACACACCCCAGTCTTGGTTGCCACTGGCTTACCTGGCTAGTGGTGATTGTAGGTGCAACTGAGACACAGCAGGTGAGTGGCACTTTGACCACCCTTTGCTCCAGGCAAGCAAGATGCTCTTCGGAGGAGCTGCTGCTTCATATATTTAGCCTGCAAGGTGGCATGGTCTCCGTAATTAAGTGTTGACGAACAAGTATGCCTTGTTCTTGCATGAATGAACTGCTCTAGGTGAGCCCGGCAACTCTCAACTCTGTTTCCCTGCAATACGTTGTCAAAAAGGGGCTGCAGTCGTCCGTGTAGGAACACTGCCCTCTAAAGGCATAATTATTTAAAGACCTAGAATCCCGTCGTTTCTGTTCCATCTATTGGAAAAGAGCCATTTATCCTCTTGAAATAAATATGATGATACGTCTTCCGCTTTGCACATGTTACACTTGTCCTGGGAATGAATCAATCAGGCCAGTGTGGAATTTTAAAATAGTCTTTAAAGTCTCTCTTACAATTTTTTTCTTTGCTGTTTGCTTACCTTTGGATCCCATGCCAGGAGCTCACAGCAACATGAGTTGGCCCAGGTTTATTCTCGTACCAGCTAAATGCCATGCTGTCCCAGAGATTCTGGGAGTTGTAATTTAGAAATAACTTCTCGAAGCTCTGATTTCATGCGTGTCGAGGGATAAGGAGCTAGCTCTGGCAATGGATTGTAAAATCAAAGAATCATAGAGTTGGAAGGGGCCTCTAAGGCCATCAAGTTCAACCCCCTGCTCAATGCAGGAATTTTTATTTATTTATGTATTTATGTATTTATGTATTTATGTATTTATGTATTCATTCATTCATTCATTCATTCATTCATTCATTCATTCTATTTGTACCCCCCCCCCCCAAAATCAGGTTAGTACGACCAATCAAATCAAAACAGATCTAACAGAGGGTGGTCCAAATTTCTGGAATGCCTCCAGTCCTGGAGCCCTCACCCCCTCCTGAGCTCATGGCTACTCTAACCGTTAAGAAGTTTGCTCCTCATTTTCAGCTAAAATCTGGCTTCCTGTAACTTGAGTCCCTTTATGTTATGTATCCCTCATAAGGATATAAACATAAGGGTAACATTTTTTGGCATCCAAGGAGATGACAGTCCTCCAGACGTGCTGCTATCCAGAGCCATTGCTTGTCCACCTTAGTTTTTGCATGTTCATTTCCACCTTTATTTAAGCTTTCCAGAAATTCATTCTGGGCCTTCCATTGGCCCGCATTTGCTTGCGTATGACAGTGCAGGCACACACCTTTTTCCACCAAGGTCTTTTTGATGTAAAATGTCTTCCTTGATTTTTTCCCCCCCAGTAATGGTACTTTGATATGCAACACTTGGAGGCTGTTTTTAACGTTGCCCATTCAATCCCGGGATAATCAGTCTGGGAATAAAGTAGCACTTTGAGGTTTAGAAATGACAATGGAGAAAGCCATCTTTAGCAGCTGACTTTGCTGGAGTTTTATTAGCTTTCTTCCTGAATTGCTTATTAATGATGCCGGCTTCCATAGCTGAAAGCATACAATTAGCGAGGAAGCCAGATGGACGAGATTTAGCAGAGAAAGGGGTGGCTTTCATCAGTCGCTGGTACGAGGCGACTCTAGCCTCAGCTCACACAGGTGATTTTCTGCCTGTTTTTCAGATGGCAAGTAATTTTGTTTTCCGCAATACAAGTGGATCGCTTTTACAGAGCGAGAAGGGTTTGTATGGAAATCCCCACCACCATTTGCATAATCTCTTTGATCCATGTGTGTGTGTGTGTGTGTGTTAATTTCACAATGAGAGAAATATATATTTCTCAAGATATACAGTGCCTGTCACACTCAAACCTCAGACACTGAAAGTCTGGCAGTTTGCCTTTCCCAAAAGACTTAAGCAGACAACAGGGATTTCCAGAGAGACATTGTATGCAAAATACATTCCAGAAGTTCTCCTGACATGTTTTGAACACTTAGGAAAAGACACTGGTGTGTCTTCTCAGAGATATTTCTTCAAGACTCTGAAATAATTTGATAAATACATATTTCTGTTGTGTTGTCATCCTACAAATATCTTTGTTGTTGTTGTTGTTGTTTTAGCCTGGATGACACACAGAGACTCCTTGTAGGGAAACTTTGTGAGGTCTCCGCTCCTGCATGAGAACAAGATCAGGGCTTTTTCTTGTCTGCAGCTGTATTAGCTTGTGAATTCTGAGAATTTTCTGCACCTAAAAGGTCTCAAAAGGCAAAAACTGCGGAAAAACTCTCATAATCTCACTAGGGAGGGATTTCACACAAAAGAAATAAACATTTACATCTCTGTCCGGCCATCATTGCTGTTCAGTGGTTTGCATGCGCCCTGAAAGAAGCTCTGTTCCTGGACTAAACTTTGGAAACTTTGAAAACAAGGCACTGGTAGCTCCTGACCATAGGTAGGGGTGGGGCTCTCCCTGAAATGGCCCCTCTGTCCCAATTTAATTCATGAGCCACCATCATAGTTAGGCTTAAAGTGGGGGACGGGGTTTAGCCAAATCCCCTGTTTTCAGTTTGGCTGTGAAGGATTTTGGAGATGCTTAGACTGGCGGGAGCTTCTCTGTAGCTCAATGATACTGGAAGCATCTGTTTCCCCAATCCTAAAATGCCTCACTCTGAACACATTCTTGGGGGGGATAGTTGCCTGTGACCCCCAAAAGAAGGGGAGAATGCTTTTCATGAGTGGCACTTCAATTCTGGAAAGGCTTCCTCATTGTCATTTGCCTGCCGCCTAGATTACAGTGAACAGAAACTGATGATTAACCGAAGTATAGTTTCCAGATCCTGCAAGGTGCTAGTTTCCCTCTATTCAGCACTGGTTAGGCCTCATCTTGAGTATTGTGTCCAGTTCTGGACACCACACTTCCAGAAGGATGCTGACAAATAGGAACAAGTTCAGAGGAGGGTGACCAGGAGGATCAGGGGGCTGGAAACCAAGCCCTAGGAGGAAACAGGGAAAGAATTGGGCAAGCTTAGCCTGAGATGAGGAGACTGAGAGGTGATGGAATAACACTTTTCAATGACTTGAAAGGTAGTCAAACAGGGGAGGGGCAGGATGTCTTCTTAGTTATCTCCAAGCGCAGGACACACAACAATGAGCTCAAGTTACAGGAGACCAAATTTTGGTTGAATAGCAGGAAAAATGTCTTGACTGTTAAAATAGCACAACAGTGGAACCAAGGACTTTGAGAGCTATGAGTGCTCCAATGCTGGAGGCCTTCAAGAGAAATTTATACCACCACCTGGCAGATATCCTTTGATTTGTATTCCTACCTTGAGTAGGGGAGTGGACTCAATGGCCTCATAGGGCCCTTCTAACTTCACAAGTCTGTGATTCTGCGGGTTAATCTGCTCTAGGTTTTAGTCAGAACTTTGGCAGAGCTATTCAAGATGTTGAACCCTATACAGCTTTTGCAGCTTGGAGAGCACCTGTAGAGGTTCACATTAAAATCTGAAACAGATTCACAACCCTCATAAAACTGCAGTCAGGAGTTTTGACGGGTCATGATTTTATTTTATTTTACACTAATTTTCCTGTTAGGTGGAGACTTTCATATTCCGTCTGCCCTTTAAATCCTCTAGTTTTAAGCTTCTGCTAGTGCTTTCTATACCCTGTTGTCCTCTGCAGTTCTTTTCAATGTGGTTTTTATTATGTGGCTGCTTTTATCTGTTTCAGGGTTTACGTTGATGTTTTGTTGCTTAGATTTTTGTATGTTGTGGTTTCTACCTCTCTTTTGAGAACCAGCCAAAGTGCTGCTGGTTATTGGGCAGTACAGAAAAGCCGCTGGCAAATAATGTCCACTGTTTGTAAGGCACCTTGTGCTTTTGTACCTCCCAGGAGAGGATTTTATCCCTCGGAATGAGAACAACTGAACAAGAAGCTAGTATTTTCAAACTTAGGGGGCAGTCTATAAAAAATGTCATTATCGTCTGCTAAGAAAGCACTTGGTTCATTTTCAATGATCGGGAGCTTTGTGCAAATTGCATTGATAGTTTGAGCACATTACCAAAAAATGCAACAACGTAAAGCCATATTGGTAACTAAGGCTCCTTTGGCAGATATTCACAGGGCAGTGCAAAGCAGCTGGATTTTGGAGAGGGGAGCAAAATCTTGTGAGTATGGGGTTTGTTCACACTCCTATGTTCGCTACATAGTCTTGATCCTGTTCCTCCTACTCCAGGTCGATGCGGGATCAAACATGGTATAACCTCCTTGCAAAATGCCTTCAACTCCATGGAGTAAAGAAGAAAATACAGACCTCCTGCCACTGTCCTGTTGAATATTTATATGCATGGAGCTCGAATTGCAAACACTGGCTTGGTGATCTCATGACATGCCGGTCGTATGTGGCAAAGTGCCCAGTTATACAATCTGGCCACACGATCAAGCACGAGACTGTGGGCCACCAGCACCTCCTCTGATCACGGTGGCTGCTGCTGCAGTTGGAGCTCCTTGTGCAAAGCTGTTGAACAGGACAGTGTCCAATCCTTTTCATTCTCAAAGGCATAGGACTAAAGGCATGCTATTTCCATAGGAGGCATGCAAAGACAATGACAGCTCAATAATCTGCCATACCGGCAATATTTGGAAGGGTTTAAGTGTCACATAAGAACGTATGTGCCATTGTATTTTTTTCTGTATTGCGTCTGGACTTGGGTGGTGTTGGGTTTGTTTTACTTTGCTCTGCTCAAGTCTCGCATACGTTTCCCTCTGGCTGCTTGCCTTCCTTCTTGTTTGTCCGTCTGTCTGACCACTGAAAGCCTTGTTCGTTGTTGTCGTTCTTTGTTGTTGTAGAGCAAGCGTGAGGAGGATGTGGAATCTGGGGAGGATGCTGTGATCAACAAGCGGCCCAACCGATCGCTGATGGGGAGCTTTTCCAAGCGAAAGGTCATCTCTTTGTTCATCGTAGCGGGTGGGGAAGGGTTGCTTGGCTTTTCCCCAAGGCTTGTGGTGGATCGGACCTACTTGAGTGTCCCAAGCCCTAAATAGTTAGGATAGGACACAACCCAACTGGTAAGGGATCGCAGAGTCAGTACGAAGAAATACCGCTGCGGATACAATACAGCTTGGTAAAGTGGCCATCCAGTTTTGGCGTGTGCCTGTATATCTCTCCGTATCTGGATAGATAGATGTACTGTAAATCCATCTGTGGCTTATTTTTATTCTGGTTGTTTCTCTGTTTACACAGAAAAAAGGAAGCAAGCTTAAAAGGGCATCCAGTCTGGAAGAGGGTGAGGATGACCTTGCCTCTCAGGGGAACCTAGCCCGAGGCTCAGTACATTACAGCAAGTGAGTGGCGAAGCATGCCGGGAAATGTTCTCCCTTTGAAACAGATGAGTGTTCCTGCATGTGTGTCTCCAACTTTGGTCTTCAAGGACCGGCTTCTTTTACAAGCCTAACCGGATGAGACAGTGATGGGGAGACCGAAGAAAACAAACAAAGTAGTTGTCAGCTTTGTGACTGCACACAGGCCTGTTCTTTAAAATGCAGAGAGGAGACAAAGTGAAATGAAAGGCTGAGGCAGGATTTACCTGAGCATCATCATCATCATCATCATCATCATCATCATCATCATCATCATCATCATCATCATCATCATCATCATCATCATATACTTTTGCACCTGATGTGCCTTTGATCACATCATGTACAAAATTCCCAAGTGAGCATGAACTACAAATCCCAGTATCCTTCGCTGACAATCTGGGCTGCAGCATTCTGGGAGTTATAGTCCACAGAAATAAGTGTGCTGGAGCTCCATAGCTGAGAAAAGGCCGGAGGGGAAGAGAAATCCAGGCTGGTCAGACTTCCAGCCACCCTCACCTTTCCTACTGCTCCCCACCTGGGCCTCCTGCCATACTTTTATTCTCTATCACAGTTTGTCTCAAAATCTGTAGAATAAGAAAAACCTCACACACTCAGCTACGCTCTAGTTAAAGCAGACCTACTTACGAGAATGCCAGTAGATCATTGATGTGCAAAATTCCAACACCAGAAAATATTGGCATACATAATGGTAGGAATAGTTGATTCTCTCTATTTCCTGTTCATATTCGATATCTTGTAGGTGTTCAGCCCAATCTCCATTCTCCTTTTGGCCTGTAAAACAAAAACAAACATGCATGTTCCCATTTATTTCTGAAGGCATTTTGTACACATATTTCCTTAATGTTTCTACTTTTATATGTAGATATTACTTTTTGTGTGCTGCTCCTCTCCCTTTTTTTCTTTTGATCAGGCGATCTTCCAGGTAGATGGTGGGAATGCTGTAGGCATAATATAACTTCAGCAAAGCTTTTGACAAAGTGCCCCATAATATTCTGATTAGCAAGCTCACTAGGTGTGAGATGGATAAAACAACTATCAAGTAGATACACAGTTGGTTACAGAATCATAGTCAGAGAGTGCTTATCAATGACTCCATCTCAAGCTGGGAGGATGTAACAAGTGGGGCACTGCAAGGCTCAGTCCTGGGCCCGGCATTTTTATTAATGACTTGGATGAGGGGCTCCAAGGAACGCTTATCAGATCGGGACATGACATACAATTGGTTGGAATAGCTTATACTCTGGAAGACAGAAACAAAATTCAAAAAGATCTTGGTAGGCTTGAACACTAGGCTGAAAACAACACTTTGAAATTTAATAGGGATACGTGAGAGGTTCTTACTTAGGAAAAAGAAACCAAATGCAGTTACAGGATGGAAGATCCTTGGCTCAGTAATACTACGATTGAGAAGGGTCTTGGAATTGCTGTAAATCACAAGTTGAATATCAGCCAACGGTAAGATGCAGCTGCAAAAAGGCAAATTTCGATAGCCATCTGTCAGATTCATATGATTTGGATTCCTCAACTGAGCAAGGGGGTGGTACTAAGTGGCATTACAGGCTGCTTCCATCACTCTATGATTATCAGCTGAAACCTGCGCTCCAAAGTTGGAAGAAGCATGCAATATGAAGAAAAATGTTGTTTCAATCCATATATTAGGCTAGAAAGTGTGGAATAGGTCAATTTGCTTAAAAATGAAAATTGAATGACATTTTCCTCTGCCCCTGCTTTACTGAATGGAACAATAAGGTGCTAAAGTTTAACTTGACTTGCCGGATTAACTTTGGAACTGACCTCCTGTATATATAGTTGCCAGGTCTCTATTCTAGTTCCATAGTCATGTCTTCTTTTCATCCTTTAAAGGGGGGGGGGGGAATCCGCCACCGACCGTTTTTCTTCTCCACGCACCTTCCTCTTTTCAAGGAAATATAAAAAATCTGGTTGATTTATCATATTCATCCTTGGGTTGGAATTGTTGCTCGTAATCCTATTTTGTCTCTCTTTTTTTTTGCAGAACAAATCGGCAGAAGAAAACCATGAAATTATCCCGGGCGCTTTCTGACCTTGTCAAATACACCAAATCTGTTGGGACCCACGATGTGGAATCTGAAAGTAGGTGGCCTGGTAAAAATTAACTGAGGAAAAAAAATGTGCGTGCCTTTGTTGGTTTACAACAAAATACTGTGCACATTCACTTTGGAGTAAATCTCCTTGAGTTCAGTGTGTGGCAGGTTTTACTCCTTACTAAATCAACTTTGCATGATAACCTTGGTCAAGAATCAGGACATTTTTATTGGCAGACCTGTAACTTGAGCTGAGTATTTTATGGCAGAGGCTTAGATCATTCTAACGCATCTACCCAAAACTAAGGTAATAGCTTTCAAAATTACGAAGCTTTAAAAAAAAAAAAGCTATTAAATTATATGCCAACAACCAACATTTAGAGCACTGCTTCCCAACCTTGGGTCCCCAGAGGTTCTTGGACTAAAACTCCCAGAAGCCTTCACTACAAGCTGGTTTGGCCAGGATTTCTGGGAGCTGTAGTCCAAGAACATCCGGGGACCCAAGGTTAGGAAGCACCGATTTAGAGGCTGAAATCCTGTTGGCTTTAACTTAGCAAAGCTGATGGTGTCATGAGCCGTGGCAATTTTTTTGGCAATTAAACATTTTCAATTCCCTCAACTCCATGAAGGCACCCTTGGGATCCCTTTCATTGTAGAGAAGAATCTGGGGGCTCCGGGATAGGAGTTGGGGTGCCTTTAATTTCCAAAAATCACTGCCATCAGATTGATTTTAACCCAGTGAGCCTTTTAACATAAAAAATACCATTTTATCAAGTTTTGCCAAGTAATAAGGGGTAAAGTGAGGGTCTTGTGCACTGCATACAAGGTGTACCTTTCAACCCCTGTTTTAATTTCTCTCTCTCTCTTTTTTTGGGGGGGGGCTTGAGGAGTGTAAGATATTTTTATTCTGATAGGCTTTGGGTAACAGACTGGCTGCTTAGAAACGGCTGAGTCCTGTTCCCCCCCCCCCCAATAGTTGGAAACTGAGCCTTTTAAAATGGATGTATCTTTAATTTGCATTTAGTTCACCTTCAATTTGTTTGTGCTTTCAAATCATAATCGTTAAATTGTGCTTTATCTCTTCTCACTTTTTAAATTTTCCATGAGCCACCTGTGGTTCCAATTTTGAAAGAAAAGGGAGAACACAAGCAAACAGGCTCTGATTTCTATAGCAGGAAGTATTTTTTTAACTGAGGAGAAGACACGCGTTTCTTTCTTGTTGCAGTCTCTTCCAGTTGGCAAGTTTCATCCTTCAGCGAAACGAAAGCCCATCAAATCCTCCAGCAAAAACCAGTCCAGTACCTGCGCTTCAACCAACACCAGCTATCGCGGATCTATCCTTCCTCCTATCGTGTGGATTCCAGCAATTACAACCCTCAGCCCTTCTGGAACGCTGGCTGCCAGCTGGGTAAGAAAGAATCTGGAAAAACAGGTGGTGCATGGGTCCCCCATTGGGTCTGGATGGCAATTTTAGAGATTCATGATTCGGGCGGATTTGATCTGGAGTGATTTGTGCCTTCCTCGATTCAGACCAGGTCCCTGGGACTGGATTGATTCACAAGCCTCCCATTGACTGCCTTGGAAAACCAAAGCAACTACCACTGTTTGGTTTTGCCATGATGTACCTGAAATTTTGGACGCATAACAGACCCTAAAAAGATGACTAAAACTACAGATTTCAGAGAGCCACTAGGCATCTTTAAAGCTTGTTTTATAAAAAGAAAATGAGAGAGATATGAAAAAACCTAAAGTAATTTGGGCCCCATCTAATTCAATTTGTGCCATGGTCAGAAATTGATTTGAAAATGCACCTCATCTTGTTCTAGATTCTATCTGTAATGTAGGATTTGTCCAAATCCAGTACACGGCCCTGCTTAGAATCATTACACACCTTTTGGGAAATGATTTTTTTAGACAAAGCTAGTGAAATAGCAAATCCAAAGATTACTTTACATCCAACATTTGGCTTGTTGTCATTGCTTCATAATGAAAACTCAGGATTGCTCCGTAAATCTCGCATAATCACATTTTGCTGATTAACTAGAATGGTAATTGCTTCACAGTAGAAAACTTTGTCCTTGGAACTTGGTATGCTAATGTTCGCTAAGCAGCACTCCCAGACAATGGCCACCTCGTGGCTGAGCAGCTGTGTTGCCTTAGACAAGGGATTACACGTCTTACTTTTATGAAATGTGGTACCTGTTTATCAGTTATGTAAACACAAACACTTCTGTGCTGTCTCTTCCAAATGCTGTGGACTTCTGGCAAAATTTGTTAAGCGCATCAATTGACAATCTCTTTTAATCTTAATTTGATCACATCAATTCTAGCCTTGCCTTATGTTGCAATCGGTTTGCTTTTTATTGCATATATGCAACATTCTTTGTATAATAAAGGTTTTCATCTTAAATTTTGCATTCCCTATCCCTCATCTTCAGGTCCCGAGGCTCCCAGCAATGTCTTTCAATCTGGGGGAGCTTTGTGAAGCCTTGGGATAGAAGGGGGTGGGAGGGTGGGCTTTAATGTCTGTAAGTTACTGCGGTTGAAATCCTGTGGTTTAACCAGTCTTCCCTCTTACAATGGGATTTCCTCAGAGATCCTTGCACCAGACTTGTCAGTTAAGCTGCTGTTTCCCTCCCACTGACCAGTCATAAAACACAGCATGCTAAATGCAAGGTCCATTGGTGAGGAAAACCACAGTACTGTGACAAAATTCACCACTTGAGAGCACTTTTTAAAAATGACAAATATAGACAAGTAATAGAACGGCCACTGCTCTTTTACGAATTTTGCAACTTTTTTTTCCTTGGGGTTCAGGAGATTGCAGCAGGTCACTGGACAGGCAGAAGGTAGTTAGTGGTGGTGGGAAATTGACCCTCTTCCCTTCTCTTTTTCCGGACATGTTTCCATCGACGGACTCACTTCTGTGCCTGAAAGTGAGCGAAGCAGCAAGGCTCTCTAGCCGTTCACTTCAGGATGTTGTACAGGAGAATATACGTCTTTCTTTCAAAACCGTCCTCTCCCTTTCTTTCCAAATTTGTTTGTGCCTCGCTGTAGCATCTGGCACGGAGAATGCCATCCGTCATTCTGGCTTCCCGAGCTGGCTGTCTCTCACTGTGAGCTGGTAGACTGTGCTTCTGGAATGCCTCCTGTGATTGATCAGTTGCTGTTTCTTTTCTTTTTTTCGCCATCCCTCCTTCTTCCTTGTTTTGTGCTTCCCCACCTTCCACGCCTTCCACGTCCCAGTCGCCCTCAACTACCAGTCGGAGGGGCGGATGCTTCAGCTGAACCGCGCCAAGTTCAGCGCCAACGGCAACTGCGGCTACGTCCTCAAACCCAAGTGCATGTGTCAAGGTAAAGAAAGGGTCTCACTCTGCTTGTCGTGATGGGAGCCCCTGGTACTCCTTCTTGATTCCATGCAGGGCCTCCAAGAAATCTCTTGGATTGCGAAGGGGAGACAGAATTCCCGCATCAAACACAGAGGTAGGAATCCTGTAGAATGTGGATTGCAGAAGACGAGCAGCCAATGACCTAAGTCAAAATGTGCCCCTGTTTTGCCTTCAGCTCTGCCCACTGCTGGAGTGAGGTCTCCTAAGATCTTTGCTTAAAAAAAAAAAGTAACTTTTCCCTCAGTCTCCAATAAGTTTCCTCTCCTTGGAAAATATAGGATTCACCTGAGTGGGGTCTGATTCAATCTCATACTCATAGTTCATCCTTTGTTTTTGAAGATCACCCTCTGTCAGATTCAGTTTTACCATTTAGGGCGAAAAGATATGTCAAAGAAGGATGCAAAATAAATTGATTCCATAAATCGAGGTAAAATAAACAACTCCTCCTTGGATGGTTGACTAAAAGACCTTGATTTATTACCAAAAAACCCCACATGCTTCTCAACAAAATAAATCCACGGTGTGTCATGTTGTTGGAATTTTAAAAACTGATTTCAGATGTATTACACTCAGTTCAAAATTGGGTGTCTTCCCCCCCACACACATATACACATCTAAACATCCTCTCAATCTCCCATGTCTATATTCACTGGTGCATCTATCCAAAGAAGGAGGGACTGCCACACATTGTATGCAGAAAGCTTTAAATCTTTCTGTTTGTTTTACTGTGAATTCTTCCCAGGGATCTTCAACCCCAACTCAGAAGATCCATTGCTCGGCCAGATGAAGAAGCAGCTGGTGTTAAGAATAATCAGCGGGCAGCAGCTTCCAAAACCTCGGGATTCCATGCTTGGGGACAGAGGCGAGGTAGGGAAGTGACGAGAGAAACCTGCTAGTTTGGAGCATCTGGGAGCTAAAATGCCCCCGAAGAAGTAACTTTTCCAAGACGCGTAGAACAAATATGAACCCTGGTTTATGACCCTGCCGTGTTCAAGTTAGAGAAACAAGCCAGAGTTGAAGATTTTGACATCATGCTAAAGAAAATGAAAAGGAGAAACCAAACGAGGATGTTTTTTTTTAATGTCGGCGCTGTAGGAGGGACCAGGCGTACTGGCTTGGTCACAGTAAATTAGGCTGTTTTGTTTTGTTTTTTAAAATCTGGATTACCATGACATCCAAAAACAGCTACCAAGTGTCAGAAAGGAAAAAAAAAAGGGAGAGATTGTGTTTGTGAATGACAGTGTGTCTGAGATGATGGAGGGAGTCATTGTGTCTGTGTGTATGTGAGAGAGAGGGGATGTGCATGAGACTGTGTGTGCATGTGTGACAGAGAATGAGGCAGCACCTCCTACTGGTCACATTTTCTTTCTTTAAAAGTGGTCTGTTTTTCAAACGATGCATAAATTCCTGTCCCTCAATTCCCCCCCCCCCGACTGCCAAGGGAGATCTATCCCATGGCTGCATTTTGGGGGCCGATTCTCCAACCTGTTTCCTCCCTTCACCACAACATCCTTCCTCCCAGTCACAAAAGCAAGCAGGTGCTCAGCCCTTTTCCCCTTTGCTCTGAAAATGAGCCGGGTTGGGCGGTCTTGTTCCCCAGGGTGCCTTTTGGAGAGGCAGCTGAGCTGCTGCCAAGAGACTCAATCAATTCAGCAGGGCCTCTATTCATGCCACCTCTAGGGAAAGAAAAACACCCCTCCCTCTGAAGGAGGGGGGGTTTAAAAACCTCCATAAAGCTGCCAGGATGCTCAGCCAAGATGGATGGGGCTCCTCCTGAGCACCCTCCAAACTCTGTTTAGGCTGTGCCCCCACCACCCCACCACCCCTTGGCCAACCCAACCCATAGGCTTTGCTTTCACACTTTTTAACTAGATCTAAGATTTATGGGGGAGCCAGCCATGTGGGTGGCTCCTCCCCTCAACCCCAGTGATGAGGTGGATGGCCAAGAAAAAAAAAAACAGAGCACCCCGTATCCAATCTATGGGTTCAACCAGACTGATCACTTAGGTGTATGACAGGTGTGCCAGTCCGCACACACTTAGGGATGCTGTCTAAACTAGACGCATGCATGTTATGGCAGTCAGCTGTGGCATTGTTCTATTTTAATTCATAAATCAACATGCTGGAGGCCTGGATTTGGATTGAGTCCACAGTATGCGGGTGTGGGAGAGTTAAGCCACTTCACCTCCAACTCAGTTTTTTTAAACAAACCCTCACCCAACTCCCAAGAGGTGCAGTTTTTCCTAACATGGCTATGACAGTGTTGTACTTGCCTATGAGTAACTTAAAAAAGAAAACACACACTAATTTATTCAGCACTAACAGACAGGGATTCAAACCCAGACTTTTGAGATGTAAGCATTCAGTGTCCTGAGCCTACATTGATGAATCTGTTGGTTTCATTTAACCCACATTTGGATTTTCAAGCTCTCAAGTTTTTGCTAGTATGGATATATGCTATAGATGAGGAACCTGTAAGGGAAGGAAGGCGGGAACCTTAGTTCAGCTCTAATATTGCTGGTTCTAGGAGGAGTTAAATGTTTTCATAGATTAATCTGCCCAGTCTTGGTTTATCCTATATGTTCAGAGTTTCCCATCCCTCTCTCAAGTTCTTTCCATTCTGAATATGATGAAGTTTGGGGGGGAAAATTGGAAAATTTATTAAAGGAAGAACTGAAACAAAATCACACCATCCTTTATCACAAGGTGGAATATAATCTCAAGGAAGCCCAACAGTGTCTTCATGAAAATTTACCTCACCCCCCAGCTCTTTTGCTGTATAATTTATATACAGTATTTCCTCTGAAAGATAAGAAAAATTTTGGAGAAGCAACTGTCCTAACCAGCAAATGATATTTACATGTGCCTATTTTAATTGTCATGAAGAGTCGGACATGACTTAATGGCTAAACAACAACAACAACAACCATTTTAATTGTGCATTTCCAGATTATAGATCCATTTGTGGAGGTGGAGATAATTGGATTGCCTGTAGACTGTTGCAAAGAACAGACAAGAGTCGTGGACGACAATGGTATGGCTCCTTCTTTCTGCGTCTCCCCCTATGATTGTCCATCTGTGCTACAGACAGCGCACAACTCCAGAATTATCCCAAAGTTACTCATAGCATGACAAAGAAAAGAGAATTTCTAAGATCATCTCCTCCTAAGCATCCTCATTAGGAGGCAGTCCAGTTTCTGCTTTTAAAAAAAAAGTGATGGATTTTTTTCTGCTTAAAAAAAAAAAGCCCATGATTTTGTCATTCTGTGGCCCAATGGATGTTCCATTAGATGTAGGCCAGTGCCCATTCACACACAATGCAAATCCCAGATAAAACCAGTTTGTCTTTTAGATGCCACCAGCTTCTTCATAGACATTTTTTGTTCCTGTGGCAGACTAAGATGACTACCCTTCTGGAATCACATGATACGAACTGCTGGATAGCTCATTGGTTTGGAGCTCTGGCTGTGGAGCCGTAGGTTGGGAGTTCAATCCCCCCCCCCATGGTGCCTCCTTGACAGGGGTTGGACTTGATGATCCATAGGGTCCCTTCCAGCTCTGCCCTTCTGAGATTATTATTATTATTATTAAGGCCCTTTCACCTGTAGGTAGCTGCCAGTTGCTTTTTCACCAGGATGTGCTCTCCTGGCCTCGATAAAACCTCGACTCTCTACTTTTCAGGTTTCAATCCAATGTGGGAAGAAACCCTTGTGTTCTCCATCTGCATGCCTGAGATTGCATTAGTTCGGTTCCTGGTGTGGGATCATGACCCCATTGGGCGGGATTTCATCGGGCAGAGGACAATAGCATTTGCAAGCATGATGCCAGGTAAGATCATTGTGTTTGTTGTTGCTTAAGGGCAGAATCAAGGGATCAGGGGCAGCTGAGGATATTTTGCTCAGCTCCTGCTTCTCCCAGTGGGGCTGATGTATGTTGTTCAGTCCTGTGCTTCTGCGATGTAGAGTGATCCCAGTGGGAAACTGCGGCATTACTGACTCCACCCCTTTGCATCTGTAGGATCCTCTGCCGATCTTTCCATTGATCAATATATTTTCCCTAAAGATATGCTACTGTGAAGGTTTTGCCAAACAGATACAGTGGTGCCTCGCAAGACAAATGCCTTGCAGGACAAAAAAAAAAATCGCAAGACAAATGGTTTTGATGATGGGGTTGATGACTCGCAGGTAGACAAATGTTCCTATGGCTGTGCTTCTCAAGACGAATGTTTTCTGTTTTTCGTTCCTGCCTCATGTTTGCTGATTTTTAAATGTTTTTCTATGGTGTTAAAAAAGTTAAAGTTTTTTGATTGAATTTTTTAAGAATTATCTGCACAATAGGTATGCTTTAAAGAGCACTTAATAAACCCTTTGTAAACCAAATTTGACTTTGTTCTGACCTTTTTTGCCCATAGGAACGCATTAATTAGATTTCAATGCATTCCTATGGGAAAACACATTTCGCAAGACAGTTTTTTCGCAAGACAGCATTAATGGCGGAACGAATTAAATTCGTCTTGCGAGGCACCGCTGTACTAGGTATAGAGCAGGACTGAGAAAGTGAGTGATTTACATTTGCTAAGTTCTCTGGGTGAGCAGTCAACAGAAGGTTTTCTTGAGATGTGTGTGGGAGAAGAGCAAAGCTTTCTTCATCAAGGAAACTGGGACAACCTGCTATAACCCAAAAGGTAGCCTATTGGTCATGAAAACAAAATAAAGTCCAAATTCTACAAATAAGCAGTATTCTTACTAGGGCCAACTAAAATTCCACCATATAGTTATGGGGTCAGGGGGAGGTGGAATTTAGAACAACATACTAAAGAGCCTCTGGAGGTAGAAACAGGTCATAATGTCTAGTCTGCAAAGACAGATGCAAGCATGTTAATGCTCAAGAAATATGTTTAAGACAGTCTTTCAGGCTTGTAAAAGCATATTTCAAAGGAACCATGTCTTTAAGTCTTGAAGACAGTATACAGAGCAAGCTAATCTTAATACTCCTGGAGTTGAGACAATATTCGGTTATGACACTCAGATGCTTTCATTAGTTATAACATACAATGGCAGGCTATCTATAAGGTCTGCTTTTGCTCTAGGGGTGTTACATTTTGCTCCCCAGTAGACTCTATGCATGTACATACACATGTGTAGGCATAGCTCCCAACAACATGTGGATTCCTTCCTTCCTTCCACCCAACCATGAGTCCTAATGATACTGTACATACTCTCTGGTCGGCCATTATATTTTTCCAGCCTCCAGTTTGCACAATCCCAATATGATGGGGATGGGATCTCATAGTCAAAAGGGTAATATTCAAAGACGTTTTTGAAAGAAACCACAGTCTCTTTCTGGTCCCATTTTTGCTGGCAGTTCAACAGCGGCTTCAATTACTGCCTGTAATGTTAAAAGCAGGCTGGCGGTTGAATATCTACAAAACCCAGGGGCTTTTAACACATCTCTCCCTCCCACCCACCTCTCTGTACATTCCTCCTCACTTGATTTTTGTCCCTTCCTGATTCAGATAAAAGGAACCCTGTGTTGTTGTTGTTCCAGTTCCCCTTTCTCATAAGCCATCTTTAAAGAAAGAGGAAAGTTGGCAAAGGAAAAGTGATTAGAAAAGAGGAAAACATCCATTGGACTTCAAAAAGGGAAAGGAAGAATAAGTGAAAGAAGTTCTGGTTATGAAATTAATGCTGGCTTTCAAGGGAGCAGTGAAAGTATTAGAAATTCTAAGACTGGCAACTGCAATAATGAAGGAAGAAGAATGTTCTTTGATATTCAGGAGGGAGGAGTAGACTCTGAGGGTTGCAAACAGGCCTCTGCTGAAGCAAGGGGGGAAGATGGCAGCAAGGCATAAAAGGCGTTGGAATGAAAATCTGTGCAGCTGAAATGCTTATTGCATTTGGCACCGGCTACACATGGGCTGCTCATTTGTATCGTCATAGAATCATGGAGTTGGAAGGGAGCCTGTAAGGTCATCAAGTCTAACCCCCCAAAGCAGGAATCCAAATCAAAGAAGATCTGACAGATGGTGGTCCAATTGTCTCTTGAATACCTCCAGTGTTGGGCCACTTACCATCTCCTAAGGTCATTGGTTCCATTGTCGTACTGCTCTAACAGTTATGTTTTCCCTGATATTCAGCCTAAATCTGGCTTTCTGTAACTTGAACCCATTATTATGTGTCCTGCACTCTGGGATGATCAAGAACAAATCCTGCTTCTCCTCTGTATGACAACCTTTCAAGTATTTGAAGAGTTGTATCCTATCTCTCCTCCGTCTTCTTTTCTTAAGGCTAAATGTGCCCAGTTCTTTCAGTCTTTCCTCCTAGGGCTTGTTTTTGAGTGTGCTTTGCTCTCTGACAGTATTCTCCAGATGGAACTGTAGTCCAGATTATGAGAAGGTTGAACCCAATGACAAAGTTTGGACCACTGTGAGGACGTCAGTGGCCATGGGAGGTAGAAAACCTGCATTTCCTATGACTCCCTCTCACCCTGACCCACAGCTTGGAAAGGCTGCTTTTTTGGACACAGCTCCCAGAAGGCTTCACCCGGGCTGGAGAATTCTGGGCGTCCCTAGTCAAAAAAGTAACTTTTCAAAGTTCTGCCCTACAAATGCATCAGCATGTGAAGAAGCACAAAACCAAAGCATTTCCTTCTCTTTGGGCTTCATTCATTTCTGCTGTTGTTTGATCTGGCGAGCCTACTCCTCCATAAATTCTCTTGATTCAGTGGGCCTACTCTAGTTGTGACATTCTACATTAAGCTAAAGGGTTTCATCTCATGAGTAGCCCAGTCTTTTTCCTTTGGGTTCCCCATCCCCCAATGTAAACAGGGATATAGGCAAGGCCCAAGTCCGAGTCCCTATTAAAAACAAGCTTTTGATCGCCAGAAAAAAAAGAGAGGGATGGGTCCCGAGTCACGAGTCAAGTTGAGCCATTGAAAAATCAAACGTAGCCCGAGTCAAAATAACCGCTGTGACTTACGGAAGTCTGACGTGACAGTGAATCCCACAACTCAAGTCCCCATCCCTGCTGAACGGGGCTACAGAGACATGTCGAAAAACAGCCAACCCACTCAGATAACCCTACAGGAAGGGAGGACAAATGATTAATGCTCATCAATGTATGCCAAACCCTTTCCTCCAACAGTGAATGGATGTTGACCTTAAAACATGGAACATGGTTACATCCTCAGTACCCTCCAAAGTAAGGTGTTAAGAGTTAATGCTCTTGTCCTGTTTTTGGTGAAAGAGTGCTGGGTGAAATGTCAGCTCTTGACATTTTCAGCTCCTCTCAAATCTTTGTACTTACGGGACTGAGGCATGGAGCAAGGGGGAAGATTCACGGTCTATCTACTTCCTTTGTTCTGTATCTTTTCAGGCTATCGGCACGTCTACCTGGAAGGCATGGAGGAGGCGTCCGTCTTTGTCCATGTAGCGATCAATGACATAAGTGGTAAGGTGAGTGATGATGGGGGCCCGAGATGAGAAGGCTTGTGGCTTTCAATGGGGAGCATTTGGTAAGAAGGGCAGGGGGTGGTGGTGGTCTGGGATCATCTTATATAATGATTTAAGGTTTTAATTCTTTTATGATCATGTCACTCTATGAGTTGGAGTAGAAAGCAGTGTTGGAAAGAACCCATCCCCACCCCATTTTGCATAGCTCAGACTTTTCTCGGCGCTTCTCCGTTGTCCACTAAACCCCAATCCATCAAGAATGCCTCCAGTAAAATTACAAAAATGACTTGTGCGCATATGCTCTTCCACACTGCTGGTTAGTGCCTTGATAGAGGAATTCCTGGTTCAGTGTTGGTAGGGATGCAGAAATGATGCAATATAGCAGGACATGTAGGCAGGTTAAATGTTGCTTCTTTGCACTGTGGTGTTGTTGTGCTTCCTCGGTGGTTGACAAAAAGGTGGCCGCCAGCTCTTATTCAGGCTTGGTAAAGGCCACATCACAAGGAGAATCCCACTTCTGATACTTTTCATTGGCCCTGTGGCGACCAAGACTCAAAGCAGTTAAGATGTGGCGTCCGACTGACAGAGAGGCATAGAAAATTAGACATACCGTGGAGGAATTCTCACTTTAGCTTATGAATAGGAAGAGTCAAGTGGAACCATGAGGGTGGTGCCATTTCAACAAGCAGAATTTAACCCTCCTACTGGGCAGAAAGATTTCTTTGCCTATGGATTTTGGGAGCTGAATGAGTTGGAAAATCTGGGGCATAATAAGCACTGGAGAAGAGAAGCCCTCATCAAATGACTGCAAAATTCTTAATTTATAACTAGATGGCAGGATATCCCCCAGGCTGACTTGAATTGTCTGGACTGTCTAGCTCTCTGAATGGTTTCAGTCTAGCCACTGGCCCAGTTTGGATGTCTGTATCTCCGCTGAATGGAGACCATGTCAATGATAAGGTCAGCTTGACTAACAGAGAGACAATGTCTGGATGAAGGTCACTCAGTGACTTTCATGGTTCAGTGGAAGACTAGAACCCAGATTTTTCAGGTCCGTGTCCAGTGTTCGAACTATGTCACACTGGCTGTGTAATAACTCTTGTAGGTGGATGCATCTCACCCTTGATGTAATGCCTTGAATCATGTGTATCCCATGGAAGCCTCTAAAAGTTTGGCTCCATTTTTTTTTTCACCTTTCTAGTATCGTAGAAGTTCAGAATAGCCTCCACAGACTTCCCCTATAAGGTTCCCACATCCCAATTTTCTTAGAATGCCACACATGACACTTAATACATGCCACTGAAGTATCACCCTGGGAGTTGAGTCATTCACTGCTGCCCTCTTCCATAATATTACAATTTGAAATTACTCAAGGAAATTGGCAGCACTCTGAAGGCAGCAAAAAGAAAGTGCTAATTAATACCTAATTGATTAACTTGTGGGGTGTGCTGCTGGAAGGAACAGGGATGGTTTGTTGGCTTTAGATGGCTTCACAAGGGCAGTTAACCAATTAATGGTGTCTATTAGCTAAGGTTCATTTCCTTCTTTCCTTCCTCCCATGGTCTAGGCTGCAAAATTGCTTGTAGCTGGGCAAGTATCAGATTACTTCAGGATCTTTCCTGCACTTGTCAATAGAGATGGGCACAAAATGAACCACAAAGCAAAAACCTACGAATCAGGCTTTTTCCGTGGTTCATTTTGGGGTGCTTCAGGGAAACACGCCTGCCCAGAACAAAATGAAACTCTGAACTGTTTGGCATTGATGATTCGTACATGGGCTATAATTTTGACATCCCAAGACGAATATTCACCAAACCTGGGCTGACTTTTGTCTCCTGTTTGGAGAAGATTCAATTTCAAAGGTTCAGGCTATAGCCCTCCCAAAGGTGCTAAAGAGCACTTTCCTTTGGGGAGGGGGATATAACTCAGATGTCCTAAATCCAATATTCACCAAATTTGGAGGGGGTGGGTAGGAGAGTCAACTGAAGACTTTCTGTAACTTTGGTATCTCTCGCTCATGCAGGAACCATTTAACTGCTCCCAGAAGTCCCAAAATCACACTAACCATGGTTTGGTTTGTTTGAAAGTTCATGAAAGTTCATGCTTTTTAGTTTGTGAACAGCAACGAACCACGAACCATCACAAACCATTGTTTCCCCCATTTCTGCCCATCTCTACTTGTCAATAAAAACTCAACACAGCATTACAGTAAAGATAAATGTAAAGACAGGACTCCACTGTCCCTTTATCAGGACCAAGCCAAAGTCCACAAGAATGTGTAAGATGATGGGCCCTCAGAACTCAAACAATACACAGATTGACCAGCAACAGCAAGGACTGAATGGAGTGTCCATTTGGACCTTCATGGACCCTCTGGAGCTGAGATGCTGGGCTGTAAGGATCTTCAGAGGCCTGCTTAAAGAGCTCTTTCAGGATTCTGGGCAAAATGGGAAGTAATTTTGGCAATGCTGGCCACCCAATTTTACAGCTACACAGCCATAAGCTGTGTGAATGGGTTTGGCACCACTTAAAATAAAATAAAAATCGACCTCTCGTTTCGCTCTCTCCTCCGCACATTCAACCCAGTTTGCTAGTAGCCGAAGGGATGTTTCTCGTTTTGCATCTCTTAAGTTTGAAATGAATCAGAAAAACAAAACAAAACAAAAACAGAGGTTAGTTAGAAATTGGGAAAAAAAGAGAGAGAGCTGTATCTACCCAGTCTCCTTCCCTCCCTCCCTTCTCTCCCCGCCCTCTCTTTCACACACACAAACACTGTGTCTCCAAAGGAAAGCTTTCCCGACTCTACTGCTGTGGTTGAACGTAGCCCTAATTAAAAGCAAGAAAATATGGCAGGAGAATATAATGAGGGCAGGGGTGGGGGGGTGGAGAACGCGGCAAAGAACAAGCAGGCCTCTGTCTGGGTTCAAAGGAGTCCAGGAGGTGCGGAGCAGCATCCGATTCCAGATGCTCTGGATCCTGAGGGGAAGAGGGAAGCCCTGGTGCGTTGCATGGCAACACATCCAGGGAAGGCAGGCATGCAGGCTCTTTAGAAGAAGGGAAGCCAGGAGGGGAAAAGTTAGCCAGTCTAAGTCAGAACGGCCTTAAAATGGCTTTCCATTCCTCCACTGCTTTGGTGCTCCTCCAGTATCTGATGTGTCCATCCCGTTCTGAAGTCAAGAGCAAGACTACACTGATTTCTGATGCCTTGACACCACACCGGCAGATGGGCTTTCATTTCTCTGGTGGCCTCGTGCTATGGCAGAGAGATTGGGTCCAAAGCTTTGGAGTGTTACTTTCTGGGGGGGGGGGACTATAAACTCCCAGAATCCCCTGGATAGGGAGGATTCTGGGGGCTGTAGTCCAAAAGGTAATGCTTCCAGGCTCTGGTTATGTCCCACAGTAAGCTGACTTTGTCTGTCACACTTTTGGCTTATCCCGCTGTGATCCCATGTCTTGCTTTTCATCATCATCTTAGAACTGAAGGGCTAGAAGGGACACTGTGGATCATCAAGGTCAGCCTTTGTCAAGGACGCCCAGTGGGGGGATCGAACTCCCAAACTCTGGCTTAGATGCCTGAGCCACTGAGCTTTGCTCCCTTTGTGCTGTTGCCTCCATTGTGGAAGTCTTGGCTAGAAGGCTCCCAACGGCGGGACTGTACCACTTGGGAGCAGTGGTTGGAAAACACACATGGGCGATGCTCCATCTTTTGAAATACCCCTTGCAAGGGATATGTATATGTGTGTGTGTGGGGGGGGGGACTCTCGCCGCTGGCAAGAATTCAGTCAACCCAGCAAGACAGTGTATTGAGGATTCTTCAAACTCTCCAGGAGGTCTTGCCTCCAGCACAAGTTGTGAACACTCACCGCTTTGGGGGTTTTGCTGTCTGCAGTGCCTGAAAAGCATCCATGTGCAACCTTTTTTTGCTTTGCATTACAGTATTCGGAAATCCCACCAAGGAAAGGGAGATCCTGTGTGGGTTGCGATTTAGACCCCTCCCCATATGTCTGTGTGATGGTGGGAGGTAGAGAGAGAGAGAGAGAGAGAGAGAGAGACTCCTTCCTATCTATTTTAATATTGTTTCTTCTAATAACGTAAGCCAATTTTAGGTGAGAGGAGGCATATATAAGTATTTTAAATAAATAAAACAAATAAACAGACACACAAAGCAAGCACACAGGAACAGTCACAACTGGAAAGAAGGGCCAAAGAGAAGTGAAGACAAAGGTGAGGACAGTACAAAGCAGGCTGTTCCAAGATTAGTGTGATCTGGTAGGAAAGCCACTGCTTAAGTTCCAGAGTGACTGGAAGCCCATGGAAGTCTTCAAGGGCAGCCCCACATCTCAGGCACTGCAGTAATCTAACTTGCATTGGCCAGGGCACAGCTTCTTAGCCAGGCACGTGTTCATGCCTAAGTGTGTCTATGGAATATTTTTTAGTGCTGAGTATTCTAGGGACGTGGTGGCGCTGCGGGTTAAACCGCGGAAGCTTCTGTGCTGCACGGTCAGAAGAGCAGCCATCGTAAGATTGAATCCACACGACGGAGGGAGCTCCCGTCTCTTCTCCCAGCTCCTGCCTACCTAGCCGTTCAAAAGCATGTAAAAATACAAGTAGATAAATAGGTAACCACTTCAGTGGGAAGGTCACGGTGTTCCGTGTCTAGTCACGCCGCCCACGTGACCATTGATACGGACAAATGCTGGCTCTATGGGTTGGAGACGGGGATGAGCACCACCCCCTAGAGTCAGACACAACTGGACTAAATGTCAAGGGGAACCTTTACCTTTACCTATTCTAGGCAATGGATGCTCCTCACCACTCTCTCTCTCACACATAAGCACATATCATACCCTTTATTTCAAGCTCACAGACCTGTTGGTTAAACACCATTTTCTGTCTTGATTAACCTCCTTTGATCGTGTACCTGCGTAATTGCTGTCCTCTTTGATTTATCTCTTTCTTCCTGGGTACTTCTCTGATGGATAGTTTCAATTTACAAGTGACTGACACGTCCCTTTAAAACCCTGGCAGCAATTTGGTGGCTCGTCAGATTCCTATTTGATCTCTGCCCACGGTGCCTGATCTGTTCCCACATCATCAAAAGCCCCTCTGTCATATATGTGAGCTCATTCATGAGTCCCCCTCTTGTACCCCCTGACGCTTCCCATTTCGCAAGCTGATGTGTTTTTCGATTGCTTTATATCTTGTCTTCATGTTCTCAGATCTATTACATACCCCTTGTTGCTTCTCATTACCATTTCTGCCTCCTTTAAGTTTGTTGGAGCCAATATGCTAATTATTGACTCTAATCTAAACAAAGGAAGGAAGAAAGAGATCCCTTTTTTATATCTACTAGGACTATCATTGTCATACTGAATATTAAACATAATTCTGTATTCAAGAGAGCACAGCTGTATCCAGCCCCATGCTCCCCATGCACCAGGATGGAAACCCAGCAGATGTAGAGAGGCATGGAAAAGTTTTGAAGCACCCCCCAAAATATAGAAGGCTAGGAAACTGTGCAGAGTATGCTGTCAGAAGCAAGATGTCAAAAACAAAATCTGATGCTGCTCTTAAGTGCCACGTTGGATTTAAGTCTGTGGTCAAGTGGAATCTGGAGATTCCAATGAGAGGAGGAATCTGTGTCGGGTTTTATTCTGAATGCTACAGGCTACCCATGATTCTGTACCTTTTTGAGTGGGAGGGATTCAGCACATCGGATAGCTCCTGCAAGGTTCAGTCTTGAACCTGGAGTGGACTCACAGCATAGGTCTGGCCCTTTGCAGAACCCCCTGTAAAAGTTCTGAATAAAACCTGGGATGGATTCTCAGCCACTGTGCAGTTGGAAAGCCATCGGCGTTCGTGGCTGGACCCACAAAATAGTAGTGGAGAGTTTCTGCCCATTGCCATAGTCATTAGCTTGCACAACATGCTTCTGGACGTTATCTGTCCTTGTCTTCCATGTTTCGAGGCTGTTTAGCATTAATATGAAACTCTTGGTAAAGTTCACCAGGGAATTTGGGGTACACCACTCCACAGGTGTGTGGTCCAAATTCGATAATGATTCCTATTATTATAATAATTATTATTTATTTGATTTATACCCCGCCTATCTGGGCGACTCGTCCACTCTAGGCGGCTAATCTTCCTCTCATGGAAGAGACCATCCAGGGTCCACTTACCCTTAAGGTGTTCGAGTTGAGAAGGCCCCTAGAGAAAACATCACTCACCAGGGTAGAAGACACAGAGGTTCAAATCTCATAGTTACAAATAATTTTAGCATCCTAAACCCTGTTCCTGGATGGATTAATCTCAATTCTCATTTGTAGAAATGAAGAAATGTGTGAATGTTGTAAAATTCTTATATTTAAAACAATGAACGGGGGGGGGGAGAATCTTCACCCTTCTTGCTACACCTCATGTTTTGTCACGCTAGAAGTCAAATACGATTTGTCTTTCTAATTTCAAATATACAAACATGGTCCCGCAGTTTTCTACATGAAAAAAACAGGGAATGCCTGGGTAATTCCTTGACGTTCAGTCATTGCCCCATATTTGTGCCCTGGGGCCATTATTTTAACCTGGAGAAACTGTGTTGCATTTGAATTTATTTAAATTGTTTTTTAAAATTTGTTAAATTTGTTATCAGCATGTATTATAAAGAATTTATGGGTGTGGTTTTCTCAGTCTCTCTCTTGCGCGCGCGCTCTCTCTCTCTCTGCAATAATTAGTCATTTGGGGGGAAAGTAAATGGGGAATGCCTATCATTATGTGCTTTGTTTTCTTATTCATTTATCAGTCAATGATAATATTTCTCAGTGCCCATCAATGATAATTTTCTAATGCTTGCTATATCAAAAGAATGAAGTTTTTATCATTTATGAGGCCAACATAAATCTGCTTTCATAATGACAATTTTTTAAAAAGAAGAGCTAGCCGGTGTTTCTGTCTTGTGCGCCTATGGGGCCCCATGCTATTTGAATTCCATTAGGAATGGCTTTCCAGCCATATCACCAGAAATAGAATGATTTATTGTGTTTTTAATAATTAACATAATATGACATATTCAATATAATAATACTGAGAGGTAGACCCTAGAAGCATCTACTAGTGGCTGAAATTCCGTTGCTTAGCATACTCAGTCCCACTAGAGTAGGCCCATTGAATCAGGGGAGCTTACAAATGAGTTGACTCACCAAATCCCCAACCAATTTAGTGGACCTGCTCTGATGCAACTTATTACACCAAGCAATAGGATGCCAGGCTTTAAATACCCAGTTGCCTATAATTGCTTCCTTATTTCTCAATAAACAGAACCACAAAAACATTCTGTTGAGGAATGAGAATGTTTCACCAGGTAGCCTCTGTCCGTATTCTGACCCCTATGTCTGAAGAAGTGGACCATGCTCCACAAAAGCTTCCCTTAAAATATAGCCATTAGTCTTTGAAGTGCCACCGTGTCTTTGCTTTGTTTTGTTTTCGGTTTCTTGTTAAAGCGAAGGGTCGAGAAGGTCTCAGCGACCATAAGGACTAGAAACCTGTCATTGTGATTCTCAGGGCATGCGATGCCGTACTCTCCCCTGCACAGTAAAACTCTCTCCATTCCTGGGAAGTTGACTTTGAGAGTGTTACCGAAGCCTTTTCTCTCCTCTAAACTGTGCCGCCTCCAGCCGGCTGCTTTCCCCGTTCTGTCTTGCTCTCTTGTAGTTTATTCGTCTTTATGCGTCCGATTTCTCATATGTCCTTTCTTTCTTGTGCCTTTCCCCTCTTCCCCCCTCTCAGGTGCTGCCTGTATCTCTTTGCAGAGTCTCCTCGCCTCGCTGTCGTTCTGTGTCTCACTTTCTGCCTTTTACTTCTGTCTGTTTGTGATTTCAGTGGACTTCTCTGTGTCAAAAAAAGTCTCCTTTTAGAAGCAGAGCAAATTTAGACGCCTTGAAGGTACCCCCCCTCCCTCCTCCTGACACAGGAAGGTGTAGTCTGGTCCTAGCGACACACTTGCATGCTTCTCTTAACTAATAACATCATTAACATTTTGTGTCTTTTTCTTTTTTTTCTTTTTTCCTTATTTAGCTTTATTATTTTTTTCTTCTCTTGGGGAAAAAAAAAATTTCCACCCATAACATGGATTGCAACATTTCCTGGAATGTTTGCCAGGCCATTGAACAACATTTATGAAGGAGATCCGGGATAAATCTCAGTCTGTATCCATCTCTGCCTCATTTTCTTTTGCAAATAAAATTAAAAAACTCTCCATTGGCTACCTACCCGCCTCCCATATTCATCCAATTACTGGCACCCTCTACCAATTCTGGAGAGGAAAATTGGTTTCTAATCCCCTGTCTCACACCATCTACTAATTTTGGAGAAGAAATTACATTTTCCTTTAAAAACTTTTTTAAAAAAAGAAAAGAAAATCAGCCCGCATAATACCTGCTGTGAAAGCTCTTTTGGATGCAGTAAGAGGTGATGTTGCCTGTTTAGTACAATCACCACCTGGAAAACTCAATTCTCCTGTTATCCTTTGCAAACCACCTGAAGTGACTATGCTGGATCTTCTTTGTAAATGATTTTCCTTTCCTCCGAACCAACTTTGCACTGGTTTGGAGATCTTGAATCGCCTGTTTTGATTCAAGCGTCAGTAGCTAGCCTTTCACTGGGTTGCATCACGTGACTGAGATTGGTTGAGCTGGGGGCCTCCTCACTAGACTTCACCCCCCATTCCATCAGTGGAACGCTTTTGTTTCTTTCTTTAGGGAGAATTCTCTCCCCCCTCAAACCCCCCCCCCATTATTTGTGTATTTGTGTACAGAGACTTTCGGATTGCGCCCTCGCTTTTGTAAATATCACGAACGCTCATGGTGCCGGATCGCGTTGATGATCATTGTTTGAACTTGCCAATTTGACCCAGCAATTTGTAGGATGCCTCTCTGAGCCAGACCAGCAAGAGTTGGCTGTCCACTTGGTTAAAAAAACCCCCCACAAAATCCATTACATTGATTAGCAATCTTGTGCTAAGGGGAATGGCTACATGCAGCCTGCTTTCAACGCATCTGGTGTTTTCTAGATGTGAGGTGTTCCAGATCCCATCATCTCCACCCATGGCCCATGCTGATGGGAACTGTAATCCCAAAACATCCAAAGGGCACTGGGTTGAGGAAGGCTGCAATAGGAGTCAGCTGAAAAAAAAAAGTCCTGGTGTTAATTTGGGTTTAGGGCTGTTCCCTTTGCAGCAAAATGCATGCCCCCTGGAATATTTACAAAAATGTGTCAGTCCTTTCAGGTGCCATGGGGTTCTGTGTCTCCAGAGGTTACAGGTCCTGTCCCTTGAAGGTCACACATGCTTTCTAATTATGGGTGAGCTGACTTCTTTTATAAGTTCTTTTCAAACCCAGCATAAGACCAGCAGTTTTCAGTCCCTGGTCCTCTTGATGTTTTAGACCTTAAGTCCCGGAAGTGACAGCCAGCGTGGCCATTGGTCGGGACTCTGGGAATTCGAATCTCAGAGGACTTTGAAATGTCCAGAGGACCGAAGGTTGGTAACCACTAAAGCAACACTCTGTCAGTCATACAGTCCTACCTGGGCAATACATACTTTTTTTGCCTGATTTCCCTGAGAGTGAACTTAAGAAGCTAATTATTAGGGCTGTCCTCTTCCAGAAGATTGTCCTTGAAAATCTCAAGGATCCTAAGTTTAAAGGTGAAGCCGTCATTGGCAAACAGATTGCCTTAAATAAAATATTGTTACTTTACAAATTGGCAAGTAAATCCGTAGCTGTGTCCCAACTTTGGAGTGGTGTGCAGAAGGTAGTTTTCATCTAAAGAAACACAGGGTTCATTTCCCTTCCTGCCTCCCCCCCCATTGGCTTCTTCTGGTCAAGAAGGCACAGCAGGCTTTGATGGTCTTACAGAAACCCCCTGTGCCTGTTTGACCAAAGGCACTGAGGGGACAAGGGGAGGACAATGAATTTCCGAGGGGCAACCCTTGTTCTCTGAAATCAGGGTCCAGTATCTAAAAAGCTACCTTTTGTGCCCACCACGTTTTCAAAGGGGCAGGGGGTGAAATTCTTGAGAAACTTCTCTCTAAGAATTGCCTGCAGTGAATGCACAAGATAAGGATGTGTGTGTCTTACGTCTTTGCCTATTTGCAGCAAGGACCTCAGACTCCAAGCATGCGTAATGACAGCAGTGCATTTAACCAATCTGCTACAGTAATCAACTCATTCCTTGACAGCAAGAAGTTCATGGGCTATAGCTAAACCACCAGCTGGAACTTAAAAAAAAAAAAAAAAGCAAACCAACCCCCAGGTAGTTTTGCTTCACATCACACCACAGAGTGCGCAACTTTTCCTATATGGCCATATTATTGATGGAAACCTTCTCTGCTTTTGGGCTCATTTGGAAGACTCTTCTCTCTCTTGAGGAAGTGTATTGGCACCTTTGGATCTCCCTGAGAGCAGGCAAAATCCTATCTCTTCCCTTAGGCTTAATAAAGCTATTTGTCTTCCCTGGGATTAAACAAACAAACAAAACCAAAATCCCTGGACATTTTGTCCAACAAGAAAGCTCCTTGGAACAAAATTTCAATAGCAGCTGCCATTCCAAAGGAACTTTCTGAATAATTTTCCCCTAAGTAAGGATATCTGGAAAAATAAAATTCTGAGTCGAGCGAAACTTTCGCGTGTTGAACACAAGACGACTCTGTGCATTTGATTCCTAAAATGCATGGAATTGTTCTTATGGTTTGGTAGAAAATATTTCTCAACCCAAAATGTTTTCCACTCCTGAACCCCATGGGTATTTTTGTTTTTATTTTTCTGTTTGTATATATATATATATAAAAAGAAAACAACTCAAATTTTTTAAAAGAGAGAGAGAAATATCGGGTGGGATCCTGTTTTGTTTGTCCCACCAACAAACACTTTCAGCATTCCCAAGCGAATTTCTGTGCTACTCAAACAAGAGGCTGCTAACACTATTTTGGCGGAAAACCAACTCCTTAAAGATCAATTTGACCGACATCAAGGACTTTGATTGCAGTGACACCGTCCGTTGCATGATTAAGCCCCCCACCCCCACCCCACCCCCTTGTGCAATTGGTGCTCATGTTACAGCACAACCTCTGGCTTTTTCTGCTCAGCTGCAATCTCAGTGCTGTCTGCTCCCAGGTAAGTGCCTGCGTAGTTGCAACCCCCAGGGATGGCAACCAGAGTTGCCATCATTCAGGACCACATTCTGCAGAGGTATTTCTTTCCCTCCCCTGCTACTGCAACCTCCTGTAAAAAAAAGCCACCCTAAAGAGTTCGGGGACCTACCAAACATTGCAAGACCATATTTTATGAGCTGTGAAGAGAGGGGGAGAGCCTTTGGAAACGGGAGAGTAGGCAGGCCTGCACCAGGTTCCTATTCCCTTCCTTCCAGCCAGAATGGCCAAAATCCTATCACTGATTCACTCTTGCGTGAGGATAACCGGTTAATTCTTGGCAGCAAATTGGCACTCGTTAATGAGGTGGCACTTGCCTTCCTGGGCGCGTGGCTCAGGAATGCAACCAGCACCGATTTGCAGCCAAAACTTGTGTACTGTAGTTTCCCTTTTGCAAGCATGGACTGGCCAGCATCAGGCACGTCCAACTAATAAGGTGCAGGGTCTTTTCAGGGGGATCCCAGGAGCAGGAAGGGGAAAGATCCGTTGTCCAAGCTGGTCTTCCACTCAGCGTGCTGAGGCTGCTATCCTGTGCCCATTTGCCTGAGAGCAAATCCAGCTGTTTCCGTTGGGAATTAATTCTGATTAGACACACAGAGGACTGCATTGTTAATATACCCAACAGTGTCTAAGTTTCACACATGCTTTTGAAACATAAGGTGGCCAAAAAAGGGACTGTGATTCCAGGCTATTTGCTGGTCATCTGCTTGTGTTGGGATTCCCCCTAGCTCTTTGGCTGTTTAATTCCAGTTTGGGATTGAAACGGAGAATCGATACTCAAGTGGGATTTTTAAAAACGTGACCATCTTTGAGCGAGGTCTCATAAGTGAAGGCTACAACCCACACACAGGGGATCAGCAGCAGGAAACACAGGCCCAAAGTATACCCCAAAAGTGAAGACTCCCTGAGGGTTCTTGGGGACTGTAGTCCAGAAGATGCTCCTCCAGACTCTGCTCTGAAGGCTGTTGTTGTCCACCTCTCTCTGTCCCTCTCAGCCAAACAGGCCCCCACGGTTCATGACATCCAGCCCAACTGAAACAGGAGAGGGTTGAATTTCTTTTTTTCTTTTTCTCAGTAAACATGCATAAATCCCAAGCATAGTTTCTGAGCCTGCCATCAGGACACAAAAGCCTTGAATCAAAACTGCACCTCATCCCTTCCTCCTCATTTTGTCTTCCAGCCCAACCTGGCCAGGTGATGCGACCCACAAGGTCAATAACGCCTTGCATCCCGCTAACGTTTGTGTCTTTTCCCTCCATGCACACAAAGGAGAAATGCACATGGTCTGTTACGGGGACTTTCTTTCTGTTGTTCCAGGTCAAGCAAGCGCTGGGCTTAAAAGGTCTCTTTCTCAGAAATCCAAAGCAGGCTTCTCTCGACAGTCATGCTGCTGGCCAACTCAACCACAAACACTCCTTTAGCAGCCACCTCCTGCGGCGGACGGCCAGCGCGCCCACCAAGACCCAGAAGAAGAGCAAGAAGGGCTTTCCCGAGATTGCCATTGACACCAAAGACAACAGCTCCGAAGGGGCCGGCGAAGATCCGGACCTCGAAGAGTCTTCCCTGCCCCGTTTTGACCAAGAGCCGGAATGCGCACCTTCCCCAGCGCCTTCTCTTAGCGATAGCTCTCAGGCGGAAGCCAAGGGGTTCAAAGGTAAGGCCCAGAGTTTCGGCAAAGGTAAAAGCGGCCAGGCCCACAGGGGCGCCACCTTCAGCGAGCCCCTCCGGAGGTCCGACCGGGTCCGCCTGCAGGAGCCCCCCGACGAGAAGCAGGGGGTCTTCGCCCGCTGCGCCATCAATGGATCGGGTAGGATTGGCATGGCCACCAACTGCATGAAGTGCATGGTCGGCTCCAGCGGGAGCCCCGATCTGGAGTGCAGGTGGGGCGACCAGGCCGGCGGGGGCCCTGCCTCTAGCGCTCCGCCGCCCGGCGGCCGGTATAGCAGCCTAGCGGGAGACGAGGAGAGGTTAGAGCTGGCCAGCCGGGGCGCCGTCCAAGAGCAGCAGCCCAGGCCGCAGCCCGACCTGCACCTCTGCAGCGGCTACGGGGTGGCGGGCCACCTGCCGAGGACCTGCCAGCCCTTGGCGGACTCGGGGAAGAAAAACGGTGACTCTAAAGGTCCCGGAGGGAGAGGTCCCTCTCGGCAGAGGTGGCCGGGCCCGCCCGGCGGCAAATACGGAAGCACCGTCAACTTGGTGACCGCCAGCAATGGCTCCATCACCTCCGACTCCAGCAGCCTGGAGAGCCTCGGGAGCCCCGACTGCCCCAAGCGCTTCCCCGAGAGCTCCAGAAAACAAGCGGGCACCCTTCAGAGGGAAATGAATGCCTTGTTTGCTGAAAAGCTGGAGGAAATTCGGAGTAAATCCCCTATATTCTTTACTGGTAAGACTGGACCTTCTTCACACACACCCCCATCGAACGCTGTAGATCATCCTGTTATTTCAGTTTCCCCTTAGAAGTTTCCGTTTGCTCCTTAGAGTCGCTTGCATTCGTTTATTTGATTTAGCCATTTTAGCTTTCCTCATAGCTGTGAGTTTGGATGGGGGGGGGGTCGTTGAAGCGCATACAAAGGCATCCCCTCGTCTTTCTCTGTCTGGGGCTTCGTTCCCTCTAGATGTGTCCAGTCATAGATGAGTGTTCATTTGTTCCCTGTGTGCCAAAACCATTTCCAATAGTTAATCTTTCTGTGATGTGTGGGTTTCCTCTCTCTTTCTCTGTGCACTTTCATTATTCGGTGCATAAGTACGATTCTAAGATTTGTTTTTAATCCAACCAGAGCTTTGTACAGAGATTAACAAAAGGGAAAATTCAATATAACCATTGTTAAAGATAATTTGGGGAATTTGTTCTGTAAGTATTGGGAATAGACATCAGGACATTTTTCTGAAACCCTACAAAATAAATTCCTTCCTTCCTCCCTCCCTTTCTCTCTCTCTCTCTCTCTGTCTGTCTTTCTCCTTCCCTCCCTCCCTTTGGTTTTGCTTAACCTGCCAGCTTTTTGGACTGGGTTTTATTTAATTATGTTGAAATTCATCACATTTAGTTGTATTTGAATCAAGTCCGTTAATGGAATTTTATGTATTGCACTTTCCACTTCCCAAATATGAAGAGGGCCCAAAACAATGAGTATTTGCTCTCTTTTTAAATATGATTAGACTCTTGTTTAAAAATAGCCAGGAACTAAATCTACGTGCTAGTCCTAACTAGAATGGACTGTTGAATCAATTGCTGGAGGTGTCTGGATTTATATAAATCTCACTGATGCAATGAACCTACTCTAGCAGTTGGGTTCAAATACTGGGATTTAGTATCTATGACTGTGACGAATTGCTATCCACTTTATTTTTTGAGGGTAAAAAGTGCTGCTTTCGAGCTAGCTATCCCGTGACAGCCTTTTTGGTTAGGGAGGAGTAGTTTGCAGGCAGAGAAATAAGAGAAAGAAAGAAAGAGGTGAGATCTAGAGCCGCTCTCCAGCTTTGATCCTCCAGGGGTTCGGGACCTCGGGACCCAGAATTCTTAACTCCTGGCTGTGTCGGAGGGGCCTTCTGAGGGTGAGAAAGGCTACCCTGTGCTCTTGACCATCTTGCGGGAGCCCAAACATGCCCTGCCCCATTCCAGATTGTCTGGCTCCATACCAAAGCTGCTGCCATCTGTTAGCTGGGGTGTCATCATTCAGGACCACATTCTGCAGCACAGATTTCTGCAGAAAATCCCCCAAAGAAACATTGCATGAAAGCCTGGAGCATCTCTCTTCCTTACAACCATCATTCCCCCCCCCCCCTTTTCTGGCATGGCGAGCAGACTTTTGATCACCTCTTGATTGCTATTCCCCCCTCGGCCACTCTGGTTGGTCATAAAAATAATTCTAAGGATCCTACTGATAGCTCCTCCAAAGACCTTTGTTTCTCTGCTCTCCCCCCCCCCCCATTTTGTTGATTCCTTATCTGTTCCAGCCTTCCCTGAACTAACTGGGTTTTTTTCCTCCTTCTGTTCTGTCCTATTCCACATGCACTCTCTTGTCTGTGTAGTTAAGAACTGAAAGGATGAGCGAGTTACAGGTAACTCTTGAGCATTGCTGGTTTTCAGTGTTACCATTGCCTGGTTTCCCATCATTTCTTTGTGATTACCCATGGTTGCCCTTTCCAGCCCTACTGCATGATAGCTTGATCTCTCGTGTGTATGTTCTGAAATTTATTTTTCTGGGATGCAGTCACTCCGAATGTCATCTGTAAACAGATAATATGTTAAATTACAGTGCATAAGAAATGAGTATCTCTTCCCATATCACTGGGCATGACCAGTCAAAAATTTAGCTACTGACATCAGAATGCTTTCTTTCCTCCTTGCAGCATGCTTCTATGTATGTGTGTGTATATGTCTGCTTCTTTTATTTATATAAGATTTTGGCAGGCAACATAACGTTCTGGAGTCAATGGGCACCTTGTAATTAGGTGTTGAATACAGTAGGAACAACCCCCACCCCATCGAAGTATCCACGGATTCACTTATCCGCCGCCTTAAAATACTACATTTAAAAAATTCAGAAATATTAATTTGTATGTATTTCCAGGGTGTATTTACCAGAAATGGCCACAAAAAGGAGCCAGAGACCATTCAAAGTGTAGCAATCGGGACCTCCACATTTTTTGACATCTGCAGATTGGTTCCAGTCCCCCACAGAAACCGTAGCCCTACTAAGAGAATGGAGAGATTTTTTTAAAAAATCTCATTTGCTTCTTATTTGGAAGATGATGTTTCTGATATTTCTTTACTAATAGCAATGGATAAACTTATAAAGGGCTTGGGGTTCAGAGTGGGCTCACCAGAAATAGAAACAAGAGGTTTCTAGGGTGCACCGAACTGTATCTGGTTTGCTCCCCAACTTCCACCCGTGCAAAGCTGGGGTACACCTAGGACATGGTTTCCCAGCCTTGGATCCCCAGATGTTCTTGGACTGCAACTCCCAGAAAACTCCACCACAAGTTGTACTGAAATGTCTAGGAGTTGCCGTTCAATAACATCTGGGGACCCAAGGTTGGGAACCACTGATCCAAATGTATACAGCTTACCGTAAATGCAAAGTTTTGTCATAGCTTTCAGTTCTGTATTTCATTGCATTACTAAGGCATGCACGGATTGGCAAACTGCATTAAGAAAGCCATTTCATTGCTGCTGCATGCATTATTGCATCAAAATTGTTTATGCATCATATGCGGGTGAGTCTGCAGAACTGCATTTTCATTCAGTTGCATGAAAACGGCATTTTCATTTTATTTATGTATTTATTTTGCAAATTTTGTTAATAATCAGTGGTACTTGCACATCAAGGTCGTGGAGAGGAATAAGAACAAAAAGAAATCTGTCCATCCTTTGCTTTCAGTCCTTCCTGATTTTGGAAACCTGACATTTGTAAAGGCATTCTTTAGTTCAACTGGGAATTGAGGAAGAGAAAGATTCAGAACTTGACCCCATAGAATGAGCAACTCATGGCCCCAAGGAAAACTGAAACCCATCAATAAATGTTTGCTCTTATTTTATTCAGTGCAGATGGATACACTCTTCACCACAAATAACAAAGAACGTGGTGGCTTGATTTTTAAAACGATCATGTTTTTGGCATAAGCTTTTTCAGAACGTAGCCCACTTCACCAGTGGCGTGGAATATAGCCACTGCACATCTGAAGAACTGACCTGGTGACACAAGACAGTTAGTCCGCTACCCAAGAGGCTAATGCAGCTACCTTTTAGAAGTCTCTCAATCACAGGTTTTAAAAATGCTATGACACTGCAACTCTTGTGTTATCCCACCAAGACAGATGGCTGAGAGTGAGGGAAGGGGGATTTGGTTCTCAGTGGCCTCCATTCAGTTCTATGGACAACATATATGTCCTCTGAAGAGAGAGGGTGGAAAGATGGCAGACTGGCACCTCGACATCCTGCCAGCTTGGGTCAACAAGGGAGGTTTAGCTTCATGTTGACAGCCATGAGTGCTTGGTGCCTATATGGAAGCTTATATATTGTCCAAAGAATCTTGATATTTTAAACAAACTGGGCCTTTTGAATAGATAATTTGGGATCCAATATATTTTGCCAATGTAGAAACGTGGTGTACAAAAGTGGTCGCTATGCAGTCGAAGTGGCAATTTGTGGCCCTCTGGATGTTGTTGAACTACAGCACCCATCAGTCTTAGCGGCCTAAGTGGATTGTGTGAAATGATGTTCAACATCAACCGCCATGAATGCAACTGATCCTGTCTAATTTCAGAAGCCGACGAGAATCAGGCCTGATTATTTCTTGGATGGGAGGCCACCAAAGATCTCCTGCTTCAGATGACAGAGAACCATTGCTGCCAGTCAGAGCTGGCCATACTAGACCAGATGGTTTCTGTGTAAGGCAGCTTTGTATGTTCCCTATCTGGAAGGCCACAAATTGCCCACCTTTGTTAGGAAAGAACTCATCTGCCAGTAGGTGATCCAACTTGGGCTCTCATATTGTGGTTTTTGTTTCCTTCCCCATCCCCAGATGTCTGCCAATTCTCAGTGCAGAGGTCCATCTCTTCATTATGCAGCCTGGAGACCATCAGCGAAGAGCCCTTTGTTGCCAAGGAGAGCCAGCCTTGCTTTCATCTTTCCACCAGCCCTGCCACTGATTCCAAAGAAGGACATGTGCCTGATCATCCCTCTGACGCTGGTTCAGAAGAAGGCGACTGGTCAGATCCTCTGCTTGGGGAACCCCTTCTTCAGCAGCACGCAGAGGCTGTTACGGACGGGGCTGCATTCCTTGCTCCCAACCCAACCACCACAGCTACCCTGGAATGGGAAGATGGGAGGAAAAGCAAAGCAGGAGGAGGAGGAGGAGGTGGCCGGAAAGAGACAGGTGGCAGTGGAGACCAGTCTGGTTCACAAACTCAGGACTGCGTAGCATTCGCCAGCCATTGGCTTCATTCTGCCAGCAAATGCCAGAAGCAAAGAGATGACATGGTTGGAGAAGGGATCAAAGTTGAGAGAACAGAGAAGGGCACTGCTGCTGTGGGGCAGTCACACCAAAGCAACATGGTAAACAGCACCACGCCAACATCCTCTCAAGAATCTCCCCAAGCAACTCAAGGTCCCACGGTGCCCACGTCTCACTTGGTAGTGAGGAGGTCAAAGAGCGATGGGTACAAACTGTGCAACTTCCCGGTCTCCCCGAGGCATCCCAGTGGCTTCTCCCCAGCAGCTGAAGTATACTCAGATGCCACCTTCAATGACCACATTTGGCGTAAACTAGATCCCAGCAAACTTAGGGACAGTATGTCTTCCTCTTCCAGCATGTCCTCCAATGACACCGTCATAGACCTCTCTTTGCCCAGCCTGGCTCGGAAAAGCCTCCCGGACCTCGGTGTCCAGCCTGAGGAGTTTGAAGCCCTCCCTGAGAAAAGAGGCATGCGTCCATGGTCTGTTAACGCTGCATCTCGGTGTCATCCTTCCAAGGTGGCTAAGAGCAAATCCAATCCCAACTTGAGGGCTGATCAAGCTACAGAGGATGAGCTGTGTCCAAGACCGCTAGCCAAGGGTCTTGAGCCGGGGTTATCATCCACACACAGGAGGCCTACCTGGAGCCAGTTGTACATGGATAGCCTCAAACAGTCCTGCCTGAAGCCCAAAAGCCAGGAGAAGGCTGAGATGAACCAGGCCAAGTCCAAAAGCCTTGGCGACCTGACGTCAGATGACATCGCTTGCACGTTCGAGAGCAGGTACCGCAGGATCAGCCGAAGCTTTGTCACCCGGTCGATGAGAGAGCAGCGCTGTTGCGCTATGGCCCGAACCTCAGCGAAGCCTCCAGATGGGCTCACGGAGCGCCTCAGGAAGCTGACCGCCTTCCAGCAGGAGGGCGACATCACTTCCCCAACCAGCCTTGAGCCAACCGAGTCTGAGGAGGAAGAAGAAGGGGTGGGTCTCCTCCGAAGGTACTCCTCTCGGAGCCAGAGCAGGGTGAAGTACATTGCCAACCGAGCCAAGCAGGCACAAGAGAGGCAGAGGCTGAAAACCCTGGCCCTGAGCACAGGCAGCCCCATTGAGGAGAGGGGTAACCCCGAGGGAGCCTGCTGCTTCGCTGGAGGGCCCTGTATGGACACAGCAACCTCCAACCTGTTTACATCCCAATACAAGAACCAAACGGACTTGAACCCTGACACCGAAGTCGTCTTCATGTTCAAACTCTAACACTAGGAAGGGCTGAAGAAGATTGATGTTTACAATCCTTATGGGAGCAAAACCTACCAAACCCAAAATGAAACCTTCTTTTAAAATAATAATAATAATAATAATAATAAAGAACGCACATGGTGCAGAGCCCTAAAGAAACCTTGTCCTCTTCCTCCTCCTCCTCCCCCACAGTCTCCAAAAGACAATTTCTATGTGTGTGAAATAATAATAATAATAATGCAATCTGTAGCATGCAATATGGGGAATGGGCAATCAGAATTTCCCTGGGGGAGGGAACAGATCCCAAGAAGATCGTCTGCTTCCGTCTTCCCTAAAAAGCACGTTCTTCACAACCCTTCTACTGTCTTCTTGGAGGACTGCTTTTGTTTTTCCTGGTCAGGCGGGACCCCCGACCACAGCATGAAAGAGCTGGAAGCTGCCGTCAGCTGCTGCCTGAACTTACGGACTGAAGTGGTCAGCATCGCGCTTCTGTTCCGGAAGGCAGCAGGCCAGCATTTGGGGGGGGGGGTTTGAAAAGAGTCAAGGGTTATTTGATGAGAGAAGACCTCTCTCTAGTTTTCATGATAAGGGCGAGTGGTTTAGTTGCCTAAGTCAGTGTCCTTCTGATGCACGTACATCGGATTCCTTCCATCCTACAGCAGCCTCTACAATTTCGTCCCAGTCTTGCCAAGTTTTGTATGATTCCGAACCACTGATTTTTGTTTCTAATGGTGAGGAACGTCTACTCTTGATGGACATTAATTTCTCTCTCATGGAGAGAAACGCTTTGCCGGTCTCCAGTTTTCCTCTTGAAGGCTTTCCCTCACTCATCTCCGGGTTGGCAAGCATATTTTGCCTAGATGAAGGAAATGCCTCCCCCACTCCTAGTTTTTTACACCCTCTTTGGCTTGATCTCCCCTCCCAGAAAACTGGCCTTCCCACAAATTGTCATGTTTATGTTTAGCAAAAATGGGAGGAAGGATTGAAGAACCTTTAACAGATTTATTTCAAAATGAGTTTTTGTGGGTTGCCATCCTGTTACTGAATAAGAGGCAGGCGAGTCCTTTGTTTAACCCCATGTCTGTCCCTTTGCATAGCCAGGAAGCCTGTGGTTCTAGAGCAGAAAGCAAAAGCAAAGCGTATTGCTTATCTACCACCCCATAATGCTTAAAGCACTCTCTAGGTAGTTTGCAATTTAATTATGCAGGCTACCCATTGCCCCCCCTCCCTCAGTGACAAGATGGGTACTCATATTACTCACCTGAGAAGGATGGAAGGCTGATTCAACTTTGAACTGGCGACCTGAACCTGCTCTGGGATCAAACTCAGGTTGTGAGCAGAGTCCTTACTGCAGTACTGCAGATTAACCACCACACCATGAGGCTCCGGAACATGACGGATGGAGAGGAGATCATTCCAATAGCCATCATCTCATAGCTTCATCTTATAGCCTTTTCCACTTCATAACCAAAGTTGCACCAAAAACTTGAGAGGAAAATCCCAGAAGGAAGGGAAGATTTTGGTGTAGGTATTGCTACCTTTTCTTCTAAAATTCAGACCCAAGTTAATTTAATTCACAGGCCCATTTTCCCATTGTTCTAATCCATTTTGACCTCAGTTTTGCTCCGGCCATTTCTTTTTTCAGTCCTGTATTCCCAGTCTCTTCTCTCTCAGAAACACACGTCCACCTGTTTGTTTGCCAAGCAGTCTTGCTGGCAAAGTCAAGTGCATTTACTGTGGGGCTGTGGAAACAAACCCCCAATTCAGTCCAGAGGCCAACTTGGGCTGTTCTGATGCATCCCGATTCATTCTAGGATGTGTCACCCGATCCAGCATTCACCCTGGATTTGAATCCTTTTGCAAATTCGGATCACCAGTCTATCACCGTGCATGTCAGGAAACTCCAGTGGCTATAACATTTTGGTTTTACATCAATGTGCAGTTTGTGACATTTGAACACAAGGTAGGCACTGAAGAGAGGAATAAATTCCAGGGGAAAGAAAATGGGGGGGGGGGGGGAAGGTGATTTTTGTTTCATCTAATTCAATAAATGCCATGGATCTCCATGATTCTATACGTTCATCTTGCTTCAGCCTTAAAACCAAATCAGCGCATTCCTCTTCAATTGAGCCTCAGACAAATCAGTCCAAATCAGACCACGTTCCTTAATAATTCAGATTTTGTCTGCAATCATTTCACAAGTTCCTCCCTGCTGACCACCGGAGAAGATAAGAATGCTTTATGCTAAGAATATCGAACCCAGCTGTCTGATGGTCTTCTTCTGAGGAAATCCTCGAACGAGGTGCCCATGAAGGCACAAAAGAAAGTTATACCCATTTCTAGCAAGGAACTTTCACTTATAACAAATGTAGTTCTCATAGAACTGAAATTTAATTGATAGCCGCCCCCCCCCGGTAGATTGAATATTCATTCATTTGTCATTCGTTTTTATTATTTGTACTCCGCCGTTCTTCCTAAGAGGATCCGAGGTCACTTCACGATATTAAAACAGAAAATATTGAAAGAGTTTTTTAAAAAATGCAAATTAAAAAGCAATCAGACCAGTGCCCTAAGTAAACTAGTGCATAAAAATGCTTCAAAAACACATTTTTAAAAAATAGAAAGACATGACAGCCCCATTTTTAAAGCTCCCTCAACCGGTCCCGGTGGGGGGGGGGAATGTCCGAGTGAAGATAAACAGCCAAGAAAGGACTGTATTGGCCTCTTGTGGGAGGGAGTTCCACAGTGTAGGAACAGCAACAGAAAAGGACCCAAAAAGACAGCGGAATATGCAGTGATGTACCAAGAAGGCCATTGCTTCTGGTGCCACCTGTTATCCTTCTCCATGAGATCTCTTCCCTGCCTGCTATAGGCTTCAGGTTTCCAATATTTGAGATTAGCAGAGACATGGAAGTACAGAGCAGCCTTCCTTTCTTGGTGCTCTAGGCCAGCACTAGCCAGATTGTCTTTACTTCCTCTGTGTCCATTTCGCCTGCCTTTCCCCTCCCCCCCAAAATTCCAAACCCGGCGGTAAAATTGTCATTGTAAACCATATTTTTTTTTTCTTGAACATGGCTTCACACGCCCTTCGATGCAAGACTTGTGCTGTAAAAGCCTGGCGGAAAGCTGGATTCAGACCCAAATTCTGGGCCACGTCAGTTTGTATGGGAATTTGCAAATAGGGAACTTACGAAGCCTCCCAAGCAATCGACACTTTCAGCATGAACGGAAACGGGCAGGGACTTTGATGCACCAAAATAAAAAAATCTTTGAGGAGTCTAGCTTTAAATTTCATTCTTATGTCCTTGTGCCCTTTTAAATAACAATTTAAGGGACAGGAAGGCAGCGGAAGATAGAGACTGGAAAGCATGTTTTTATTTCCTTTGTTTTGCTCCATGATCATCATCATCATCATCAAAGTGCAGAGAAGGGACCCTATGGATCGTGTAATCTAGCCCCTGTCAAGGAGGTGTGTGTGGGGGGAGGAATCGAACTCCCAGCCTCTGGTGTCCTTAAATCATGGAACGATCCAGCAGTCGCTCACCGGGTTTTTATCTCCCTCGATTAACTAGCCACAGAAAGGCTGAATTTTACTAGATCTGTTTCGGTCAGTTTCTTCATTTGATTCCTTTTGCACTGCCATGCAGAATACATGTTATGTCTATGTGTGTATGTATACCTAAGACCCCATTAACTCTTTTCTGAGTTAAACAGAATAACCTTTTTTTAAAAACTTTTTAATTTTTAATCCCCCTGCCCCTAATCATCATTTCTTATGGTGAATGTACATTTTCCTGAAGAAGAAAAATGAGGGAGAATCTATTGAGATGCTTTAGAAAGAGAAGAAATAGTATTTTAATTTCCAGCCCTTGTATTATATCTGGCTAAGGGTGGGGAGGGAAGAGAAGGGGGACCAGTGAAGGGTTGGGGGTGGGCTTGTTGTTGTTGGTTTATTTGTTTGTAACATTTCTTCTCTCTATATTGCAAATAATTTAAAATCTATTTGTAAAACCAACTGACACTATTCAAAATAAAGATTATTTAACCTATTTATCTATGAGCACAAGGATTTCTTTCTTTTCCCTTTTTACCTCCTCCTCCTTCCTGTGATGTTGCCATGGCCGTTTGACTTTGGATAGGGTCCCTCACTAAACAGTGAGATTGTGCTGCGTCTTGAGTTTTCTTCAATTATGTTTTTTTTTTTTTGCCTGCCTGCCTGCACTGCTTCTATTTGTTTATTCATCCTTTTACAATACTCTGCCTTTCTCCTCCAGGTGCCTTACATGATCATCCCCTCCTTTCTGCTCACAACAACCCTGTTGAGCAGATTGTGCTCCTCCTAACGCCGCTGAATGAGTTTCAGGGCTAAATCGACTGAGTAGATTTGAACACGAGTCTTCCCAGTCGCAGGAACCAACTTTTAAGTTCTTTCTCCTTTCCCCCCCCCATACATATCCTGCCCTTCTCCCAAGAATGGGAGGCCTCTCCCATCTAAATAAAAGAAATAACATTAAAAATTAAAAGAGGAAAAGTTGTAAAAAAATTAAAGGATCAAGATTTCCTGTCTCAGCAGGAGATGGGACTACACAACTCTTGTGTTCTTCTTTCCTTGTAGGAATCAACTTAACTCAAAATCTGAGCCTTGCCATCTCCTCTTAGCTTTATCTACCCATGGCCTCCCCAGTCAACGGTGTTTTTCGCTTTCAGAAACGTTTCCTGCCACCTTTTCTTTTGAAGAGAGACGGGACCTTCCTTCCTTCCTTTCTGGAGCAGAGAGCTGTAGTAACGTCTCCAATGTCCTTCAAATCTTGGAAGGATTTTGCCGATCGGCAAAACTGAATGTATGATGTGCCGGAGGCTTGTCCTGTATTGTCACGAGAATAAAGCCTCTCTAATTAATATTCACGGGGCACCAAGTCCTGGCTTGCCACTGTTTAGCATCAGCCTGAAAGGCTTTTGGTGGTGTGGGCGGGTTGCTTGGTGTTGTTTGTCGTAGACGTAAAACCCAAGAACAAGACGCGGCTCTCATTAGCCCAGATGCATTTGAAGCGTCCCTCAGACTTTCCTGATCCAATCCAAAGAATAACCTATTCAGCTCAACAGGCACAGAATATACTGAGTGGCTTCATTTAGAAATGCTGAGACCTCATTTGCTTGTGGCTGATTATGGGCGATACATGTGCGTAAAGAGGGGAGCGTTGCTCATATACCCAGATGCCCATGAAACTCTCCTTACCCTTTTATGGAAACTCCAAATCTGTCAGCTTCTTTTCATCTCAAGATTTGTAACCTTTACCTAACGGCACGGGAATGCCAGCGTGACATAGTGGAGAGGGTGGCAGCCTAGAACTCAGGAGACCTGGATTCAAATGTCTCGTCTTCCAGTCCGGGAAACTCACTTGGGTGGGTGGGAGTTTGCAGTGGTAACACCACTCCTTAAATATCTCACATATGTTGACACCTCTTTTTAGCTTTGCCAGAATTTGGATGCAGCACAGAGCAACATCTGTTTTCAAGGACAGATGTCTTGACTCAGAGATACGGCTGCTAGGGCACAAAAGATGGCTGTAAAGTAGACCTGACCAGCTGCCTAGATCTCAAATAGTTTTCAGAAGATTGGTAAGAATTTCAGTCCCCGTCTCCTTTTTTTTTTTAATAGAGGGTTTCCAGACTGCAATTAGGCTCTTAGTACCTCCTGTTGTTTTATGACTCAGGTGCAGATTTATTCCTGGGAGAATAAATAGGCTTTGGGTGATGGGATATGTGGTCCTTGTTTGTTTGTGTGGTCCCCGCACATCTCCAGACTCCACTTTCCATTGCCACTGATTTGAGTTCTTCGAAAGAATGGCAGTTGAGTTCTAAAAGCAAGCCACGTGCCCTTCCTGAGCCAATTTTGGGCGTAAAATTCAGCTTCTTGGATGGCTCTTGTACAGGAGATCAAAACGAAACTTGGCACCTTTGTGGAAATGGCGGCGACTAGTTAGGTTACACTCCAAATTCTACCTGCTGAAGTCAAAGATACGTAGCAGTCAAAGTCAGCCAAGCTGCCCCATGAAACAGGAAATCCTATAAGAATCTGTCTCCAACCCCAGCCACCGAGTGTAGACATCCAATAACTCTTGAGAAGCCTTCAGCTGTTTCAGTTTCACCAGATTTCTCCTTGATGGAAGGAACAGAGGGAAGAGACCCAATGTGATGCTGGTCATCATGGCTCTAAGCTATCCATCAGCAGGATGCGAGGAAAACCAGATCTTTCATTTCTGCCATTGCGGAACCAAATCGTCCCACCTTTCCCAGAAGGTAAGTTCCCAAGCATTAAGTAAGTGAGCCACAAGTCAGCTTTGTGTTAAAAAATGGGTAGGCCTAGTCTCTGGCTTTAGTGCTGGGGTTGGCATTTGGCACCTTTGAGCATCGGCCAGGGCTCGGTTGTACATACTTGTGCGTACCTTAGCAGATGAGAAGAAACAAACCCTTCCTGAAATTCCCACAGTGTCTCGGATGGCCTGCTTCTAAATCCAGGAGTTCTTGAAGGGGTTTCTACTGGTCGTCTACTGTGCATTATGAGAAATTTAAAATGGTTGGATACTGGGGGACCCATCAGAGGTATGTTAGTCCTGGAAGTGGGGGGGGGGGGAAACACACTTCTGCAGCAAAACGAGGGTGTTGATGATGGAACCATTTCTCAAAATTCAGAGAAATGTCCATTTATTGCTTGCACGAACTGTAGGAAAGGCAAGTCACCAATATTTGCTGGTCTGGGCCCATCTTTTTCGAAAGCTCCTAACAATGTTTCCCAGCATTGCCAGGCTCCTGTTCCAAATGCCCCATAACATCTCCGTGCCAGGCCCAAAAATACAGGGGTGTGTGTGTGTGGAGAAGCAAAATGCTCAAGAATTGGTGTCTAAAGAGTCTACTCTTCCTTGAGCTGACACCCCTCCCCATGGGCCGGGTTCCTTGAGAAACACTCAACAAAGCAAAGCAAAACTGACACCTGGGTCATGTTTATTGATTTATTGATTTATCCATTTATTTATTAGATTTATATACCATCCCATTAATGCACTGTACTATTCTGGCTGGTTTACGACAACGTGATAAAAGCACATGAAATGAAGAAATAATATAAAACTCCAAGAGGCATAATTGCAAATTAAATGTGGAATGTGGGATATATTAAAAGGAGAGGGGAAAAAATCCCAGGCAGGGTTACAATAAAAGGCCTTTCTGTAAAGCAGCATCCTCAGAAGCCTTCCAAAGGTTAGGAGGGAGCCCGGCACAGCTCCAGAGTGTCTCGTGCCACAGCAACAAAGACCCCACTTTTAGTGGATGACTTCCTGGCCCCCTTCAGAGTGGTCCCCTGGAGGCTCATTGCCTAGGAGGACCTAGTGGAGCAGGTAGATGACAGGAGGAAAAGACTCTCCAACAGGTAATGTGGTCCCAAACCATGAAGGGCTTTGTAGGCAATCATCAAAATCTTGAATATGTTGCAAGATCCAATGCTCTCTTTTTTCAACCAGCCAGCCAGCCAGGTAGCAAACCAACACATTCTGCCTGTAGAAATCTAGCACCTCAGATAAGAGAGGTGTGGGGAAGGAGCATGTCCCCCTCCAGAAATCCAGTTCATACTACATGACATAGGTTTGATTTGGATTTCTCTAAATTACAGAGTTTGACACAGCCCACATTTTCCTGCTATCAATCCCGCTTCTTGCAGCTGATGAAGCCAACAAATTAAAAACAAACAAACAGATTTTGGGTTCAAAACGACGTAAAAAGAAGTAAACCAAAGGTTAAGGGCCCATCGGTGAAAGCCTTATTCTTTAGGAGTTAAATTCCTTAAACATGCCTTAAATGGTGGTGGCACCAAGAGAAAGCGTTCTCCTCTTACAGATTCTTGAAACCCGGACAGGCTAGAGGAGATGGTCTTTCAACAAGTGCAAAATGAAACAGGACTCTGTTTCGGGAAGGCTCCCCTCTCCTCCCCCAGCCAAGCTCCTCCTCTAAGTCTGAATTGGGCAAGGGGGTCCCTACGGTTGATTTATGCCAGCATCCCCCAGAAGACCTTGGCCGAGCTGTCCGTGTGTGTGATTGCTCTTCCTTGTGCTGCTCCTGCTGCTGTGGCTGTCCCGCTGAAGCTCAAGGATTCGCCAACTGTAAGTGTGACAAATCTCAGCTGCTTCGTTATCCTTTGGTCGGTCATTGTCACTTCAGTTCCTTCTCTGTCCTGGTGCAATCCCCTCTCCTGGAAAGCTAAACACTGTTTTTGCACCGCGGATGTTGTGGAGTTTGGCAAAACTGCAGTCTCTTCTAACCAGCGAATTCCTGGAGGAAGGAGATGAACCCTTTTTTTCCAAACCAGTGGAAAAACAGAATTCATCGTAAGAAAAACAGTGTTTGCCTAAGCCCTCGTTTTAATCCCAGCATTGTGAAAGGGCAAATATGTATTTGAAATATGCACCTGCATGCCAAGCTTAGAAAGGGGTTTGGACTGAACAACCACTCAGCAGAAGTCCTATTTTTCCCCATGCATGGCATAGATAACCCTGTTTTGCTACATTACATGTGCTTGGACAGCGCAAGCGAAGCTCTGATGTAAACTCATGAGGATTCGCCACTGCCACAAAATTTGAGACTGAAGATGTATTTTATAGCTCATCCTCTTGTTTCCTTCCTTCCCTGATTTCTGGCATTAGACTTGCATATGAAGATGCTAAAATCTAGGCTGATTTTCCCACAGAGAATCCTTTCTCAACTTCAGCCCCATGGTACAGACTAGAAAATCCTTCAAATTCAGTCTGCAGAAATTCGTCTCGGTTCGTAAAGTTGCTCCTAAATTTTGTCCACTGTGAAATTTTGAGGTTTCTACCCAGAGCCTACTTCTAAAACAGCTTCTGGGCGGAAACCTCAACCTTTTACATTTCTTTTGCAAAGCTCAATGAGATTAAGGAGAAAACGTAAAATTTCTTGGGGTGTTTGGCATCATTATTACAGAGAAAGGAAGGGGAAATTCAGCAAGTCTAGATGGTCACGGAAGCTATACCTGTTGAAATATTGCTTCCCACACAACTGTTGAACGTACTGAATATCATCCCCTTTTAATGTCTTTAGGCTATATAATGCTGGATTTTCTCACGTCTTAAAAAAAACCTCTGCCTGTCCTTTTTCCCCCACTCCTGTGCCTGAGTCGAGGAATAACTAAGGATTTTCCGCAGGTCCAACCTAACAGCCTACTTATAAACTTCTTCCTCCCGTCCCAGCCCATAAGTGGGAGCGTTTGCACAGCGTGTGGTTAATTTTATGAAAATCAGATCTTCTAAATGCAGAATTTTAGCCTTGTTTTTTGCCTTTTTAAGCTGATAACTTACTGGCTTTAACTTTTCTCTTCTTTTGTAATGATGTACTGTACCTAAAATTTGCAGGCATAATATAACCCCCCAAAACGAGGTAAATCTGCTGAATTTCTGACACCTAGATTTGTATACTAGACATCTTTAAAGTTTACTTCTCTTTCTTAAAAAAAATTAAAATCTGAAGTTATTTATGTTCCACTCAATTCCATTTGTCCTCAAGATTCAAACTGGCTTGTACATTTGCTTCACTTCACCCCAGAGCTGAATCTGGCCATTCTCGTCATACAGATTGTTCCAAATTGGGGCGATTTAGTTAATAAGTTGGGATCTGTCCAAAGTTGGTGGGTAACCCAGCTCTCATATCATTTAAAGACCAGGAAAATTCTGAAGACAGTGGAGGATTTCCCCATTAGAATTCCCTCTCAGTGCTTTCAGTTCAGTCTGAACTCCTTCAGTCTGAACTGCCCCTAGTTAAAGCTGGTTTTGCAGGACAGTCTAATCTGCTCTAGTCTGAATTTACAAGAGCTACCAAGGTTGTGGACGTATTTTGGGAATAAGAGGTTTGCTGTGTAAAGTTCAGACCAAAACCCCGGATGGATCCACCTCCCTGATAAAGTCAGAATCAAGCCTTATGAACTTGCCCTTCTTCCTTGCCTACTGTCTGCCATCTGACCTCACTGGTGTGTGTGTGTGTGTGTGTGTGTGTGTGGGTGGGTGGGTGGGTGGGTGGGTGTGGGTGTGGGTGTGGGTGTGGGTGTGGGCGCGCACGGACACGCGCAAAGAATTCAGACCACCGTGTTTTACTGCCACTGAGAAGGGGAACAAAAATGCGAACAAATGTTCCCCAAACTATGCTGTTCCTTGTATCAAATGGCAGAACATGGAGAAGTTTCTTTTTGGCACTATAAATCCCAGAACTCACCACCCAGCATGGATACTGGATAAGAGTTTGTCCCAAACCCCATAAATTTGCCCTCTTTTGCAGTTTTGATGACACATGTCCTGGTTGCTTTGACAGTTGCCCATCAGGAAAAAAAAAGCCACACAGTACATTTTGCGAACTGAACACTCTTCTCCTATTAAACCACACATATTTCCTACATGCAGAAATCTAGCATATCAGGGAGCTAGTTAGGGCAGAACTGATGCTAGTTTTCCATAGGCAGGAAGTGAGGTTTGTCTGGTTTTCCTTCTGGGGGAATATTCAATGGCTACATAGATGTTTGTATACAGATCCTGAAGTGGCTGACCTTGGTTTGTTTTCCCTTTCAACAAACAGATGTAACATCCACTGAGAGATGAATCCCAACAACCTGTGTTTTTATATTTTATTCTTTTTGCAGCCCCTTGCCTGCAGTGGCAACGTCTGCCCCCATGGATAAAGCTCTCCAGGTTGCCTTTTGTGCATGCACCATTTGGCTTTTGCTCGGAGAACTTCATTGGGCAGGTGAGGAAAAAAGAAAAAGGAAAGGCCAAGAGGGTCCTCTGTATTTTGATGACTGTGGTTTAGCGATAGAACACACGCTTTATAAGCATCAGCTCTCAGGTTCAGATGGTGACATCTTCAGGTGGAAGGACCTTAAAAGCCTCCAGCCTCCTTCCTCTTGAAGGGAGCATTAATGTCAAGCAGGAGGAAGTCTGTGGGCAGCCAAGAACGCCCAGAAGGAATCTTACGTTTCTAATCATGTTATGTGCCCTGCTTCCTCTACCATCCTTGGCCACGTTGCCCGGTGGCCCCAGAGGATCACCACAAGGAGCGACAAGCCAACCACTTCTGTGCACTTGGTTGTATTTGAACTTGCTAGCAACGAATCATAGCTGCTTTCTTTGGCTCATGTTGCATTAGAACGTTTGGACGTGGCAGGCTGTGATTTGAGGGAGGAGTTCATCCCACCACGGTAGAAGAAGGTTCCCCACATATACACTTAGACCGCAGAATACCAATGACTTGGAAGATGCTCCTTCCATTGGTTTGCAGCAGATCTGAGATGGACCAGTGGCAAATGTAACTAAAGGGAGCTCCCTGCCACATCATAGATACTAACCTCTGGCTCAATGATACTGTATTGCAATGGGGCCCATCATGTTCGTTTGGCCACGCAGAACAGAAGGTGTTTCTCCTGTACCCTGCCTTATATTTGCCAAAGCTTTGTCAGTTCAGCCAGGCTCATTTCTTGGGAGGGGGGAGGCTTTAAACCCAAAAGCAGAAAAAAAAGGGAGGTGGGGGAATCAGAACAATTCCCAGAGTCTGTAAACAGGTACAACCACACATCTTTGTGTTAGAAGGCAGTATAACCAAAAACATGGCATCCGTGCTGTTGTTCTGTAGTACCCTCAAGTTGCTTCCAGTTCAGGGTTACCCTGATAAGGTTATTGAACCTATTGTGGGATATTTAATGAATGGTTTTACCAGTGAGTCCCCATGGTGAAAAACAGGATCTGATCCCAGATCTTCGGGGTTCTAGCTCACCCCTCGGTCCGCTATATTGCACTGGCGCTCATCCTGCAGAATCATGTCCATTCCATATGTTTTAACAGTGGTGGGTTTAACCCTATGGAGTCCTGAAATGTACGGTTCATGGAGGTCCTTCATGTCTTCAGTCGTTGCTCAGAGGGGTGCTCCTCTAGGGTTATTTAGGTGAAAATTTGAAAGGTGTTGCTGATCTTCGAACCCCCAGTTTAGGCAGGAGGGAGACTTAAAAGTGGCACCTGTTTCACACAGGTGTGTAGTGCGGCTACACTGGTTGGGGGTGGGGGGGAATCCAGAAACCTATAGAAGCCTACAGTGGATCTTGTACATGAGATTAGGCCTAAATGAACCTAAAGAACAAAATTAATCTTAGATTCTGGAGCACCAAATTCCAATTTGGAAAGGGTCTTAGAATATCTATTTGAACCGTGGACCGCAGAAGCTAGGTGAGAGGGCAAACCATGGCCGACCAGCTCATAGCTCTGATCTTCGGCACTGCTCTGACGCTACTCTTCCTCTCCTTTCTTGCCTAAAAGGGCTACCTTGTCTCTCTAAGGGTTGGGATGGTCCTGCCATGACCTTCCTTTCCTGTAGTCGCCCGCACGATGTCCTTGGGGGACGCTAATGACCGCGAGCTGTATTACGCCACCTCTATAGAAAGCCTAAACACTTTGATCCTTGGATTCCTGCAAATCCCACTCCAAAAGCACGAACAGAGCAAATGCATGATAGATGTCTTGCGTCCATTGAGTCGTCCTTTTGAGCTCGGGATGATATTTTTCAGATGGAATTATTCTGTTTGTGAATTCAAATCCAAGCACTGGTTGAGCTTCGTCATAGTCGAGCTAGGGGGCTTTTTTTGTGCATAGTAAAACCTGCTTCCAGGGGGCTTCTGGAACACTTTCAGATTAGCTTCACCTCCTCTCTGTAGGGAATTTTTTTTAAAAAAATCTCTTGAAAATTTGAACTTTGATGAGCTGGAGAAAAAAAACTTGGACAAGGGGGAAGAAAAATATCAGCTCAGACACATCTGGATTCATTTGTGTTTCACTCTAAAATCTTTTCCCCCCCCTAGTTGGGGATATTCTTGGAAGTTGGTTTACTCCAAGAAAGACTGATCTAAAATCAGGAAATGGCCTTTCTTGATGACCCTTTGCCAAGATCTTTCGAGAAAGGACTAGGAATTAAAAGGCTACCAGTGTAGGGGAGAACAGAGAATCAGTAATGGTGATTCAGATTTAGGGAACTGCAGGTGGTACAGACAGAAGGTCCCTAGTGACTGAATATCTGCCATCTCAGAGAAGAGAAACCCTAGAAAACTATTCCTGAGATATTTTGACAATATTGAGTTATATAAACCAATAGCCTCATTCAATATTCATCCGTTGTCTACAAGAAGAGACTAGACGTCAGTAGTAGCAAGAATGCTGTGCTACAGGACTATGCCTGATCTCTCCCCCCCCCCCCCCCAGGAAAGGCCAAACTAATTTTGTCTAGACAAAATAAATTGTTCACCCCCTTTTCTAATCTGATCAACAAAAGGAAGTGCATGAGGTGTGGTTGTGGTGGGCAGGCTAACAACTGCAAATAGATGACATCTTTATATTTTACTTATAAAGACTCCTGCGGTACTATCGCTGTGGCCTGCCCACGTAGGTAACGTTTAGCACGTTTTTCAAAGAGGTGCTCTCTCAAGTGTTTTTTTTTAAAAAGGTCTGTTTGTCGTGGCCCCTGATTTTTCCTTATCTCCCAATTTAGCATTTTGCACGCTTTCGGCTGTGCTGGATCGTTGGATGTCAAACACAGGCTTAATTTGAAAAGTCCAATTATTGAAGTGGAAAGTCCTTGTGGAAGGGGGAATGTTCCATTGGAGGGAATACACCTTTCCCCTTAATGTCCAGTTGGACCCAGTGATATACAGCTCAGAAAATCTGCACATGCTTGTGATTGTCTTCCAGCCCTTAAGAGTTGTCTCTCCAGTCAGGGATCTGGAGAACTGCTTTTCGATTTCAGCTCACACGCTGTACGACCCACGCTTGTTATTCCACCTTGCGCCCCCTTTTTCCACGGTCCTTGTTCGGGGAGTCCAACAAAAAGCTCCACATTGGATTTAGGAGCCGTACAAATGTCGTTGTCACGAACTTTGGGCCACTGCTGCCATCCGATTATTTACGGCCCCTTTCAAAGGGGTGAGGGTGGGGGAGAAGGTTGGTTCCTTTGTTGGTGTGAGTTTTTCGGGCCTCGGACAATGGGGCTTTGAGCGGCCCCTATCCTGTGCCCACAGTGGGAGGCGCTGGAGGCTTCAATGAAGCCACTTGTTTCCTTCCAAGACTCCCGGGCAGGTCTTCACAAAGATGGTTGAAGGGACTCCCGCTGGCTTCAAGCAGGGACGTGAAAGGGGAACAAGAGAGCTCTTTTCAGCCGTTCTTCAGCTCCCATGAAGGGCTGCCGTGGCACGGTGAAAAGCCTCTTTTGTTGAGCAATAATTTAAAGTTTAGCCCAAGACAGAAGAGGCAGAATTGATGAACTTGGTGGAAGGCGGGGGGAAGCTTAAAAGGAGGTGGTGGTGATGGGGGGAAAAAAGACTCCCTGGCCCAGAAGACTGGAATGTTCTCCTTGCTGGGTTTTCATCCAACAAGCTGGTTATTTTGGTTCTCCTTTTACAATAGCGAAGGCCAACAACGGCGACGAAAAGCAGTTCACAGTAGAAATCGTGGCTGAAATATACAACCTCGTTCAGATCTCGGAGAAGCTGGGAGCATTTTTGGAGAGCACAACCCACCCACCCCCAGTTCCCTTGGCCACTGAGCTCCCCGCATCAACTCCCAGTTAGCGTGGTTGTTGGTCCTTTTGGCTGGGGGAGAACTGGAAGGTGGCTCTTGCAAGAAATTATTTTTTTGCAATGTTTGTGCACCCCTTAAGCCGCTACCGGTTTATGCAGTAATAATGAATTGGACTTGCCCTTTTTTTGTTTTGTTCACTCAAAATGAAGTTCCCGCTACTTAACAACACTGAAAGACAATGCCAAAATATATCATTAAAAAAATTAAAGTACAATGCCAAATTTTTTAAAAACAGACAAAATAAAAAAACTCGGTTAAAAACTCAACAGTGAAAGCCAGCCATCACTCACTAGTTAAACTCCATTCAACAACAGAACCAAGCATACTGTATATACTAAAAGCAAGGGCTGCATAGCCTAAGTGAGTTGGGTACCGGGCATCAGAGCCACAGGTTGGGAGTTTGATTCTAACATGGGGCCTCCTGGGAGAAGAGCCAGCCTGGGTGGCCTTGGGCCAGCTGCACAATTCCCAGGTCACCCCCAAAGGAAGAGTACTCTCTACCTGGAAAACCCTGAAAAGGGTCACCATAAGTCGGAATTGACTTGACGGCATATAGTTATTGTTGTTATAGCTGGCTGGATAGCTCAGTGGTTGAGGTCTCTGGCTGCAGAGCCAGAGGTTGGGAGTTCGATTCCCCCATGGGGCCTCCTGCTGGTAGAACCAGCCTGGGTGGCCTTGGGCCAACTGCGTAGTTCCCTGGAAGACAGGGAATGGGAAATGATTTCTAAGCACTTTAGACCTAGAAAACTTGATAGAGGGCTGCCGTAAGTTGGAATTGACTCAAGAGTACATTGTCATCATAGACTCTAGCTTCCTTTGGGAGAAAGGTCCAGAGTGTGGAGATGGGAAACAAGCAGACTCTTTCCTCTGTTGACCACACTTTAGATGGTGGTGGCATCAATAATTGGGGCTTGCACTAAAAACCTGGGCAGATTTCTATGGGAGAAGGTGGCCTTTCAGACAGGCTGATCCCAAGCCAAAATCCAATGGCTGGTCCCAGATCAAGTTGAGACATTGAATCAGTTGCAGCGATAGGCCAGTGCTTATGTAAAACCCACTATTCTCGTTGGAATTAACAATGGGATTTAAGCCCTGGGACTTTGTAAAGTCATAATAAGCACTTTAACTATTCTTGGGGGAATGTCTTGTGAAGCTGTTATAAGTATTGGGTTTATTTATTTATCTATTTCCCAAACTGGGGTGTCCAAGTTTGAGATCCAAGGTGACTTAATAAAGAGTACAATTTTTAAAAGGCTATTGTAAATATTCAGGCATGGGTATGTTTACTAAATGCTCATGCAATGTGTTCGATCACCTAGTGTCTACCCACTCATATCTCCATGCACAATAGAAAAAGAATTGAAAAGGTGCGAATTCTAGATGTGTTGAACAACTCCCAGAATCCTGGGTGGGTTGGAGATTCTGGGAGTTGTAACCCAGGACATTTAGGAGATTTTTGTGTTGAAGAAAGTGAGCTAATGAATGGAAAAGATATAAAAAGGAAGGGAAAGAAACACACTAGGTTACAGTACTTGTGTGCACATGTGCGGGTGTGTTCTTTATGTTGTGTAGATTTTCACAGATTTTACGCAACATTTTTCCATACCGCTCTTCTGTTTTCTCAAACCAAACCAGACTTGGCATATGCCTTGCAAATTAAAAAAAAAACTTCTAGCTGTGATCCCCTGGCATTTCCATTTAATAAAAACACAAATAAATCCGAAATAGCAGGTAGACGTTACAGTGCCAGCTTGGGGAGCGTCCTCTAATGTCATTGTTTTTATCAGCAGATTTAGCTGATGGCTTTTCTTACTCACCCTGTTAGAGGAGATCAAGAAAAATGCTCATCAAATCCATTTATTGAAAATGGAGTGTGTAAATTTGAGAACTGCTGGATGCTCAGGATTTAGGCATCTGGACATGGAGCCAGAGGTTGGGAGTTCAGTTCCCCACTGTGCCTCCCTGACAGGGGCTGGACTTGATGATCTATAGGGTCCCTTCCAGCTCTGCAGTTCCGTTGTTGTTGTTCATTGGAAAATGAAATATGTTCAGAGGCATGTAATCATCAGAAAAGTAGCCATGGAAAGTCTTATGCATTTGAGTAATTCTAGGAAGTAAATTTAGAAGTGATCTAATCCACTTTGAAGCCTGTCCTGGTAGCCAGCCATTTACATGGACAACAATAACAGAGGTCATCTAGAGCATTGTGATGATGGATGCAGCTTGGTTTTTTTTTTAATAGAAGTCATACTGCTTTACAAATTATTTGGCAAGATTAGCAATCAGAACAGAAAGGGCTTTGTGTCATTAAAAACAAATCTTTGCCCTGGTATTGCCTCTGTTTGTATAACTGCAGCTTCGTAAATACCTTGATTTACCATCATTTTGTTGATACAGAAGGTCCTTGTGCTAAAGTAGACCTTAACTATTTCACACCATCATTGTGTTCTTGATTGCTGTCGCCAATTCACTGTCTGGTAGATGACCTTCGGATTATATGACCCCCTCCATATTTATGTACAGTACACTTGTGTGGAAGATAGGAGGGCCTGGCGTGCTCTGGTCCATGGGGTCACGAAGAGTCGGACACGACTAAACGACTGAACAAACAAACAAAACACTTGTGTGGCAGGTGTCTTGGGTGTATACATCTGACCCTACATTGAATTTGGAGGTTCTACCAGGTGGAGAGAAACTGAAGAGGGGGCACCCACTAGCCATAGCTCAGGGCCACCTCCATGGCATGAGATGGTGGAGCTGGATTTTGTGGAGGAGTGTGCATGAGTAGGATGCGAGATCTCAGGTGGAGACGAGGGAAAAGAATCTGGTATGATCCTGCTACTTGCAGTGACCAATTCCGGGGTTAGACAGACAAATAATCCCCCCCCCCTCCCCAGTGTCAGCCAACTTTCTGTAACCAGGCACATCTTGTTAATGGGCTATAGCAAAAGGGGTAAACGGCTATAAAGTAATAACCATATTTTATTCTTTGTCCATTTCAGGTGCTACCGAGGATGAGGATTCCATCAGCAAGGTAGACATCCTCTTTTTTTGGGGGGGGGGGGTTCAACTAGGAACACTCTGCAGCCCATTTTTTGCTGGGCTTCCTGGCCAAGCAAGATGCTCGGTAGCGATGATGTTTAGCTTGCATGTATCTAGAGAGGAAAATAGGGACAGAACAAGAGAGAGTGGCCAGAGGTGCTAAGAGGGGGAGATGTTGATGTTCATAATCTCGTTGAGCTTGCAGGGGTTTCTTAAAGCAAGGAGTGCATGAAAGGAAAAAAATCAGCCTCCTTTAAAGAGGGTTGTACTTGATCTTGGTACCTGTGAACAGTGGGTTGCTCGTATCTGTCTTCACAGCTTATCTTGCACACTTCAGGAAGTGGATGCAAGAGAGAGATGATGATGATGATGGTGATGACAGGAGATTCTTGCTTGCTAGCGATGTCCTCTTGTCTTTTGGCCTTGCCTTTTGAGGATGTGCCAGGCCAAATAAACACCCTTTATGCACACACGACTGCATATATTAGGGTGTCCGTATGCCAGTGTTCCTGTTACAGGTCGTTGAGTGATGGTTTGAAGGGAAATGAGCTTTTACATTTCCAAAGCTTCAAGATATGCTATTTCTGCTTCACTGTGCCCTTTCAAGAGGGATCTAGGAAAGCTCCCCCCCCCCACTTCCTCTCTGTAAGCACCCTGAAAGCTCTTTCTCATAATGAGGCCTTAATTGGCTTCCAGCTGCTCTCCCCTCCAGATGCAAATTGATCCTTTAAGAATTTGTATACTAAAGAATGGGGAATGTGATTTTTCTAAAAGCGTCTTCTGCTGGGGGTAGGTTGTGTGGGTAAAAAAAGAAGTTAAATGGAAACATTCAGATTTAATTATGGGAACACTGAGGAATGGGGGGGGGGAGGAAGGGATGGCAGAGTTCCAGGGGAGAAAGCCTGAGGCTCCGGACCTGGTACGGAAGAGGAGACTTGGTGTGAACCACTTCTGCTGTTTTGTTTCACAAAGCCGACTTCCAAGACGTGTATTGGAAAGATAGCCCACTGCCCGTCAGAAATACAAATGCCAAAATACAGATTAGGAAAATTGCTGGCTTTGGGGTGCAAACTCCAGTATCCCCATGCTGGCTAGAGGATTGTGGGGAATGCAGGGACAACCTACCATGTCTCTCCAAAGTTGCTATAATTCATGCAGGAGACAATTCATACACACATCCCTGTGCCACACGGTTTCTTAAGAAAAGCAACATGGCGGGAGAAATGATTGCATGTTCTCTCTAGTGGGACATGATGACCGACCGACCAACATCCATCAACCAGACTGAAATGTTTCATTGGTGGAAGTATCAGAAGAGTTACTATAAGGGTCCCATGGTGGAGACCTCTGACATTCCATTTGGGGTTATGGCTAAGACACCTTCTTGTTGGTTGATGGTCCAAAGCCCATTAAGAAGCTCGGATATTGTTTTGCTGTCCTAAAACTCCTGCGGACTCTCTTGGATATTTTTATCCCACAGGACAGCGACTCTGTCAGAGGTGGCGGGAAGGACTGGCCAACGGTGTACGTCACGACCATCTTGGTAAGGCGGCTTACTTCCCAAAGAAGTGGTTGACTAAGGATCTTAGACCACCGGTTGTTGGAGGGTTATGTGGGGAGGGGACAGTGTGTGGGGAGAATGATCACTCAGATTTGGTGTGATGCTTTTCAAGCCCCAAAATTCAAGGACCCTGTGATGGGAAATATCTCTTATTAAAACCACTCTGGCAGATCTTTTGTCAGTCACGGGAGGAGAGAGTTTAAGAGAAAAACAATTTATCCCAGGAAATTGAAATGAAAAACAAATAAATCCTATCAGTGTTTCATGAACGGCATGAATAACTAACTCATCATAGGTGACTCAAAGTCTTTTGTGTCTGACAACTCAAGAAGAGAACTTGATGTCTGATCTTTCTACTCATGGAAGGATGTCCTTACAAGACAGACCTTTTAGCTAGAGTTTCCCTTCCCTTGCCTATAGGAAGACCCCTACGTGATGGCCAGAGGGACCGAGCTGGAAGGCTACTGCATTGACCTTCTGGAGAAGCTTTCTGAGACGTTGCACTTCAAGTACAAGGTGGGCGTGGTGAAGGACGGGAAGTACGGAGCGCTGTCCCCCAACGGGAGCTGGTCCGGCATGATTGGAGAAGTCGTGAGAAAGGTAGGTGGTCCGTGCACACTGTTGGCCTACACTTGCAGTCCTGTTTAATGAGTATAGCATGTTCTACTCTTCCTGCCCAGCCCATCCATGGGGTACCTATGAAATGTTCTGGGATAAAGTTTTGATAGACGAGCCATGGCAGTTAAAGTTAGAATGGGGTAGCCCATTTTAAACCCAGTGGTAAGTCTTCAAACATTGAGATATTTCCTGATCACGCTGGATGAGGCATGGATGCACCATCTACTAGCTTTCTCTCTTAGTTGAAAACTCATGTATTGCTTATTTATTTGATTTATATGCCACCTTTCTCCAAAAACTGGGAACCAAAACTGCTTACAGAGAAGTTTAAGTACAACAGAAAATTACATATTCTTCTTTAACTCGCTCCCTGCTCGCAAGCTAAAGATCTGTCATTTTGTTTTTGCAAATTCAAATTCACTCCCTTTGCCTTCAGAAAAAGGGAACGAGCCGCAATAAAAATCTACAATTAGTGCCCGAATGGGGATAGAAGAGGCATTTTTAGGCACAATGTGCATTTTTAATCTTTCTTGTATTATGTTGGGGCCTCCTGAACAAGGGTTGGACCCCCCTGACCCATAAGGGGCCCTGCTGGCTCTGTGGTTCTCCGATCAAACCATCTGCACCTCCGGTTGCAAGAGACCACCTTCTCTTATCCTCCGACAGGAAGCCGACCTTGCCGTTGCCCCGTTGACCATCACTTCGGTGAGAGAAGATGCCGTCGACTTCACCCAGCCCTTCCTTCACACCGGCATTGGCATCTTGCTTGAGAAGGAGTCTGCCCTGGAGGAGGCATCTCTATTCCACTTCCTGTCTCCCTTCAGCAAGGAGACGTGGGGTGGCATCCTGGCCGCCTACCTCATCTCCAGCCTTTGCTTGTTCCTTGCAGCTAGGTGAAGTATTTATTTTCTCCCACCCTCCAGTTCTTACGAAGAGGGAAAGAAGGAGGTTGGATTTGAGAGCCCCAACGAGACTGGCATTTCCCACACCTCGTGAGGTTTCCTTGCGGGAAGAAACCCACCTCGCTTCACATGTGCGAGTACCTGCCTAGGTTCTATTGCTGAAAGGATAAACACATTTTGAAAATGCAAATATAAGTAAAATGTGCAACAGGGGGGAAAATACACAGAAACATGCTTCAGCGGGTGTTTAAATGAAGGGAAAGGTATAAATAACTGCAAACGTTAGGGAAAGATACATTAAAGATGCACACACACAAACATGCCCACACCCACCCACGACCCATGCAGTCTTGCAATTCACTATGACAGGAGGAAGTGTAGAAAATGTACATGAAATGAGAGAAAACCAAGGCTGAGGGATTTTCACATCCTTGTTTATCCGGCCAGTAACGTTTTTATTACTATTATTATTTTCCTAGAATGAGCCCCTGTGAGTGGGATGGAAATGAGGACGGTCGCTTCTCCTTCCTGAACTGCCTGTGGTTTGGGGCGGGGGCTTTCACCCTGCAAGGTAAGCCCCCAATGTTGGGGCACAGCTTTTTCCGTTTTAGAACACAGGAGCCCAAGGGTGCCACTGAAGAGAGTCGCAAAGAGAGTCAAGAAAGGGGCCATTTCCATGGTCCTTTTGTTCATCTAATAGAAGTATTACACTCACAATGATTTTGACGCTTTCCCTAAATGGAGACGCCCTCGGCCAGTGCTGCTTTATCCTCCTTCACCACCACCACCTCTTCCTCTTCCAAGAAAAGGTCTTTAGGCATAGTGAGCTTAAGTTACAGGCCGTTTGTCTTAAGGCAGCCACTAGGAGGGTCCCCTTGATGATAAGAACAAAGCATGGAAGTGATAGTGTTTGGTGACTGCAACCTCGGCCAGACTAGAAGATGCAGTCCAGTCACCATGCTTTACAAGCTCTCTTTTTGACTCCACATAAAAAAACCACACCCTTAGCTCTGAAGCAAAAATAACGCTATTCTGCTGAGCATGTGATGCACTCCACCTCCTGCATGCGTTTTCTTCATCCAGTGGCTGTAATCCTATCTTGGCATAGCATGAAGTGACACCTGCAGAGAGTTACATACAGGCAGTCCACATTACGTATCTCATTGGGCAATGGACTGTGTAGCTGGTTGCACAACTGGGCCTGTGGAACGCCTTGCTGAATATGGCTTCTGCCTCAGTATGAATTTTGTTACTGCGCTTCGATAGCTTTGTTTTATGCAGGCGTAACTACGCAGCAGGATTTTGGCCAAAGGGAGGCAGGAAAAAATAACTGAAAGCAAAGCCATTTATGAAGTTCTTCCAGGACAAGGCTCAGCAGCCTTAACTTAGCAAAGGATAGGATTCTGCCTGAGGAAGCCATTATGGGCAAGAAACTCCCCTTGGGCGAGTATCCAGTCAGTACCCCTTTCCAGGGTGTCAGCCCATCTGCACAACCAGTGCATGACGGATGCCCTGGGAAATTGAGAAAAGCGCTCACATAATTATGACCTTACACACAATAAATCCAAGAGGACAATGGGGTTCACATCTCTACCAGGTTCTCAGGACTTTTAGAAAATGCCAGCCATCATTTGCAAAAAGCGGGTGTTGTGCAAGTTGGGGTAAAGAAGCTGGGAGATGTTGAGCTCTTAAGACTCAGGTGGTGTCCCTTAATGGTTTCCATGAGTAGAGAGTAAATTTAACTGGGAAGCCGTCCCAAGGGGCCCCATCCCCTGCATTTCAGCACCCTTTTCCCGTTCTCCTGATGTGGCAGCAAACTCTACTTTCTACTTTGCTTCTTCCCCCAAGGTGTGGTGCCTCAACCGAAGTCACTCTCCGTCCGGATCGTTTCTGCCATCTGGTGGCTGTTCAGCATCGTCCTCCTGACTGCCTACATCGCTGGCTTCAGCTTTATTTTGGAATCAGGATCCGAACAGCTGTCCATTCAGACTTTTGAAGATCTGGTGAAGCAGAGGGAGCTGGAGTTCGGGACCATGGAAGGTTCCTCCACACTCCTATATTTCAAGGTGCGTCGGCCGGAGCCGTTCAAACACGAACAGATCCAGAAACTGGAAGTCTGGTTTCACACATACGCTCAAACTGCTCACGATGACATTTCTTGACAATAGCTTGTGGCACTTTTGAAAAGTTATTTATATTTATTATTTTATATTTATTTATTTTATATCTCACTTCTCTCCCAGGGCTGGCAATCAAGGAAGTTCACAACATGAATTAAAAAGCAGATGCTTCTAAGAACACGAGTTCCATTAAAAAATAAAAATCAAACAAATTGTTGTACTAGATCAGCCACTGAGTTTAAACAATTTCAAATCCATTTAAAAGCATATCAGAGAGAACTTCAGCATCCCCTGTAGCTACACTGTGTCATTTTGTTGTTGCTAATTTTACTCTGCAAAGCAACATGCTTCTGATGTATGCGTGCATTTAATTTATTTATAGCATTTCTACATGGCTTGTATATAAACAAAACCAATAATCAAGAAAACCAAAAAGCTGGGAGGAAAAATTAGGCGATAACTCCTAGAATTCCCCTGTAAGCAATTCTGGCAGCTTAGAAGGAAAAAAAAAACACAAACTGTTCCAAAGTTTGAGAAAAATCACTCTAGTTCTGAAGCTTGTGTAGCATAAGCTTCCAATGGTATTTGGAGATGTGGATTTTTGCACAACTTACAATAGCTGTTGCTTCATTACAAAGCACTGAATGGGTTGCTCATATCTTTATGATTAATGAACAAGCTCAGTCCTTTTGTGTTTACTCTGTACTCGGCCAATATAGTGGATCATTCAGATTTGTGACAATTTTATAAGAAGGAATCAAACAAGCATCATCTTTAGTTCTGTTAAATAGCTCATTCATGTGCCCAAAGGATGGCCAGTTTCTTTGCAGGGTATACAATTTAATATCCTAATGAGGGTTTTAACGCCATGCTCTTGCGCCTGTAGAACTCCAAGAACCCCATCCAGCAGATGGTCTATGAGTCCATGAACAAGAAGAAAGAGACGGTTTTCGCAAAGAGCTACCAGGAGGCCATTCAGCGTGTCCTGGATTCCGATTACGCTTTCATTGGAGAGTCCATCTCTCAAGACCTTGCTGTAGCCAGGCATTGCAATTTGGTCCGCTCCCCAGAAGTCCTAGGAGCTAGGGGATTTGGCATCGCGACCCCCAAAGGTGAGAGTCCCCATGTGTCCATGGTGGTTTCGAGATGCTTCTCATGCTTGCCTAATTCGTGAGTTTGAAGAATTTCAGACCGAATTTCAAATTTTATGCCTTTCCCCTAAAAATCCCGAACCGCCCATACCCTCTGAAAGCAGAACTATCTGTACACCAAAGACCATACTGAAATTAATATATCAAGTCTTGTTCAGAAGGCTGGACTAAAAGATTTACCTCTCTCCATGTTTGTTCTTAGGATCCCCCTGGACTAACAAACTCTCTGTGGCGATCCTGAAACTTGGAGAATCCGGTGAATTGGATTACCTTCGGAGCAAGTGGTGGGAGAGCAGTTGCTCCCACGATGACCATGACAAGTGGAGCCCCTTAAAACCTCACGCTCTGGGGGGAATCTTCCTCATTCTTGCGTTGGGCCTCGCGCTGGGAATGGTGGTCGCTGTGATTGAATTGTCCAAAAGAAGCCGGCACAGAGCTGAACAGGAGAAGGTGAGACGGATGTTGGATTTCTTGGGCGTTTTCCAGGCACTGTGTATTACTGTTAGAATTGGCTAGGTGGAGAAGCATTTCAAGGCTATAAGCTTTGTATGGTACCCAGGGCCTTGTAGTGGATAGAGTGATGGACTAGGACTCAAGAGAGGGGGTTTGAGTCCCCACTTGGCCATGGAAATTCATTGGGGGAGTGCAGAACTGGACCTAATACACAACTGACTCACAACTAGATTTGAGTCAATTGTTCTGAAGCACTCAATCCATCTCATATCGGGTTTTCTTTTTCTCCTGCTGTCTTCAACTTTTCCTCGCATTATTGTGTTTTTCACAGACTCTCGTGTCCAAAGTAAGGCAGCTTTAGTTTAGCCATCTTTGCTTCTAGAGAGTTCAGATTCGATTTTGAACCCACTTATTTAGCTTTCTGATGGCCCACTGTTTCTGTAAAGCTGATTTCCAACACCACATTTTGAACAAATTACTGATTTGATCATTTGAATAGCTCCTCTGTTGGTTACTTCTTGGTGTCTGTTAGCGCTTCGTATGCCAAATAGTATTAAGGTATTTGGAGATGTATGTGTGAGGAAGACATGCTTGGAGGTAGACATGAAGGACAGAAGATGATTGTGAAGAACAGAAACGTTTCCTTAGATATTTCCACTACCCTGTGTTCAAGTTTATATATACCTTAGGACATGCTTAACATGTTGCCTCACCCAACCTATTCATCTATTCCCCTAAATGGAAAATGTATGTTTTTCTCCTGATGTGAAGAATTGACACAGGTCGTAAGGTAACTTTGGCTACTTTTTTAAAAAAAATACATTTTTCTAGTTCTACTATATTCTTAGTACAAAACTAATCCTCCTCTCTTGTTCATTATTAGCTGCTGTTAGGGCTAGACAGAATGTGCTGAATCCCTTATATCCTGGCACTAAATTCAGCTTTCTTGAGGCCGGATCTGGTCCTCCTTGATTGCCAACACCCTCTTCCCCACAACAATATAATTTCGTGATTTCTGTTGTTCCCTCTACCCTGATTCTAAATGATTGAAATGCTCCTTTCTCAATTGCTGACAGTAAGCTAAAATACAAAGACATTTTTGGATCACGTCTAAGCTAGGAACATCTCAGCAGCATAATCTGTCTCTCAAGCTGAAAGAGGTCCCTCATCCTTGACCTAAATATATGAAGATGAATAAATCCCATGTTTCCTAGGGGAAAATGTGCATTCTTCCAAAGGACACAAAAATGTATTTCTTTGTATTGAGAAGTCCTGCATAATCCTAAACAGTCAGCTGGCCATGAATCCATAAGGTGCTCTTGTACCATCCCAGGCAGGCATCTCTCCTGTATCTGAGTTTCCAGTCTCGTTCAGACACAGAGATGTCAACATGGAAAACCAGGAGCTTTGTATGCAAAGCATCTCCTGTTGGGCACTGTTGGGCCTCTCTGTTCTGGTCCAACGAAACATCACAGTGTTTCAGTGCGAAGGACACCATGTACGAAGATGGGCATTGGTTGGGCTCCTTCTTCCTCCATGCTTTCAGCCAGTTTTGGAAGCTGGCCATGCATCCAGAAAAAAACACAACATTCCACAGCTAGTAAAGGGTCGTGTGAACTGACCTACCGCGGCATCTTTGTTTGCCACAAAGGTGGTGCTCAATTAGAGAATGCTACTACTTCTTTCTTTAATTACAAGACCAAATCCAACATTTCCTGTAGAAAACTTGGTCGCTCCGTTCCTGTATAAGATGAAAGCCAATTTCTTGCTCTTTTCTTCCGTCAACATCCTACCTGTCACCCCTCTAAAAAGGATGACTGCTGTTTAATTGACTCAGTCAGGATATAAAACCAACCAACAGTCCTTTTTTTTTAATTAGAAAGGGCCTTAAGGTTCCCATGCTCACACAGACGGAACTGTTCTGGATGTCCGGATGTACACAGAGAAGTTGCAACACCAGTGTGGGATCTCACATACAAAAGTTGGCACGTACCTCGCCGTCTCTTAAGTCACATAGCAAAGAGCCACAGTGGCTTACAAAAAACGCGTATACCAAACGTAAATGAGCCAGTTCAGATGCAAATCCACATTTTTTTCGTAAACGAGTCTGCTGCCACCATTGTGCGAGGAGTGGATTTTGATGTGAGTGCAGGGATCTGGATGGGTGAAGCCGGCCTTCTTAAACCAACAGGTCTCAGTCTTCCATGTAATGTAACAAGTTCCATTCACTTCGGTCAATCTATTCTTGTTTGGCTTAGTCATTCGCCCATGGTTAAACATGGCTTTTGATTCTATTGGCTCTTCAGTGATCCCTGTCATATAGCAATAATAGTACCTTGGAATGGCAGAGCTAGAGGGGACACTATAGATCATCCAGTCCTCTCCTGTCAAGGAGGCACAGTGGGGATTCAAACTCCCAACCTCTGGCTCCGCAGGCAGAGACTTAAACCCCTGAGCTATCCAGCAGTTCTTATCTACCCACTAGGTTCCCCCCCCTGCAGACATAAGGCTGCCAGATAATAGCAAAAAATGGCATTACACACACCTCACATAAAATAAGGAGAACTGCACTCCGCACATGCTCCTTGGTGCAGAGGTTTAAACTTTTTTGTCAACTTTTTTTTAAAATAGCATTACCATTGATGTTGCTTTGCCACCCCATTTTTCCCCCCTCGTCTTAGAAATCCTGCTGCTCGGTGTTCACCGAGGAGATGAGCCAACGACTGCGCGTGAGAGAAGACAAGAAGCAAGAGACCGCAGGGAAGACAAAGCCGTGAAAGGGTGTCGGCAAAGCTGGAGGCCAAACCTGAATGAACTTTCAAAAATTTCTACCCGACTCTGCATTCCGTAGCAGCGAGCTCTCGTCTCTCGTAACAGTAGAAGAAATTTGGGAATTTTTGGGGTTGTTTTTTTTTTAGCATAGCTTCATTGCAATAACAAAAACCCCTTGAATCGCAAACCCCTTGCAGCTGAATGAGCCATTTGGGGGATTAACAGGATCTGGGTTCAAGAGTCTTAACCTTTCTAGTGCTCAAAGGTAAATATGATTGATATCTGCCAGCTGACCAGTATTGACAGCATTCATTTGGAAGTTTAGGGAAACAGATCCAAACCATGAATAAGGATGCCACAGCATCAGCGGCCGCCCTGCTGATCTAGTGAAGGCCAGGCTCCTATGGCTCCAGGTCTCCTTTTCTTTCTTTTTTTCTTTCTTTTTTGGGCAGGAGGGCAAGATGGAGGTTGCGGGAATAGTGGGCCAAGCGTTACGCTTCGTCCATGCTGTAACGGGACTGGCCACAGGAGAGGTTCATTCACAGTAGATGTGTGAACCAAACTTTTGTCTTGTGCCCTTAAGATCAAATTTCTAAGTCCATGAGAAGAGGAAAGCATTTGGACCACACTTAAGGAAAGTCTCACAATGGAGCAGTCAAAGATGAGCAGGGGGGTCTTCTCTGCCATAAGCGGGAATGCCATAAGCCCATTTAGTCAGGAGGGGATATTTTGGGGTCTCCGTCTTGCTCACGAACCTAGGAAACGAGTCTGAAGTGGTTAAGGACAACTATGGCACCCATCACAGCAGGGTAGGCATCCCTCTTTCTTCCAAGGTTCAACATCGATGGACCAGTGTTACCAAAAAAGTATCGGGTGCAATCTATTTCCCCTAAAACAAAGGTACACATAAGCTGAGCTTATCTCCAAACAACAACCACAACAAAATGAGGATTTAATGGTCAGAAGGGAAAAGACAGGAGGCAGGAGGCAGCAGTGAAGAGCAAGGTGGTCCCTGTGCATCTTATCTCATGTCTGGGTTTGTGAGAATTTTAAAAACAAAAGGCCAGATTATAAGACGGGATGCAACCGAGCGTTCCTGGAAAGTCCCGCACAGCTCTCTCCGCCTGTAGAAACCTCTAAGACGCTTTCACTGCAAACCAGAAAATTTGGCTTTCTTTCTTTTTTTTTTAGAAAAAGCAGATCAAGCAGAACAGTGTGGGTTTGATGTATAAATAAAAGTTGTGGCAACTGACTCCTTGTATACTTACTCTTCGGTCAGCACTCGCTGCTTGCTGAAGGGACCATAAAGGCGGCTGGTTTATTGGGCTTGGTTGAAACACGCAGAGATGCTGGATTTGGGCGTTCCACCAGTACTTCTGAAGGCACTTTTAATTTCATTTTTTGGAGATTCTAAACCTGCATGGAGGTGACTGCGGACCCTCGCAAGGAACCACTGATTGATTTGCCTGCAAGAACCTTGTAACCCAATGAAATTGAACCTGCGGGGATAGAAGTTAAAGGTCTGTTTATTTAGAGAATGAGATGATGACCTACAGCTTTTTTTTTTTAGCCAACAGGGGTAACTCCTGTTCAGTTTCTTCTGTTAAATTCATCACTTACCTTACAGTGTGATAAAACGTCTGGCTCCGATCTAGGTCTGGCTCTGTTTGGTGGAGCGGACGCTCAGGCAAGACGGTGTAGGATCGTGGTCTTGCTGGGCGCCCAGTTTCACGGTGTGGGTACACATGCTTCTCTTTTCTTCTTAACCACTTTTTTTTTCGAGGGCTAGAACCTCTGGATTGTTGGAGGAATGTTGAGCTTAGGTAATGGACTAGCTGGAGGGAGTTCCTAAAGGCCAGGCCGCTTTTCAACCCGCTCAGAATTCAATGGGCTCTTTTGCTGTGTTTGGGTAGTCAAGCAGCTGCGGTTGGGGCTGCCTCTCTTAATCCTGCCCCACCCAAGCCCTGATGGGCATCATCCACCCCTTGAGCATAAAAATATTACAGAACTTAAGCTGCCCACGGGTAGCTGTCCCAAATTCAAATTCAGCGTGTAAAAAGGGATGTTGTGGCTTTTATGGGATAGTAATGTGATCATACCAGAGCTTGGAAATAGTAAGCGTTAAAAATTAATGCATTAAACATTTCACTGTTTTAAAACCCATTATTTGGATCGTGACATACCAGACATGTTAACAGCTCTCATCACCTTCATTTTTATTGTCCATTTCTAGAAATTATGATTTTTTTTACAGCTAACAACTTAGCAAATGAATTAACAAAGTGATTCAACACATTCCGTTCAACATTCATTCCGTGTTAGCGAATCAGTTTTCCCCAATCAATTTAATGACAAGCTCTTTGCGCTAAGATTATTTCCAAGCTCCGGATCATGACCCAGTGGATGGAGGAAGTTTACCGAGTCAGAACTGAAGTCCAGTATCTTCTGTTACCGATTCAAAAACAAGAAAGATCAGACTTCTGTCAGCTCTTTAAAAACTCTATTTGGTATCTGGCCAGTAATGGCTGGAATATATTTAGGCCAAAATATAAAAAGAGGTTCAATTGACATTAAATATTTTGAAACAAAAGTCTCACAGAACCAGGGGGTTCAAGGTGGGATAGATAATCAAGTGTTTTCCCATCACGAATACTGCAGCATTAAAATAAACACTTTACAAAAAAAAAAGCCGATATGAGTTAGCACAATATAAATATGCAATCATTTTGTGTGACCTCATTTTCCCTGTGGTAATAAAAATACATTCTTTACAATTAAAATTAAACTAGTGCAAGTCCCGTTTCGGCAAGTTTCCTGTTCCGGCACAAAGGCCCGTATTCGAGTCCCGGGGCCGGATCATTGGAGGGGCACCTCGTACTTGAAAATGACGCTGAAGATCTTCCCGCCGAGGCGGTCGGCCAGCCAAGAGTTCTTGATGACCGCAAGCTTGAGGCTCTCACACTTGAGGGCTGCATAGTAGTTGGTGTGGATGGCCCGCCCCATCCCTTCAATGACGACCAGGTCCGTCTTCCGCTCCCGGACTAGGTTGGCCAACCCTTTATCCAGGCGGCTGCAGAAAGAATCGGGAGGATTGGCGGAGAAAAGGGAGCAACGATCAAGGCGGACAAGGCAAATGGCATGGTGCCTCCCTTGAGCCCCGGGGCGCAAAGCGGAAAGCAAAACGTGCTGCTTGCAGACCACCTCGTGGCAGCTAAAGCACTCTCTGGGTGGTTTACAATTTAGTTATGCAAGCAACACAATGTCTCTCCCCCCCCCACCGCCCCGCGAGCAAGCTGGATACTCCATTTACAGGCCTCAGAAGGATGAAAGGCTCAGTCAGCTTTGAGCCAGCTACCTGAGCACCCACCAGAAATGAACTCAGGTTGTGAGCAGAGTATTGACTGCAGTCCTGCAGTTTGACCCCTGTGCCATGAGGATCAGTGAAGACCACCAGGAATCAAGAAGTCAGTAGCTTATGCACCAAACAGAGCAGATCTGAGGAACTCAATGAATCGTGTGGCTTGTAACTAAACACATTGTCCCACACATTGATTTCCACAGGGCCACGCTTTCCAAACACTTCAAATCCATGCTGGTCTCCACCAGCTTTCTTTTCTCCCATTTAAGGGTGTGAAAATTCCCATATTCTTGTTGGTGCTGTTAAACAACAAGGGGTCAGAAATCCTGACTGACTGATGGCAAAATGCTCAAGAGATCCACCCCCCCACACACAAAAAGAAACACTCACTGCCATCTTGTGGCAGAACGGAGGAATTTCTCCACACACGCAGTCACCCTCCACTGGAATGCCTTCTTTCCCCCACTGGATCAAAACGGAACAAGTCCCTGGGATTGTCAAAATACCCCGGGGAGACCTCTTACCTGAGATCCAGGCATGGTGAACTTGAGCCGGTCTGTACCAAGAGCAGCCTCTCTTCCTTCAAGGCAGACCTTAAAATGAAAGACCCGTCAGCCCAAAGCTACCACGAACATGAACCCGTAGGGAACAGGCCATGGGTTCATGTTAAAAATCTGCATTTCTTAAAATATTGTCAACACTTCGTTTTAAAGATCTTGGCACCATCAATCCAAAGCTGGTTCGGGTTTTAGTCAAGTGGCCTGGCATTCAGCTGGCCGCATACCCTAAGTGAGTTGGGTGCCTCGCTGCGGAAGCCAGAGGTTGGGAGTTTGATTCCCCCCACTGTAACTCCTGGGAGAAGAGCCAGCCTGGGTAGCCTTGGGCAAGCTGCACCGTCCCAGGGCTCCCCCTTGAGGAAGGGAAGGGAAAACCATTTCTGAATGCTCTCTACTTAGAAAACCCTGAAAAGGGTTGCTGTAAAACCTCTGCAGCTCAGCTATCTTGTTCCTTTTGGCAAGTCAGTTACTTTTAAACATTTGAGGAGTCACGAAGGCTGCTGTATTTTTACCAGGCACTGAAAACTAGTTGTTTCTAATGATGTGGAACAGAGAGCGTGCTTGAGGAGCAGAAATGCACTATTTATGTACGGCTTGATAACTTTCCTAAAAGTTTGGTTGAAGGTTTCATTCTTCCGCAACAGCAGCCTATGATAATATCCTCCAAGATCATCCTAACGTCCGAACCTTCTATGAAGCAATCCGTAATAATCGGGAATATTCATTGCCATCACATCTTTGTTTGGAACAGGCCTTCTGGATGCCGAGCCAGTCAATATTACAGACGGCGTTTATGGTCAAAGACTTTTGTCAACCAGCCTGAAATGCTAACTGACAGGTGTAACAAACACATAAAGAGCTGCAAGTCTCCAAAGTCCAGCTGCTAAATGTGGCCTCGTGTTTTACAGGAATCTATTCCACTATGGATCGAAAGCTGATCAATAAAAGTCTTCAGAGCACTTTCCTGGTTTGTTGCCACAGATTAACCTCTGACCCTGAAGCTGTTTTATTTAACTGCCATGTTGAGCTTGTGCCAGTGAGTCAAGGGCAGCTAAAAATCCCCTCGAACCAGGAAAGAAGCAATCAGATCTTCATTTCCCCCCTAAATCTAAAGTCTCACATTACCCTGTTTAGGTAACGCATGCGAAGACGCTGGAGCACCAAACCAGTCCTCACCGTATGATCGGATCGGTCGCTGCTATCTTCTCCGTGACAAGCAGAGACTCACTGTAGGTCACATCGTTCAGCGCAGGCCCGGAATTACAAGCCAATATAACCTGAAATGGAGAGAGAGGAGAATATGTGGGCCATTTAAATCGAAAGCCATCCTGGACAAGCAGGGGGGTTTCGAGAGCTGTAGGTCCACAACCAAACCAGAAGGTCTTGCAAAACTTCAAATAATGAATTTTGGAACACAGACCACGTCCCACTTCTGCCTCGGCCTCTCTTGCTACCAACCGCTTCCCTTTCCGTTTGAGGAAGGCGACCAGAAGGAGAAAAGCCATCCCCTTTGAGGGGTCAAGAGAGCAGAAGTAAGCCGGGCACTCATATGAATGCATCCCGTTGTTTTTTTTTCCCCAACCACTCCCTCTGTTTTCTCAACAAAACAAAACCCCAAAATCCTACAGTATAATTCTGCTGACATCAGTTTTGCCTAGACCAGCCCCTTGGAAACAATGTAATATCTGTTTTATAAGCCACCTACAGTGCAAGAGACAAAATGGATGGTTAATGGCATTGCTGCAAGTCAGGCTTGCTGAAAAATTAAAATAAATGCCTGCGCTGTCAGCATACAAGCTTCTAGAGCATACAGTTGCTTACTAAAACCTGATACGTTGCACTTTAATGCTCCCAATCTCCCTTTTAAGATACGGAGTGTGTAATATGTCAATGAGAGACTCCCTCCTTCTCCTGTCCTGCATTTTCTCTCCATCCTCCAAGGTTCACGCCTTGGCACCCTTTCCCTCACAACAGCTGTGACGCTCCTCGGGAGCAAGAGGAGAAGGGTTCCGGCCTCTCCCACCCAGAGGAAGCAGAAAGGTCAACGATCTCTCCTGCTAAGAGAGGAAATGTAGGAGGAGGCCCGTATCCATAGGGGGCCTAGTTCAAAGCCCTCCCCGCGAAGGCTGAAAAACACAGATTACAGCAAGCCCTATACATCGCATGATCTCTGGCTTCCTCTAGTGGCCTGTTCTGGTAACTTTGTCTGTGGAAATAAATGTTTCTAGGGTGTTCCTTTTAATGTTTTCAGACCGTGGATAATCGAATCACCAGAGACTGACGGCTGTTCTTTGCTACCAGTAGCTGCTGACGGGGCAGCGTGGCTGCCGGCTGATTAAGCCCCAAGACGTATCCCCTTGCCCAGTGGGGGAAAAAACCTGTTCATGTGAAGTTGGGCCACTCTAAATTTAACACCCACAAACAAGGAACAGCACAATCCAGGTGTGCATTCGGCCAAACGTCTCCCGTATTTTGCCCATTCGGAATAGAAGATCACGTCCCAGCTTAGACCAGAGTAATATTATGACCTACCTCCCCCCCCCCATCACCTTCTCAACTATCAAAGTATGAACAGTGGTGCCTCACTAGACGATGATAATCCCTTCCACTGAAATCGCTGTTTAGCGAAATCATCGTCTAGCGAAAAGCATTTCCCCATTGGAATGTATTGAAACCTGTTTAATGCGTTCCAATGGGGAAGAAGCCTCATTGTCTAGCGAAGATCGGCCATAGGAAAGCCGCTTTGCAAACCGCCGATCAGCTGTTTAAATCGCTGTCTTGCGAAGCTTAGGTCCCATTTTGTGAGTGCGGAGGGAGCTGTCAAAATTGTTGTCTAGCGAAAATCGGTTTGTGAAGCAGGGACCAAACATTGTCCAGCGAAATCCCCCCCTAGAAATCACTGTTTTGCGAATCGCTATAGCGATCACAAAAAGTCAATATCTAGCGAAAAAAACTGTCATCCGGAGTAACTGTCTAGCGAGGCACCACTGAACGTCTACATCAGGTGTGGGCAAAGTGTGCCCTCCAGCTGCTGTCAGACTATAACTCCCATCATCCACCACTATTGGCTACGCTGCCCATGAGGGCTGATGGGAACTGTCTTCGTTATATGTTTTCAGCCCCCAATGATTTCAACAGAGACCTTGTGCCTCTGGCTGCAAAGTCAGGCAGCCAGAGGTGTCATTTATCTTACGCAACCACAATCTTCGCCAACCACGTAGTAATTTGCAGTGCAACGTCGTACCGTGTTGTTACCTTAAGACGACAGGGTAATTCAACTGACCTCTGTCCCCCTAGACAGCAGTTCCCTGACAAAGGGGAAGACGCCTAAAATGATGTCTATTCCACTGTTATCTGCAAAAATTAAGGCACATTTATGAGGGGGGGCCTGCAAAGGGAGAAGAAAAGAAACACACATTAGGCACCCCTGCCTGTATCAATCTTAATCGAACAGAATGTGTCTGACTGAGCGTTTCTTTCTGTGCCTCCAGTATAGTTCAGAGTATGAACGCTAATCAACTAAAACTTGGCGTAGATACCAAGAGGTCTCCAAGGGTGTACATTTCTGGCTTGCTTTTTAAAAAGTTGATTTGGATCTATTCACAACAGCCTTGTGTTTGCAAGATGAACTGAAGCCACAAGGCTCCAGATCCCCACCCCCACCCCCAGCCAAGAATGGTCTGGGAGACTCATTTCTCAATGGGACCACTGGGTAGTTCTACATCGGATGCTCACACTCTTCAAAAAGGCCTAAGACAGGCCCGGGCAGGTGAGTGCACTTCCTCATGGGTTGCAAAGGGACAGAAAGAGTCAGCAGAGGGACAGGAAGAACCAGCATTACAGTGGAGGGAAATAATGGGCTTAACATGCATGGAGGGACAGGAGAACAGAAACAGAACATACAGGATTTTTAATTCAGGCACAGAAACCACTTAAAGCTGATTTGTGTGCCTATTAGGAGGTTCTAGCTCTTACTCTTTCAGACTTCTACGATAGTGTCTTTATATGCTTGTGGTTTTTTTTAAAAATTTACCCGTTTTTTTCACTCCATAAGACGCACCTTTCCATAAGACGCACCAATTTTTTAGGAGAAGAAAACAGGAAAATATAATCTGTTTTCTTCGCTCCATAAGACGCACAGACTTTTCACCCCCCTGTTTTGTGGGAAAAAAGTGTGTCTTATGGTGCAAAAAATACGGTACTTATGATGTGTAAAGAGACCTTCCACAGGGAAACCATATCCTTCTTCCATTTCAATGTAAATAACAAAAACATGGACACAAGGGTCTCTTTTGTTGGTCCAAATATTGACTATTTGGTTTCAAAGTGACAAACCTCAAGTACCTTGAGCCTCTCCAGCCACTTGTCGTAGGAATCCTCCAGCCACGGACGTTCTGTTAAAAACACAAGGCGGCCTGTGACCAACGCTGTAAAGTCTGAACTCGTAGCAAAGCACACCAAAGTCTTAACCGTTGCACCAGTTCCTGCCCTTACGAGTCTCCATCCTCCAGGGTTGCCTTCAGGCCAGTTCTTTTGGGACCTACCAAACGGCCCACCTACATGACACAGCCCTGCCAAAAGGCTGATTTCTCATTTCCCCCCCCCCAAAAAAAATCACGAGCTGCCCCAGATACGGTGGGGCTCTGTTTCGGACGGACCTGGGGTTCATTCACTGCATGAAAATATCTATGCAAATCAGAACTGTTCTCTGGAGATGGAAAATGAGGACCCAGAAAGTGTACTGATCCTTCTTCTGAACACCTAGAGAACCCTTCAATGATCCTGAATTTGTCTTCAAATTCATTTGGGATTTGCAACAGCAGAACGTCAGGTTAGCAGATTCTGCTGATTAGAACCGAGGTTCCCCATACGGCAGAAATGGCAAGAGGGCAGAGAAATATGACCCACATAGAAGGGGGCACAATTATCCCCCATTGCTCTGGTTTCACGTCAATGGGGTCTGCAGAAGATAACATTGGTGATGCTTATCATCTGCACTGGAGACAGCCTAGATATTGCAAAAGAGTTCCCTTTGAACTACGATGACAGTTCAAAATCAAAAACTCTTGCCAAGCTCTGATCTGCAGTAGGTACAGACCCCCCCCCCCCCGGCTTCCACCGCACCATGCACCTAACCCAGATCTCCCAGTAACCCCAGGAGAAAAAGAAGGATTTTTTTAGCCCGATACCTTGGAGTTTCTCCTTAGCTTCTTCAAATCCAAACAGTGGCTCTGTTTCAAGAACGCTGGCATCAGAGAAGAGAGAAAGAAAGAGAGGAGGAAGAACAAGGAAACTGTTAAGGGGCGGAAAAGTCTACAGAGATGCTCTACAGCTGTACAAACATGTGTCCCCTATCCAAACTCGCCTTTTAATCTCTGTCTCTCTCTTACAGCAGGAGGCCTCCAAAGGGAGCGCCAGAGGTACTGTACAAAGCTGAACCACCGGACTTCATATTCTGCGGAGGATGAAAGGCCCCTTCTGCAAAGAAGCTGCTGCCAGGCAAGGCATAAGAGGAGAGACTTTTTAACCAGCCACTCTTGATTGAGCTCAGTAGGGCGGCCTCCGCTCGCCTGGCAGAAGCTTCTCTAGGGTCAAATGCAGAGGGTCTCCCTCGTCATCTGCTTCTTGATGCTCCGAAACAAACGCAACATGAGCTGCGCCCTCCCTTCCCCTTGGGTGCAAGCCGATACCGAGTTCGGAAATGCAATCCGATGAGAAGCTGGCTTAACGATGAGTTAGCAACAACTTTTCGGCACTTGTGGGTGACACCTTCTCATGGGTGGCCCCCATCCAGCCCTGACTATACGTAAAGCAAAGCTACTACTTAGGAAACCCATGAATCTCATCTGGAGAATACAGAGAGATCGGTGCTCTCCGTCTCATGGAAAAGCAATGTGTGAGAGAGGATACGGCTGTTCGAATAGCCTGCCTGTGGGCTTCTTATAGGTCCCTGGTTAGTCAGCGTGCGAAAAGAATACACCTTGGGTCAGAGTCAGGCTGGCACTTCTTAACACGCTAATCCATCAATACCACCACCCTCTTAGAGCTGCAGAGCTGGAAAGGACCCTTAATGATCATCCAGTCTAGCCTCCGTCAAGGAGGCACAAGAGGGGAATCGAACTCCCAACCTCTGAGTCCTTGACAGCATTTGCCTACATGTTTTGTTTCCTTCATGTGCTCATGTCGGAAACGGGCCGCCTATGTCAGATCAACACAGGTGCCTTCATCCCACTTATTTTCAATTTTCACACCCCTTCTCATGGGCTCTGTTGCAGCTCTCGGAACAAAAAGCACACCGCAGGCAATTTTAAAAATCACCGGACAAACATTGTTTTGAATTAAACATTGAGATGCAAAGCAGGAGGACGACAGGGGACACCGTGAGGGTACAGAAAGCCAACCAGCAAACGAGGGTGAACACCTACTCTGAGACGGCTTTGGCTCCCCAGTCAAATACGTTTCCCGCCAGAAGTCCTTTCACCAGAGCAAACTGCCTCTCCTCCCAGCCTAAGGAATCTAAAGATTCGATTACGCCTTGATAACATTTTAAGGCAATGCCGTTTTCTTTTTGCTTTACCTGGGAAAGGAGGAGACACAAGACCACAAGTTTGAAGAGTGGCAAAAAATATATATTACACCTTGATCAACACTTTCATTTCCTAAGAGCTCCTCATCAAAACTCCTTGTTTGAACGCCTAGCTTCCAAAGGGCAGAGTAAAGGTCGTTTTACGAGGCAGGAGGGTCTGAATGTAAAGGGTGTTATCCTGCACCCCTAGGCAGGGTGGACTTTCTGCATGTCCAACTTCTTGAGTAGACAGACGCTTTAGGCTGAATATCAGAAAAAAAACCTCTCAGCTTTTAGAGCAATACGACAATGGAACCAACCACCTCGGGAGGTGGTGAGCGCTGCAATGCTGGAGCCATTCAAGAAATAAAATGGACAACCCTCTGGCAGAGCTGCTTTGATGTGGATTCCTGCCTTGAGCAGGGAGTTGGACTCAATGGCCTTGTAGGCCCCCTTCCAACTCCATCATTCTAGGAGTCTATGACCCCCAACCCTTTAAACACGATCCATTAAAAACAATCTTTATGTGACAATCGCACAAGAGCATTTCATGCTGAATTATTTTTCTCAGTGCCAGCCACCAACATTTAAAACCTCCCATCTCATCAATTTCAGTTCCTAGGTAAGTGCATTTTAAAGTGCATTTTCCCAGATAACTGGAACATTGTCTAGCACACCTGCTTTGCTGAAACCTTTTAACACTTTCATTTTGATACCTTACCCGATTATACAGACACCGATGTTTTTTTCTCACAGTAACAGATGTGTGTTACTACTGAGGTGTTCTGTGCCATCAAGACGGAACCAACTTATAGTGTCCCTAATAAGTGAGACCTTTAAGGAGCCGTTTCATCCGTTCCACCCCCTCATCGCTATACCCTCTTCCTTTCCTTGCACTACGCCACTGGTTCTTAACCTTGGGTTACTCAGGAGTTTTGGACTGCAATTCCCAGAAGCCTTCACCACCAGCTGTCCTGACTGGGGTTTCTGGGAGTTGCAGTTCAAAAGCATCCGAGTAACAAAGGTTAAGAACCACTGCACTACGCTATGCATAGCATTGGGGAAGAAACTATAATATAGGAATAGGGTGGATTTTTTTTTATAGAAAATCCCAATGAATTCTCCTGAATTTAATTTAAACAGGTATGATTCAAATTGTTTTATATTGTGCAAATATTAAATTAAAATGTCACAACTCTTGGGTCGAGTTTCTCTATGAGGCAGGTTTAGGCCAGACGCTGCCAGAGAAAAGACTTACCTTGGAATAAGGGTCTGGAAAGTTGAACTCATTCAAACAGTGCTCTCTGGTGTCAAGCAAACTCCTAACAGTTAAAGTGCCGTAGGCGCTGAAAACAGAGGCGGAGAATACACCGATAGGTCACCCTAAGGGAGGGAAAAGGGATGGCTGCCTGCACACTAGCTACCCCAGCATGCCGCTACTTGAGAAGGAAAATAAATCGCAACCTCGGCTTTGCAGCTTCACACAGATTCCCCGTCTTACAGGATCATCATGATAACCACCAAGCTAATTCAGGGGATGCTCAGAGACTGCTCTTTAAATTCCCTGATACATCAGTCAAAGACCTTTGCTTGGGGTCGGGATGAAAAAGACCCATGATGGATATTCTAGAGCTGACCGTTCATGTCCAAATATGGGATTAAAAATCACCGCCCACCCACCCCCGTTTTGGCAAAAGGCAGCGAAGCCTCTGCTAAACTTTGTAGGGCCCCCAATGGCAACTTACAACGGCTGCTGCCGGAGTGTCTGAAGTTTATCCCAGTACTTCTGCCGGAACTTTTCCGCTCGCTCCGTGGCATCGAGGGAGTCAGGCTGGCTGGCCGCAGCGCGCTTTGCCACCTGCCAAGAGAAAAAACAGGAAGCCAGATTGAGGCTGGATATCAGGAAAAATCTTCCTAACTGTGAGAGCAATACGACAACGGCACCCATGCCCTCGAGAGGGGGTGAGCGCCCCAATGCGGGAGGCCTTCGAGATAAAACGGGACAACCCTCTGTCAGATCTGCTTTGTTTTGGATTCCTGCCTTGAGCAGGGGGTTGGACTAGATGATCTTCGAGGCCCCTTCCCACTCAACTGTTCTGTGATTTTATGGTTCTATGAAAAAGGGAGCAGAATTGGATCTCTGATCTCTGCCTCCAAAATCCTTGCGGTTAATGTATTCTCGGAGGCTTTCATGGCCAAGATCCGATGGTTGTAGGTTTTTGGGCTGTTTTTGGCCGTGTTCTGGAGGTTTTTCTTCCTAAAGTTCTGCCAGTCTCTGTGGCTGGCATCTTCAGAGGACAGGAGTTAGAACTCTGTCTGTGTTCTGGTGTAGAGTGTGGGATAGTTGAGTGGGATCAGGTTTTTGTCCTTTTCAGGAGATTGGGTGATTATGGTGATCAGGATCCTTGTGGTTAGTTAGGAACAGAAAAGGAACGCTGAAGAGGCTGAGAGGGGGAGATAGCACGAGAACAGACCTTCCTGGCAGTAAAGCCACTTTTGGCTAGAGCTATTTTTCCGATGTAAGCAGGCAAGTGTCTAAAAGCAAAACATGTTCAGGAGGCGCGAAGGCAGGAAGCTCACATTAAAAAAATACAAAACTTAGTATTTTGGGTGCCACATTTGGATTTTCTAAACTTTTTATTTCTATTCTGCTTTTACCTATCATGCTTGCAGAGACTAACACGGCTACCCCTTCTACAACTACATTTATATTACATGTGACCTTAAAAACATGCTTAAAAGCGCGAGCAGGTAGCATCAGCCACCGAGTCTACACACACACACACACTTTTGCAGAAGGATAATTATCATTGTCCTGAGCATCAGGAGAAGCTCTTTACCCCGTCCAGGGCCTCCTCGAAGCACGAGAGCCAGTATTTCCTGGCCATGGCATCGTCCGTGAGGTCCACAGTGTCTGGGATATATGTGGATGGGTCCTTCAGTAAGGGGAGGTTCACGAGTGTTCGGTCCAAACGATCCATTTCCAACAGGTCAAACTGGGAAAGGGAAGGGAAAAAAAAAAGAGTTCAGAAGCACAGCAACCCTGGCAAGCCGAAGAGGAAACCTGGAGAAACATCTGTGTTTTTTCCCTGGAAAAACCTGGAGCTATGCCTTAAAATGCGGGTAGGAAAGGCAATGCTTCCATACATTCTGGGGCGGAAACACCAAGACGGTAGGACCCTCTTATCTGCGGGATCAGTGTTCACTGATTCACTGATCCACAGTCTGAAAATATTAAAAGCAAAATTCTAGAAAAAAATATTTCTGAAGGTGAAGTTATCAGAACTGGCCGGAGGCCATGCTATGTATAGCTTCCGCAGTTTTCGGCATCCATAGAAGGGCCTGGAAGTGATCACCTGTGGGTACAGGGGTCCTACTGGAAATCCCGATTGTTGGCCAAGCTGATAAGGGGTGATGGGAGTTCTACTCCTGTATTCTCGATACAACAGAAAAGATCCCAACTTATCATTAATGACCGAAGAGCGAGGCCCTAAATTGCAACAGGAATCCGCGTGAGATCAAATCAAAGCACTGGTCTGTCGGGAGTGTTATTCTCTACACTGATTAGCAGCGTTTTTTCAAATTTAAGATAATCAAGGCCAGGACCTCGTCTGGTTGATATACTGCTCTAACAGTTCCATCGATGTACTACTCTAACGGTTAAGAAGTTTTTCCTGATATTCAGCCTAAATCTGGCTTCCTGTAACTTGAGTCCATTATTACATGTTCTGCAGCTTCGGATGATCAAGAACAGATCCTGCCCTTCCTCTGCCCGACTACCTTTCAAAGATTTAAAAAGTGTTCTCCTGTCTCCCCTCTGTCTTCTTTTCTCAAGGCTCAACCTGCCCAGTTCTTTCAGTCTTTCCTCCTAGGGCTTCGTTTTCAGTCCCCCGATCATCTCTTCTGCCCTCTCTGAACTTGCTCCAGTTTAAAGTGGCATCCATCTTAAAACCAGAACCGGTTTTCAGCCACTGGGTGCAAGTTTATAGTCAAAACTGGGGAGAGTAAATGACAAAGTGCTAGAAATGAGTGTTCCCTTCAAGCAGCTCTCCTCTCCACCGAAGCAGAGACGCCTGGCCGGTGTCGGGCAGGATCGTCTTGGGCCTTTCCTTCGTAACATTTCTTCCCCGTGCTTAAGGCAGTGAATTTTATTCATGAAAGCTTGCATTAAATATTTGCATTTTAGTGGTCTAAATAAGGGTATCCCCTCTTCTACATTTGCATGGTGTGAAAGGCAACACATTTTTCATTGGTTTTTTTTTTAATTCTTCAACCTCAAAAATTGGAACTCCAAGCTCTGCGCAGAAGCGAGTGTATTGGGGGTTGGGGAGGCTATCACAACCCTGGTGGCTCAAGGGAGATTCAGTCAGCCTTTGGTCTTTTGATGACTGAACGGGAAGGCCGAAAGGAGAGGTTTTCGAAGTGGCCGCGAGGCTACTGTGGAAAGGGTCTGGGGGTTTGGATCAGAAGGCCCAGAAGATCGGCCCACCTGGCCATGGGGGGACTTACAGTGCCGCTCCTTTCCCGCTGCATGGGGCAGAGGTCTGGCGACGTGCTCATCAGCCCAGAGCTGCCGGCGTAGTTTTCTCCCCAAGAGTAGAGATTGGGATCTAGAAGGGGAGAAGCAAGGAAAAGAGAGTCTAAACGGGGAAAGGGGGCAGGGAGCCCCAAACATGCTGTACGAAGCAGGGATGGGCAGCTGTGACCCCCCCCCCATAGACCTTTTCGACTGGAGCTCTTACCACCCTTCGCCTTTGGCAACCGTGGAAGGCCATGGGTTTTCATCTCCAACCTTAACCCCCGATAGAAAGGCAGGAGTGGGTGATACCTTTTTAAGACCACTAAAGACACCATACCGTCTGCTAGCTTTCATGGATCAGGACACCCACTTTCTCGGGCTTCCACGGGCGGCCCTTGTGGACAGAACGCAGACTCCCAAAAGTTCATAGCAGAGGGGTTTTGCCAGGCCTTTGCCTTCAATGTCAGCGAGGAAAGAGGCAGGCTGCATTGCAGACTTTTGGCTTCAAAGCTATGGCTCAGGAGGCAGAATCTATGGTTTCTTTAGTGGTCTATAAAAGTATCCGACATTTGTGCCGTGCGATGACCACATGGCTCTTATTTTATTTTAACCTGTGATATAAAGGAAAGGGGGGGCAGATCCTTACACATGCCAAAACGCCACTCACACTTAAGGAATACTTCTCAGCAAATATAATTCATAAGTTACTTATAAATTCACACCTGTTACAATAAAGGAACCAGTGTGTGAGTCAGTAAGAAACCTATGACACAAACAACACTTATAAGCATCTGCTCCCCCCACCCCCCCACCGGTCGAAGGGATATTTCAAAGAGTGCACAAGCTCCACACAAAACTAGACCCACAAGAGAGACGTTTCATGACATTCTCCCTTGGAGAGCTGTCAACTATGTTGCCTGCTTTGAGCTACTTGATGTGTTAGATTTGTGGTGTTTGTTTTTTAACACGAAAAAAAGTATAAGAAAAAAAAAATCTAGGACAAATACCAAACTGGCGCTTAGCGCCACTGATGTACTTTCTCTCTCTTTTTGACGAGCAAGGGGGCCAAGGAACAAATGCAGCACATTCTGGTAGCTGGGAGGGGCTGTGTTCCCTTTGGGAGGGATACTGGAATTCTTGGGAAATAGGGGACTGGTTACGTGAAGTTAACTCTTCCCCCAGTCCTTCTGCTAAGCCTCCGTCCTGTGGAAATTCCCCGGAGTCAGAAAATATCTCAGATTTAGCTTTTGCCCAGATTTTTTTAAAAAAACACCACAAACCCAAACACATACCAAAAAAACACACCCCAAACTGCTTGGATCAGGATTGATTTGATCTTTAAAATGCACTTAAAAAGAAAGGAAGAAAAGGGAAGGGATGCTAATCACAAGCTAGCTTTATCACCACTGAAAATGGTGTCGAAAACAAACCCAGCTTTTTTTGCACAGGGCACGGGGGGGGGGGAAGAGGTGTGCCCCAACTCCTCCCCGGCAAAGTGGTTTTCCTGTGTACAAAATGAAATCCCTTCTGGTGATTGTTTAAAAGACTTTACTGGAACGACTGAACTCCCCAGGGTGACAGATTTAGCTCTTGCTCTACTGCGGTGGCTAAATTTGCTATTTTCTTTGGGTTAGAGCAAGGCGGCATGGAAGAGGGCAGTAAAGACCCCCTCCCGATATCAGGGCAGGCGGCCGAAATGAGAATCCGGTGTTCTCTTGGCTGATCACGCTTTTCCTAGTCCTAACCAGGATGTGAACGCTCGGGGCCAGAAGGGAAAGCAGGAAATCCTTTTTCCTGTTTTTAGCTCTCTAAGCTCCGCCTGGGTGGAGGAGCTGTTTCCCCTTCGGGGTTGCCCCGGCCTTCACCTCTCAAGCCACAACTGCGCCTTTCAGGAGAGTAGAAGAGTTGCAGAGCAGCAAACCTTCCTGGTGCTTTTCTGCACAAAAGCTGCAACGCTGGCTTCTGGCAGGGAGCGAGCCGGTCGAAGGGCTACCAAAGCCCTCAAAAGGCCACGAAAACCAGCAGGAGTGAGGAAGTGGGAACTCCATGCCTAGAAATGCAATCACCTATTGGGGATTTCTGAGAAAGGACACTTCCGCCCTGAGACTCTTTTCAAAACACGGCGTCGACAGAAGAGGGGGTGTGTGTCAGTCTACTTACTGTCTTCTTCGGCTCCTTTTAAAAACGCCCCGATGGCTCCCAGGTAGCCTTCGTGCCTCAGGAACAAGGCCTGAACCTCCCCCTGTCACAATAAGGACACGTTCATGTTGTGGGCGGCTTCTTAGGCGCTCACAGCTCTTTCACCCAACTACGCTGGCCCCTCTAAAAGGTCGAGTCTGGGTGAGGACCGGCTGTGACGCTGAAAGCCCACATCACCTTCGGATGTGAGGAACTGAAAACCTAACAGGGGTGCGAACAGGCCTACAGCCAGGGTCAAAGAAAGAGGGTGCACGTACCGAGCTCTTAAAAGTGACTAGCATTATTTCTACCCCCTACGCCAAGGATCCGCCAGCCTGCACGGCTTTCAGCTCCTGCTTCTAAGGCCCTCCCAAGCTTAAGAGAGGGATTTTTGGAATTGCTGCCTGAAAAAAATAACTTTTTCTAAGTTCTGGCCTGGTACAAGTGGGACTGCCATATCGATGGGATCAGCGTGCGCGGTTTCACTTATCCGCTACCTGAAAATATTAAATAAAACCCCACAGGAATAGACGGGTGCAGGGTGACGGCCCATGAAACCCAAAGGTCAGTTCAAATCTGGGGCCCAAACGAAAAGCGATCCCCTTTTCTCGTGGCTTAAACACTTTTGAACTCCTCGACAAGCTGCTAGACAAGGGAGGAATTATACTTGAGCCACATTCATTTCTTACAGGAGTGTGAACAGGACTGCACTTCTAATTCTCTCCTTACTCCACCGTCTAGACCCCCTCCTTTCTGCTTACACCCCCCTTTTCTTAGTTTTTCTCCCTCAGAGCTAAAGCGACCGCCACCCTCCTCCTCTTCCCGCGCTTAAGTCAAGTTTTCCAAAACAGCCCGTGTCCCTCACCTTGGAGAAGAAGTTAATACTGTAAGTGATGGTGCGCATGGTGACCGGGTGGCCTCGGATGAAAAAGCCTCCGAAATATATTTTGTTCAGGTTGTGGAGTTTGGCGTGGAGGCAAGCCAGCTGCCCGATGTCATTGCTGATCATGTGAAGCAAGCTTTTAGCCATGTCCTCTTTGGAAAAATCTAAAAGTGGCAGCAAAAAATTGAATGAAAGGGACAATCACACACCCTTGAGGGCTCAAGTTTGAGCAAATCCAAGACTGCTCTGCAGAGTCGGTGAGGTTTGGGGTGTCGTTCTGTTCAACACCTATATTGTCCTTGTTGGCACAAACAAAAGTAAAGGAGGGTGGAAGCTGAGCCCCAGCTTTACAATGAATTCAGCTTTAAGGCAAGCCACATGTTTTTGCGGGTAATCTACACCATGTATCCTGCATCTAGCCCACCTGGCAGTCGGGGCTAGGCCTGGCTCTCCCACTGAAGGCAAATTCTTATAAATCTAAGAGACTGTGGCTGCTACTTGTTTTACGCAGGGACGTACAAACTACAGGCCTTCAGTTGTTACTAGACTTTTCATTCTTAAGTCTCTTCAAGCAAGAACTGACTTCCGGTGACCTTAATGGGGCTTTCAAGGTAAATATTTAAATAATGTCCCCACTTGTTCCACTCAACACATACTTGCTCATGAGCTTCCATGGCCGAGTGGGAATTCAAACTCTGGCCTCCAGAGTCCTAGCCTGTCACTCTATCCACGACCCTACACTGCGTGTGTATGTGTTCTGTGCTGTCAAGTCAGAAACGACTCACAGTGACCCTAACAGGACTTTCCAGGTCACTGAAGTTATCTAAGGAGTGGCTTTACCAGTTCCATGCCCCCTCCAGTCAGTTTCCATGGCTGAGTGGGGATTTGAACCCTGATCTCCAGAGCCCTAGTCCGTCACTCTATCCACTACACCACATTGGAAATCCAAGCTGTAAGGGCAGCGAGGCCACAATTCCCATCATTTTCTCAACAACCACTCCAGAAGAGCAGGATGGGCCAGCAAGGCAGTTACATCACACTTTGAAGGACGGCTGAGCAAGGAGCCACCCCCACTGGCATGCCCGGGAGGGGGGGTGTTCTAGCAGAGGGGGCTGGCCAGGACGGCAAGACCCTATAAAAAGCGGTCTTCCAGGGTTACCTTTGTCTGCTGTGGCCGATTTCCCAAAGCTGCTGGCTATCAGGTTCCCGCTTAGCCCAAGGGTCTGGTAAGCTCCGCCATACACATCCTTCACCAGCATGTCCACGTTGGTGTGCTGCCCCTTCGAAGCCAGATGAAGCAACTCGTCAAACTTCTGAAAGAAAAAACAAACAGGCCCCACCCCGCAAGAGGGCCATCTTGAGCACTTCCAGGGCGACCATTCATGCTTCCTCATTGTTCTGCAAAGTCATAAGAGGGGCCCTGACCTCCTTCCCTCTCCTTCAAGAAGTCAGGGGGTGTTGGTAGAAACAGGGTCAAGCCCATCCCTGGCTGCTCCTAAGTGGAGATTTTTTTTAATTTCATAAGCTTAGGTCACAGCGAAGGAGGTCGCTTGCGTCCGACTGCCCACATCACAGGAACAGAAGTCAATGCTTCCCGCATCAAGAAATAATACAAAGAGCATTCCCAGTTTAGAAAACCAGCTTGGCCCTGAACATGCTAGAGAGTTTCCATCTGTAAGGGTGGGTAAGATTAAAAGGGCATTTCAGCAGTGCACCTTTAGCAACCCTCTGTCTCATTTAGAGTTCCCACGTACCCATCTTATTTTTCTTTTTATGTTTGTTTAAGCTGTTGTTTCAACAGAGTACTGTGAAGCGTATTTCTGTGAGGCTTCATATCAATCCTTTTTTGGACGTGATAGCATCTAGATCTTTCTGCTTTAGCTAATTTGTTTCACAGCTCCTTTGATGCATTTCTGTTTGACGAAAGAGCAGCAGCTGCCATTTCTTGGCATCCTAAATAAATAACTACTATTTTAATTGGGCATCATAAGGAGCACGCAAAGCAGCTTCTCTAACCTTTAGAACCTGCTTCTGTTTTGCATGTTTCCCTGCGTATTGCTGCTCCTGGGCAGGAGGCGGATATGGGAGAAAACTTTACGGAGTACACTCGACAGGCAATCTGGTGGGGAACCCTCTGGCGTGGGACAGCGGAGAGACAAGAGGTCCCGGCTGGGTGCAAGAGGGAGCTTTTTCTCCAGAAACCATAGCTCCAACGTGTGCCTCTTGCTCTAAGCAAAGAATGGCCACCAACATGTCATTCCACTTCTCTAAAGCACATCCTGTCCCCAAAAGAAAGAAAAAAGCATGGCAGTAGGAACATCGCCCAGATAGGATAAAAGAGTACCTTCTGCTATTACCTTGGTTTGTGTCAGCAACGCTCCGAGACCCCAGAATGTTCCGCCGCCGATGGAGCTCCCACCTATCCATTCAAATTTGTCCTCTGTTTCTACCTGTAAGGGATGCAGGCAACACACAACAGACAAGAGTTTGCGGAACTGAACAAGGAGCAAAATCAAGAAGTTGCAGCACCTTTATTTAAAATATTTTTACCCTGCCTTTCTCCTTAAAAGGCCCTGAAGCGGTTTGCAATGATTAAAAGACAATATTTTAAAAGCTAAAAACATTAAGTTTACTATTCTATTCTACATTATTCAGTCACAGACCCAACTTAATAAGCATACAAATATTGAAAAAAGGGATTAAGCATGCTATTAAAAACCATAAATAAAATCAATACTAAAAACACATTTAAAACCAACACAGCAAACTAATTTAACCCTCAAGCCAACCCATTAACCCCCAACACTACCTGCCTGCATCGTTAATCAACACAGATACAACACCCCCCCCCCAAAAAAAGAAAGGCTGCATTTGGCTTTGCTATGTATTTGCCCCCTAGTTACTAGAAGGGCTTCTATGTGAGATATAACTTCAGAATGTAAAGGAGCAGGAAGTTGTTTCCATAAAGCAAACAAGAGGCAAAGGTTCATCCTGTCTTTTTAAAAGAACAGAAAAAACCCCGAGGCATGTTATTTACCAGTTTAAACACCCATCTTCGTTCTGCTGACAGGAACATTTTAATTGCGTGCTCAGAACCGTTCCGCAGATTTCACATACCTTCAATATGGAAACCCCGGAGCCTATATTAACGAGCAAGTAAGGAAAAATGTGCGGGTGGTTCATCTGGAACCGGAACTCCGGATCTGCATCCTTCATGTACACAAACGCCTCGTGAGGGATGTTCTTCAGCACAAAGTTACATCCTTTTATAAGGCAGGTCATGACATCCTCTTTATCTAACCTGCAGAAGGCAAAGAATCATGAGCTGAATTTAAAAAAAAAAGACAACTTTACCAACAGTGTTACTTAAATGTAGAGAACCAGATGGCTCCTTCATCACGAGCACCGATTTCTTAAAACTCAATTGAAAGATACTGTATTCTAATGATCTGAAGTCATGACAAAAGACTTTGCCATTAATTTGGGAGAAGGGCCATGGCTTTGTGAGCAGAAGGTTCCATCCTTGCCTGAAACCCAGGAGAACTGCCATCCCATGCATATAATAAGAAAGCTAGTCCGATGATGTGATCTGGCTTTTAGCCCCTTTCTAACAACTAAAGCATGTTTTTCCTTCTCTTTCTTTCGGGTTGCTTTCAGCTCTGCCATACAATTTCCCCCTTCTCTGCTTTGCAAAGCCATCTGACTTCATTTGTGGTGACATGTTCCATCTTGAGATCTTGCCTTCTCCAGAGCTTTAAAAAGTAGCATTTGGGGACAACAACGGAGTAATTCTAGGACCTACAGAACAAAAATGTTACTTTCTCAAGGTGTAAGCCCAACGGCTAACAGACAACAGCAACATCTCATAAATTTCACAACTTAAGACTTGGTCTCCCCAAATCATATGCTACCTCAAGGTTTTAAATATGTGCCACCATCAGAGAGGCACGTGGCTATTTTACCTGTTTGTAGACCTTTGGTCTCACTGTAACACCCACCCACTGCCACATAGTCCCCTTATTGGAAGAAAGTCAGCCTACAAATAAGTAAACTTACTACCCCGTTTTTCCAACTAATCCACCAAAACCTTCAAGATCCAAGTGGAAACTCTAGAGTCCCAGAGTCCGAAGGTACAGAAAAGCCAGAGTAATTAGTTTATATGACTTCCCACACTGATACATCTGTCTCACGCCTGATTTATTTGCATATGGCGTTGTGGGTTGATGCCAGAGCCCATGCTCAATTCAGTGAGGTTCGCTAGAAACAGCTACACAGAAATCCCATTGATTTCAGCTGCACTCCCTCCCAGCTAAGGTAACAACGATGGAGCAAAATGTGGCCATCTGGATGCTGGACAACAACTCCCATCACACCCACGCAGCACAGCTGAAGGTGAGGAATGATGGGAGATGGAGTGGCAACGACATTTGGACATCCACAGTTTGTCCGCACTTGGGCTGGAGAACTGTAGCCTTACTTGCTTATAGGACAAGGTTTCCAATGCATAATGCTCACCTTAGATTCAGTGGCAACGGGTCAATTGCTAATCACGATATTTCAAAGAATACACAGATGATATCTAGATGCACACAAATAATTTGAATGTGCCTCCCGACGCAACTGGCTTCCTTTGTTCTGTCCTGAGGCTGCCATTCTTAACATGGATCAAAGCACGCCCCATCAAGACTAATAATTCTCCACATGAGGCTCACTTCTTCGTGGTTCAACTTACTTTAATCCCAGCTTCTTCTCAATAAGGTCTTTGAATTTATAGGCACCACCCCCTGTGGCTTTGATCACTTTGGTTTCCGTGTTGACAAGATGATCTTTGATGAAATCCAAACAGGTTTCGATATAGGTGTTCTCAAATTTAATGAAATGCAGCCGAGCTGTTATCTCTTCCTGAACTGTGATTTCGTACGGCGATTCATGTTCTCCATCCTTCAGGAACAGAAACGACAAGGAGCTCAAGAAAACAAACCTACAAAGTCTTTTAAAAAAACCCCACTTTCTTGCCAAAACTTTTCTCCACTAGGAGGAAAATTAAAACTAACTTAGAGATAATTTTTTTAATTTGCAGCAAAGTGGCACCTAAGCACTGCAACAGTGCATTTGCTATCACAGTAATCACAAATTCATCTCCACATTAAGCCTGTTGGTTTCGGTATCTGACTACAGAGCCAGAGGTTGATAGTTTGATTTTCCTGCAGGGTGCCTCCTGCGAGAAGAGCCAGCCTATGTAGCCTTGGGCAAACTTCACAGTCCCAGGGTGACCCCTGGAGGAAGGGAATGGGAAACCACTTCTGAGTACTTTCTCCTTGGAAATCTTTGAAAAGGGTCACCATAAGTCAGAATTGACTTGACAGCACATGGTTATTTTGAGCCTCTTCCTACAAACCATAAATTAAGACATGCAAATTAATAAGAATGAACCTACCTTTCCTGATTGATCCAAAGACCGCACCCTTGCCACTTTGTGTTGTACTGTTGAATAATAAGCCAGCTTGGCCAAGGACCCACCTGTAAAGATAAAATACAAAAGGTCTAAGCCTGGCTTAGTCCACAGGATCACTGATGGAAGGAGGAGTGATCTTTTACAGGTGGAACAAGATAAGTTGATCTGTCATCCATCACAGGCAGGCACACAAAACAATCTACTGTGAAATGCACAAGGAAGCAGACTGCTTGACAATGAAATGTATTCAGGTATAGTTCTGATAATTATTTCCCCATCTGTGTTTCTTGATTTGGGTTTTATAAACCTTTCCACCTGTGCAACTTCTGTTTTACTGTTATTTTATTGTTATCAGTCAAATGCTGAGCAATCACTGGAAACATGATCACCAGGGGACAATGGGTAACACTTCCTGCCTAGTTATGCAGACACAGTAAATATTATCTGTTACATACTGAGTTTGTATATCAGCGACTGATTACATCTATGGTGATTTCTTAACTTGAGGCAATCTGTCTCTATAAGTTACTCCATTTGTGTAGCTACGCAAGAGGACTCTGGCCGACTGCTCATCCCACCTACGCTCTGAACTGCTTCAGTATGCACACAGAGTGCGATGAGCTGCTTAATGAAACTATAGACCATCAAGGTATTTCAAAGCCTAGAAGCCACTGCACTGTTGCCATCCTAAATTATTTTATGACAACTTTTGAACTGCTTGTATAATTGTTTACATTGTGACTAGAAAACTATAAGCAGAACATTCAACAGGAACATTCACACAATCTTGTCAAGTACAAAACGATGGTTGGCCGCTTTGGAACGGATTTCATACCTACACCCCTCTGCACTAGCAATTTATTCTACTCATTTGTGGAAAGGAAGGAAGTGAGACAAGGGAGTTGCAGAGAAAGGGGGAAAAAGAGGTGGCCTGTCCATTTTAGCCAATTCACCTACAGTATATACTTTCCCTTACAATAGAATGTGGCCCTAAGCCAGAAACATCTTCCGGACAAGTGACTTCAGATAACATCCACATTCATACACTTAGCAGAACAAAAGGGTATTGTCTAACCAGATTTAGATACATCTCAGCCCCTCTGATTTAAGTCAGAGAAAGTAAATTCTGTGCTGAGCTAGAATATCATCAGTACATCCAACAGGAGATGATAAGAAGCATTCACTTCCAAGCTCCAACTGACTGGAGTTTGTTATGATGCTCCTGACTTTGGCTTTGACTTCCCCGGAACCAGCAACGTAACAAACCAGATTGCTAATCCTGCTTCTCTTTCAGTTTTGTTTTTCTGAAGTCAACATCATGTTGAGCAACTGTTTTGATAGAAAGGCTTGGCACAAATTACATAAATGCATCTTTTGGAATTTAAGCCCCACCACAGTACAAAGCAGGTTCAGAAAGGCCTTGACAGGATGCTATTAATACTATTATTCTATCCCACCCATGTCCGAATAATTTAGCCTGCTATATCCTGTTCTCACACCTGATGCCTAGAATAACCCTACTGAATTGTTGGAGGGCACTCGCTTTGCTTTGTGCCGGCCTGTGCAAGCTTTTAACAGGCTACCCATGGAACTGTGGAATTAAAATAAAGGAAGCTAAACACTTAACCTGAAGCACAAATAGAAAAAAAAAATCATACTTGGAAGGGCAGGGCCGAGATTTCTCCCTCAGAGCTAAAGCGGCCACCCCACTCCTCATCATTTTCCCGAGCTTGGGAATTTCTACCAATTTCACCTGAAATTTTGCAAATATGTAAACAGGGAAAGCAACTGAGTGGAACATTAATACAATAGCTGAATGAAAATCCCAATCTCCAGATGCTCTAGTTTTGTTTTTATCTGTATTTTCCCTTGTCTCTAAGGCGGAAACAAGTACAACAAGTTCAGTACAACTCATTCAGTGATGCTTTTTCTATATGTTTGTTCATTCATTTAAATGAATCAGCCTAAATTTATTCTGCAATACTAGTCTGTAACTGGAGGCACAATAATTATTAGAGTAAAGCCCTGTGCGTAACCAACTGGTTTTTAACTGGTAAAATCTTTTTATTCTTCTCAGTCGTGCCTCAGAATGGGTCTGAACACTCACTGAAGGATGCTCTTCAGTCTGAGGTTTAAAGCTAATCCCTTCTGTTAATTCGACTCTGGCCTCATGAGGAGACAGCATGTTTCAGCATTAACCCACATTTCAGGGCAATGTATTAATGCTTTGAAAAACCAAACCTCCTTTGTTCCTTTGGGAAGAATCCGGCCTCTTCTGTCAACAAGAGGAAAGGATGTGTCATCAAAAGCTCTTAAACCAAATGCTCTTGTTTTAATTACACTCTGCGTGGAGCAGTGCTGGGCCTTAATTGCAAAATATTTCAGCCCAGTGCCTGACCTTTCAGTTTTATAGCTGGATAAAAATATTTGGGGGGGGGGATCTCCTTGCAGGAAGATGCCAACAGAATAAAAACTCCAATGAGAATACAAGGAAAGTACAATTTCAGTTTTGAACATAGCTTCTGTAAAACCTGGATGAAGGTGTTGCCTGTAGAGAAGGTTTTCGTCTAGGCAACTCACCACCCGGCTTCCTAAACACAGGTTGCAGGTCCTCTCAGCTGCATCAAAACAACATCAGATTATTTAGTTTCTATTAATTCCATCCGATATTGCTGTGAGGGCCTTCTGCTTCCTGGTTCATGTCTCACAGTTTATCATCATGGATGTCCACAGAAGGCCATCCCCTGGATCATTTGTTTCCAGAAACTCAGTGATAGCCAAAAAGACAGAGCATCTTGTTTTTGTTTAGCAAGCCTGAAATCGTTCCTAACCCCCCCACCTTGTTCATGCAAGCAAAGAAGGGGGGGGGGAGAGAAATCAGGAACAATCCAGGATGTGATTAAGAATGCAGATTAGTTCTTTTATGTTTTACTTCTTCCCATGACAGAGGTCTGAAGCGTTTCCAGGACTGGACTGCATTCATTCCTCAGTACCCCTTCCTTGGGTGGGTGGGTGTCCCATTTACACCCCATAAACAGCCCCCCACCCCTCAATTTGGACCAAACCCCCTTCAAATTACTCCCTAAACAGAGACGTAACACCTTAGCCTTGGAACTGCAATTATAAAAGAGATTATAAGGGACGTAACACTGCCTTATGGAGGGGAGTTGACCCCCCCCCATGTATTCAAACCCCCCTCACAAAACCTTCATGCTCTTTTCTGTCTCCCACCCACCCACCTCTCTGAATGGGGCTCCAACCCTTTAAAATCATCCCCATCAGAGAAACCTGAAGCCTTTCCCAGGATTGGCCTGCTTTTCCTCCTCCCCATGGCTTGGAGGGAAGGGGTCCCACTTGCACCCCATGGGCACCCCTTTTCCCCCTTCCTTCCCCCCCCCAATTTGAGCCAAACCCCTTCAAATTTCTCTCCTCACAGGGGAACCTAAGCCCCCCTTCCTTCTTTCCAAGACTGGACTCCATTTATTCCCTGAACACCCTCTTTCAGTGGAGGGGTGCCCTATGTATTCACACACCCCTGAGCCCCCTAAATGAAGCCCCCCCAAAAAAGAGCTGGGGCATTTCTCCTTCATGCCTTATTCTGGAGGGTGGGGGTCTCCTTTTCCCACCCCACCTGCTTTTACCTCCACCCCAATTATACCTATAATTAAATGCAACCCCTCCCCCCATATAGGTTTCCTGAGGAAACCTTGTTTATATCACCCCCCCTCCCCTGGCCCCCCTCCGGTTTCTGACGGAACTCTGGGCTTTGTAGTCTTCCAACCCGCCCCTGCTGAGTCTGAGGCGGGTTGGGGGACTACGCTTCCCGTCGGGCACAGCGCCGCCGGCCCCGCCGCGGGGCACGACGGGAGTTGGCGTTCGCCGGCCCCTCCGCGGCCACACGGGCGGATGGGAGCGGGGACTCCATTTCCCGGCGAGCCCCGCGCGGCCCCGCCGCCGCCGCCGCTTTCCCTCCCCGAGGAGCCCGTTGGGGGGCTGCCTGCCTGCCTGCGAGGGCGGCGTCGGCTCCGGCCTCCCCCTCACCGATGTCGATGGCGAAGCGCTTGGCGTTCTCCAGGTTGCGGAAGATCTCGTCCGGCGGGAGGACGATGCTCTTGTCCAGGCGGCCGCTGACGGCGACGCCGCTGCCGCTGCTTGTCCCGCCTCGCCCGCCCCGGTCCGCCATTTTGGACGCATCGACCCAGCTTCGCCGTGCCCCCGGCCTCGTTAGGCATGCAAATTTATGCGCATACGGTTTGCGTGCTGAGGAGGTGGGCGGGGCCAGCCATTCAGCCCCGCCCCCCAGGAGGAGGAGGAGGAAGGGAAGGGAAAGACCCCGCCTTGATCCGGTTTTATTTGTGGGCTTTTTGAGTGGGGGGGGTAGGGCTTCAATCCGGATTCACTCCGGATCCGAAAAATCAAAACAGCTGTATTTCTAAAAAATGTTTCAATCTCTGCACTGATAGGTGTCTCTCTGCAGGGCAGCCCTTCAGATTTGTTGGTGTCCTGTTTAGAGAGGGTGCCTCCACTGATATGACTGACAGGGTGTATATAAATTTTTATTGATTGCTATGAGAACTAGAGAGAAACTGTTGCAATCACCTTGAAAGAAGGATTCATATAGGAGGATTTTTTTATGTTCTGCCTTTTTATAATCTTGCTGATCTGCGACGGTAACACAGAATGATGAAGATGAAAAATGTTTCAGTGTCATTTAATTTTTTAAATTTTTTTTGGTTTGGTTCATTAATTGTTTAATATGTGTGTGAGAGAGTGTATATTACGTATGCATGCAAGAATTTAATTAACATTAAAATTAAATATATGCATTTAATTACACACATACAATAATATAGGTCTATAATTAAATTTATATGTATACATATGTGTGTGTGTGTGTATACACACACACCCCTCGATCAATAGATGCACATGGAATCTGGAGGCACAGGAAACAGGAAAGAGCTTTCCCCCCCCTGCATATCCGAAGCACCGCAGTGCAATTAATATGATGCAACATTAATATAATAAAGCATAGATAGGTAGAGAGCTGCATAATTTGACACACCTAGTTTCAGGAGTTTGCCTAGTAAATGCTTGTAAATTTGCCGAAAGCAGGGAGCAAGCTTGCCAACATTTAAACAGGTTTGAATGGGTTTGTGCCAGGTATTTTAGAATTTCTCTCTCTCCCCCAAAAGAAAAAGTAAATAAAAGGAGTGAATCTTTTTTCTACCCCATCCAATTTCACAGCCTCAGGCACAATCTGATTTGGAAGTTTGCTTTGGGTCACTCTGGGAACCGAACCTGGTTGGATCAGTTCAGCTGAGACCCCCATACAGACCAGTCTGAATGGTGGCAGTTTGGTTAGTAATTTGATGCATCGCCTGAGAAGGGAAATAACAAGGGAGAGCAAAAATCGAGAAAAGCCACTCAAAAGGGTCACCTGTTGATAGGGACGGTGTACCAGGATGCGAAGGCTGGAGATCCGGTCTGTAAACGCAAGGTGGCAGCACACCGAAGGGACAGGTCCTTTTATCCGGGAACAGGCTGGGGGCGTTGGGAGTCCATGAAAGCCACCTTCCTTATATAGTGGTAACACATTTCAGTGTGGAAAAGCAGTGTGGCTCTGTTTTGTTGTGTACCACACCACCTAACTGTGAAGGACACCCCTCCGTCCTTGACATGGATCATCTACTTTGTAGCTTGGGTCTTGGGCACTTCCGCGATAGCGTCCAAAGCGTTAGGATGATGCCCGGAAGGTTGGCAGAATGCAGCCTCTAATGTAGAATTCTACTTGCTTCGTACTTGGAGGTGTGTGAGAGCAACAACTTGCTGTTCCTAAACTTCAGAAGTCTGGGAAATGGACCTACGGTATGTGTCAGGTAATCTGGGCGGCATTTATGAGATTAAGGCATAAAGGATCTGGCGTTTACGTGTAACATTAAACTTGGCTAATGGGAAACAGCCCTCGTATCTAGTGCAAACATGTGCAAAGTTTGAACATTGAGCCCTTTTGAGTCGTACGGAATCAGATCAAAAAGCAAAATGAAGGCTATGCATATTTCCTTACACGTGCTGATGTAATCCACTTAATACCAAAGGATTCACGGGATACATTTAGGTAAGCCATTTATTATGATGATGGTGGTGGTGGTGTTTTCCAATAATTGTGCAAAGGATGTATGTAGAAAAAAAAAAACCCATAGCGCCCAGCAGTCTACAGAGTTTGTGTATTATACATAATACCTTCATCGCAGTAAACCGTAAACATTTAGCAGCCATATTACAATTATGATATCGCTGGCATTTCATAGAATGTTCAGGTTTTTCTTTTTTTTAAAAAAAAATCACTTTTTTGGCATCCTGTAAGGATAGGAAACCATCTCCATGGTTCACAACATGTTCATGGAACATTTCAACCACAATACGTGAATACACCCTATAAATATTATAGAACGTCCTTACGGCCAAGATAGAAATGGGCTGTATTTTTTCAAAAGGGCCTGTCCCTCACAGAACTTAGAATCTTCTAAAACCCTTGAGAGCTGCAGCTTAAGTCAGGATGCTGAACATTTGCACTCTCCTAATGTTGTTGCTAGTGTGCGCATGCGCCTCGTGTGTAGAGGGGTGCACGTCTTCTGGAGAGAGGGGAACCACCAAGCCTTTTTGAAAAATCCAGTCAGCCCGGAAAGCTTCATAGAAGTTACTGCTTTGCATTCAAGCGAACAAACCTAACGCCACCCTCACACAATCCCCACCCACCTAGCTTATCCTCTCATAAAAATAAAACCTCATTGAGATTTAAAAATGATATTTCCCCTTCCTGTTGGAAGAACAATGTAGAAACCTCCTTGTGCAAGAATGACTCCAGTCCATTCTATTAGAATGTGTCCCCCCCCACATCCTCCAGAAAACAAGAGAGAACTCAGTTTTTTCACTATGATATTACATTAAAGCACATAATATGATAATCTCCCCAACTAATTCTGGGTCTGGAGAGGCTGATTCTTCTCAAATAAATTGTATGAAACCCAGCTTTGACAGGGAGCAAAGTGGCTGTAATGTACTTGTCTGGATAGTTCTGTTCTGGAAGAAAGGTAAAGGGGAAGCTGATGGGTCATCATCTTAGAATTGCAGCGCAGGAAGGGACCCCGTGAATCATGGAGTCCAGCCTCCAGCAAGGAGGCCCAGTGGGGGGAATCGAACTCCCAACCTCTGGCTCCACAGCCACAGACCTCAACCACTGAGCTCTCCAGCCGTTCATTGCCCTTGATGGCCGGCACCCAAGACCTCTGGATGTGTCTTAAGAGCTTGGTCTGTACATCAAGAGTTTCTTGAAAGTGTGGTCAAGAACTGGTGAATTTCCTATAATCCTGCACAAAGCTTGCAGTAGAAGAGATTATTCCTGCAAAAGAGAGAGAGAGAGAGAGAGAAGCGATTTAGTGATACAATGATGAAGCGGCAGTTGGCATACAGTGAGGCGCAATAGCTTTTGAACCAGGCAACAGGTGAAATACGATTTAATAGACCTGCCTCAGAAGATCTAGGAACTCTCGGTAAAAAACTGAGGGCCCTCTCACACGACGGTGCGGTCGTCTTTGTCAGCCAAATGCTCTATTTCCATTCATGCTAAGCCGACTGAGGTATACTGTGCAGACGGAGACGATGCAGCCGGAGTAGCACTTACGTTGCATTTTAGGGAGTCAAACTCCGTTGCCAGCATTTCAAGCTTCTCTGCTTGGACAAGCTGTCACTGCTGGAATTCCTTCTCAAAGAGACGTTTCGGTGGCTTGGTGTCGTAGCTTGGCCTTCTGTGACTGCGGATCCAGAGGAGAGAAAACAGAATTTTATTTATTCATTTTCTTGCTTTCAGGATGCTTGGTTCTCTCTTCCCAAGTCCGGACCCACCCATTCTGAGCACTTACCCCTCGTTTTTTCCCCCCTTTGGCCGAGAAGACAGCGTAACGCCGCAACCCCTGGGCTACTGTGATTCAGCCTCCTCAAACAAAGCCCCCAGCGCCTGGCTTTCCGATGTGTGGCGTGGACGCCACTGGGCTTCTATTTATAACCCAGAAGCTGTGTACAAAGTTCTGTGAGTTTCCCACACTTTCCGACCAATCACGACCGGTCTTTGGGAAAAAATCAAGGAGGCATCTATTGTAGGGCAGTAAATTGAGTGTGAAGAATTGCCTAGGGAGAGTTCGGAGTCACAATGCAAGGAATGGCAAGGAGCAGGTGGACGGGGCAACGTGGGTCACCCAGGGGAGGGTGGGGGGACACGGCTTTGAGAATAATCAGGCAGGAACGTGGGAAAAGCCTGGCATCTATTATCAAACAGGAGCCTCTAGGAATTCAATATCTCCATATGGTGGCTTCCTTCCCTCCCCAGCTGCAGAAAAATTATTGGCGTGGCCAACACCGAAACTGAGTCTTGCTGAAGTCCCAAGGGGGGTCCTTTGGAAAAGGTGTAAAGGGGGCTGAAAAAGAGAGGAAGACATTTTGTTGATTTTTTTTCTTCAAAAAACACATTTGTATTACATCAGTATATTGATCAGTGGCTGGCCAGATAGCAGTGGGTTTAGGTCCCTGGCTGCAGAGCCAGAGGTTGGGAGTTTGATTCCCCCACTGGGCCTCCTGGGAGAAGAGCCAGCCTTGGTAGCCTTGGTCCAGCTGCACACAGTCCCAGGGCTCCCCCTAGAGGAAGGGAAGGGGAAAGGCACTTCTGAGTCTTCTCTGTTTCTTTGAAAGAAAAGGTTGCCGTAACTCAGAACTAACTTGACGGCACATGCTCTGGAGCAGTATATAATCAGCACACTTTATAATGAGCGCATACCGCAGATATAAATCCAGAGATGCTCTCCCGCCCTTAAAAAAAGCATGCTCTTCCTATGTTCAAGTTCTCTTGAACAGTCCCTGCTGAGTGCTCACCAGATGGCATGAAAAGCACACATAGGTTGTTTCCAGAGCAACCCCCAAGAATAGGGCATGGTGTGGGAAACAGGGAAGATTTGCGGCTTCGCGTTTTCTCCGATGAATGGGGGATCAGGTACTCCTGCCCTGAGCAGCAACCCCCATTTATGGTCGGCAGGGGGGGGGGAGAGAGAGATAAATACAGTAACTTCTCTGCTTTTTCCAAGCCCTTCTGCTCTCCCTCTTTTCATGCATGGTTTCATTCCTCAAAGCAAAACCATCGGTTCTCCTTTTGGATTGTTAATCCTTCCTAAGACGGAGTGCCTCGGAGTTAAGCTTGACTTCAGAAGCAAGATTTTTTTTTTTAATGAGGAACTGGGTCATGATCCCTTTCCGGGAACGGATGACGGATCTGTCCACGGCCCGTGGCATTGGGTGGAATTTATGCCACCGGTTGGCTTAGGAAGTTCCCTGGGATCGAAGGGGTCTTGCCGTTTTTAAAAGTAAAAACATGAAAAGCAGCAACGATAACCCTAGAAAGAGATGGCACCAACCGATCATATAAACCCGGAGCGAACGGAAGAAAAGGGCGTGGAAAGGTGGTTGGTGACGGTCAGTGTGGAAAGCCTTCCCAAAAAGCAATGTCTTTAATTGCTTCCTAAACATCAACAGGGAGGGGGCTGGGTGGAGCACCTCCGGAAGGCAGTTCCATTAAAGTCGGAGCCACCACAAAGAAGGCCCTACCTCTTGTAGAGGATTTATGGGGTGGCCATGATGATCTTGTGAGGTGGATGACATAAAGGAAAGACGCTCTGACAAGTAACATGGGCCCAAACCTTGGAGAGCTTCGAATGTGAGTGTCGGAACCTTGAACCTTGAATAATTGGGTTCGGGCCCTTTCCAAACCTATCATACGGTGCTTAAAAATGTAAATCAGTCTCTTTTGTCTTAGATGAGGTCATTCCAGCTGGCATGGGAATGAAGGCCCTTTTAGTCCTTTAAATAGCTGTTGTGTTCTTTATCATCTCAGCTTTAAATATGTTCTGATATTCATTTGGTTTTTTTAAAATAACTGTTTTTTTTTTAAACTGTTTTCAAAAAAACAGTTATTAGCGATGACTATTTACAGTTGTTTAGGACTGCAAAGCTCAGTGGTTTTGGTATCTGGCTGAGGAGCCAGAGGTTGGGTGCTTCCTGGGGGGGGGGAAAGCCAGCCTGTGTAGCCTTGGGCAAGCTGCACAGTCCCAGAGCCCCCCCCCCCCCAGCACATGGGAATGGTAAACCACTTCTGAGTAGTCTCTATCTGGAAAATCCTGAAATGGGCTGCCATAAATCCAGATAGAGAAGACTTAGAAGTGTTTTACCCTTCCCTTCCTCTGGGGGCACTGTTGGACAGTGCAGCTTGCCCAAGGCTATCGAGGCTGGCTTTTCTCCCAGGAGGCACCGTGTGGGGGAATCAAACTCTTAACCTCTACTGAACACACTGAGCTATCCAGCCAGCTCAAGGTTTTCAATGCATATGAAATATTTCAGGGGTGCTTTTACCATTACCACCTCCGAGTGTTTCCATAGCTGTGCAGGAATTTGAACCCAGACCTTTTTGTGTCCTAGTCCATATAGTGGCTCTTGTTTCTCGCTTCGCTTCCATAAATGTCACCCTGATTATTGAAAATATCAACTGCATGGAAAGGAGAGGGGAAGAAAAAAAAATATGAATTGAATTGAGGATGGGTTCCCCTCCTTACCCCATTGAGATTTTCAGACTTTTATGCTCACACAAATTGCAAAAGGTGTCTCACGCCTGGGATCTGGCGACCAAAAAAAAAAAAAAAAACCCGTCGCATTCCCAGGGCATGGAAAGGGCGCTGGGTTAATGCTGATGGATGTATACGGGTCCCTGGGAACGCAAAACGCTCCAGATGGTCTCTCAGGCTGGTAACTGCAAAGGGAAGTGGGCTTTAAAGCTGGGCACGCTTTTTTTGTCCTCCCGGTGAATGTCATCAATGGGCGAGAAAGTGTGGGAAACCCTGAGAAACCCCACCCCAGATGCTGGGGTTAATAGGGGTATTGTGGGAAGGAGTCTCCTTGAGAACTGGGATCAACATACCAGAAAAGGGAGGTGGAAAAGCCGGAATGGATGAGATAGCATGGAATGGAAGAGACCCTATGGATTGTCAAGGAAGCCACAGAAGGGAACCGAACTCTGAATTGCACAGACACGGCAAATCTTCTGGAAAACGGACATGTTGTAGCACATATTCCTCTCAGGGAATGGGAAATGGACTATGGGCTCAGCTGACTTATTTAGTTCTACGTAAGTGTAGAATTTGATGGTGAAGCAAGACAGGAAACCATGTCATGCTGAGTCTGACCAGTAGAGGGCAGTGGCTCTGACAGTGCCAGGCCAGTGAATCCGTGCGGGGTTTCGTTCCGACCTTTAGAGTAGCCCTGGGTCCAGTTTGAACTTCAAAGAAACTCTGGATTTCTGTTTAATTGAGTTCTGGGTTTTAGTTTGAACTCTCAAGGAGCTATGCAAGGTACTGAATCCTGTCCACCCTCCGAAGAGCTTCAGCATTTGAGATCCATCCTTTAAAGTTTGGATTAAAACCCAGCATGGATTCACTCTCCCCACAGCGTGGGAAACGCCACCATTCATTGTCAACCACCCATCTCGTTAAATATTGCAAACACTGATTTTAAAAAAAAATCAGTTCCTTTGATGTGGATTCCTGCACTGAGCAGGGGGTTGGACTTGATGGCCTCCGAGGTCCCCTTCCAACTCCATCATTCTAAGATTCTATGAAATATCTGGGGTGCAGGCGTTCAGGATATGTGGTTATGTATTGACTGCCTTCTGAGATTTAGAGTTAACCAAAACAAACAAACGCCAGATGGAAAGATTGCAGTTTTGGAACAGAATTCTCAAGTCTGTTTAATGGATCCCAGTATTTTTTACTTTTTTTTTTTTTTTTGCTAAAATCCAAAAAAACAAGAGGGAGATACAAGGATGACATGCTTATGTACTGTGCTCCATTCCAGGTTTTGCACCTTCCTGGATAATCCCTAACCCTGTCTGGGAAGAAAAACCTCTCAGAAAGGAGGGTAAGAGGGTGCCCTCCAGATTTAAAGTCAATCGTAGTTCTGGCAGGGGACCTGTGTTATTTGGAAATGTTTTTAAAACAGTGAACAATTTCAGTCCCCATCAATCTGCAAGGGATGTCATTTTGCGCCTTGGGGTCTCAAAGTAAGTAACTTTTCTTCAAGGATCATGTGCCGTACGGAGCGATTCGATAAGGCATTGGCCCCTTTTTCTCTCTCCAAACCCCTGGTCCGACAAAATTCATGCACGATCTAAAAGGTTCTCAGGTGCAAAGAACAAGCGGACCCATGTATAGTTTTTTAAATGATGGGATGGATGGCACGTGGTTAGAACCCACCCAGATTCAGACCACAGGCTGCTCCAGGAGCCAGAGCATCATCTTAGCGCTGCCAGGAGCCATGATGTATTTCTTATTTTGAACCCTACCTTTTCAAGATCAGTTTGTGATTTGTTATACAGTCGAAGTCTCTCCGTCTGGTCACCTCTGGCCTGTGTGAAAGGGAATGCTAGTGAGAGGCAGTAGGGTATAGTGGAGAGAGTGATGGACTGGGACTCAGGAGACCCGGGTTCAAAGCCCCACTGAGCCTGGGGAACTCCCTGGAGCCTGGCTCTGGTAGTAACCAGTCCTTCCACATCTCATAGGTCTTAAAATTCATCTTTGCTGTCCTTCCGCAAGCAGGGGAAGGCCTTTGCCTTCAGACAAGCCTCACCTCCGTGTCCTCTTTCTAGATAGATTGTTATGCCTCACTGCTTTGACTGTGTGTTTTAGCATGGTTTGTGTTTCCTAATTCCCAGAGTGGTTTGTGTTTGTTCCTTTTTCAGATTTTGATAGTTCGTGCTTTTTAGCTTTAAATATTTGCCTTTTAAGGATGTACGCCACCTTTGTGTTTGTGTGTGTGTGTGAGTGAGAGAGAGAGAGAGAGAGAATGAGGATCTGTTAATTGCCATGCTTTTCCAATCAGATCATGTATCAACTGCTTGGGTGTCACACACTCTTTCACTGAGATCGCTCTTAAAACATCCCATAATATAAAGGACGGAAAAGCAAATCTTTGAGGTTGAACTTCACTTCTCTTTTGCCTGGCTCCGGTTTTCCACAACGCCTAGGAACCTACAAATGGACGTTTCCTAATATACCTCCCACACACATACACAAAATCATGTGCTCACGTGTACACAGCCACTAACCCTGGAGGTTCTGTTTAGCTCTCAGGACATTCAACTGCAAAGCATTCTCTCCCGTGAATTTCTCTGATACCCACTTTCAGAGCCACCTGAATCCATGGCCAGCACCACATCTTGTGGCAATGAGTTCCACAGGGTAATACACTTGTGGACAGAGCTACATTCTTAAGCTAGAAACCTACTGCTCGTCACTTCCCATGGCTTAATGGGAGAGCCATCCTTGGCCTTTGCTTGTTCTTAAACCATGAATGGCCCCTCTCTCCTGGTGTCCCTTTGCAGTGGGTCATCTTAATTTTGGATTTCGTTTAGGCATCTGGCTGCAGAGCCAGAGGCTGGGAGTTCGAATTCCCCTACTGGGCCTCCTTGACAGGGGGGTGGACTGGATGATCCAGAGGGTCCCTTCCAGCTCTGCAGTTCTAAAATGATGATGATCTAATCTGCAAGCCAGCATGACTAGCAGGGGTGTTTGTGTATGTATGCAATCACACACACAACCCTTGGTTGTTCCTAGCAAGTTCATAACAGAGGTGAGATTTGAACTCTGGGTCATCAGAAACTTCTTTACCTAGTTGTTGTATATCTGAAAGGAAAGATAATTTCACAGACAAACACACACATATACAAAAGCTTCTTTTAATCTCCTTTAATTGACTTTTCTATCAAAGACTTTCAACTCATACGCACACGATACCACGTGACTTTATAAAAGCATTCCAAATCATTCACCTTTGGAAAAATATTTGTATATATACATGTACATACAATACTTCCTCCTTATAAAAGATACATAAATCCATATTCCTTTACAAAAGGCATCTGATTTATCTCTCAAAACAAGAGAAACATACACACAGATAAAGCAAAACCTAACAGAAATGTTCTCTAGAGTTTTCTCACTGATGATACAGCTAATTCTGGAGAAAATGAACCCAAGAAGTGAAAGATATCAAGTTTTGTTACTTATCTGCTTTTGAGACCTCGTTTACCATTTCCACCCCCCAAGTAAGTTTCTGTGACTAAGTGGGGATTTGAACCCGGGTCTCCCGAGCCATCGTCTGACAATGGCTCTCAAAAAGGGCGACGGCTTTGACCATTTGGGGATCCACCCCTCTCTGTGAATCGAAGCATCACGTCCAGGCTGCCTCTTTAAGCAGACAAGGGCTGATGATGTAAAAAGCCTTCGGCAATAAGAAAGTTAAAACCTCAATTTTTCCCCGAATTAAGTGCATTGCACAATAAGACCTGTGGCTTAGATGCATTCCCCCCCCCCCCTGAGAAAAAGAAAGAGAGGGACAGGCGGACTAAATATTTTGATGCAATCTATGGCTTCCCCTCTGAATGCCGCCACAAACAGGGCCGGCCTCGTTCATTCGTTCAGCAGATGCTGTTGAAGTCTTCGGCCGTGGCCTCCGATTTCGTAGCGAGCCACGCAACCCTTCACTATGAAGGAAGACAACGCGGTGCAGTACATTAAGCACTCCGTTGTGCTACATGAAAACACAACAAACAAACAACGCAACCAAAACACACCTTCTCTCCCTCCCCCCCCCCCGTTTTGGAAACACAATATTTCCTACTTTTTAAAGAGGGACGGTTGAAAATCAAAGATCCCTCTAGGTCTGAGCATTCCCAATTTTTGCAAACAGAGAAGTGTCCGGGAAAGTCCTTCTGTGTCTCTACCACGGTCTCCAGAGGGTAGCGGAGACACCTGGCGGGGTCTTGTTGGCCAGCGGTTTCTTCGACCGGGGGCAAGGGGACGCGGGCGGGGGTCCCTGGGCCGTGGCCGTCGGGCGCGTGGCATCTGCAAGTGCGTGGACTTTGCAGAAATGTTTGATCAGCTGCGTTTGGGTTTCTCTCTTGGGTCCGCACAAGGACAAGAAGTAGAGTGCCTCTCTTAGACAACGCAGGTAGCCGGTGTTGAAGTCCAGTTCTGGATTATTGAGGCCAAAAGCTAGCAAGGAACAAAAGAGAAACACATCAGTTTAGAGGCAAGACTCTAGGATGGCCGATCTCCCACCTCCGATTGCATGAACATAACCTCATGAAACAGGCCACGGAGACAGGGAGAGAAGCGGTCACGCTTTGCGGCTATAATGGAGCTCTTTAATGCCGATCTAACCATGTCAAGGAACTATTTGACACACATGTATTGCTAAGCAGCTGGCTGCAAGTCAGCTGGCCTTTCCTTCCCCCAAAAAATATAGCCACACGATCTGGGAATGTGGTCCCTCCTTCATCCTTATTTCAAGGTGTGCACCGAACCCAAATACTGTAATTTGTACACACAGGGCCTTAGACCTTGACTTGTGGGAAACCTGAGTCAACCCTGTTGCTGCTTCAAATAACTGACCACCCCTTCTAAAATATCATCATCACCATCTCCTGTCCAGGAAGCCCAGCGGGGAATCGAACTCCCAGCCTCTCGCACTGCAGCTAGAGACTTCCACCACCTTTCCATATTCATAGCACTTCAGCTGCTTGCCCCATTTAAGCCTGCCTCTTCAGGTTTACCTACAAAAATGTGGTGGACTACAACTCTCATCATTTCTAGGGGGCCACACAAACTAGGGGAACGCTGGGCATTGTAGTCCCCTCTCCAAAGAAAGAAAGAAAGAAAGAAAGAAAGAAAGAAAGAAAGAAAGAAAGAAAGAAAGAAAGAAAGAAAGAAAGAAAGAAAGAAAGAAAGAAAGAGGAGCAAGCCACATTTAAGCTTAGGTTGGCAAACCCCTTCGGCACTCACCGTAGCCCTCCATCTGGCGCTGCTGCTTCAGATAACTGACAGCCACTTCTAAAATATCTGCCTTTTCCAGCTTGGAGTTTGGCTGGTGGCGTTGGAACTCCCTCTCCAGTAAGACCTTGAGCTGCTCGATGCTGCTGTTGATGCGGTCCCGGCGCATTTTCTCCACCACCGGCTTCCTTAGCTGCCAAGGGGAAAGAAAAGGGGAGGCTTTCAAACCTTTGCAGATGTGGATGCGTGCATTCGAACTCGGAGGCCCCCCCCCCCAGTGGAGCCCTGGGTGCACAAATACATTCTACCCATCATCGCCTCTCATCTTATGGCCTCAGGACAGCAGCGATCTCAACAGTGGACTTTGGACCACCCCCTCCCACGTCTGAAACCTAATGCCATTCTAAGGGACATGCACACCCCTGCACCCGTTGTAGGAAAACAATGAGGGGGTCTCATTCCAGAAGCTAAGTGAGTCCTGGATTGAGAAGCTTCCAGATACAATACCAAGGGTCTCCAGGCAGATCTTAAAAACAACAACAACAACAACACACCCCTTCTGAAATTCTGTAGCTATCTGTTCCATCACTGCCTGTTTTATTGCTTGGTTTAGGACAATGAGGACTAGAAACTTGGGTTTATTTTTCAGCAAAAAGAAACCGTTCACTGGTAGAGCCCACACCTTCCAGGCAGAGGCTTCTAAGTCCAGTCCCCAGGCAGGGGTTAAGAAAGCACCCATCCTGCTGATGCCATCATCATCTTAGAACTACAGAGCTGGAAGGGACCCTAAGGATCATCCAGTCTAGCCCCTGTCAAGGAGGCCCAGTGGGGGAATCGAACTCCCAGCCTCTGGCATCGCAGCCAGAAACCTAAACCGCTGAGCTATCCAGCCATAGTTGGTTAGGTAGACACGTGGTCAGACTCAGTAGCAGGTTTTCCAGTGGGGCTCAGCTCTTAATTACCTTGTTTTTATCTTTTGCTGGCAACCTGTCCTCCTTCCTGTGGACAAGGCAGCTGTTGCTAGGAGCCATGTGTCCTACGGATGATCAGCTGTTGCTCCTCACCCAGACGCCACCTTATGCTCCGCGGCTCTCTCCGAGAGCGTGCCTTCTATTTATATCCGCCTCCAGCTCCGCCGTGATGTGAGTTTTAGCCCTCGCCAATTCCCACAGTCGCTCAGCCAATCCGGACGCGCGGCCAGATAATAGGGGGGAGCCACCTCTCTTCAGAGCATGCTACATTGACCCTCAATGGCCCCACAGAGGATGACCTTCTGCCCCAACCAACTGGTGGAGGGAGGCAAAGCCACATGCCGGTGGGGCAGGGAGGTTGGGGGGAAAAGATGCGAGCCATCCAACGGGGATCGTCTGAGGGCAGGTGCACTCCAGAGCCAATGCTCCACGCTCCTCATGGCCAACGAGAGTGAAAGAGAGGAAGGAGGAACGGAAGTGACTCAAGGCTAGGTATGGTGCTTCCTCTCAGGTAGACCCAGGCAATAAACGGCACTGACATAAAGTGTGCTTGGGTGTTTGTTTGGTTGATTGCACTCATATATGGCGCGGATTAGGGCTGATCACTCTTCTCGGCGGTTTCCTTGCAAAGCAATGTGAATGGAAAATAAATCACAAATAATATATATATATTTTTAAAAAATAAGCCACACATCTACAAAAAAATAAAAAATCACCCGGGCCGTCATCATTGAAGAACTCACAAAAAGCTGAAATGGTGGGCAAGCGGGCAGAATTGAAATGATTGGTTGATCCATTGACTTACCAAGATCCCATGATTCAGCAGGTTTACTCTAGTTGGAAGAAATAATTGGATTTAGGCTTAAGAAATCTCTCTCTCTCTCTCTCTCTCTCTCTCTCTCTCTCTCTCTCTCTCTCACACACACACACACACACACACACACACACACACACACACACACACACACCCTCTAGAGTTTTAAAATGTAGGACTGTAAGTCTATAAGCCAAACTGTCCATTTTATTTATTGATAATGTATAGAGTCATAATAACACTGAAATGCAAACTATCGATTGATTGATTGATTGGTTGGTTGGTTGGTTTCTGTACCACTTTAGCATACTGCAATCCTGAAAGCCAAAAAAGGAAGCAACTAAAACTTTTCCCTAGGACTTCAAGACATAACCAAATGTTGTGTGATTTTGTACCCCTAAAGCCCTGGTCGCCGCAAAGATAGACAGGATACAGAGAATGGCTGACAGTCGGATTCCAAAAGATCTCCGGTATGGAGAAAGAGTGCAGGGAAATCACCCCAGAGGGAGACCACAGCTTTGATACAAGGATATCTGCAAGCGGGATTTGAAGGCCTTAGGAATGGACCTCAACAGATGGGAAACCCTGACATCTGAGCATTCAGCCTGGAGGCAGGCGGTGCCTCACGGCCTCTCCCAATTTGAAGAGACCCTTATCCAGCAGGCCGAGGTGAAGAGGAAGTCCCGAAACAAGCAAAACCAGGGAGCTGGACAGGGGACAGATTGGATTTGTCTCCAGTGTGGAAGGGATTGTCACTCGAATTGGCCTTCTCAGCCACACAAGACACTGTTCCAAGTCCTCCATACAGAGCACTTGACCATAGTCTCTAAAGATTGAAGGATGCCACTAGCCACATGATGCCACTAGCCACAACAGATAGCTGCTGATTAAAGACTCCCTTCTGTGATTTTGAGGTCCACATGGCTCATGCACAATGCGATGAAGTTGCATGCACCCTAAATGGAATTAATATAAAACTATTTATTCTACGAGGATAAAAAAAATGAATGAATGGTTAGCAGCTATTGATGGCCCTGTTTGTACAGTGTTTACTAGGGTTGGAAGTTAAGGTGTCAATGCATCTCTGCAAATTTATCTGATAACCTGTAAAGGCTGTCCAAAGTCAGCAGCCATCACCACATCCTGTGGCTGGGAATTCCAAAGTTCAGATCTGTGCCACGTGAAAGAAAAAGTTTTATTTATTCTGAAACTCCCGCCATTCAGTTCTGGTGGATGACTGGGGGTCTCCCAATATTTATATGAGTGGGAGTAGACTAGACAACACTGCTAAACAAATCCTGGATATGATCTTTTAAAGGGACCGCTTAGATTCTTGCTGTAATCTGTCCTCAGATGGGCTGTTTACTAAAAGCTTTAAAAATGCACATTCAAACGGTGTGTTATCTGTGTAGCCAGTGGATACAGGTGGCCATTACCCCCGTTTGAATAGGTCTTTCCTTCGAATGAATCATGGGCAAAAGGACAATTATTGCGAGTGGATGATGCCACCCTCTTTGCTTAGTTTCGCTGTTCTTGTGTGTTTTTTAATAAAATCTCTCTGGATGGCTCGGAGTCGTCCTGAGATGACTCAACTCTCAGCTTTCCCACCAAATAATAAGGAAGGGGAATAAAGGTTTCTGTGACCAACATCTGTCCTGGACAAAGGCATGCATCCATTCAGACTTTGACAATGAATACTATGGGGCTAGATGTGGCTGTTTCCTGCACTTTCCCCCTCCCCTCTTTTTGACAATGGTCTCATAGAATAGAAATCAGTTTTGTTCTTCTCTTCTCCCCCCCCCCCCGCCGCACCCCCAGATGAGGAAATAGCCTTTAAGGATAATTCCAGAGAAATCCTTCCAATTATTCTGTCCTCTTCTTTGCTTCACAGAAAACTATGGGCCTCCAAGACATCTTGCAATCCCATAAGAGCTTTTGGAATGCTCCTTCCTCTCAGGTTGCAATAAAATTCACTAGGAAATGGGGAGAGAGAGGGGGGGCAGGCAGGCAGACAGCGATACCCCTTTAAAAAAAAGTTGCATTCGAAGTGACACCTCCTCAAATCTAAGAAATTCATATTGCTGTCTCTCTAATCCTCATTCAAACATTGGTAAAATCTTCTTAAACCTTAACTTCTACTCCTAGTAAACACTGCATCGTAATTCCACTCGCTTATTGTTCTTCAGAGATACATACCGTATTTTTCGCTCCATAAGACGCACCAATTTTTTAAGGAGAAGAAAACAGGAAAATATAATCTGTTTTCTTCGCTCCATAAGACGCACAGACTTTCCACCCCCCTGTTTTGTGGGAAAAAAGCGCATCTTATGGTGCGAAAAATACTTCACTCCAAATGATGAACATTTGCAGAAGGGAGGGCTTGTTGAATTTATCGGCTCTAGCCACTGCCCAGTTAGAGCTGAAGACTGGTTTCTGTTTCTTTTTTCCAACAGAAATGAATGGTGGAAAGTGTGATTGTGGCTTCCATGTTGATTTTGATGGATTGATGGTGACTCTACTAGTGATTCCCACCATTTAGGCCTCCAGATATTTGTAACTTCAACTCCCAGAATCCCGGACCCTTAGCTATGCTGGCTGGGACTAAGAGGAGCTGTTGTCATATGACATCTGGAGGAACACTGGGCTAAGATTCTATTTACATGTAGAGATGGGATCTTTGGATTCATTGCAACACAAATCCCATAGTTCTCCATTCTGAAATTTCTGTCTAATGGACACCTAAGTGTGGCTCACCTGGGAGAAAGGCCGGAACTAGAAGGCCGTGAGCCTGAGCTAGGCCTAGCTAGGCCTAGCTCAGCCTCAAAACTTTCCCGTTGAGGCCTATCTCCCAGGTGAGCCACATTTAGGTATTGATTTGACAGGTAGGGTTCCGAGAATGGAGAAATATGGGATTTGTAGTCCAAGAAAACTGAAGAAGCCTAGCCCTTTGACCATGTATGATTGTCAAGCCAGATATAGCCATACTACCTTGAGCGAGTCATTCTTTCCAGTTAAATGTATGGCACTGGATTTCTTTTTATTGAAATCAACCCTGTTAAACCTTTTCAGGATCTTCATGGACCATCTTAAGGTCTTCTAAAATGGGAAAATTTTCAACCTTTCTTCACTGTGCTTTCTTGACAGGTCTGGACTTGATGGTCTAGTGGTCCCCATACTTGGGCCTCCAGATGTTCTTGGACTACAACTCCCAGAAGCCTTCACCACCACCTCTGCTGGCCAGGATTTCTGGGAGTTGAAGTCCAAGAATATCTGGAGGCCCAAGGTTGGGGGACCACTGGTCTATAGGACCCCTTATAGCTCTACAGTTCTAAGGTTTCTTCTTCAAAAACACCAGGCCCAGTCAATCAAATTTATAAAAACATTGACTCCACCTCAACAAGTCCTGTGTCCATGGAGGGGATGATGACGACGACGATGACATCAACCACATTGGGGAAATGTATTTGAGCCAAAGGCTTCTGGGTGTCAAACTGCAAAACAGCTAGAGGAGGGCAAAACGTTGAGAACTGCTAGGCTATACTGCCCCGGTTCTTAGCACAGGATCCGGTGCTCTTGAAAGGCCCCAGAGAGTCTCATCCTTGTTAGATGGTGGATCTAGAGATTGACAGGTATCTCATTTTTGAAGCTGGTTAAAGGGGCTGTAGCCGAGTCAAAGGGTGTGTCCCTCCCACCTCCGGAGTGGCGGCTGCTGACCCTCCTTGGCCGGCTTGTAACGATTAACCAGATGGTCTTTTGGGAGTTGGACATTTTTCCCCCCTCCCCTCCCTCCGCGAGGCATTGAGGCTCAAAACACCATCACTAATGCCGCCCGTCGGCACGAGGCACACGTCTATTGTCCGGCCGAGGAGGGGACGAGTGTGGGAAACTCCGCGCAACTCAAACCCACACAGCCTGGCGCTAATAACTCCTTTGTGAGCCATGAATGCGCCGTGAACTCACATGGTTCTTTGAGATGAAGCTTGGGGGGGGGATGGGGTGTGTGTGTGTGTGTGTGTGTGGGAAATGGCAAAGGACCCGGAGAAGGTTTTCTCAAGCACCCTTGCGGATCAGGATGGAACCCAAGGCGTAAGAGGAGAGAATAACAGATGAAGACTATCCTTCAGGAACCAAAGCCTGGGGTAGGAATTCAGTCTTGTTAGCAGGTTTTGCCCAGATAACGTTGTGGTTGAGTTTAGACCACAAGGAGGAGGAAAGGTGTTTCTGGGGCCCCAAAAGCCTTACATGGTGGACTTGGGACAGGGATGAACACCCGGCCTGACTTACATTGCAGGGTTGTCATTCTTGGCAAAAAAAACCCCAAAACAAAACTTTCTAGCTACACAGCAGATCGTGCCGGGACCCACGGAGCCGAATCAGCTTCAAGTCTCCCGGAGTGGGCCACCCCTTTTGGTTCTCAACAGTAATGAGGATAAAAGGGGAGAGCCATACCGGCTCCAAGCTTGGGAGAGGGCACCAGCAAACTACTCTCCGTGCGCCCTTCAGGTGCCCTGTGACTGCAGGATGATGGGTTTGTGACAGGTAGCCACAAAATGCCTAGTGAGCCATCCCGCCCTGCTCCAGAGGAGCTCACGCAGCATTGCTGGGAAATTAAAAACGGCCACTTGTAATAGTGCTTGAATTCTAGGCCAGATATCAATGCTGGTGGTCCCTAATGGTGGTCTGAGAACCTGGTTGTGGAAACTTAAGAGTGTGTCTGTATTGCACAGAGGTGGGCAACTGTATTCCTTTAGATGGTTTTCCGATGGCACCTCAGAATGGACTATGCTGTTCAACAGGGATGTTGGCAAGTCTTTGGTCCCAAGTCCCAAGTCTGAGTCTTTGGCCCCAAGTCCCAAGTCCGAGTCTTTGGTCCCAAGTCCCCAGTCTGAGTCCAAGTCTCTAGTACAGTCATGACTCCTAAGTCCCAAGTCTAAGTCCCTATTAAAAACAAGCTGTCCCCCCCCAGAAAACAGAAAGGGGTGGGTGGGTTTTGAGTCTGAGTCATTGAAAAAAACAAACCCAAGTTGAGTCTGAGTTGAGTTCGAGTTAAGTCCGACTTGACCGCAAGTCATGTGACTCAAGTCCCCATTCCAGTTGATGAGAAGTATGAACATCTGAAGGGTCCCTGGTGTCCACCACTGTTGTAAAAGGTTTCCTTCTTCCTGACCGGTGAGCAGTGCTTACATTAAAGCAAGATCTTATGAATAGGGGCATGGAGGTTGAAACATAATGCAGAAGAAGCCGGACAAAGCTAAAGGTTGCTATTTCCTCATTTGGACAAATGATTCAGTGGGAAGATCTGAAACATTGCTCTTTGAAAAGGTTAGGGTTGCTCCATTTTGTTCACGGGTCACCAAAAGAGTCATGTGCAGCTGTCACTAGAATATTATTGCTGATTTACACACATGTAAAGAATACAACTAGGTACGTAGCTCAGTGGTTCAGGCCTCTGGCTGTAGAGTCAGAGGTCAAGGGTTCGATTCCCCACTGGGCCTCCTGGGAAAAGAGCCAGCCTGGGTAGCCTTGGGCAAGCTGCACAATCCCAGGATACCCCCCAGAAGAAGGGAACGGGGAACCACTTCTGAGTAATAGCTCGGTGGTTCAGGTCTTTGGCTGTAGAGTCAGAGGTCAGGAGTTTGATTCCCCACTGGGTCTCCTGGGAGGCAAGCCAGATCTCTACCACTAGGCTTCCAACTAGAAAACAGATTTGCACGGGGCACGTTCACACCGCAAACTTGAAAACAGCATTATTGAGATTGCATCACCAACTTTTAGCTTCTTTCTAAGAAAGCGTGGTGGTCAATATCCCCAAACCTTGCATTTCTGTTGAACCAAATAGTTTTCAACGAGAGGAGGGGGAATCTTGAGGCGAACACAGTTTCCGATCCGTTGACTTGCGTAAGTCAACTCAACCATCGTAACCCAAGGATGACTCCGTCATGAGTCAACGAGTCAGGATCCTAAGTTTTGTTGCCTTAAACCTATAGAAATGGCCAATAAAAATGATAATCAAAGAGCGGTGCTCTTCCTAATTGCGCAGGTGGTATTTTAGGGGCCGGCTCTGTGCAAGGGACTGTACAGGCCAACGGCTGCCAAAAGGTTTATGAGTCTTTGAGTAAAGAGGGGGTTGGAGGGACGCGCTCCCACACTTCCGGCTTAACATTAAAGAGCCAGACAATGAGGGTGGGAAGATGCGCTACAAGCGAGTCTCTGGAAGCGGCTTGCCCCAACCTCCATTCTCGCCCCTCTTGGCCTGCCCACCACCCCATCCCCTGCTTTTTCTCTGCCTCGTGGAAATTCCCATAAGTCCTCTTTATCGGGTGCACAAGAGGGATTTATTATTTCCTGGGTTTATTGACTCTGAAAAGCCCGAGGGATTAAGGCTGCTTAGCACATGAATGGACGGAGTGTGTTCTACAAAAAGCCAGGGTTGTGGGATAAGGCCTTTGGATGTGGGAAAGAACCGACCCTCCAGGAGACCAGGCTGGTGCCTGATGCTAAGTTCAATCACTTTTCAAAGGGATCTGTTCTGGGGGGGGGGCTCCGAGGTGGGGGGAAGCCCCTCGTTGTCCGTGTGCCAGCCAAACTGGAGGGAAGAATTGTGGGAGCCGACGTTTCAATCCAGCTGCTCAAGTAGACCCCCCGAATCAGTGTAATCGACACCCTGGTAAGATGTATCATTTCGCCATTGATTCGTCGGCCCAAATCCTGTTGCTCAGCATGGTCAATTGCACTAGAGTAAGCCCACTGAATCAATGGGGGGTTTGGTGAGTCAGCTGCTTATTCGATGCCATTGACGCACATGGGACTACTCTAACTGTTACTTGCTTTAGCATATGTAGCGTGGCTCACCAAATCCCCATTGAGTCAATGGGCCTACTCTCGTGCAATTTGCTGCAATAAGGAACAGGGTTTTAGTCAAGTTATTGTGTGTAAAATGAACGTCCTCATCTGCTGTGAGTCAGATCACTTTCTCCTATGCTGTGTGTGACTTCATGTCATGTTAGGGCCTGCCAAAGGAATTTCTATTTTCTATGTATATATGTAAATAGACCAAGTTGTTGATTTTACTCTCTCAGCGTCATAAGTGTCTCTGCTGACCAATATCTCCTCACTCTGCTGATGTGATGAGAATGCATGTTCTAATCAAAATTCTCAACAACTTGTTCATTCACTTGCCACGCCTGTGTATGCAACTCAAACCAGCTGCACTTTGCTACTGTCATTCACAGAATAACACTGTTGTTGTGTGAATCTCAAATAAAATTCAGGTCCCTGTTTTGGGAGTGGTGGTGTGGGTTCAGATGTTTTTTTAAAAAATTAATAATTCATTGATTGATTTCATTGCCTGCAAACTTGTGAAGCCCCCCAAGCATGTTGATAAATACTCTTCTCATCCAACCCCTCCTCAGCTCTGTTTAAGCCACCAGCTTTGTCACACTCCTGAAGTCTGCAAACAGAAGGGCTAACAGGAACATGTGTGTGCATCCATGCCTTTGTGCGTGTCTTCAGCACCTGACACCGACTAATCTCTTCCCCATCATACTCCTCTGGACTCTCTGGGGTCTTGCTGACATCTGTCTGAGAGTGTGTGAGTGTGTGAGCCCCTGCATGTTCCCACTTTCTCAGACCCTGTCCATCAGCATGCCAAACCACAACAAAGAGGGTGGGTGGGATTCCTCCCCCCCCCCGAACAGCACCGGCTTGGAGCAGCTGGACAGGTGGGTCTTGGGAAAGGATGCCACGGACTCTGTGGACAATCTCTGAGCACTAGTGGGGAAAAGATCTCCCCAGATCTTTAATGGCAGATGGCGTCCACAGATTGATTGGAAGGAAGGAAGGAAGGAAGGAAGGAAGGAAGGAAGGAAGGAAGGAAGGAAGGAAGGAAGGAAGGAAGGAAGGAAGGAAGGAAGGAAGGAAGGAAGGAAGGAAGGAAGGAAGGAAGGAAGGAAGGAAGGAAGGAAGATAGATTTTCAGGCTTGGCTGCAAGGAGAGAATACCTCCTCAATCAAATTGTGTGTGTTGGCATGAAGACTAATCATCTTCATCATCATCTTAGAATTGCAAAGCTGGAAGGGACCCTATGGATCACTGAGTCCAACTCCTGTCAAGGAGGCCCAGTTACGAATCAAACTCCCAACCTCTGGTTCCACACCCAGATGCCTAAACCATTGAGCCATCCAGCCATCTTCCTTTCTTGGCATACATGCATGCATGCATGCATCCTTCCTTCCTTCCAGATACAGTAGTTGGCAAGCCAGAGTGGATCCCAATTTCCTGTGTTTATGGAACAAACTCTCTGACTTCAGCCCAACCGTCTTTCTTCCCTAAGGGTGCAATGTTTGGCATTTCTTTTCTTGAGAATACCTGAGCTTTAAAAGTATAGAACTGCAGGATAGCTCAGTGGTTTAAGGCACTTGGCTGTGGAGCCAGAGGTTGGGGGTTCGATTCCCCCATGGGGCCTCCTTGACAGGGTCTGGACTTGATGATCTATAGGGTCCCTTCTTGTGCTGCTGTTCTAAGATCATTATTATTATCTGTCCAACTTCCTTCTGACTCATTCTTTTTTCCTCATTTCTCCCCCTTGCCTCTCCTTCCCCTCCTCAGCCTGTAAAATGCCGACCACTCTAACCAGATGTTAAGCCTTGGAGAGAGAAAGAAATGGCTTCCCCCCCAAAATGTCTAGGGCTGCCTTGTCAACTCTTGATCAATGGCCCTGGGCCTTACCACAAACAGTCAATGCTACGCAGATGGTCTACCCACAGTAATGTTCAACACATACACCCGCCTCGCCGGGCACAAAGGAAAGTCAAATAGTCAAAACCCTGGCACACTTTCCTTCTCCTCGGAGTTCAATGCCTTGAATAGAGAAACAGTGTGGGAAACTCAAACCAACTCTGCGCTCACAGTCCAGGAGCCCAGCTTCCTCATCTGCCTGCAGGCGACAGGCGGGGGGGGGGAAAGGGGGGGAGGACAGCCCCAGTTGGACAGGGGGAGAAAAGACCCTCAGTCAGGAGCCAAAAATGAAATTGCAAAGAGGAGTAGCATGATGATGATGATGATGGTTTTATGATACATGTAAGCAACATTGGAAACAGCCTCTCTTTTTCCTTTGTCTGCACTTGGGAGTTTTCCTCTGTTTTCGAAAGGGAATAATAAAACCACATACACATTATTTATTTACATTTATTTATTCCATTTGCATCCCGCTCCCACGAGCGTCACAGCACTACTCGGAGCAGGTTACAACCCGTAAAATAGAAAGCACAAATTAAAACAGAGATATTGAAATCAACGGCAATAACCCCTTTAAAATAAACACCATATAGTGTAGCCTTAATATGCATGTAGCACGCTTGGGGGTTGAAAAATCTATTCACATCTGGATGATCCTCACCACAGCCTGACAAGGTAGACCTGTCTTATGATCTCCATATTGTAGGTGGAAGAAATGAAGGCCACCAACCTCATTGATAGCAGATATGACATTTCCCACCACCATTTTTTTTTTAGTATGATGATGGTGGAGGGTGGGGTTTATCTACCTTGTTATTTTTTAAGTTGTCCACTCAGGGAGAAAAGCTGGGTATAAATATTTTAAATAAATAAATTTATATAAATAAGAGCAAGTCAGCATCAGGTGGGGAAAACTTCATTCTGTCCTTTCCGGTACCAATCTAGCCAAGACTGGGGATCCGCCGGGCACATTTCTGCATGTTTAGACTCAGCGCAAGGGACATGGTGGCGCTGTGGGCTAAACCGCAGAAGCCTGTGCTGCAGGGTCAGAAGACCAAGCAGTCGTAAGATCGAATCCATGCGACGGAGTGAGCGCCCGTCGCTTGTCCCAGCTCCCGCCAACCTAGCGGTTTGAAAGCATGCAAATGCAAGTAGATAAATAGGGACCACCTCGGTGGGAAGGTAACAGCGTTCCGTGTGTAAGTTGCACTGGCCATGTGACCACGGAAGATTGTCTTCGGACAAACGCTGGCTCTATGGCTTGGAAACGGGGATGAGCACCGCCCCCTAGAGTCGGACACGACTGGACAAAAATTGTCAAGGGGAACCTTTACCTTTACCTAGACCCAGCGCAACATGGCTTGTAAGGCTACCTACCACACACAGTAGAGCCTTCTTGATGGTGTCACAGGAGTTATCGAATTATTTTAGAAAACTAGGTATTCCTCTCGCTCTTGCCTTTCTGCTGCCAATTGAAAATGTATCTGTTTGAACAACCTTGAAGGAAATAAGCAAGTTATGCAGTTTTCCTCTCTTGCGGTGTGTCTTCGTGCCTCTCCTGGAATTTAGCAAACATTTATCCCTCACTGTTTCGGATAATTACAATTTCATGATTATTATTTTTTAACGGCATGCTCTTCGGTACATTGTGAGCCTCCCTGAGCTTCTCGGAGGCACGGGGCATCATCAATAGGCTAAATAACAAGTGATGATTAAAAACAGCAATTTTTCTCATCCTGGATGGAAAACAGAGAGGTCCCATCGAAAAAATATTAGCCAGAGCTGCGAGGTTTTTCGCTGCACAGCTGTGAAAAAAACAAAAACCAGCTCTTTTTCTCATTGTCAGGAGAGAAAAAAAGTTGCGTTTTGCACGGCAATGGGTCTGTACCTTGCTTGCTGTGTTTCGAACACAGAACTGAACCAGTCCTGTGGCTTTGAAAGCCACTTTGCTGACTTATAACAACTGCAGGCAGTTGATGGTGAGGACCTAACACAGATTACCCCACTCTGCTCTGTGTTTGCAAACAGGATTCCCACCAGTTTTTGTTTTTGTCCAAGAAAAATAGAGGATTTGGGTTTGTTTGGGCTTTTTTGCACATTTCCCACCTGAAAGTTCCCAAAGGCAAAAAACACAAAACCAAAAAACCTCACTAAAAAAAAAAATCTTGCCATCCTGTCTAGGAAGGAGAAAACTTTGGAATTCATCATAAATGTATATCACTCGATTTAAACCTGTACCTTTTATGCCAACCTGTGTCAACTCCATCAAGGTATCAGGAGTAATGCCAAATCCCCCCAAAAAATAGTTTGCCAAAGATTTTGGAAATAGCAGGGTTCTCTCTCCCTCTCTCTGTCTTTCAATTTTGGGACTACAAGTTCCAGAATCCAGTGGCTCATGATCATGCTGATAGGGGATTCCAAGGGAGTTGGGTCATTGTCGTTCACAACAAGAGAATGCCCCCCCCTTCCGTGTGTTAAAAGAAACGTATGCAACTAACCTTACTTCTCCATAAACGTGGCTGCCTAGCTTTCAGCCACATGGCTAAGTAGCTTATTACTCGGATGGTTAGAGGAGGTTTCAAATCCTCCGACTTTCCCACACATCTCTTAATGACATTCATCCTCTCCACAATGGGCGTGTGCCTGACTAGGAAAAAAAAATTAGCAATGGTCTTTGAGCTGCCATTGTGTTCAGTGGGAAAAACCCTCCGTCCAGAAGACCATCTGGAAAGCAGTTACGGAGAAAGCCAAGGTGGTTTCCCCCCCTTCTGGTTCCTTAAAAAACAACACACACACACCAGCAACAACATCTGGCAGCTGCTTAGGAGGGAACAGACAATCCTGCCACCGTGGCTTTTGAGGCACTTCCCCCCCTCTGAAAAAAAATCACATTCAAAGACACCCACAACCTCTCTGCCATTCCGTGCCATAGAGTCCTTTTCAACGTATAGCAACCCGCATGGGCATGAATGACCTCCAAAAAGTCTTGCCATAACGTAGCAACTCAGGTCTTGCAAAGTGAATGCCTCTGCGAGTTCGGCCTGCAGCAAACTGGGAGAACAGGCCCCCAAATTGGTACCTTTTAAGCCTAGAAAATTGATTTCCCTGCGAGTTTTGGGGGGTTTACAATCTGCTTCTTCCTTTATATTTTAACAGGCATTAGCTTAGCGATTGATGCTTTGAACTAGCAAGAGACACGGCCGTACGTATTTGACGATCTTTCATGATGTTGCCTCGAGCTGCCTCCTTCTATTTATGGACCTCAAGGTGATGTACATTGTTCTTCTTCAGTTCAGTTAATCTTCAGAGACAGAGAGACAGAGAGACAAAGACAGAGAGAGAGAGAGATTGAATTACAGGTCCAATGTTATCTAATGAGTTATAACCGGGGTGATGAATATGGTTTCTGAAATCCAAGTATAATACTGCAATGACTTATTACCTTTTTGATATATTGAGTGTAATTCCATTATCCCCAGCCATGTGACCAATGGTAAAGGGTGATGGCCCAAAGACCTTTAGCACAGTGGTTCCCAACCTTGGGTCCTCCAGATGTTCTTAGACGAAAACTCCCAGAAGCCTTTGCCACGAGCTGTGCTGGCCAGGATTTTCTGGGAGTTGAAGTCCAGGAACATCTGGATAACCCAAGGTTATCCACTGCTTTAGAAAGACATCAGGGTGTTACTTCCATAAGCTTAAACCCAAGAGATTCATATAGGTAGAAAGTGTTTTATATGCTAAATCTTGGCTTTGTTGAAGGCGCCAACCAATGAATCAACCAAAAGAGCAAATCCACCTTTTATTTTTTTATTTCAAATGCAAGCTTCAAAATGCAGCCAGCTAAAATTTCTTAAAGGAGGAATCGTTGTTAAGGGCTTCCGACTTACGGCAACCTTCTCGTAATACTGCTAAGCTTCACAAGATGTTCCAGTTGACCCTTGCCGCCATGAACCCGGAGGAGATTCCAAAGCTGAGCAAAGATTTGAACCCAGGCCTCCTGGGTCCTAATCTGACACTCTAATGACTACACCACACTGCCTCTATAACTGCTAAACTAAGGACTTCTGAATAAGTAAAAATAGGCAGTGAAAGTATTGAATGTTCAAACAACCAATTATGATTGATTACATTTTAGTCAACTACTATTTTCAATCAATGTCTTAAGTTTGATGAGCGACGTCAGAACAGTTTTCTTGTCGCTGATTTTTTTTCTACACAGCCCTTCCCTTCCTACTTCTGTCTCTATGATGGTCAAGTTTTGATTGTAGGTTCCATGGGGCAGAGACCTTGTTAGTCTGCTGAGTGCCAAACCGAGTTGCAGTACTCAACTTTCTCTCTTTCTTACACACACACTTCCAAAATCTATATTCAAAGGAGAGAGAGATATATCCAGGACTACAAATTCCAGAATCCAGTGGCCAGTGATCGTGTGATTCAAACCATATTAAATCTGGTTCTTGCTCCAGAAATAGGCTTTGTGGGGGGGGGGAAATGGACGAGGGGAAGATATTTGGAAAGGGTCTGTTAAATATACAGTTGCACACGTGCGACCGTGCAGGCGCTCTCTCTCTCTCTCTCTCTTTAAAGCCAGAATGCACGCCCTCGGCATGCTTTTCGGTTTTGGAAGAGGACGTGGGAGATGGGGCTGTATCGACTTTCCCACAACTTCACATAAAAGGCTTTGAGCGCAACAGCTGCCATTTCTACACAAAAGGTGGCCCAGGCTTTTCACAAGACTGGAACAACTGGCCTGCGGGGTGGAGTCGGGCCAGAGGAAGGAGGGGGTGAGGGGGGGGAGAGAGAAAGAGGTGTCATCTTCTCCCTTACCTGATCGTGAAGGAGAAAGAAAAAAGAAAAAGGAAGAAAGAACAAAATTATAAAGTTGGGATTTTGACCCAGATCCGGGGCAAATTCCGTGCTCAGCTGTGCAATTCTACATGGGACATCAATGGTTTCTCAAGCTGCTATTCCTTGCTAGAAAGCAAAATTAAAAAAATACACTTCCTTCCTTCCTTCCTTCCTTCCTTCCTTCCTTCCTTCCTTCCTTCCTTCCTTCCTTCCTTCCTTCCTTCCTTCCTTCCTTCCTTCCTTCCTTCCTTCCTTCCTTCCTTCCTTCCTTCCTTCCTTCCTTCCTTCCTTCCTTCCTTCCTGACTTGAAGACACTTAAGGCAATAGGCAAAATAACCCCCGTGCATCCTGCAGGCTTGGTTGACCACGGCCAGACCCATCACTCTATCTGGCTATCCGTAACCACAGCCCTGTGAGGTAGGCTCCCACGGGGCAGGGGAGGGCATGGGGACGGAGGCTGAATGACCATGGCAGCTGAGACTGTGTTTTTTTCTTTTCTGGATTAAAATGAGCAGCCCTAATCTGGACGGATAACATATTCTGTATTTGACGGTTGCTTTTATAGGCCGCCTGATCTCCAGTGAGTACAACCCCACGGTTTTGTCATCAGAACGCCCTTGTGAGATACGGCAGGCAGAACGGCTGAGGATTGCCCTCTGAGCACCACACCCAAGTGGGGGTTTCGAACCCAGGACTCGTGTGTGTTGCTATCATGTTTTTATGAAAGGCTGTTATTTATTTATTTATTTGGCCTCTTATACCGCCCCATCCGACTGCCACGGCCACTCCATGCAGTTTACACATTGAACAATCATATCCTCAAAAAACAATTGAAAACAATAAATGTAATGGTTATAAAATTGGAGTTAAACACGAGCACACCAACAGAATTTAACGGATAATCACTAAAATGCGATCAAGACTCCATCTCTCAGTAGGAACCCGTTGACCCCTGATCTGTGTCAATTTTTGCATGCATTCAAATATATTCTGAAGTGTAAATACAGATGAAACAATTTTTTTTAAAAAAAGATGATTTCCCCCCCTTGTCTGTATTCCTAGCTATATTGCAACCAGATCTACTTCTGGACAGACCTCCATGAGAACCTGCAGTTTGGAATTAGCATAGATCAGCTAACTCAACCATCCCGTATTCCGTAAACATTGTACGCACCACAAAATGTGTGGCTATTTATCCGTGCAAGAAATGAACTTTGTGACGAACCAAGAGCGGCTCACGAATGGCTGAAATTCATGCCGAGTCTGGGCCGATGGGCCAGAAGGAAACACACTGTCCTGGAAGATGAATCAGGAATCCTGCCCGTTCAGTAGAGCCTCCATGTTTAGTGGCTGTATACCTTGAAAGCAGTTCTGGGCACCTTATAAGTTGCTGGGATGGTTTGGGGACATTGACTAAGGTGGATGGAAGTTGAAGTCTATCTGCAGAGCCATGTCTGTGCCCTAGAGACTGGATGATCGCAGCGGTCATTTCCCTTATTTTTATGCCCAGTTTGTAGAGGTTTTAGAAATGTGCAACTGCTGGCATGCTAGCTTTCTAAGTACAAGGATATATATATTTTTTTAAAAAATCATCCATTTATTGTAGCCTTCAGGAGCATAGTGTTTGAGGGGGGAAATGAGGGCTTTCTCCAAGAAGGGAAAAAAATGACATGAATCCGGGCACGTGTGTGCCCTCTTTGGTAAAGCTGGGGCTCTCTCTTGCTGCCGCCGGCCACGCACACCCTCTACGCACATAGACATCATGCTGATGGCTGCGAAGGGTAGCTTCTGATGGGTTGGAATGTGATTGATGTCTTTTGTGGCCTCAGTGAGTGGAGGGCCAGGCCGTTCCCAGCTCTGCCTCTCCCTGTGTAATCCCCTGATCCCATACAGCAGAGACCCCACCTGCTCATTTTTTAGAGGGTCATTATCCCCCGGCTATTCACCGTCAATAGAGCATGCAAAGATGAGCCGCTGGGGCTATTGTGTCCCCCCGGCGGCTTCTGATTGGCTCCTGAGTGTGGGAAACTCTAGTGAAGCTGAGACCCACAGCGTCTCGGGCAGCCCAGGGGGGTATAAATAGAGGCCGAGGGAAGCTGTAAGATTCACCGCGCATCTGCTCAGCAAAACCGAACCTCCTGCCTTCGAGGCCCCGCGAACGAATGGCTCCTTCCAGCATCCTTTTCATGGACCAGAACGGCATGCTAAGTCCGAAAGAGAAAAACAAAGTAAGTAACCCTTTGGGGGCTTTTGTTGGGGGCTTCTCGGTATATTTGTAGGATGGACCTAAAGAGGTTCGGAAGCAGTTTTCCCTACCAAAAATCATAGTACTGCGTCACGGAGGGAGAAGATGGTTTTAACTAAGGGGACGTCCTCAACGTTGTCGCAGAGCTTCGGGAAGTTATGTTTTTGGGTCAAGAACATCGAGGACCTTCCAGATTTTTCCCCCTATGAGAAAGTAGCTTTTGTAAACCTAAACTTATGAGGATTCTTTGAGCAAACGGTGGCTCAGGTCTCTGTCTGCAAAACTCAAGGTTGGGAGTTCGATTCCCCCACTGGGCCTCCTTGACAGGGGCTAAACTCAATGATCCATAAAGGTCCCTTTCCAGCTTTGCAGTTCTAAAGATGATTCTTATTATTACTAAAAAAAAAAAAAAAAACAAAAAAAAAAAACACCAGGCACAGTCCATCAAAATTTTAAAAAACATTGGCTGGCATTCTGTAATAGATGCAAGTTTTAACCGAAAACCTAAGTATTTGCTAAACAGTATATATGCTGTTCCTAATATTGCTTTTTGGGGGGTAGCTCTGTTGTTGTTGTTGTTGTTGAACAATGGTGGCTAAACTAGCCACCAAGACACTATGAGTCACTCCAGAAGAATCTCCTCTTCATTTGATATTGTAAAATGGCTCGTAGTTGGCTTGGTCTCTCTGTTTGGGGGCATAGACTATGAATGGGGTTCCACTGACCTGAATCCTAATGGATTATCTTTCTGCCTTGGCAGCTTAGAAAACCGGTGGTGGAGAAAATGCGCCGGGACCGCATCAACAGCAGCATTGAGCAGCTCAAGGTCTTACTGGAGAAAGAATTCCAGCGCCACCAACCAAACTCCAAGCTGGAGAAAGCCGACATCCTGGAGATGACTGTGGATTATCTCAAGCAACAAAGCCAGATGCAGACCAAAGGTGGGTAGACTGGAAAAGCCGAAAGAATTTAAGCTCTATTTGAAGAGAACTCAACTATCTACCCATCAATCATAAATGGGAAGGGGAATCAGGAAAGTGAACAGTAGGACACTGTTATATACTGCATCAGATCCCTCATCCGTGTATTATTATTTCTTCCCAGTCTTGGGTTCCCAGATGTTCCTGTACTACAACCTAAGCCCCTTCAGTGTAGGATGCTAGCCATGCCCACTTCCAGAAATGCCCTCCCTTGTCCCCCCCTTCCATGTTTGACCCTTGAACCCATATGGTAGTCAGTGTTCACCTACAGTGTAGGTAGACTGTTGATTTGCAGTTTGTAAAGCTCAACTGTTCCCAAGCATGCATCTCCTTACCTTTTTCTCTCCTGTCTTGTTGGCCCTCAATAAAGGGTGCTCTTAGCATCCTTTAAAGACATTCCATTGCATGGATACTAAACGGTTCTCTCTCTCTCTTCTCCTGCTTTTTCTTCTGCAGCAGCAGGACCTGCTCACAAAGACACACAGGTTGACTTCAAAGAAGGCTATTCCAGATGTTTGCAAGAGGCGTTCCACTTCATGTCCCTCCACAAAGTCCACAACGAGACTCAAGCCATGCTCGTCAGCCACTTCCAGCGGAACCAGCTAACGACCCCTGATGCCACCAGCTCCCCGGCGGCCTTGAAGCACTTTGCATTTAAGAACATCCACAACCTCTGGCGACCCTGGTAGAAGCGCTGGGGGGGAAAGAAATGGCTGATGGGACTTTGATTCCAGAGGGGGGGGGAAGTCTAGCCCTGGTCCTCTTCTTTGTAGGAAATATTTTCCCTTTATTGTTATTTATTCTCGAGGAGGGGAGGGGATGATTTGGATGATGGATGTGTTGGAAGGTTATTTGGGCTGTGCCTCAATGGGAGGGAAAGCAACACACCGCTCCAGTCCAACGTGGGAAGAGGGCGAGTACCTTCATAATGAAGAAAAGTGTTTGTTTTATAGCAAAGTGTATGGAATCAAAGTGGGGGTAAGATTTTTTTTTAAATCTGTAAGGTGCTAAAGCAGGGGCTGGAGAAATCCTGAATCCTCCAGACTGTGGGGGCTCTGATGTCAATGGGTTGTGAGGGAGCTGTCCATGGTGCTGAACCTTAGGAATAAGGTTCCACCCTGTGGATAGCTCCTTTAAAGTTGGCAGTAAAATGGGGAGCTGATTCACTTTATCACAGCGATTCCCAACCTTGGGATTCCCAGATGCTCTTGGACTGCAACTCCTAGAAATCCTAGCCAGTACAGCCCATGACGAAGGCTTCTGGGAGTTGTAGTCCAAGAACATCTGGAGGACCCAAGGTTGGGAACCACTGTCTTAGTAGCTTCCGTGGTCTCCTGCTTGTGGTTGGTGCTCCCATCCTGCTGAGTCAGTTGAGACTCATGGGTGTCGGAGTCCAGAAGGCTTAAAATTCATCCAGTAAAAGGTCATCTATCATGTTGGCCAACAGCTTCTGCCTCTGCTTTCGCACCTTATCGTCAAATCAGATTTTGGTTTCTCGTGATCCACAGCTGTTACCATCTATCTGGATGAGAAACGAGAGGCCCTCTGTTTTCAAGAAGGCCAGCTGCTCCGCTGTGAGATTTCCCAGATTCCCACCCATCTCTCTGCTACTGTTTCTTAGGAAAACAATAACCCTCTTTGCTTTATATTAAAGAAAAAAAAGGATGATCCGTTGATGGATTGTAAGGATTCAATGTCATACATTTTCTTCCGAGAGTAAGAACATTGAGCTCTTCTTGGTGTTGTGTTTCATTGAAATAAATGATTTGTTTCCTCTTATACGAGGAAGATTGCCATCCCTCTGTGGGTGGTGTGTAATTTTTTGTGTGTATGTTCTCCTGCTGCCAGGATCTTTGTATGGTGTGCATACAATGTATGCCCTTCTGTACAATAATATCGGAAGGAAAAACAAGAAATAAATATATATTTCTTTTTTAAAAAAAACTGCTTTGTGCTGTTTCTTCCTATGCAAGACAGGACACTGGGACATAATGTGTAGCCTGCATAATTAAGCTGTCAACTGGTCAAAGAGAGCTTTAAGCACTATGGGGTGGAATGATAATGATAACGACAATAAGGAGAATTAACTGAGAATTGCAGAGGTGGAAGGGATCCTAGGATTATTGAGTCCAGCTCTATGGGTACTGGAGCTCCCAACCTCTGGCTCCACAGCCAGATGTGTAAACCACTGGTCTATCCAGCTGTTCTGTCCATAAGCTACACATGTTTTGCATTAGCATCTGTAAGTTAACCAATTGCATAAGGTCCCGATCAAAGCAGAAAGCCAGGTTCGGTACCAGGGTGAAGACAAGTGAATTTACAGATGAGTTTCTGTATGGGGGGGGAGGGGGGAGGGAAAACCCAAATGGGAGTGCTTCAGCCTTTTCTTAAAAAACAAAATTTAAAGGTGCCTTGTGTGAAAACCCAAGGAGCTAACTGTTTTACTTTTCTGGTTAAGATCTGGATTCAAACACAACATCCATTCATGCAGAACCAAAACAGAATGGCAGCCATTTTGGGTTTCCCAGCATATAAGGCTTACCGATTCACACATATCTGGTGTACAAATTGAACCAGAGGGAGCTTAAGGTTGCTTGGACTGGAGTGCATTCTGAAGATCTAAACCGACTCCCAGGTCAGATCAGAGGCTATGTACCCAACCTTAGTTTCTACGCCTAAAATCATTGCCAACCTAGGCAACGTAGTGGATTCCTTTCACTAAGAAAAGAAATCCACCTTCAATCCACCAAGGTTCTGACTGAAAGCAAAAGAGTAACTGATTGTGTGAAAAGACTGAAAAGCACAGGAGACACACGAGGACGTGAAAAGAGAGTCAACCGAGGACGTTTCACCCAGAATATCAACATTTAGAGGAAGTATCTCTGGTTGACCCCCAGGAAAAGAAGGGTACTGAGAAGTACTGTTTTGAAATGCTTTGTTTGTTTTCATGTCAAACCACCCCACAGTTCCTCAAAAGCTTTGTGTTTTGCATCTTTTATAGAGGCTCAAGGGCAGTGAGGGATTCCCAGTGCGGTGAAGTGGATAGAGTGAGGGACTAGGATGCTGGAGAACAGGGTTCGAATCCCTGCTCAGCCATTGAAACTGACTGAGGGAGTGGAACGGGTAAAACCATTCTTTAAATATCTCACTTACCTTGAAAGCCTTATTAGGGTCTCTATAAGTTGATTCCAACATGACAGTACAGAACATACACGCAAGCATGCCAAGGGCAGCAAGTTTACAACTTCCAGGAAACACTGTGCCAGCTTCCTTCCTTCCTTCCTTCCTTCCTTCCTTCCTTCCTTCCTTCCTTCCTTCCTTCCTTCCTTCCTTCCTTCCTTCCTTCCTTCCTTCCTTCCTTCCTTCCTTCCTTCCTTCCTTCCTTCCTTCCTTTTAAATTTTTTGTAAAAACAGGATGCAACCCATGAGACCGCTATTCAGCCTCAGAAATAGGTCTGGGTCCAAGTGAACACACAGGAAGGTGTCTGTAGGTGTGTTTCTTCTTTTACAGTTTTGAATTACCATTTTCCTAGGGTAGACTGCCCCTTTCATTCTCATTGATGACAATTACAGCCCCAATAATCCCCTCTGAGATGTTGATCAGAGAGAGAAAAAAGTTGCATTTACTCACAGTTGAACAGAACAAAAACAGCACACTGTACAAAAATGAGTGCTTTGAGCAACAGGCCTCTTTTTTTTTTTTTTTGAAGGGCAGGTATTTTTGTAAGAAAGCAGAAGGGCTTCTGTCCATACTGCATAGAACAGGTGATTTCCCTGAAGGTCTCAGACCCATCTCCTCAACACTGTGCTTAAATCACAAAAAGATTTGAAACCGCCGCCACGTATTTTGGGCGATCGTTCCTGAGATATGAGATCAAGGCTGAACCAATCCTGGATCTATTGATGGCGAATCCAGTGTCCCATCTTGATGATTTTAAGGTCACAGGATGTTCATGTGGGTGCTACATGCTCATGACAGCTCCCTACACCTCTGCTAGAATGAAAAATCAGTCAGTGTGACCTTATGCTTCCTGTGGTTTCTTAACGCTTTCAAAAGATTATGAAGACGGATTCCTGGAAACAAGTTTTAACTGCTCAGTGGAATATGTGACACTTCTCTCTCCTGCTTCTTCAGCATTAACCGCTCTTGTCTGTTTCAAGTAGCATTCAAAGAACTGCTCAGCCTGTCACCCTGATGGCGTCCTTCGTCATCAAGCTGAAGGAGAGACGCTGGATGCTGTAATCTAAAACCGGAGGAAAGTCCCTGTTCAACACCTTTTTCCCAGGCTCCTGTTCTGGGAAAATTCAAGATTTCTATCTATGACTGGTGGACCATTCCTGCATGAGAGAAATTCTAGGCAATGGCCATTCTCCATATATTTGGGAGGTGAGAAGGGGTGCCCTTATTCTTCAGAGGAAATCAGTAACTCTCATTTGCTTCCAGGCAAAGTCATAAGCACCTCTGCATGGGGAACTTCGTAATTAAATTACCTGTACCATTTTTTAAAAGGCCGTTTTCTTCCTTTGCCAAATAATAATAATAATAATAAAATCAGATCTCTAAACTTCTCTCCTTGCATGTTAATTACCATCATCATCTTTGAACTGCAGAGCAGGAAGGGACCCTCTGAATGTAACTGCTATCTTCACAGCAGCCTGGAGAGAAATAGATTTCCCCAGAAGCATTATTTCATTCCTCTTGTAAGGCAAAGTATTTGAAGGTCTTGAAGGGGGAAGTTAAGAGCCATTAACTTTGCAAAGTTAATGAATCCCTGGGTGAATTCAAAGCTGGAATCAAGATTGCCTGAAGAAATACTATCAACAACCTCAGATATGCAGATGATACCACTCTGATGGCAGAAAGTGAGGAAGAATTAAAGAACCTCTTAATGAGGGTGAAAGAGGAGAGTGCAAAAATGGTCTGAAGCTCAACATAAAAAAAACTAAGATCATAACCACTGGCCCCATCACCTCCTGGCAAATAGAAGGGGAAGACATGGAGGCAGTGACAGATTTTACTTTCTTGGGCTCCATGATCACTGCAGATGGTGACAGCAGCCACGAAATTAAAAGACGCCTGCTTTTTGGGAGGAAAGCGATGACAAACCTCAACAGCATCTTAAACAGCAGAGACATCACCTTGCTGACAAAGGTCTGCATAGTCAAAGCTATGGCATTTCCAGTAGCGATGTATGGAAGTGAGAGCTGGACCATAAAGAAGTCTGACTGCCGAAGAATTGAGGCTTTGGAATTGTGGTGCTGGAGGAGATTCTTGAGAGTCCCCTGGACTGCAAGGAGAACAAGCCCATCTGTTCTGCAGGAAATCAACCCTGAGTGCTCACTGTCAGGACAGATCCTGAAGCTGAGGCTCCAAGACTTTGGCCATCTCATGAGAAGAGAAGACTCCCTGGAAAAGACCCTGATGTTGGGAAAGTCTGAAGGCAAGAGGAGAAGGGGACGACAGAGGATGAGATGGCTGGACAGGGTCACTGAAGCGACCAACATGAATTTGACCCAACTCTGGGAGGCAGTGGAAGACAGGAGAGCCTGGCATGCTCTGGTCCATGGGGTCATGAAGAGTTGGACACGACTTAACAACTGAACAACAACTTTACAAAAGACCCACCTCATCACTTGTGGATAGGCACCATTCCAGCTTCCTGCAGTTTTAGACTGTCTGTAAGGAATACAGCGAGACAGCCTGAGTAACGATGACACACACAGTGATCAAAGCACATGCTTTTGAGTCATGAGATGCATGTGGTTTGGTTTTTCTTTCACAATTTTCCTTGTTTTTCTTCCCCTCTAAGGGAATGCTCACTAATTCACTCTGGCTGAAGGGTCTCTGCTCTATGATTGGCATACGGCATTGTATTTTTTAAATTGATGACAGCACACATGGGACCAAATGGTAAGCAGGTGGATGTGTTTTAAACCAATTGCAAACTCAACTCTGTGGCTTCCTTTAGGGAATAAGTCCATCTCACATTTAGTCTTCCTCTTTTCCTGCTGCCTTCCACCCTTCCTAGCATTATTGTCTCTCTCAGAGAAGCCTGCTTTCTCATGATGTGCCCAAAGTTGGACAAGCTTCAGTTTCATTATTTTTGCTTTCAGAGGTAATTCAGGTTTGATTTGATCTAGGATTCACTTGTTCATCTTTTTGGCAGCCCCATGTGTCCGTAAAGCTCTCCTCCAGCACCACCTTTCAAACAAATCATTTTCCCTGTCAGCTTCTTTTACTGTCCAGCTTTCACATCCATACATGGTGATCAGGCGTACAAGAGAGTGGATGATCTTAGTCTCGGTCTCTCCAGGAATACCTCCTGACACTTGATGAACTTTCTGAATCCTGTCGAGTTCTAGTAATTCAAATGGGTCTACTCTAGGGCAACTCCCTATACTAAGCAGCAGGAATTTAAGCCACGGAATAACACCCTTTTATGTAGTTTTAGAAGACATAGCCATGTTAGTATGTGCAAACACTCCACATATCAATATTTCATATTTCCCAGATGTCTGACGAAGTGGACTTGTTCTCGAAAGCTCACATTCACATATAATCGTCTTTAAGATGCTACCTATTTTTCTCTTTTTCATTTTTTTCTTTGGATTTTTTCTCTAATACCCTTGCATGTAGACATACGCACAGCTTACCGGCCAAACCTTTAGAGGCGTTTTAATTTAATAGGTATGCTAATGGGACACCAAGGTGCGGTGTATGACTTTTTAAATTTTTAATTTCAATCTGTGCATGCTTGTTCACACCTATGCTTGTTAAAATATCTGTCTTAGCCTTTCCCGACAACCCCAACATCACAGAGAGCCAGTATCCTGTTAGCTGAACAAATTTCACAGGGTCATCGGAGGCTGCCTATCTAAAGCTGCACCCCCTCGCCCTGATATTTCAGGAGTTTCCTCTCCTCCTGTTCAGGAAAAAAAAATTGGGACAAGGCCCGCCTGGTCATGGAAATAATACAAATTCAGGAGTAAGTGATCCCTTTAATCGACCGTGAAGAATATAAAACAGCCGCTGAGTTTGGATTTGCTCACGCGAACTTGCTTGCCCAGAATAGACCTTTGGTCTAGATGGGCAGGGTAGGAATCTAATGAAATAAATAAATAAATAAATAAATAAATAAATAAATAAATAAATAAATAAATAAATAAATAAATAAATAAATAAATATTTTCATTTATTTTATTTATTCATTCATTCAATTTATACCCGCCCCGCCCCCAGACAGAGTCTACTTGGGATGGCTTACAAAAAAAAATCATAAAGTATCACTGAATGACAATTAAAAAAACATCCCCATCGCAATCACAATCATCATCAGAGGCCATCATAATCCTAAAACATGTAAACAATAATATAGTATGATCAAGATGGAAATGAAAGAACAGAGAGATATAATAAATGAATAAATAGAAGAAATGAAGCAGGTGAAGTAAGTAAGTAACTAAGTAAGTAAGTAAGTAGGTGAAGAGCCTTGAAGAAGATGATTTATTATCGAAAGCTCGCTCTTTGGTTTCCCCCCCCCCCTTTTTTTGTTTTATATTCTTCATGGGCAATTAAAGGGATCACCTACTCCGGAATTTGCATTCTGTACTAATAGATACACCAACCCTGCACGATCCATGGAAAGGCTGCTTTCCCTCTGCCATGAAATTAAACTAGAAAGCCTCTATTATCTTTTTTTTTTTTTCAGGTCAAAGACTCACATTACAGGAAGAGGGGTGGGGGAAAGCACGCATTCAACAGCCTCCAGGAAGAGGAGCAGCGCTTTCGCTTTTGAATTCCCAGAAATGTCAAACGGATCAGTTGCTGGTCCTGCTCTGTGTGATTTTTTTCCTTTCTTTCTTTTCCATCAGAGGCGCAGCTTCCCAAAACCGAACTTGGAAACCCTTCGTTCTTCCCTCTGGAGACCATCCAGGAAAGGAAAACGCAGGGAAGGAGAGAAAAGAGAGGACGCAGCTGGAATTGGAGGTGAAAATGTGTGAATGTTGAGCGGATCCGAAGGAGCTGTCCGGGTCCGCTAGCGACGGGTGGAAGTTTAAAAAAAAACAAAACTCCGGGACCGGAGGAGGTCGATAGGAGGACCATTTTTTCCCTTCTGCTCATCGGCTGGATGGAATCCAAAAACTCCCGAGAACTTCCTTATTTCAGATCATGGCTCTAGTAAGTCTTTGGTGAACTTTGTCCGTTGCCCTCCTGGCACTGCAGGGGTTAACAAGGACATTTGTGTGTGTGTGTCTGTGGGATGGGGATGGGGGAACATGGACCATAGAGGTGGTCAGGATTTCTGGCTGTCAGCTGATCATTGCCTTGACAAGGAGGGGAAGAGGGAAAGGGAACTGATTCCTTAGAGAGTTGGGTGCCTACCATGGAAAGGACACCGCCTCTTCTTTCCAGCAGGAAATGAAACTAGACAGACAGGTGCCAACCCCCCCTTTTTTTAATGCTTGGCAATGGGACAGCCTTTTCCAGGGCACCTGGGTGGCTTAGCAGGAAGGAAGCTTAGGGAGGTAGTCCACATCTCCCTTAGCACCCTCCCTCCGGCATCTTCCACCTGGGGTGAACCCATGTCCTCTTTTTATTGGCACGCATGGTAGATCCCATCGTCCCCGTTGGCCAACGGGAGCTTGCAGAGTTGAGCTTGAATGACTTCGGAAGGGGATCGGACAACCTGGGAGGAACACCTCTGTCTACTCTCTAGGGTGGCCGTAGATGACCTCCGGTAGCCAAAGCAGAAGGCAGATCCTGAGAAAACGCACGATGGACAGGGTTGGTGGACTCATTTCCTTCTCCAGAGGCAACAGAATTCTGAGCCAGGATGAATCCACCATGGCAGGAGTTCCCAGCCTTGGGTCTCCAGATCTGCTTGGACTACGACTCCCAGAAATCCTGGCCAGCACAGCTGGGGTGGAAGGCTTTTGGGAGATTTAGTCCAAGAACATCTGGTGACCTACAGTTGGGAAGAATGGGTAAGGATATTACTGGATCTTTATTAATAAGGTGGATCCATATGGCTAAGGAAGGAACTGCAATGGGTCAATGGGCACAGCTGAATTTTCAGGTTCTGCTTACAGTGGGGTCTTGACTTAAGAACGGCTTGAATTGAGAACATTTTGACTTAAGAACCGCTCTCATAGGAAAATATTGACTTGACTTACATACTTAGATTTGAGTTAAGAACTGAAAAAACCCACGTGGGAGGCAGGGAAAGTGCAAAATTTGAACTTTCAGTTAACTGTTGGCCAGTGAAAAGGGTGCCTGTCTGCTTCCTCACTCCTCCCAGCGTTTAGAGAGTGGATTGGGAGTCTTCAGACTGCCTGGTACTGCCTGGACTGTCTTTTCCCTGCCTTCCCTGAACCTTTCTTGACCTAAGAAAAAAAGAAACAAAATATCCCCCTCTAGTGGTCGAAGGCAGAATAGGAGCTTCCCATTAGTTTCTATGGACGGAAAAGCGCAGATACGGATCAAATGGTTCTCAATGCATTCCTATGGGAAATGCAGATTTGACCTGAGAACTTTTTGACTTGAGAACCGCCTTCCAATACGGATTAAGTTCTCAAGTCAAGACCCCACTGTATTTGATTCTGGCTTCCTAATGTCTTAATGACAGGAGATTGAAAGTGAAAATGTTTTAAAGGATGGTCTTTTGTCATCACAAAGACTACTAGCTTTTGTCTCTTTGGGAGAATCGAAGGCGATGCTTTCTGCGGTATCACAAAGGTAACGAAAAGACATTGCCACACAAATTTGCAAAACAGTAAATTAAGTTTCCTTGATCCATCCAAGTATGGATTGAGTAAAATATGTCTGATTAAGCAACTATTTCTGAACTCTCTCTGGAGGCAAAAAATGTTGAAACTGAGGCTGTCCTGCTTTTTGGGCACCACACGAGAAGGCAGGATTCTTTGGACAAGACGATAATGCTGGGAAAAGTGGAAGGCAGCAGGAAAAGAGGAAGACCAGATATGAGATGGATTGACTCCCCCAAAGGAAGCCACAGGCTTGAGTTTGCAGGAGCTAAGGAAGGCTCTTAAGAACTCTACACTTTTGGAGATCGCTCGTTTATGGGATCGCCATAAATCAGAGGTGACTTGATGGAACAACGCAGCAACAACAAGCAACTAGCTATGTGCAGTCCCCTGTATATAGCCATAGCAACAAACTCAGATAGGATCAACAGTTGTTATTCCTGTTGTTATTTGATTGCTTCCAGGGAACCAAAATGTTGTTTTTAATGCAGGACAGGAAATATGGTGTGTTCTTTCAGGATGATGGAAATTCCCAACACTTGGTGTTCCTCGGAAAATTTCTGCCCTTTGGGCAGCTGAAATCATCAATTCCTGACAATATGTCTCTGCAGATCTAGAATTTCCTTCAGCTCAAAACCACACACCATTTCCACAACAACAAAAGGGTTTGGGTGCACCCCATGGTGTACATGTATGTGTACATGTATGTGCCGGTCTCTTTGTTTCTGTGTCTTTGTTGTATGTGTATATACTTACAATGACAATAAATTATTATTATTATAAAAACGTATTTAAAAAAATTGCAAACTGTTCTTTATGCATCCTGGCCTTTAGTTTGGCTAGAGTAGGAAACGTCACTCTTACTCCCACATAGTGTAGAAGTTAGATGTTCTTTTGTTGTGGTGGAAATATTGTGTGGTTTTGAGTAACGAGGGAGTATAATCTTTTCTTCTTCAACTCTTGTGTGGTTCAGTGAAGGTCACAGGTGTTGATTGTCTAGTACCAGTGACGTCTGCAGTGGGACGTGACAATCTTCTTCTCTCTGTCATTTGGGGTACTTTTAACTATTATCACAGATATGATAATCATTATGATCATAACCATGAAAAATGTCAGCTTTTAGAATCATGAACACACCACTGCTATGAAGCAAGAGAGTGATGCAAGACTACTGCCCTACTTACAGAGGTTGGGAAATACATTTTTTAAAATTACAAATCACATAATCCCTGTGGTCATGCTGGTTGGGGAATTCTGGATGTTGTTGTCAGAGAGAGAGAGAGAAGAGGGAGAGGTATTGCCTTCTCCCTTTTCTAATCCAAACTCTGCATCCAGTGTACCACCTGTAAATCAAATGGGAAATTTGATTGGCCGTACCAGATGGGAGATCAAGTATACGAGCAATCTCAAAAAAGTAACAATAGATTCTACAGACTTCCCCTGTTCTCATTCTCTCTCTCTGCCACGTACACAGTGTAAGAGGAAGGGATCCCAGGGGGCAAGGGAGAGTGAAAAACCTGGGCAGCCAGCTGAAGGATGCTGTTTGGCCCAGAGACCAGTTCTAGCAGAAGGAACCTCTCCTTCCCAGCCATCCAACTAGATCCTATTCTGCAGGGACCCTATGAAGGACTTGGGGGAGACTGTACATGCAGTAGTTAAAAAACATTTAGTCAATAGGATGTGTGAGTGAACAGTGGATAGATACAAATCTCACTTCCGCAGGGTGTTGTGGTGAGACAGGTGAAATGACTAAAGGGGTTTTAGAGGGGGAACTACAATTCCCAGAACACCACAGACAATGTGGACCATTATTCCAGTAAGTATCATCCTAAAGAAGGTCGATGTTTCCTTTTCTCCAGTTCCACGAATGTTTTTGTTCCCTGGAAATCCAAAACCACAAATACGAGCCCAAGATAGCCCCCTCCCCCCCATTTTCCCTAATGAGCTTTTTCACTTTAGATGTTATTGATGTATTTTATGAAATGGATGCCTCTCTCCCCACGCCTCAACAGAAGCAGGCTTGTATTTTAAATTCTGGGCACACGTTTTAGCTTTCCTCATGTTCAAAGGCAAGCATGGGCTTGCTCCCATAGGCTGTTGTGTAAATTCTGCATCCGTATTTTGTGGCTGTGGTGTGCTGTCACGTCTCCCTGACTCATGGCCATCCCACAAATGAGAAAATCTCCAAAATGTACAGTTCTTAACAGCCCTGCTCAGCAATGGCAATCCGAAGCCCGTGGCTTCCTTTAAGGACTCAATCCATCTTGTATTGGGGTCATCCTCTTTTCCTGCTGCTTTCAACTTTTCCTAGCATTATTGTCTTTTCCAGAGAATCCTGCCTTCTCATGAGGTCCTCAAAGCAAGACAGCATCAGTTTCGACACTTTTGACCTCCAGAGATGGTTCAGGCTTGATTTAGTCTAGGGCCCACTTGTTTGTCTGTCTGGCTCTCCAGGGTATCCACAAAGCTCTTCCCCAGCACCATAGTTCCAATAAATCCATTTTCTTCCTGCCTGATTTCTTCACTCTCCAGCATTTCCACCCCTACCAGATGTGCACAGGAAAATAACACTGGACAGCAGAGACAATGAGCTGTTTAACTTCAAAACCTTATGAAATCCACAAATATTGTGTTTTGTTTCATGCCTTGAAGCCATCAGAAGGGTACTGGCTTGGTTTCCTGCACAATGCAACTCGGTCTTGTTCCCGGGATTTCCCTAGACAAAGGTCATCCAGTTGTTTACTGCATCTTTTCCAGAGAAAACTGCTTCTAGGCTCCACCTTGTGGCTAAAAGGAAGAAGGACAGCCTTCTTTCTGATTTCTCCTACCTGGTGCCACATGCCTACATGAAAACAGGAGGATGGGTAGAGCTCCCTCATCTGTTCTTAGCCAATTGCAAGGCTCATTAGCTTATCAGGATGAGGTTACTGTGTGGGCTTTTCCAGATGGCACCAGTGTCGTCCCCTGCCTCCTCCACCCCTGATTCGTAGGTTTTGGGTGTTCCAGTCATAGTGCTGTGCACACAAGGCAGGCGATGGTGCACCAGCCTCCCAACTCATGAGACTTCTTTGTCACCCAAGTCCCCGCAGCGATGGCGCAAAGCTTGGGTGCCAAGCTTTCCCCTTTCCTGATGCTTGTCAGCAACACCTCTATGACAACATGAGGACCCACCCCTTTGAGCTCAGCCTTTGGACAAAGATGCCCCTCTCTCCACAAAGCCTTCTAGGTCTTGGATTAGGTCTGGGGGTAGGGGGAAAATGGTGCTGAAGTTGTGTAGGTCTGACACAGAATGGGCAAATGCAGATAATTTTATGCCCCTTAGCTGCGTGTCTGTGTGATTGCTGGAATGCAAAAGAGTTAAAGCAGTGATGTGGATCTCATGGGCTTTTATTCTCAGAGGGAAACTGAGTCGAAGGCTTTTGTTTAAAGATTTGTCTGCCTGAGAGATTCCCTCCCCTCCAAAAATCATGATTGGGCTTGCTGGGTGTTTCATGGTCATTTTCCCCTTCCCCTCTACCCCAGAAGAAACACTAATTGATGCTGAATGATTACCTTTTCCACTTAAACACCATCTTTCCTGTGCCAGGCTCTCTAGAAATGACACTGAGTGGAGCAGAATTTGGCAGGTTCTTGTACCAAAAAACAAAACAAAACAAAACAAAAAAACAGCAGGGAAAAACCAAGATGTGGTGGTTGGGGGGGTTGTCTTGTTCTTGCAGGGAGTCATGAAATCCCACCAGTGTGAGATGAAGCCTAGGCAAAAACAGCCAGAGACAGTGAGATTTGGAAGATCACAGAGAATCCCCCCCCCCCGATATTCTTCACGTCCCTAGAGTTAATGCTGGACAGGCACTATGATTTTTGGATTTTATTTTATTACAGCTACTGGAATTCAGCCAGCATTCCAGTAGTTTTAGCATGGATGGATGGATGGATATCCAGGTTCTTATGAGTGTTTCAGGCTCTTCGCCTGGTCTTTGCAAAGTTTCTGTCTGCAGAAAGGGCCATTAAAACATGGGGAAGGCCATGGAGGGGATATTCTCAGCTCACTGGGAAGTGCAAGGCATTAGAGGCAGTAGTCTCTCTGTTCAATAGGCTCTCTGCCTCTCAAAAACAAAAACAACCTATCAGTTCCCTAAATGCTTTGCACTTAGTTCTTAAGGAGTCCTTAAGGAGTTTAAAGAGCCCCAACATCTTAGCCGTTGTCGCTTCAGAGAGAACCATTGCAAAAGACCAGATGAGCCTCCTGAAACCCTTGTGAGGACATGGGATTCTTTGGCTACAACGATCAGAATTCAAGCTGAATCCTGGTACTGGGAGTGAAAGAAATATCTGAAAATCCCGTATCTATTACTAAATACAAAACTGCAAACACCTTGAACACTCACTTCTAATGCTTGCTGCAGAATACAGATGTATAATATGCCTTGCAGTACTGTGGAAGAATTTGTGTTTTCAAGATTCCTAGCAATAGCCAGAGACCTGGGTAATCATGTAAATATGAAGAAGGCATCTTGATCTATATTTTTTAAAAGCTAGAGTCCCAGTCCACCTTATTGATGCTTCTGGTGCAAATGGTGGGTGGGAGGAATGGGGCTTTACCTGTGGAAGTTCTTCCTCTTGATACTTTGAAATGGATCAACTTAAGTTGAGACCTGCTTCTTATGGCAGTACAGGACTTCCTTGGTTTAAGGTACTCCGTCCTCCCCATCTGGCTTCAGACTTAAAAGAGGAAAGGAAGGCATAGGTCTGTAGTGACAAACACATCTGTTGACATTGCACAACATGTCTGGGGCATGATGGTTAAGGCAACAGCTTTAGTTTCCAATCTGAGCACGAGCGAACAGGAGATAGCCTTTATTTGGATCTTAAATTGTGGATTCTTGGTTCCTTCTCTGGGAGGGAATGTTGAAAATGTATTACACTGGACACATCACCCCATTAAGTCTTTTCCCACTCTTTTTTTTTTTGGAAGGTTTTCTTGCTTTTCCTTGCAACTCAGCTGCTTCTTTTTCGAGAAACCTTCTCCTGTGAAGAATGGGAGTATGAACACAATCATCAATGCTGTCCCAAATGTGGTGCAGGTAATGTAAAAGATGACGGCAGCTGTTGGATTTTGCTTGCAGTGCCTACACAAACCCCACTGGGAGGTGTAGAGAGGACCTCGCTTGCTAATCCCTGTAACACTTGCCAAGGTGTAACGCCTTCGGTAACTCTCTGATCCTGTAGCTCCCGACTTCCATGAGACCATGCCATTCCCATGAGGAAAAGAGCCATCCAGTATTCATCTGCCTGTATCAAGTGGTGGCAGGGCATCATCATCCTGTGCTATCAAGTCAATTCTGATTTCTGGTGACCCCTTTCAGGTTTTTCCAGGTAGAGAGTACTCAGAAGTGGGTGCCCTGGGACTGTACACTTGCCTAAGGCTACACTTTTTCTCCCTGGAGGCACCGTAGGGGAATCGAACTCTCAACCTCTGGTTCCGCAGCCAGAAGACTAAACCACTGAGCCATCCAGCCAGCTGGCAAGGCATACTGACACCTATTTCATAGAGGGTGGTGGAAAGTGACACCTTTTAGCCTAAGCTTTATAAGAGCTATCCAAGGTGCTGAACCCCAAACCCAGGGCGAGTTCATCCTCCCTGTGACATCAAAGCCACCAGTGTGATGGGGCAATGGCAGAAGCCAGGTTTGGAGAGGGACACGTCAGCTTTCATCCGAGATGTACTCTATGACAGTGGTCCCCAACCTTGGGCCTCCAGATGTTCTTGGACTTCAACTCCCAGAAATCCTGGCCAGATGGGGTGGTGGTGAAGGCTTCTGGGAGTTGTAGTCCAAGAACATCTTTAGGGCCCAAGGTTGGGGACCACTGCTCTAGGAGATGTACGCCTACCACTTTCCCCAAGTTATTTGAGGAGCATCTCATTCCAATATAAAGAAGCAATGTTGAACTATATCCTAACCACCAACTGACCTAGCAATTTATTTTAGCAAAAAAGCAGCAGCCATGGAATACACTGAGTCTGACTGTCTTTTTTTGTAGGATACAGAGTTCGTCAACACTGCACTGCCATCTCAAGCGCAACTTGTGTTCCATGTATGAACAGGACCTACATGGACCATCCTAATGGTCAGACTACATGCTTTAGATGTCACGTCTGTGATGGAGGTAAAAAGAGAAGATGCAGAGGAGGACTGTATGGCTCCTCTGACAGAAGAGGGGCAGGATCTTTTATGGATCATCCCAGAGTGCAGGACACATAATCATGGGATGAAGCAACACAAAACCAGATTTAGGCGGAATATCAGGAAAAAAAATTCTTAACTATTAGAGCAGTACGATAATGGAACCCATGACCTCAGGAAAACTTCTTAACTATTAGAGCAGTATGACGATGGAATCCATGACCTTAGGAGGCAGTGAGCTGTCCAACACTGGAGGCATTTAGGAAAATAAAAATATTAGGTCTGGTTTAAATTGGATTCCTGCACTAAGCAGGGGGTCGGACTTGATGGGCTTTTTCAGGCCCTTCCAACTCAATTATTGTATGATTCTATGATTTTTTTTTCAGATCTCTGTGGCTACTGACAAGGTTTGCAGCCACAGTGCCAACCTGTTTACTCCAGAGGAAGCATTTTCAAAACGGTTCTTAGGGAATGGGATTTTCACATTTTCTGGACTGCAACCCCATAATTATCTTCTGGGGGAGTTCTATCTCCCTTACATGTCTATATGTGACACCCCTGGGAGAATGGTCTGAGTTCGAAAGCTTAGTAATGCCAAACTCCACCTAAAGAGAGTATGAGGTTTGGACAGGGAGTCACTAAAAGACTCCACCTTCTTTTATGTGACTATAATTCCCATGAGCCTTCAAATCATCACAGCTCCCAACTAGCAGTGGGGTAGGAACAGGAAACGTGGGTGGAACTAGGCCTAGCTAAGGCTCAAAGCATTCCAGTATAGGCCTGGATCTATCATATTCCGGTGTTTTTAAGATGCCTGCAAGGTAGGTAGGACTCCCAGAAGGGAGAACTGTAGGATTTGTATCTTGGACTAAATCTCCCAGAAGCCTTCACCACTAGCTGTGCTGGCCAGGATTTCTGGGAGCTGTAGTCGAAGAACACCAGGGAACATGTTGTAACAAACTCAGCAAGATCCAGAAAATGTGTTGGTCCTATGGGATACGTTGATGAAAGCTGGTGGCTGGGTCTATGAATCCTGAACTCCCATTTCCAATTGTGCCTTCCCAGGGGCCCACCTGAGAGTTAAAGAAGAATGCACGTATCAGAAGAACACAGTATGTGCTTGCCAAGCAGGCTACTTCTGTCTTCACTTTGCTGAGAAATCCTGTGATATGTGCCAAAAACATACCGTCGCCCTGCCTGGTTATATGGTGATAGAACTGGGTAAGACAAATACCATGACAGACAATAATCATGGCGACACTCTGTTTTCGCAGCTGCTTGGACAGAGTGAATGTCTATCTGGCCATCAGTTGCATCTTCCATAATGCACTGGGAAGGGCCCTGTTCCAAGAGATTGTGAAGGTGCAGGGATGGTGCATACTATGAAAGTTAGTGGAAATAATGAAATGAAAAAAAATATGCAAGGGGGCCTTATTTGTCCAATGGATGTGTGGGCTGCCAGAGAACCACAGAGAAATGTGTTATAGGTTATGATGGGGGGGAGGAGGAGATTAGCATTCTTTGTCCAAACAAATAATACAAGGAATACAATCAAATCTAATCCAAAACCAGGCATGGGGACTCAAGTCACAGGACTCACTGTCAAGTCAGACTTAGTGACTCGACTTGGACCTGACTTGGTTTTTTCCCTCCCCAATGATTCGGACTCAACTTGCAACTTGGAATCCACCCACCTTCTCTTCTTTCGGGTGGAAAAAAAATCTTATTTTTAATAGGGACTTGGACTTGGGACTTGGTGCCAAAGACTTGGACTTGGGACTTGGTGCCAAAGACTTGGGACTTGGTGCCAAAGACTTGGACTTGGGACTTGGTGCCAAAGACTTGGGACTTGGTGCCAAAGACTTGGACTTGGGACTTGGTGCCAAAGACTTGGACTTGGGACTTGGTGCCAAAGACTTGGGACTTGGTGCCAAAGACTTGGACTTGGGATTTGGTGCCAAAGACCTGGACTTGGGACTTGGCGCCAAAGACTTGGACTTGGGACCAAAGACTTGCCAGCATCTCTGTCCGAAACTCTCTGAGAATAAGTCAACTCACGCACGCACAAACGCACCCACCCACTCCAGGAGAGTACTTTGATGAAAAAGAAATTAGAGATTCAGTTAGAAGACAGGTTGTGTTGTAGCACTGCGTCTAAATAATTTTTCTCCCCAACTCTGAGGCAAAGAATGGAAAGGATTATTTTTACCCGGGACTTACCTAACAAGTCACAGCTATCTGAACTTGTGCTAAAGGAAACATTCCATTTGAAGGTCTGCTTCTTGGTCAGGAGAGAAACAACATCTGTCTCCTTCTTTCGTAGGCACGGAAACCAGTGACACTAAATTTGTAGCTTGTCCACCTAAAACTTTCTCAGCGACCCACATGAGTTCTTCCTGTGAACACTGGACTAAGTAAGTGTCAGTTCCCTTTACTCACTGCTGTGATCCTAAAAGATGGGTTTTTGATGACACTTTTTAAATTTTACACATACACACACAATGCACACACATTTTCTTCTCATGCAGCTAGTTTTAGGAATTTAGGTTGGAGGGTAAGGCTGAGAGCAGGAACAACTGTGAGGCAAAGTGGGATGATCATTTTCAGTAACAGAAGCTAGAGCAGATAGTCATAGCCTCCTCGTGAATCATGTCAGCTTTGCCCATCTTGAAATTAACCACCTTCATTTATTTCCTTCATTGCACGTTTTTTCCAATTTCACACAGTGTGTTAATTTTGCTCGTTTCTGTTGCAGGGTTTTGAATTTTGGTTAAAAACCTCTAGCTGCACAGCAGAAGTGCAGGGATTTACAGAGCAGAATTAGCTTCAGAGTAGACCACCCTTTATTGTCTCATCAACTGGCACTTACAATCTCAATAACTCACTCTGAGACATTGGTAAGAGAAAGAATAAAAGGGTTTCATTCACTCACAGTTGAACAGATCACTATCAGCATGCTGAACAAAAGTGATTGCTTCTGGCAAGAGGACTCCACGGATTACTTTGACTACTTCCAGCAGACTCTTGCAGCTTACATCCTCACATAACTGCACTAACTGCTAACTAACTATCAGCTGACTAAAAGGAGGCAGGGGAAGACTCTTAAGCAGAGAGGCATGGTTCTATTTAAAATCAGAGGCAGGGAAGAAACAATTGGTTATTCCTTGGTTGATTGGCAGTCACCCAGGTCTTTCCCAGCCATAGGTAATAAGGCAGCATGCAAGGTTGAAATAACTTCAACACTTTCATTCAAACAAGTGCAAAATCTTTGAAGTTAGTTGTGTTGGTGTTTTGTATTTCAGCACTTGTTTTATGCAAAATGTATTTTCAAAAAGCCCTTGCGTTTTGCACAGATTTGGGTGTAAAATACAAGGTTGTGTTGCTCTAAAACCACAGGGGGTTATTTTCTTTCCCTTTCACCTGATGGTATGGTGAAAAAGGTGTCAATCTTTTCCTTGTTGTGCAGGGGCAGGGGGGAAATTCCAAAGTGGCTGACCATTATTTTCACAAGGTGAACCTTTTAGTCTAGGAAACATTTGAAAGTATTTGTTGCACCCTTACTTCTATCCTCCAGTGCTAGCCCATCTTGTACCTGGTCTTCCTCTTTTCCTGATGCCTTCCATCCTTACCAGCATTATTGTCTGTTCCGGAGAATCCTATTTGGGGCCATACTGTAGACTTAGACTACAGACCAAGACAGTGATCCAAGATACATTTCCTTCTGTAGTGATTGCTGCCGTCTTCATCCACACAGCATCATGTGGTGGTGGTGGGTAGAGTTCATTGCTTGTGAATTGCTGCTGATATTCCTCTGTTGACCTCTGTCCTAGTTTCTAAGCCATACATTTGTGCTTGTTTGCAAAAAATCTGCAAATTGTCTAAAGTTTGTTGTTTCTAGGTGTTAGTTTGTGCTAAAGTGCCTTTTGTAATTATAGCTGATGTTTTGTTTTTTAAGTTCTTTTGTTGGCTACTTTGACTCCACATATGAGGAGAGAAAGGCAGGCTAGAAATGGGATGAGATGAAATGAACAGATGCTGTGGGTTTTGATGGAGGCTGAACAATAATCTCAGATTAACGTGGATCCAGGATGCATCAGTGTGAACACTGAGGGGGTCACAATATGAAAAAGGGTGGATGCAGCCACTCACTCCAACTCAAGTACTGAATTATTGTGTCTCCATCTTCACTGCAGTTGCAGCGAGACAGGTATGATCGAGGTCCAGCCGGGCAGTCCAACCTCTGATGCAATCTGTGATCAACCAAACTCCCCTGTCCATATAGCTCCCATTGTCATCTCTCTGGCTTTAGTTATCGTTGTTATAAACATTCTCATCTTCATCATCCTGCGTAAAAAAATGACGCACGCCAAAGAAGGTAAGTGCAGAAAAAAAGAGAAAAAGTTGTCTTCTATATCCAGAAAAAAAAGAGAGAAAACAGTGAGAGTTTAGTTCTAGAAATCAGGGTTTGTCTTGGTCTCCCTAGGCCACCAAGATTCTGGCTTGTAGTAACAGACAGACAACTTGAGGAAAGAAATACTGTATTTTTTCATGTATAAGACTATACTTTTGTCTAAAATCTTTAGACTAAAAATTTAGGGTCGTCTTATACACGGAAGTAAGCCGAGGAGAGAACAAAAAACAAATGGAGCAGAAAGCAGGGATCAAAGCGATTCTGCAGCACTTTGATCCCTTTCCCCCTACACTTGCTAAGCCCCACTTAGATTTCTTAATTTTGGATTAGAAAAGTGGGGGGCGTCTTATACATGGGGACATCTTATACACGGGAAAAATACAGTAGCCCTTTAGTTATGCTCATATCTCTGAGAAATCTCTTTTTGTTTTGTTTTGTAGGCCCTGCTGAAGAAAAGGTGAGTCTATTTTTGTGGGAATCATGCGTTGCTTTTAAAACTCCCCTTCTTTCTACAAATATATTTTGAAAACACAATCAAAGCATAGATGAGATATGCAACTGTGCCATCGTTTTTCCTTTCTGCCGTGATTTTCCATTACATCCATGCTCCAATTATACCGCCCTGAATTATCTTAAAAGAAATGGCCTTTGTTCCCTTGCTTGACGCTAGTTTCCTCTGGTTGCTGCTTCTCTCCAGAGGTTTCTCCACAAAACCGTTGGTGCAGCCTCTTCACCTGTTTTCTGAAACATCTGGAAGTTGAGTCGTGGTAACTAGACATCTTTCTTTATTACAATGAAATGTTTCGCTCCTCATCCAAAAAGCTTCTTCAGTCTGAAGAGAGTTGGTAGGAGATCCCTGATACTCCACGTTGGTTCCATGGATATATCAGGGGGTCGCCTACCGACTCTCCTCAGACTGAAGAAGCCACTTGGATGACTAGCGAAACATTTCAATCTAATAAGAAAGGAGTCCAGTCGCCATGACTCAACTTCCAGATAACCTCACCTGGAGGACTGAGAATCTTCACCGATATATTTTCCCAAACGTTAAGAAGTCAAACTATCAAGACTCTACCCAAAGCCAGCCTAAAATTAGCCAGTGGTTCCCAGCGTTGGGTCCCCAATTGTTCTTGGACATAAACTCCCAGGAGCCTTCACGACTACCTTTTTTTGGCCAGGATTTCTAGAAGCGGTCATCCAAGAACATCTGGGGACCCTCAGCTGGCGACCAATGTAGTAGGTTACACGAGGATATTTTAGAAGGAAACAGAGACGATTACATTGATATGAACATTGGTAATGTTAAGATTTGGCATTTGGGTGAAATGTCCCCAGATTCCATCACCTGCGAATTCCTCTGAAATGTTTCCTGTCCTCTTCAACCTTTTGCTCACTCAGACGGCCCTCTGTCAGATATCCTTTGATTTGGATTCCTGCCTTGAGCAGGGGGTTGGACTCGATGGCCTTGTAGACCCCTTCCAACTCCATTAATCTATGCTTCTCTGATTCTAAAACACAGTTTCTTCTCCCCCTCCCCATCACCTTGTTTTAGAAAGAAGAACCGAACCATTATCTCCCTGTTCCGGAAAGCGACCAGCACATGGTGATACCCATGCAGGAGACCAATCAACATTCTGGTGAGCCGACTTACACAATGTCTTGAGTAAGCACAACGTTGGCTGAGAAACCAAATCACTATGACTAGAAGCCCTGGACATAAAGACAAAGTAAAAAACTGCATTGTTCTTCATATAAAAAGGCGATCACATTCGTAGCTACAACAGTTCACCATCTGCTAGGAAGATGAAACTGGTTTTTTTTTCTTTCGAGAAGGAGGTAGAAAAGCTTGTTAAAGTTGAACACACAGGAAAGGATGTGTCTGGAGGTGGAGAAGAGGAGCAAGAGTCACTACAAGAAGAAGCGGGGAAGAAAACAAAGGAATATTTTCCCCCAAGGACTAAAACCCAGCCAGTCTGTGGCTGGGTTCACAAGAGTGTTTGCGAAAGCATTTTCTGGGATTCATTCCATCCTTTAAGCTAGGGTGAAAAACAGTCCAATTTTGCTGTTACTGGCATCCATTAAAAAAAAAAGCCTTTAAGTTCTTTCCATCCTGAATATGGTGATTTGCAAAAGTTTGGCCCATTCTTCAAAAATGACCCGGGGGTGGGGCTGGGGGCTGGGTAGCAGGATATTCATTTGTCTGCCCAAACCCAATTTGACAGCATCCGCGCGCTCTGTAGGTTCTAAAGATGAAACACAACTTAGAAAAAGGAGGGGGGGGAAAATGATGTAGCACTTTTAATTTAGCACTAGCACGTATGGACGTTCCAACCAAGCTTTCATAGAATCAGCCAATGAAAACACTGGATCTGGATGGTATCAGAAAGAAGAGGAAGAGTATAGGTTCCTATGAAATGGAGATAAAGTGGACCTTTTTCGGAGGGAAGGAGAACTCAAGACCATGCATCCACCAGCGGTGATTCTGGGGGGACAATGCTTCTCAGCTTCTCCAAAGACAATACAAAAGAGTGTTCACTGTAAGTCGTAGAACATCTAAAGGATGAAGTAATGAAAGAGCCAGCCAGCGTCAACATGTTTGCTGACAAAGGATTTATTTTCTCTTCACTGTCAAAGATTCATTTTAGCCTCAATTTGTTCTACTATCATCTGCATTTTTTACCTGGGCACGTCCATCCATTGACAAGAACTACAGACTTCCCAATGGTGTTTGCTCTGGTGTTGTTGGTGTTGTTAAGCGTTGTCTAAGAGATGTCAGTTGACGGTGGTTTCTCAGATGTCCAGGAAGAAGTCAATGGAGCTCTAATATGCAACCGTGGAGCTGAAAACTGAGACACAGTGTTCAGACAAGTAGTAGCTGCAGCTTTGTGATGGAGCGATACTCCTTTGCTCCATTTGGAAAAGAGGAGGAAATGTCTGGATGTCAACCCCAAAGACTCAGTTCACGATTCCAATGCTTGACAAGTGTTAGTGCTGTATAACAGTGGTCCCCAATGTTGGGTCTCCAGAAGTTCTTAGACTACAACTCCCAGAAGCCTTCAACACCACCTTTGCTGGCCAGGATTTCTGGGAGTTGAAGTCTAGGAACATCTGGAAGCCCAAGGTTGGGGACCACTGCTGTATAACACTGGACTGTATAGTGGCTTAGAACAGAGGGGGGTTGTCCCTCCGTTCCCTTACAAATGCATTATGGGAGAAGGTGTCATGGAGTCACATCACAATTATGGGTCCAACCATACAATAAGTTAGATATATAGTTAGTTAGAAGAAGATGTTAGTTAGTTAGTTAGTTAGTCATGTGCTGTCAAGTCGGAACCAAATTATAGCAACCCTAATAGGGCTTTCTCGTTTAACCTTACGACATGTCTATGGTAGCTATAACATTTTCCAGATCCTGCCTCTATCACCTAGTTGTCTATATAACATTCCTTCTGAATCAGTTCGTTGATTATAAATACACAGCAGGCTAAAAGTAATACATCTGTGAATTATATTGTGATGGATTTTGCTTGTGTTGTTCAGAATCTGCTTATTTATTTAAATGCCGATAAATTAAATGTGGGAAGGCGAAGAAGAACGATGGGTAAGGGTGTGTGTGTCTTGTTTTCTTTCCTGCTTGCGAAATGGGGTGCATTATCGTTTTCTTTCTAAATGAAATCTGCGCCTCTGTTCTCTACCTCTTCCTCCAAGACCTTGAGACAGTGTGGATAGTGCTCCCTTTTTGTTCCATCACCCCAGCAACCCTGCAAGGTAGGTCGAACTGAGAAATCACGGCTGGCCCATTACTTTCCATCAAGGGTTGAGGCCAAGTGAGAAAATCTGAGCTCGCGGGCTCCTGTTTGCAGTTGGACATTTCAACCAGTAAAGCACATCGTTTTGCTTGACCACAAATAATTTAATTATTCAAGGTGAGCGCTAAACCATACCGATTGCTTCGTTTTGATTCCATTCCTCCAGGAGGTTTGGGGGAAGACTGAGATAATTTAGGGGTTTCACTTCCCCTTACTTTCACATTTCCTCCCCCAACCTCAAGATCTTTCTGTCCCAAAATTGCCGTCTGGGAGAAGATATGGAACAATTAAGACTCGGACCACACATTTTCTGAATAGTTTTTAACCCAGAGCTATAATTGCACTTAATAATGAGCTTAAAGACCTTAAAGTAGTGAATAGTTGGACAGTGTGACTTAGCCTGCGATGTAGATGTTTGTGTTCTTAGTGGGGGATTTTTAGTGGGTGGGGAGTGTTTGGGGATTTTTTAATGTGTGTGCATGTGGATCTGGTCTCTGTGTGAATTTCGTTGTATGGGTAAACTACGTATAGACTTACAATGATTCTCACGTCCCCTACGCTGAGTATCTTTAAAAGCCAATTAAAAACATGGATGTTTATTCAGGCCTTCCCTCCAGTCAATACTTGATTTTTCTTTCTATCTTTATTTTTTAATTCTATTTTGTATTGTAACTTGTTATTATAAGATTCATGTAATATTTGTCTTATTTTATTAGTTTTCATGTTATGTTGGAAGCCACCTAAAATGGTTGTTTCAACCAGATGGGCGGGATACCAATCAAATCAAATCAATCAATCAAATGAATAAATATAATTTTAAAAAATGTGAAATTTGTGACAATGGGTGAATTGTTCCAAAATGAAAAGAAAGACAATGGTCTCTCATCTGTGCATGTTCATGGCATTAAGAGCATTTATTCCCAAGTATGGAAAGGACCATGTTGTATCGGTTTGAAATATAGGTGCTCATGACAAGGGAGAGAAATTAGCCACTATAATTAAGCACTAATATGGTTTAATACGCTGGCAAGTGAAGTACTCTTAGATCCATATCTGCAAAATAAAGCTTGCTGCTTGTTTACCAACTCATAGTGCTTAAAGCACTGTCTGGATGGTTTACAATTTTAATTATTCAGGCTACACATTGCCTCCCACCCAAGTAATCCAGGTACCCAATTTACTGACCTCGGAAGAATGAACGGCTGAGTCAACCTTGAGCTGGCTACATGAACCGGTCAAGATCGAACTCCGGCCGTGAACAGAGTTTTTACTACAGTGTAACCACCATGCCACAAGGCTCAACTTTCAGCACTTCGTATTTCCGATCCCACCAATTGTGAAAGATCCTGGATCCTTTCTCAACAAGAAAGAAAATTTCCACATTTTCTGAAGAATGTATATTTCCATGTTTACAGACGTTCCCCCCCCTTTTTTAAGTTTATCATTTCCACAATTTTTGAAGGACTTGATACCTTGCAAGTGGCGTTGCTGTGAATATGCACAAGCAAAAACAACAACTTCACTGATGGTTGGAAAAGCCTGCAATGCTATTGATAATTTTTGCACCTATTATTAAATACCAGATGATCTGTATGTCTCAAGAGAGGCACCGTGTGCCTTAGAGTCTTGAGGGGTTTGTGTCTGTGTTTGTTTGTGTGTGTGTGTGTGTGTGTGTGTGTGTGTGTGTGTGTGTGTGTATTATCATTGGTCAGTGTGACATAAAAAGAAATTGGATGGATTGTCTTACAAGATAAAAAAAACTGTTTTGCCAGGTGTTGTGTTGGTTTTGAGATTGCTAGACATCTCAAACAAGAACAGATATATATATTTTTTAAAAATCCCATGCCTTCTGCAGGGGGTTGGACTAGATGGCCTTATCGACCCCTTCCAACTCCATGAGCCTACGATTTAGGGGAAGACAGGTTTTTTTTAAAAAAAGCACACTGCTGCTGTGATGGATTAATTTTGCGACAAGAAGGTTGCTCTCTATGAGCCACCAGGGTGTTGCTATTCATCTGCACAACGAACAGGGTGCTGGCCAGCTGAAGATTGGCTGGCGTTGCTGATTCACATTCAATGGCCCTCCCTTATCATCTGTTTCCAGTCCCTCCCCTTCCACCCAACATAGTCCGGGCCACTCCTCCTATTTATGGGCTTTCCTCCTGGGTGGGGCTTCTTTCCCTTCCCTCAGCCCCTGATTGGCTGTACCCATGCACGGCGAGGGCGGGCTTAGGGAAATTAGCTGACATCACTGAGGCTGTTGGGTTTCCCTACCAGCTCCTGCAGAGTCTGATCAAGAAGCTCAGCTGGAAGGAGACGAGAAATAGACCAAGAGAAGAGGGAAGGAGCAGGGAAGAATCAGACATGGCGTCAGGGGTGGACCTCAGCAAAGTGGCGGCCAACAAGCTCAAACACGCCGTCAGCGGAGAGGTGAGTAATGCTTTTGTTTTTCTCTCAAGCTGGGGTTTGCATAAGTCACTTGTATAAGTCCTTTGTATAAAGAGGCAGTCCCGAAAGCAGCTAAATCAGGGAGCTGGAGAGGAGACAGATTGTATTTGTCTTCAGTGTGGAAGGGATGGTCACTCTTGAACTGGTCTTCTCAGCCACGCTAGACGCTGTTCCAAGTCCTCCATACAGAGCACGTGACCATCGTCTCTCGAGACTGAAGGATGCTTAATCAATAATCAATACACCGCTATAAATCAGAACAGGACCCATTCGCCCCCCCAAAAAAAACACACCAAAAATCAGATTCCTCCCCGAGATCTACTGCGGATCGAGACCAGCTTCCATCTGTTATCTCCTGCTGGTGAGGATTCAGAGGCAGATGCTAGATTCTTAAGGACTGGATGTGACTCAAAAAAAGGTTTCGAAGAAAATGAAGAAAGACATCTTCTCCCGGTGGGGCTGAAGCACAGGTGCAGGGGGGAAGATGATTAACAAGGATACCGTCAAGTTGCATCTGATTTATGACAAGCCTAATAGGCTTTTTAAGGTAAGCGAGCTGTTTAAGGAGTGGTTTCCCCCAGTTCTGCCTCTATGCTTGTGATTTTTCATGGCTGAGCAGGGCTTGGAACTCACTTCTCCGGAGTCTGAGTCCACTACACCTCACTGCAACTCCCAGAAATCCTGGCCAGCCCAGCTCATAGTGAAGGCTTCTGGGAGTTTTAGTCCCAGAACATCTGGGGATCTCAAGATTGGGAAACCACCGATCTAACCCTTTCCCACCACCAATGGCTCAGCCCTGCATCCAGCTTTGCTTCCTGTAGAATTCTAGATTGCTTTCCATGGGGATGGTTCCCATTTCTCTCTCTTGCCACATGGTTTATGCTCCCAGGACTCTGACTTTCGGTTTTCAGCTTTTGTCCATAAAAGCAGTGACTCGCCCCCAAGAGAGAAGTTGAGAAGAGCAGCCGCAAGGGGCTTTGTAATGAGGATGTTGGGGAGGATGATGGGCTGCCATGTGTAGCCTGCATAGTGAACTTGTAAACCGCCCGGAGAGTGTGCTTAAAGCGCGATGGGGCGGTATATAAGCAGCACGCTTTGCTTTTGCTGTAATGGGATATCCCAGCAATGTGAGAAAGGAAATCATGCCTAGCTTTTCCTCCAGAAATCATGAGCGTGGAGGGGTTAAAAGAGACAGCAGAGGGGAAAGCCCCACCTCCTCCCTTCGTTTTCTGGAGAAAGCACATCAAAGCACAGAACAGTTTTATCAGTGTCTTATCAGCGTGTCTTATCAGTGTCTTATCAGCGGTGGGTGAAACTTATCACCTACCCTGACTCAGGATGGTTATTAAAGAAGAAGAACAGAGAAGGGCAAAGGGGGAAAGTCCACGAGACCAATTACAAAACCTGCGGATAGCTTTGTCCCATCATCCAAATTCCTCAAGATCTTTTTTAAAGAAGATCTGCAGACTGCAGGGTTTTTTTTTTTCCATCTTCAAAAAAAAACATGCAGTAGGACACTGGGAAAATGTATTATTTGGAAAAGCAATTAATGTGCAGGTAGACAAACAGAAAAAAAATTACACAACCTATATGTATGTTTATTATGATCCTAAATAAGAGGATAAATAAATATAAATAAAAATACACAACCTGTATATATCTGTTTGTTATGATCCTGAATAAGAGGCGGTGCTGTGCAACGCAGTGTTCAAGAGTCCAGCTGTGTATCCAATGGCGTGCTTAAAATCTCACAAAGCCTGGCAGATTGTTAATAGTTATCGGTACACTGGATTTCTAGTGTGGTGTAGTGGATAGAGAGATATACTAGGACTCTAGAGAACAGGGTTTGAATCCCCACTCCGCCATGAAAACTCACTGGGGGTGATGGCACTGGTAAGACCACTCCTTAAATATCAGTTAAGTATGCCACTCGGTTACGATGGGCACCGGGGAGGAAAGAAAGAGGCCGATGCTACACAAGTCTTTAAACAATCTCATACACGAGTCATCTCCATCATTTCAACTCACAATCTTGCTATCCTACTACTATGATCTGTCCCCTCTTTTCCCACCTAAGTCAGTGGTTCCCCACCTGGGGTCCCCATATGTTCTTGAACTACCACTCCCAGAAATCCTGGTCAGCACGGCTTGTGGTGAAGGCTTCTGGGAGTTGTAGTCGAAGAACATCTGGGCACCCAAGGTTGGGAACCACTGTCCTAAATGGCGGATCTACCAGAGAGGGTCATCTTTGAAAATGGAGGACGAAGGAGGAGGATTGCTGAAGGTCATCGGAGGCTTCTCACCTTTGATTAAAGAGTGTCTCTCACAGTTTCTCAGTGACTTTGTGGCCTTCTCCGCAGGTCGTCGAGCTGGCCAGCCTTTGGAAGGAGCACCCTTGCGTGTTGTTGTTCCTGCGTCGCTTGGGGTGCCAGGTTTGCCGTTGGGTCGCCAAAGAAACCAGCAAATTGAAAGAGCTGCTTGACAGCCATGGTGTTCACTTAATCGGCGTCGTGCCGGAAACTGTAGGCCTGAAGGAATTCCAGGAAGGGAAATTCTTCACAGGAGGTAGGTTGGTTCGCCAGGGTGGGTCCTTGAGAGTCAACATGATGATGGTAAACCTGTGGCCCACCCACCACAGTTTTTTTCAGATGCCAACTCCCATTACCCTCGGTCAGCGAGGGTCATGGTTTGGAGATGCAGTAAAACATGATTTTGATACGATGGGCTTCATTTAATTGCTGCTACAGGGAATGTTTTCGCCATGCAACCGGACTTTCCTGATGGCTTAGGATTTTATTTAAAAAGCTGGCCGGATAGCTCAATGGTTTAGGTCTCGGGCTGCATAGCCAGAAGTTGTGAGTTTGATTCCTCCACTGGGCCTCTTAAAAGAAAAACCAGCCTGGGTGACCTTGGGCAAGCTGCACCATCCCAGGGTGCCCCCTGGAGGAAGGAAAGAGTAAACCCCTTCTGAGTCTGAGCTATACACAATATTTAAAGGGCATCATTCAGCAGGAGACCAGCTGGATTGCTCAGTGGTTTAGGTCTCTGGCTGTGGAGCCAGAAGCTGGAAGTTCGATTCCCCCTAGGTGACCAGCCTGTGTAGCCCTAAGCAAGCTGCACAGTCCCAGGCCACCCCCAGAAGAAGAGAATGGTAAACTCCTTTGTATTTCTGGAAAGGGTCACCATCAGTGGGAATCAACTTGACAACACACAATATAGGTCTATATTTGGATTTAGTGAAAATTCTGCAGGCTGGCTTTCCTTTCCTAAGGATTGAGATGGGAATTGAGTCTTTAAAAAAAAAATCTACATTCTCTCAGGAAAATTAACTTCTGAAGTATCTTGGCTCATCTTTAATTAAGGCTGTTGGTTCCAGAGCTTAATTTTTCCATAGCCTTAAGGGGCGATTATGATCTGGCAATGTTTTCTTTTGAGGAACTTCTCGGTCTTTCATCTTCTTTCAGAACTGTATCTGGATGAAACCAAACAGTGCTACCATGATCTGGGCTTCAAAAGGTTTGTGTGCATACAGTTCACTTGGAAATCCCATTAAAATCAGTACCTATTATTTCCTAGCAAACAGGATAAGGATGAGTGCATTTAAAGGAGTCCTGTTTAATTTCGCCCACCCTGAATGCTGACCAGATGTTTTAAAATTTTGCCTGTTTTTTTTTGTCTGTAATCCTCCAAATCTACCACTCTGCATGACCATGGGGGAAATCTAGCTGCTTCACTTCAGAAAAACAACTCCAGACCCCATCTGCTATTGCATGCCAGTGGATGAGGACCTTAAAAAAAAAACCTAAAGTGGCTTACATCATTAGAAGACAATATTTACAAGCTAAAAACTGGAAGGGCACAAATATTTTACAAGAATCAAACAAATACCATCCAAAAATCAATACAAAAAACCAGATTCAAAGCAAAAAAACTAGAGATGAGCATGAAGCAGAATAATTGTGCTTCATGGTAGTTCGTGGTGAACCATGAACCGCAAACCGTCCGAATGCTTTAAAAGAACGAACCATGAAGCGGTTCGTTTTTTTTAAAAGGATGTTTGTGCCGGGGGGGGGATTGTGCATTCACACACAACATAGAACTTTGCAGATATTTGCAGACCCACACAACCCAAGGCAAGCATTCATGCAAACACACAATATGAGGGGCACATTGCACACACACACACACACACACACAGACACCGAACGCATACTCATGTAGGCCTATAACTCAAAGCAAGTGCTACACCCATAACTCCAGGCAACATGAGGTAGGTTTTCACACAGAGAAACACAATGTAATGTGTCCTTTTGTTGTTGTTGTTGTTGCTATTCTAGGTATAATGCTTTAAGCATAGTTCCTGCAGCATTGTCGAAGCCTGTCCGGGAGGTTGTGACTAAGGTCAGTTGATAAACACAATAGTTAAGTCCCACCACATCCCAGAAGTTCCTTGTAGGCCCAAGTTTGCTCGAGAAGTTGCTGTATGTGGGTCATTGTGGAGGATGCCAAATCCTCAAATCCTCAAATCATGGAGTGGGAAAGGACCTCACAAGGCCATCGGGTCCAACCCCCTGCTCAAGGCAGGAATCCAAATCAAAGCAGGCATGACATACCAATGTTCTCTTGCATGCCTCCAGCAGTGGATAACTCACCGTCACTCAAGCTAATTAGTGCCACCACCGTACTGCTCTAACAGTTAAGAAGTTTTTCCCGATATTCAGCCTAAATCTGGCTTCCTGTAACTTGACCCCATTATTACTTGGAAGTGTTCTGGGATGGCCAAGAACAGATCCTGCTCCTCCTCTGTAGGACTACCTTTCAGATATTTGAAAAGTGTCCTCCTATCTCCCCTCAGTTTTCTTAAGGCTAAACCTGCCCATTTCTTTCAGTCTTTCCCGCTAGGGCTTGGGCTTCCAGTCCCCCAGTTATCCCTGTTGCCCTCCTCTGAACTTGCTCCATTTTTTTGGGGGGGGGCAATCCTTCTTTAAGAGTGGTGTCCAGAACTGGACGCAGGACTCGAGATGAGGCTTAACCTTTGGTGAATAGAGAGGAAATAGGACATCACATGATTTGATCACTAACTCTAAAGATGCAAAAGCAACAAAAAGCATCTGGGGAGTATGAGAAAGCTAGCCCAACATCAGAAATGAGTGGGTAAATATTTTGGCTTCCCAGGTCACTCTTGTCATGAAACAGGAGTCACTCAGGAACATCTGAGTGAGATTAGGGTGAAAGGTGGCCAGGTTATAGTTTATTAGCCAAATGCTCTCTGTTCCAAAAGTTTGAAATGGTATAATAGACTCTTAGTCCCCCTTCCTTCCTACTTCTTCTCCAAAGCCACTATTGTTGCTTTCCTGCGTAAGGGAGGGGAACGCCTACTGTCATGACATTAGCATCATCAGCAACAGTTTTTTGCCATCTGATGGTCACTTTAGCTACTTCCTGCATGTTGGCCATCGTCCAGCGCACATCATGTATATACACCTGTGGTTTTGGACAGCATTCTATGCCCCAGTTGAAGGGAGCCGGATTCCATGAAACCTCATGGCTATCGTAGGTGGGATAAGTCTTCAAGGAGGACAGGGCTTCTTGAGCCGTGGGTTGTCTACCGGTCTTAAGGGTTGTTCTTCACGATGGCCTCCAGTTGGACTGGGGAGGTATTAGTCAGCTCCTTAGAGGGATCTTTCTAGGGAAATGGGATTGATATGGATTCTTCTCTGGTTTACATACCCCAGGCAAATGCTGAAGGCATCCACGGAAATTTCTCCGGAGACCTTTTACAGAGTGGAGGGGCTTTGATAGTCAACCAAGGTAAGTGTCAAGACCGGCCATACTGGTCCATGTAGTATATAGGGGATTTGCTGAATTAAACACATCCATCCTTTATATCATGGAGGTCACACCATCAGCTTAGTAGGAGCCATGGACATAAGGGAGGGGGGGGAAACCCTACACATCACACCCTTTATTTACAAACCTATTGTTCTACAATGATTCCCGGTGTGGTGTAGTGGACAGAGTGACGGACTAGGACTCTGGAGAAGAGGGTTGAAGACCCCACTCAGCCCTGGACACTCACTGGGGGAGTAGAATGGGTAAAACCACTCCTGAACTATCTCACCTTGAAAGCCCTACTAGGGTCGCTACAAGTTGGTTCCGACTTGACGGCACCAAACACCCATTGTAGCTTCTCTCATCAAGGTGATTATGGGTTGACCAGGTCAAAGGAGGATGCTGTTCAGCAAGTTTGAGAGAGAAACATAGCTGGGGTTTGGATCTGTATCAACATCTTAGGGTGCTGGCTGTTTCTACAGATCTGAGTCACAGTCCGGCTCAGATCCAGGTCTAGGACTCACCTTGAAGAGCACCAGACATCTTCCCTAGCTACCGGTAGCCGCTTGTCTCAGCATGCCCTTCCTCCTTCCAGGTGGGAAAGATGTGCTCTTATACTTCGTCCAGGAGTCCCCAGGTGACTACCTCCCCTTGGATACTATTCTCAAGACCCTTGGCATCTCGGCAAAGATGGAGGAAGGAGCAAAGCCTCAGGTGAGGGTCTCTGATTTGTTCTCTCTTGCATCCTGCCCTTTCCTGGAGAAACCTAGAGACAGCAAAGCCACCTAAAACATTCATCCTGTACGGATTCAACCCATGGGTTCATCTCGCAAGCAAATCTACTTGGGCTGTGGCTCCGTAGAGTTTATTATGGCCCTCATGAGCCAGATTTTGGGTCCATCAGGTTTTGGATGGTCTGCCTCTCTGACTAGCAATGGCTTTCTGGAGTTTCAAGGAAGGATTTCCCCCCCCCAACTTATCTCCAGCAGGGGGAATCTTTGACACACAAAATATGTGCTCCACAGTTGAGTTGCATCTCTTGTTACCAAGCTCTGGACTGTCTCCATGCAGGATTTCCACTCATGCAGGAATGTAGTTCAGTGGCTGTCTTGTATATCTCCCTTAGTTGATGAGGAGTAAATGTTAGGGGTGCCAACCTTCACTTTTGTTCTTTCCACATTTCAGCCACACCATGAACAGGTGTGGGTTTTTAAAAAAAGAAAATAGCTATTTTTGGCATACCGTCTATGTATTGTATTTTTCCATGTATAAGAAAAATAAGTGGGGCTTAGCAAGGTTTGGGGGAAAGGGATCAAAGCGTTGCAGGATAGCTTTGATCCCTGCTTTCCCCTCCACTTGTTTTTGTTCGCTCCTCAGCTTACTTCTGTGTATAAGATTACTCTCAATTTTTAGTCTAAAGATTTTAGGCAAAAGTATAGTCTTATACATGGAAAAATATGGTATTTGTGGGGAGGTGAGGAGATTGCATGTCTTGAAGATATGATAATTAAACAAATATCCCTTTTCTTATTTTCAGTGTGCCAATGAGGTATGTACCAGGTGAAGACAGGATATTGTCCTGCTGTGATGAGTCTCCTTCTTCTACCTCAGCTGAAGAATGTTCTGTCCTGCTTCTAAATCTGTTCTCTAAAAGCTAATACATTTGTTCCCACTTAGCCACTGTGATGAACTCTTCTGTTGATAGTTACTAGATGTTTGGGCATGGTGACTTTCCATAACATCCTAAACCCAAACTCTTTATTTTCTAGTCTTCTAGAAAATTCCCAGGCTGTTCACATCATGTATAATACTTCGTCCCCTTCCCTCTGCACCCCCGCCCAAAATACAAAACTATGTTAACAAGTCTCCCTCGGAGATTTAAGCAGACAAATGTTCAGAAGCTGTACAAAATAATTCATGTCATGCTCTGTTTATAAAGTTCCAGAGGCATTTGCTTGGCCCATGCTGAAAACAATACCAGACAGTTAGATGTATCTTTGCAGCTCTAATGCAGGAATGCCGTACTTCTGTATTCATGTGGAAACAGAAGCAGCATGAATCAGCTTTGGCATCAAAAGAGATTACACAGCAAGCGATGGCTGGTGAATCGGTGACCTCATGGATTAAAGACAAACTCTATGGCACTGGAAGCTGGAGACTCAGATGTCTGAATCCATTCTGAGTTGTAGCCAGAACTTTCCAAAAAATTTAACTTCTTGGCTTTCAGTACCTTGGAGAGCGACTATAAAGTTCGGACTAAACCCTGAAGCAGATTCCCTACTCCTGCTTCCATTGCCTGGAGAGGAGGGGAAAGCTTGAAAAAGCTTTGCCCGAACAAGCCCAAAAGCATACAGCATATCGACTAAGGATGAAAAATAGAACTTTTAAATACTTCTCTTTTTAAAAACCCTGATGTAGCTGAATAACAGTCGATGTCTTTAGAACAGTCTCCTCGTTGTTTTTCCTTTCCTTTCCCTGAAGCTTTCTGTAGCTTTCATTGACACAAAGAGGTATTGAGGCCCCCCCCCCAGTCCAGTTGATACCCACTCAAATCACGACAGTGTGAACAGTCATTGCTGTGGTAGCTGCACCATGAACGATAGCCGTGGCTGAACAGGGAGTGCAAGGGGAGGATTCGTAAACCACCAGGCACGTCGTTGGCAAAAATCAGGACGAGTTGGGTGTTTCGGACTGCAGAGTTCCCGCAACATAGTTTAAGCGTCTCAGTCTCTCTCTCCTTCTGCTACCAAATCCTGCATCTCTGTATGGGGTGCATCAGGGTGCCCTTCTGGCAATGGAATACTTCAGAAAAGGCTTCAAAGTTTTGCAAAGAACCGATCACCCTGGGGTGGAAAAAAAACCCCGAGGAAAATAATCTGAGCAAGGTGGCAATTACTCAAGAAATCTTGTATTCCGGGCTCTACAAATCCCATAATTCCCAATGTGGGGAGCTCCTCCTGACTTATCTGCATCTTGCAAATACGTCAAATATGGCTCACCTGGGAGGAAAGCCCTTAACTGGAAGGCTGTGAAGTTTAACTAGGCCTAGCTCTGCCTAGTTTCCTGTTCAGAAATAAAGCTTCCAGCTAGGCCTAGCTAAACCACGAACCCTTCCAGTTTAGGGCTTTCCTCCCAAGTTGAGCCTCATTTAGGTGTCTGTAAGATCTGCATAAGTCAGGTAGAACTCCTGGAGTGGGGGATTATGGGATTTGTAGTCCAAGAAATCCAAAAAATCCCATCCTCCATGTCTACTTTCTGATATCTGTGCATGTCCCACTCACAAGAAAATTATGTTGCATTCAATTATTCCCAAATTAGCAAGTATAAGATTACCATACCCCCTTTTCAAAAAAAGAAAAGAAAAGAAAAAGGGTGAATCCATCTATTCATGTTATTTTTGTCCTGCCTTTCTTCCAAAAAATGTATTCACGAACGCTTACAAAATAAACACGGAGAAAATTAAAAATCAAAACTACACCTTTACAAAGGGCGGAAACATATTATCATATTAAATTAGTGGCAGAACCCTTCTGCTTTTGTATGCTGGCATTAACATGCAGTGGGGTAGATTGCAGCAGGAAACTGCTGCTCATAAAGGAGTCATTGCTTGTATTCATAGTCCCATGCCAGCAGTGTGACTTTAGCCTTTGGATTTTTTGCTTGCAATGGGCTGTAAGAACCTGGGCTTCAATGCATTGGACTGAATCCCCTTTGTTCATTGGCACAGTGGCTGAATGGTTATGGAATGCTTCCAAGCATTCCAACTGAAGAATGGTTAGGGGTCATTAGGGTGGTTGAACACCGTGACCTGTAATTGTATTCCACCATGTGTAACAATGGCAGCAGGATGGGCAAAAGACACAGAAATGGCCACAAGGGCTTTTACCTGTATTCCAGAGGGCTGTGGGAATCGGTCTTAATAGACTGGCTGGCATACTCTGGCCTGTAGGAACCGCACCATACCTGGGAAACAGATAATGACGTAAGTATTATTATTATAATTGTTGTTATATGCTGTCAAACCAACATATAGTGATACGGACAGGGCTTTCAAGGTAAGGATGGTATTTAAGGAGAGGCTTTACCAGTTCCAGTCTCCCAGTGAGTTTCCATGGCTGAGCAGGGATTCGAACCCAGATCTCCAGCCTCCTGGTCTGTCACTCTATCCACTACACCACACTAGGTACGTTATAATAATGACATGTCATCAAGTCAATTATGACTTGTGGCAACACTTTCCAGGACTTTCTAAGTATAGCATACTTAGAATTCATTTCCCATTCCCTTCCACTAGGGGCGCTGTGGGACTGTGCAGCTTGCCCAAAGCTACACAGGCTGGTTCTTCTCCCTGGAGGCACTGTGGGGGAATTGAACTCTCAACCTCTGGCTTGTCAATCAGATACCTAAGCCTCTGAGTTATTCAGCCAACAAGGTAAGTATATATGGGCCAGAAAAGCCTATTATAGCTTTTATCTGAACAAAACCAAATAAAACTATTTGAAACTCTCAGTGACCAGACTCTTTAGATATTGGTCTTGAAAAGTTCTGTGTGGCTATGGTGTGTGTGTCTGTGTCTGTGAATCCATGTGTTACATCCAAAGCCAGAAAAAAAATAATGGTTTGGACTACACAGCCAAAAATCCTCAGCCCATACTGGCTGGAGGATTCAAGGAACTGTAGTCTCCAAATGAACTTTTACAAATTGTCAGAATAAACTCCAGGGTGGGGGTGCTGCAAATCCACTCCAGCTTTTCCTCTGCCCTTTACAGGAGCTAAGCAGCTGTACCTTTATATAGGTTCAGCACCCTGGATAGCATCCATAAAGAGCAGAGGAAAATCTGGAATGGATTCAGAACACTTCTAGAACTGGAGTCAATAGCGGCTACTGCATGGAGTTCTCCACTGGTTGTTTAAGTGAGTCGTGCAGCTTTTTTGGCCGGGTTTATAGCTCAGCTGCATCTACAGTCTCTGGGGTAAAACTCTGTGTCACTCTTGCAATATCTCTGAAAGCAGGCAAATGCCAGTGTCCCAGGTCTTGCACGAATGTAAGGATCCCATTGGTATAAGGAAGGCATCTCCTCATAATGAAGGATTCTCAACCACCCCAAACCTACCTGTGCGAAGTTGAGGAAGAAAAGCTGTTTATGGGTTAGATCCAGCCCAGGTAATCTCGGTTCCTTTCCTTCTTTTTCAACCCATTTTAAATAAGCCTGGGGAAAACAACAAGACAAGAACAAGTAGCTTTAAATATTTATTGCCCATTTACACAGGCATAAACAGTGGCACCAGGTAGGAGAACAGAAAGGCCACAGGGACCTTTTTAATGCTCCCCCCCATGGTATACATTTTGGGGCATTATCTTTCCTTTTTCTCTGTCTCTCCGTGCAAATGGTATGCTTGCAGAAAGGCAATCACAAATTTTGAGGATGTAACACCAAAAGGTGTTTGGATTCTGTACGTAGGTGCAGAAAATATTTGCATGAATCCATCCCCCCCCTTATTCCTAATCGGAATATCCAGTATTTTCTCTTTCACGTGCAAAAAGGCTGCAAACACATCTCGAGGAAAACAAACAGCAATAAAACCCAACCATACCTTGTATGCCTGACGGATGCCACCATTATCAGCAATGTTTTCCCCCAGTGTGTTGATTCCACTGACCTGAGACAAGAAATATGTGTTAATGTTGTTTACAGTCATATAAGTAATGGCAGAAGTTGTCACAGATAACAGTGTCAAACGACATATGAAGGAAAACACATATTCGCTAGAATTAGTTCGGTTTCCCTCCAGCAAAAGGATTTCCAAAGGAATATCATCTCTAGCAGTTAAGACTTGCAACTTGAGCCAGGGTTTGTTTCCTGGTGACCAATTAGAAAACAAAGCATGCCAAGTGCAAAATATGTAGGTGAAGAAAAATGACATACGATGACAAACATCTTTCCCCACTCGACAGAGCACCTCTTTTAAAAACATGCTGGGTCTGCTTGAAATATAAGAGGGAGCAAAAAAAATACAAACTTAATCAGGAAGAGCCTGATCGGATTTTGGGAGGAAGCAGCTTAAATATGCAAATAAATATGTAAATGGAGGGGCTTAGTACCCCTCTCTAAGGAAGGAGTTTCAACGTTATCTTAGTCCTCGCTAGCCAGACTTAACTAATGAGAAAAGAAGGGCCCTGATTATGGATTTTACTGCTTGTGGAAATGTGACTCCCCATCTGAAAAAGGGGGGAGCCGCTCCAATCCCCTCCTCATTCAGATAACCCGACTCACGTTTTGTCCACCTGCCAGGTCCCACGTGTAGTTCCCATACTGGTAGACCATGCAGCGCGACTGTTCCTTGAAATGCAGGGCCGAGATGTTGCTCCACCAGTCAAACATATTGCCATCTTTGTCAAAATTTCTACCTGTGTTTTTCAAGACGAGGGGGGGGGAAAGAGATGAGCCACACAAGAGGGCTTTACTTCCCAAGCCAGAGGTCTCTGACCAGCCCATTCAAACCTGGTCTGGATTGAATTACCCCTCTCACAACATCTAGCAAAGGTTTTCCTCTCCTCCCCTGGACACACCCCCCTCCATCTTCATTGCTGGGATAGGCAGTCTACAAAGAACGTCTACAACCATTCCTGGATCTTGGAGGCCATGTAGACTACAAAGATGGCCACCTCAAATTTTCTTTTAAAAGGCTTTTTTTAAATTTTTGAAAAGCCCTCTTCCACCCTCTAGTGGCCAAATATTTTATTTTTAAACGAGGAAGGCTGGGGTGTAGGGACCCTCAAATGATATACAAAATTAATACCCACCCACCCCACAGAGACTTTCTGAACCTAATTCTTTTCAAAAAGTTTTAAGTTTTCTTTTTTGGGGAAGAATACAGATGCTAAACTGACTCCTTCCTCAATGCCTTTCTGAAACAAAACACTGAGCTCTTATGGGCATTGCTGATTTTTACACGGGCTATAACTTGGATGTCCTATATCCAATATTTTGCAAACTTGGTTTGATCTGACTCTCCATCCAACTCTTGCCAAGTTTGGTGAAGATTATGTTTGGGATGTCTGAGTTATAGCCCATCAAAACAGGTTAACCCCCCCCCCCAAAAAAACCCTGCTCTTTAGCCGGCTGCTAAATGAATTTCTCAAAAAATAAATATAAGGTTTTTTTTCTCTTTTCCTTTACTTCATGAGCATCCTCCAGCTCATTCTCAGTTTATGGAGAAGTTCACCTCACTAAACCTGCTGCACTGCTGCCCCCTAGTGGCCTGTTCTGATACTGCACTTTGTAAGGTAAAGGTTCCCCTTGACATTAAGTCCAGCCGTGTCCGACCCTAGGGTGCAGTGCTCATCCCCGTTTCCAAGCCATAGAGCCATTGTTTGTCCAAAGACCATTTCTGTGGTCATGTGGCCAGCACTACTAGACATAGAACGCCGTGACCTTCCCACCGAGGTGGTCCCTATTTATTGACTCACATTTTTACATGCGTTCAAACGGCTAGGTTGGCAGGAGCTGGGACAAGCGACGGGAGCTCCCTCTGTTGCATGGATTTGATCTTACGATGGCTGGTCTTCTGACCTTGCAGCCCAGAGGCTTCTGCAGATTAACCCGCAGCGCCACCACATCCCTTTGTAAACCTTTCCACAAATAATTGCCACACACCCCTAGAACAGGTAACTTTCCCAAGTTCTGAAGTGTTGCCACATCTTGCAGTTTTTAAGGCAGGGAAGAAAAAGAAAGAAAGAGAATTTTGCTTGAGTTTTACCTCAGCCACTCCTTACCATTGTCATCGAACCCATGTGTGATTTCATGCCCAATGACCATCCCAATTCCGCCAAAGTTCAGCGCCTGAGGTTGATGCTTGCTGAAAAAAGGGGGTTGCAAGATACCGGCTGGGAATACTGTGAGAATCAGAGTGGGAGAAGGGAAATTTCATCACTATAAGCTTGTTCATTTCTGCTTTCCAGATGCAAAGTAAGAATAACTAGTCTGGTGTTATTTCGTCCTTCTGTGAGTTCAGCATGATAAATCTGTGGGACACAGTTATTATTTAGAAGGAACTGATTGCACTACTCATTACTTTTAAACATTGTGAAAGCAATTCATTGCTTTGTTAACACATTGAATTGCCTTTACCCACAGGCCAGAAAAAAAACAGGGAGAGACTGTCTAGTTCCCCCTAGTGGCCAACTTTGACATTGCTCTTTGCCAATATTTACACCAATACAAGAGAATATTTTCCTTGCCATTTAGGAATGACACAGACCCTGGAAAAATCCTATCACAAACCCACCAAGTGTTCACACAGCAATACAAAGTGGATGAAGAGGAAAACCAGCATTTGGTGACCTCATCCTGAACCTTCAATGGTCAGAATGTCCAGGAGATATTGTGATCTTCATGGAGTGGGGTGTTTCACTTGTGACTGGAGACCCTGTATTACTTTAAATTCTCATTTCCCCCATCCCTGGTCATCTTGAGTTTAAAAGATTTTAAATCCACGAATGTAGATGGAACATGAGGGATTTGTAGGGATGTCATTCTATCCTGCAGATGATGAAGGGTTCTTCAGTCCCAAAATGGGAAAAAAATATATCTTCCTGAATAAATCTGCTTTGGGACCTTTGCCCAAAGATAATCCACATGGCTATTTTGGACTTACCGATTTGGTTTCGGTTAGGAGTGTAAAAGGCATTGACCACAGCAGCACCAATGAGCCATCTGAAAAAAAATTAGGGAGAAGACCCATCAACCATATGAAGGTCAACTGAATTCTAGTCTACTCTTGGGCAAGAATAAAGAAAATAAGAAAAAAAAAACAGTTATTTTTCAAAAGATACAGAAGGAGGGGGGAAGGTGACGTAACAAGGGACTCAGTCTCTGAAGAAATGTTAGCTGTTTCCACCGAGAAACAGACATTGAACTTGTAAATCATGGTTACAGCTGGGCATGAACTGGGGGAAAACGGAATTGGGAATGGTTTGTGGTTTACGGCTGCCCACGAATCACCCCCTCCCCGAACCCAGGAAATGGCATGCCATTAATTTTTCAGGTTCATGCTTGAAGAGAACGGATCTGAATGCTGAGAGGCATGCACATGCGCAGAGGGAGCAGGGCCAGCTCCCAGGAAGTAAGCCGGACCTCTGTCTCTGAAGATGGCAGTGGCCGGTGAGGAAAAGGAGGAGGTGCTACGACCAGGAAGGGAAGCGACGGGGCTAACAGGAAGGGGGTGATGGCGTCCATTTTGCCGAAACAAAACAAAGCACAGGATGGAAAAAAAACTGGGACTTGAATTTATTTTGGCAAGACAGCTTGTACAAAGGGAATCATGAACAAGCCCGGTTTGTGGGTTGTTTTTTTAAACAGTTCACTGTTTGGTTCATGTCCATTTCTACTCAGGACTGCAAGAACAGTTTGTATCGAATGTTGCCCAGAGCCCCAATTAATGTTCATTGTGTGCCTTCTGAGACCGGCAGCAGGATGGCAAGGTCAAATGTGGTTTCACACACACACACACCCAAAAAACCCTGATGTTGTTGTACTTCAACTCCCCGTCAGGTTTCGCCAATACACCCAATGGGCTGGCATGATGGGAGTTAACAGTTTAACAACATCTTAAGGGCCACAGCTTCCTCACCTCAACTGTAAGACCTCATGGAATCCAGACACTCACGTATCTTGGTTGACCCTTTCCCGCAACTTCCTCAGGCTTTTCTGTGCCTGCGCTCGGAGGTTCTGCAGGATGTTTTTGAAGTATTCATGCTCACTGAAGTTAAGCTGAAAGAAGATGAAATAGTTCTGAAAGCAACGGTTGGGTTGGGCTGGCATCCCATTCCCATGTAGACATTGGCAAAGATAAGGAACCAAAAATGACATAAAATCATGTGCAGTGCAAATAACATCTTAACGGTAGTAAAAATGGTATACAATTAGTTTCTTGATCTTTTTAAATAAGAATAATCGCATGCCATCAAGTCAGTTCCAAATTTTGGTCACTCTTTCCAGGGTTTTCTAGTAGAAAGTGCTCAGAAGTGGTTTTCCATTCCCTTCCTCCAGAGGGCGCCCAGGGAATTTGCAGCTTGCCCAAGGCTCCCCAGGCTGGCTCTTCTGGGCTACACAGTAGGGAATCAAACTCCCAACCTCTGGCTTTGCAGCCAGAAAGCTAAACTGTTGAACTATCCAGACAGTTGTAGCCTATTTGGGAGCAACAAAGTCAGAAGAACCTTCTTGCAACATTTTACTGGGATTAGGACTCCTAAGAGCCTGAGAAAAGCTACACCAGTTCAATGAATGGCCTGTCTCATCCAAGGTTCTGTCCACCCAAAGGTCCATCAGCTGAACATGGATACATGGCTTAGTTCCTTTATTCCAAAGCTCACAACTGATACCCTCAAGTTCGAAATCTTGTCCCTGCTCCTCCATATTTTCTTGGACTTTGGGGGCAGGAGGTGGGGGGGAAAGAAATTGTCCCCCAAATATGGAGAGCATTTGGGGGAAAAATTGCAAAGCAGCCTTCTTTTAAGGGAACGGGAATAAGAGGGGAAAAGGGTGACATTTTCGCATGAAAAATGGCTGAAATCCAATAGCAAACCACAACTAGAGTAGGCCCATTGGATCAGAGGGGTTTTGGTGAATCAATTCTTCTGAAGGTTCCATTGGTTCAAATGGGGTTACTCTAGTTGCAACTTACCGTTGGATTTTAGCCATTGTCTCCCAAGGAATCTTGGCTTAACACAAGACCGCATACAAATACCTGTGATGTCAGCAGTCATAATGAAAGACAACAAAACGAAGTGAACACAAATAAACAGCCCTGCTCATGTGAAAGTGTGGCCTTGCTACTCACATTTGCATATTCCCGATCCAATTTCTCATTCTCATCTTCCAGAATGTAATCTGGGTAGCCGATCTGCTCTTTGATTGCAATCGCCTTGGAGAAAAAGAGCCGCATCTTAATTTTTGTCTTTCATTAAGACTAAATGCGACATGATTGCGTTAATGTAATGAAGCACGTCCTAATGATTTCCACAATTCATTTAATTTGGACGAATTTTTGAGGGGAAGCTGTATCAATCTGTTGCGGCAAAAATCAACAAAGAGTCTTCTCAAACCTTAACAACGAATAAGTTTTAATTGATGTGAGAATTTTTCAGACTGCACCCCACTGAACTTAGCCCATAACTCAGATTGGATTGATCATTACCAGAACTTCTGGATCTATCTAATCTACAAAGCAACCATATTAGCTCCCAATAAATGCTCTAAATCGAATTCTTTACTCGTACTTTTGGGTGTGTTGTTCGGGCTAGGGAGGGGCTTCCTAAGTTATGACAATTCCTGGCTAGAACATACTTCTCCAAACTGCTGGATACAACGATCTGGGACCCAAGGAGGTGGTCAAGCCCTGTCTCAACCTCTATTTTGAAATGAAAGTGGTTTCTGAAATAATGACTTCTCGGGACAAAACCAAATGGTCTCCCTGTGCCACTGAAATGTAACATGAGAAATTTGTATTAAAGTTTGAAATGGTCACTTAGAAAATTCCGCCAACTGTCTTTGTGATATATTCCAGTAGTTCCCCATCTTGAGTCTCCAGATGTTTTTGGACTACAACTCCCAGAAGCCTTCACCATGAGCTGTGCTGGCCAGGATTTCTGGGAGTTGTAGTCCAAGAACAACTGAGGACCCCAAGGTTATGAGCTACTGATATAGTCGACAAAGACCTGATTTATTTTGGTTTCTTCCAGGTGAAGGAGATCGTCCTTGTGAAATTTCATTCCTAAAATTTAGTCTCACGTACATATCTTCTGCCTCACCTTCTCCCGAGCTTTTCCTTTAGATACTTCATCCATCCACTGCAATTCATCCAGAGTTTCAATAAACACTTCACGGATTTTTTCAATGAGGTCTCCGACCTAGAAAGAAAGACGAACGGGGAGACACGCATCTCAGGCTGCTTCTAATAATAGAACGGCAGGTTGCGCAATGAAGACCAACAGTTTATAGGTTTGGTGGGTCAGCTGCACCCAGCGTTGGAACAAGGTTGTTTCTATGCTAGCAAACGTTGGTTGGTCGGTCTATTCTAGATATGGCAATGGAGACAAAAATATTGTTGGTTGGTCGGTCTATTCTAGATATGGCAATGGAGACAAAAATATTGTTGATTTACAATGGTTCCAAAGAGCAAGGCCATGGAAGTGGAATTGCAGTTGTGTCCAAATAACATCATTACTGGGTGTGGTGGACTAGGTCTCAGAAGGCTTGGGTTCAATTCCCCATGAGAGTAGACCCACTGACTCAATGGGTTTCACTTAAGTGTTGATTTAACTGTTAACCAGTTGATTCAATGAGTCTACTCTAGTTGAGTCTAACCATTCGATGTTGGTCATTGTCTTAGCAGGGAGGTGAGCTGGGATGGTGATTTCCCCTGACAGAATGAGAACCTAGATGTGGTGGGGTTCTTTTTCTCTTCCCCCAAAGGATCCGTGGAAGACAGCAGCCATTCTGGAGATGACGAGTTCACCTCTGGCTTTGCATGCCTTGACAATTAGGGTGGCCTTTCACCAAGGCTCAGAAGGGTGAACATTTCACTGTAAGAATCATCACAGAAGAAGTGGAGAAGACTGAGGAAAGAGAAGAAGGAAACAAAGAAAGAGAGATGGAAGAAGAAGAGACAGAGGAGGACTGGTTTAGGTGACTGCGGAGCCAGAGGGTTGGGAGTTCGATTCTCTGCCATGCGTCCTTGACAGACACTAGGTTCGATGACCCATAAGATCCCCTCCAGCAATGCAGTTCCAAGATGATGATGATGACAAGAAGGAGGAACAAGAGCAGGAGGAGGAGATGGTGGTAACCAGGCATTCCCAAGAACCCTTGGAATAATACATATAGGTCACACATTAGCCCACATTTCGGTTATTGTTAATTTTATATTTGTAAACCGCTTAGCATAGTGTCCACACTAAGTCAGCAGTATATAAATTTATGAAATGAAAGTCTAGTTCCTAGACCTATCTACAACAGACCTATCGGATCAATGGCTTACATTTGTATTGACTTATTCAGTGCCATTTATCCATTGGGTTTGATCTAGTTGGGGCTCTTGATTGGATTTTAAGTCTTCAACAAAGAGGAGGAAGAGGAAGACAAGACAAGAAACACAACTTACCATCCTTTTACTCTTGCCGGCAAAAGTCTCCCGAACATATAGTGCGCCTACTGCATTCTCCATGTTTGTATTGACGTAGCTCACACACTCCCGCCACCGAGCCTCCTCCACCATTGTACCATAAAGAGCCTTAGATTAAAAAACAAAACAAAACAAACACTGGAATATCATCACAGTCCTAACCATCCAGCCTTGTCATGCTCTGTCTTAGTACCTTCTCACTTTTTCGCCACCCTGACCTTCACCCAGCTAAACCTTCCACCCTTCCTTCCAAAGCTCTCCGTGACTATTGGAGGTCAAGGGGCTCCAACCACAGAGATGGGATGCCGGAAGAGCATGAGCTTGTTTTTAGCATCCTGGTGACCCATCACAAAGCAAAGCAGCTGATTTGTAAGCTGTAGGGGGCGTGGAAAGCTTGCCCTGTGGCAATGAGTTGGCCTCCAGCACTCAAGGAATTCCGGTTTCCATCAATGTGCTATTTGTAACATTGTTTGATCCTAAGAAGATAAGCTTATATATGCAATCACATATTCTTGTCCTGTTGGCAGCAGCATGTTGCTAGAGTAGACTCATTGAGATCTGCAGCACAGATGAGTCATCACTTGATGGGACTCTGTGGTTCACTGCATTGGGATTTGACCCATTTATTGGCTGTAATCCAGCAGTGAGTCACAACTAGAATAGGTGCCTTGAATCAGTGGGGATTTGGTGAGTTGACTCCTCTGTGAGTGCCACTGATTCAATGGGCCTACTCTAGCTGCAACTTACTAGTGGATTTCAGCCATTCATAAAGAAGCACCCATGCCTACATGAATTATTTTCATAGATGTCTTTCTCCCATCCAGTTCCAACACAGAAAACAACAGTACTGATTGTCTTTGTGTGATTAATCACAACGATGTAATTAAAACAGAAGAAAATGCATGGGAAGTAAACAACAACAACAACAACGTTTAAATAATTTTTTTTAAAAAAGGAAACACATACGGCATGGTCGGATTACTGCTAGTTCTGCAAACGGCTAATTAGGAGCAAGATGGGGGGATATTACCTTCCTGTAACTGGCCCGGGCTTCTTTGAAACGCCGGCTCAAGCCACTAACTCTGTCAAGCACCATGCGCCAAACCAGGTAGTTCTGGAGAGTGCTGCAGGTGCAGAGAGACCAGAGGCTAGTATTGTGAAATTCCCATCCATCCATCCATCCATCCATCCATCCATCCATCCATCCATCCATCCATCCATCCATCCATCCATCCATCCATCCATCCATCCATCCATCCATCCATCCATCCATCCATCCACTCCTTCCTTCCTTCCTTCCTTCCTTCCTTCCTTCCTTCCTTCCTTCCTTCCTTCCTTCCTTCCTTCCTTCCTTCCTTCCTTCCTTCCTTCCTTCCTTCCTTCCTTCCTTCCTTCCTTCCTTCCTTCCCTCCCCCTCTTCCCTCCCTGTTCTCCATAGCCTCTGTTTTTGTCTCTTACTCTTCTGGTCTCCAGTGAAAGGTGGCAAATGCACGAATGTGGAAAGCATGTCAGATTCAAGTCTATAGACACTTTCCAAGGTGCTGAACCCAATTCAGAAACTGTGCTAAGTAACTTGGACAGTTCTTTCAGGTTCAGGCTAAAAAACAGAGCAGATTTGCTGCCCTCTCGTATATTTCCTCATATTTTTATCTCTCCCACACCATATCACTCCTAGTTTCTCACTTTACTGTTCTCTTCCTCCTTTCTCTTCCCTCTCATGCGTCCCATTCATTCATTCATTCATTCATTCATTCATTCATTCATTCATTCATTCATTCATTCATTCATTCATTCATTCATTCCATTTATATACCACTGATTTAGTGCAAAGAACGAAGGGTCGTTTACATTATCCCTGCCTCTTTTCCCCCTTCCTTTGTTGTTCTCTCTCTTTTTCCTGCCTTTTCTTCTTCTATCTCCTTCTTCTTCCTCTCTTTCTATTTCCCCCCCCCCCTGTTTTTCATAATCTCTCTACTGTCTCTTTGTTTCTTTCTGTTTTCCGCAACTGATTTTATCTACCTGGCTGAATAGTTGGCAATGACGGCTTTCAACTGCCGGAGGTATGGTATTCCGTGTACAACCACCTCCTCACTGGGGTTGATCTTGATATTTACTGAAGACATGATGTTTTGGATGAAGAAGGTCCAGTTGAAGTCCTAGAGGTACAAAAAAGAAAGAGAGATGAACCTGAGAGGTTTTGACTGTCTATAGAAGCTGAAATATGAATGCTTCCACCCACCATGGTGCTCTAGGGATTGTGTTCTGCAACACAGGCAATATTACAGAAATAACACCAGCAGAGTTACAAAAATCGGCAGCTTTCAGGCCGGAGCTGCTCCTGGGACCGCACCAGACCATCGTGCCTGCACCCAGAAGGAGCCAAAGACCATCTGCCGACCATAGCTCACTGTGTGAGAGGCAGTGAGTCTGTGGTTGGGCCCCTGCTGGATCTCCCTCTGTGGTTACAGGCCTTGCGGCCTGCTGCTCCTGGCTGCCTCACCCCCTCTCAACATCAACCACCTGGCCTAGGGGGAGAGAGAGCTTTCAGGCCGGAGCTGCCCCTGGGACCGCACCAGACCATCGTGCCTACACCCAGAAGGAGCTAAAGACCATCTGCCGGCCATTAAGAGCCTCATGGCGCAGTGGTTAAAACGCTGTACTGCAGCTAAAACTGTGCTCACGACCTGGGGTTCAAATCCCAGGTAGCCGGCTCAAGGTTGACTCAGCCTTCCATCCTTCCGAGGTCGGTAAAATGAGTACCCAGCTTGCTGGGGGGGCAATGTGTAGCCTTTATAATTAAAATTGTAAACCGCCCCGTGAGTGCTTGTAGCGCTATGGGGCGGTATATAAGTCCAATAAATAAATAAATAAATAAATAATAAATATTCGGAACAGCATACATACTGTGTCGATATTTAACAGATACTTAGATTTTTGGTTGGAACTTGTATCATAGAATACCAGTCCATGTTTTTATAGTTTTGACTGGGCCTGGTGGTTTTTGAATCATCATCATCATCATCACCACCATCATTGTCATTGTCATTGTCATCATCATCGTCAAGTCAATTCTGGCTTATGCCACCCTTTTCAGGGTTGTTTTTAAGTAGCGAGTATTCTCATGTGGTCTACCATTCCCTTCTTCTGGAAGCATCCTGGGGGGTAGTTGCTCACCCAAGGCCATAGTTTGACTTAGATATAGGAAGCCACCGATCCAGAATGGACGGGACCTTTTGGAGACCATGCAATTATAAGGTAGCCCCAAGTTCCAACTGAGTTGAGAGCCCATAACAACAACATAAAGCCATAGGTTTCTGTTCTCTACCTTCCAAGGTCCAAACCTTTATATACGTATCAGGACCAGAAGGGGACAGAAGCCTTCAGCTGTTAGCCATGTTGAACTTTAGAGAAAGTGCCTTCAGACACTCACGCTCAAATCAAATCTTTCCTGGAGCTCAGCAATCGTCATTTTATTGTAGAGGGACGTGGAATCATGTCTTTCCTCTACCGGAGTTGTAGCCTAGAAAGCAGAGAACAAAATTGCTTTTATTTATTTCTTGCTTCTTTCTTTATTTCATTGATACCCCAGCTTTTTCTTCAGGCAGCTCTGCATCTCTGTCTTCCTCCATTCCCCCCCCCCACAATAACTCTGTGGGGTAGATCAGACTGCAACGATCAGGTGTCCTAAACTCAACTTGGTGAGTTACACAGCCAAGCAGAAATTTGAACCCAGATCATCTTTCTCATCGTATTTTGCTCTAACTGCTACAGAGTATGTGTTCTTCTATAGATAGGGGGGAATTTTCTTTCATTTAGCTGAAAGTAGATCTCTCAGGAGAAATTTGGAAATTAGTGATCAGTCAAAACTATTGTGGGGGAAAATCATTTTTCCCCCAATAAAAGGGTGAGGGAGAGCAAAGAATGGGATAATCTAGGTATCTAGGGAAATATGCATTTCTTGCTATTAATCAATTTTCCTACCCACAACAGATTTCTATCAAGATACAGTGATCGGACTTCAAAACTTAACTTGCGGTCATCTTCTAAGCCATGCAAATAAGGAAAATGTGTTGTGTGACACAAAGACTTGTTTCACCGCTTGGGGGAGCACCTCTACAAAGTATGTGGTGAATGTACATCACATCAAAGTGATGCAGTTACACCTTTCAGTGCTCCGGGTTTTATTGTTTTAAAAGAGGAAGGGAGAAAAACTATGCAGGGGAAAGAAGAAGCAGTGTAAGTACATTTTAACTTCCAAAAGAACATTTCTGAATCCAAGCACAGTGCTTCAGAAGTGGAATACACTCTATATTTGTAAATTTTTTTAATGGTATCTGCTTGTTTGTCTACATTGTGGAGACGTTTGTTTGGAAAAGCAGGAGAGAGAGAGAGAGAGAGAGAGAGAGAGAGAGAGAGAGAGAGAGAGAAAGAAAGAAAGAAAGAAAGAAAGAAAGAAAGAAAGAAAGAAAGAAAAAGAAAAAAGAAAGAAAGAAAGAAAGAAAGAAAGAAAGAAAGAAAGAAAGAAAGAAAGAAAGAAAGAAAGAAAGAAAGAAAGAAAGAAAGAAAGAAAGAAAGAAAGAAAGGAGGGAGGGAGGGAGGGAGGGAGGGATTTTTTTAGGTGCACTAAAAACTGGACCTCCCAATATTACTATGCTTAAACCTTTGGACTCTGCACAAACACTGTACTTACGTTTGCAATATCTGTTTCAAACTCCATCACCTTCCTCATTTCTTCCAGAACAAAGCTGTCATCTCTGGTCAAGTTCATGTCTTGCCTAATCATCTTGGCAATGGTGACCATATACTGGAAATATGCTTCTCTCACCTATGTAGAGGGAGACAGAAACCAGTCATTCAGGGTTTAGAACTGAAACAGCACCAAATTGCCGCAAGTTACGAAGTCATGTGACTCAGGCAGGTAAGAGCAACAAAGCCTACATTGACTTCTTACCTCAATGGCCATGCGGTGCCAATATTTATGCTGCTGGTGTTAAGCCCGGTGAGAGTCATTAACAGGCTTCCTATCGCCATGGCATTTAGAAACGGCAGAAAATACTCACTTTTTTGTAGCTGCCATTGTTGAAATAGTAATCTCTGGAGGGCATTCCCAACCCAGGTTGGTCAATCTGGAGGTGGGAGAGGAAAGAAACCCGAGAAACTCATAGGAAACGGGACACGATGAATATTGGAAGTTTCAATATCAGGCATCTCAAAAGATCAATAAGTGAACAACAAAGCAAAAAATTCCGCATGGGGAAAGTCTCAAAGGTATGACCTTCTATTTCAAGCTTTAAAAGGTCTCTGGAAGGGACAGCTGGTTGGGGTAGGAAGATCTCTAACAGAGATGCTGAAAGGTTGTGGTCAAACACAGAAGACTACCTGTCCCTGAAGGTTGACTAGCTACTGTCTGGGCTACTGTAATGAGGTTTAGAGATCGCATCTGGATCTTTTGTTGATACTATCAAACCGTATAACATTTGCCTTTCCTGTAAGTTTGAATCACACCTTATAAATGTTGGAGTTATTGCAAACTCGCATGCTGCCTGGAGAATGTATGGCTGGGAGGTAGGGAACTTTACATGTCAATCTATCCAACATTAACCAATTGCTCCTCCCTGCCTCTGAGTTCAGAGGGAATCCCGCCTCTTTGCTCTGAGCTCTTTCCCTCTTTGTAGTCTGTTGGGGTCTACCAGTCTGTTGAGGCCTGTCGATCAAAAGCAGCCATGTTTTGTTCAGTTTACTGGGTGATCTGTTCAGAACTGTAAGTTTTAAAAAATGGTTTTTATTCTTCCTACTTTATAAGTCTCAGAGTGAGTTACAGAGACTGTAAGTGCCAGTTGATGAGAGAAGGGGGGTGGTCTGCTCTGGGGAATGTGAAGCCTGTAAATCATTTCTACTGAGCGACTTGGGAGGAAGGACAAGTCATTGATATTTTAGCGAGAGAGGATCGATGCTCAGAAAAGGACCAACCGCCCCCCCCCGTGCCATGCATAATTGATCACTTTTTGGAAGGCTTACATAAATTATATTCCGGCTGGAATCCCGGTCATCATGCCATACAAATAGGTCAATTAGGATCCGGGTATTAAATTGAGAATTCAGCAGGGCAAGCTGTTCTTCCATGCTCCACTTTGGCTCTGTGGTAAAAAAGGATTTTTACAGAACAAGCAGAACAAGATGGGGGGGGGAGGAGTACACAAAGAGTAACTAACAACAAACTAGTAAACAGAGGCTCTAGTAAACCAAAGCTAATTAGATCTGGCGAGTCTGATCATTCCAGGGGGTCAACGTATGGGGTCATGAATGTTTCTTCTAAAAACAATGGTTTAGGAAATGAGCATGAGACATTTCTGCAACTCCTACAAAGACTCCAACCTTCCTCAGCTCAGCTTTGTGAAAGCTTCAGTTTCTCTATACTCCTCACCGCCTTGAGGTTCTAGTGCCATCGGCGAGGCTTTACTTCTGAGTAAATATGTGTCGTTTGGGCTGCTGAATAAGGGCATACTCTTAACCAGCCAAAGCTTGGCTAGGCTGACATTAGACTAGTCAATGTGCTGAATCCAAAACCTATCCAAACTAGTAGGGTGTGTGCATGATCCTGTGTCATTACCCTTCTGCCAGTTCACAGATTTGCTCACTATTTGGAATAAACCCATGAAAATCAAAGAGGTTTGGAGTTTGCCATCTTTGATTTCTCTTTGTCCTAGATGGGACCTCTAAGGCCATCGAGTCCAACCCCCTTGATCAAGGCAGGGGTCCAAAACCCTCTCTGCTACATCCCCAAGGCTCTCTGGCCTCCCTGTTACCGTCGGTAATATTCCAGTCTGCAGAAGCCACCGGCCAGCCTCCGATCATGTCTAAAACCTCCAGCAATGGTAAGGAATCACTTTGCTCTATGAAACCTAGAGATTGGACAGAGGGGGTGGGGTGGGAGAAGCAAATAAGATAATCTATGGATTAATCGATGTTGTTGCATATAGCCTGAGAAAGCAACAAAGCATTTTTATACATACAGCATATATATATATATATATATATATATATATATATATATATATATATATATATATATATATATATACACATCCCATAAGAAGCATCACCGACTGACTGACCGAGAGAGATAGAGATAGAGAGAGAGAAATTATTATGGATTGCATACATCACCAACACCTTTCCAGACTCCATTTAATTGTATATAGTGTTAATGTATGTACCAAGGTCCAGGTTTATAGAGCCTGTGTCCTGAGCACATCCTGTACTGCAGTGAGTCCTGGACCCCTTGTGCACGGCAGGAGAGGAAGCTGGACACCTTCCATATGTGTTGTCTCTGATGAATTTTTGGTATCACCTGGCAGGACAAAGTTCCAAGTAGAGTAGTCCTAGAACAAGCTGGAATTTTTAGCATGTATACATTACTGAAACAGCAACGTCTACATTGGCTTGGGCACGTCGTGAGAATGGCTGATGGTCGGATTCCAAAAGTTCTCCTCTATGGAGAACTAGTGCAGGGAAATCACCCCAGAGGGAGACCACAGCTGCGATACAAGGACATCTGCAAGTGGGATCTGAAGGCCTTAGGAATGGACCTCAACAGATGGGAAACCTTGACCTCTGAGCGTTCAGCCTGGAGGCAGGCATTGCATCACGGCCTCCCCCAATTTGAAGAGATCCTTGTCCAGCAGCCTGAGGCAAAGATGGTGACCCAGGACTTGGCCTGTTGGGTCTGTCTAGAGGTCAGACCTGCCCTTTCTAGGCCAGAGAGACAAGGGAAGGGCATGATGTTGAATTCCTCAAGGGCACCATTTGGCACAAACGGTCCAGGAAACCATGCTGTTTTAAATAAATATGCAATTTTTTTATTATTTTTTTTGCAGAGGAAGCAGAAGAAGAGGAGGAGAGGATGGAGAAGAAGAAGAGGAGGAAAAAGTGATGATGAAGCATAACCAAAAAGGAGGAGGTGAAGGAGTGGCAGCTTCAGACTTCTCCAAGCTCTGGAATTCAGAGAAGAGGTTCATGTCTCTCCAACCAGAATCTTAGGTAAATCTATCGATCAGGGAAGAGAGTGAATAAATTCAAAAAAAAAAAAAAAAATCAGAGGAGACTCACTTTCATTCATACAAGATCTGTAAAGTAATTTTGCCTTCTGGAAGGCTTCTCGATCTTTGCTGTTGGGCGTCTCCAGCACACCTAAAGAGAGTTAGAGGCAGAGTCACCAACACACAACAGGGCAAGAGCTAAACCAGGGATTTCCTATTGTTTTTGGCCCATCCTTTTAGCTATTATGTCACCAGAGCCCTTAGGCTCTCTGTCCAAAAGTTCTCTGGGCAACCTTGGACTAATTGATTTCTCCCAGTGTAAGCAACTCTTCCATCCATCCATCCATCCATCCATCCATCCATCCATCCATCCATCCATCCATCCATCCATCCATCCATCCATCCATCCATCCATCCATCCATCCATCCATCCATCCATCCATCCATCCATCCATCCATCCATCCATCCATCCATCCATCCATCCAATTTCTTCTATAAAGGGATTCAAGCATTTAAATTATTCAAATAAAGGGACTCAAATACTTATTTATTTAATTTCTGCTGTAAAAAAATTACAGGGCAGCTCATAGGAGAAGACCTTGGATTGGGAACTATATGCAAAAGGATCTATTCCCAGTAGATCGGAGGGTCGTGATTTTCGTCTCCTTTGTATCTCGCCTTATAGCATGCTTTGTTTTGTGATTGGTTATTAGAAGCCATATGTACAGGCTTAACTGGCAAGTCTGATTGCTGAGGCAGTTGTCTCTGAGGGAATCCTGTTGTGGGAGGGGAAATGGATTGATCACAGGGATGACACCTAACCCTTCATGTCTAGTTTGACCCTCAGATTGAGTCTGGACAAATCAAAGTACAGGTCTGTACACGCACAGAGAGGACAAAGTCAAGATCACAGTCTCTCACCTTTGAGAATAATCTCAAGCTCATCTCTTAGGGTGTCGAAGATGCTGTATCTAGAACTCGTTTCTGGGATGACATGCCTATTCAGCCATCCACCACAGGCATACTGATAGAAGTTCTGGCAGGGCTCAGCTTTTGGGTCCATGTTCTGAATGATCCGAGCCGCTGTGTGTCAAAGAAACATTAAACATTAACATCAGGGGAGAGACAAGATATTTTCCTATTCATCGAACCATAGAATCATGGAGTTGGTAGGGACCTATAAGGCATCGAGTCCAACCCACTACTCAGGGCAGGAATCCAAATCAAAGTGTATCGGACTTTTAGTTGTCCAATTTTCTCTTCAAGGCCTCCAGTATTGTGCTCACCCCACCCCACCCCCCGAGGTCATTGGTCCCATTGTTGTATTGCTCTAACAGATAAAGAGTTTCCCCCCCTGATATTCAGTCTAAATCTGGCTCTCTGTAACCTGAGCCCATTATTATGTGTCCTGCACCTCTGGGAGGATCAAAAACAGATCTTGCCCCTTCTCTGTATGACCACTTTTTAAGTATTTGAAAAGTGTGATCTTATCTCCCCTCACTCTTCTTCCTGCCGGGCTAAACAGCCCCAGTTTTGTCCGTCTTTCCTTCTAGGGCTTGGTTTCCAGTCCCGTCATACCTTCAAGAAAATTGTGGCATTCTTCATACTAGGATGGCGCACAGCTCCCCTAGTTTGATCTGAAGGTTCTGAATGTATAGTGGTGCCTCGCTTAACGATTGATTCGCTTAATGAAGAAATCACTTGATGATTAGGTTTTTGTGATCGCAAAAGCGATCGCAAAACAATGGTTTAAATGGGAAAAATCCGCTTCACAATGCTTGGTTCCCTGCCTCAGGAACCGATTTTCGCATTACGACACTCTAAAAACAGCTGATCATCGGGTTTCAAAACTGCCACCGGGTGTACAAAATGGCTCCCCACTGTTTTCTAGGATGGATTCCTCGCTTTACAGGCAGCGAAAATGGCTGGCCCATGGAGGATCTTCGCTGGACGGTGAGTTTTCAGCCCATTGGAATGCATTGAAGGGTTTTCAATGCATTTCAATGGGCTTTTTTATTTCGCTTAACGAGGATTTTGTTCTACAGCGATTTCGCTGGAACGGATTATCCTCATTAAGTGAGGCACCACTGTATCTTACTTTCAGTCCAGCTCAAAGACCCAGTTCCTGCTCCAGATCTAAATTGATTTCTAACTTTATAAAGTCAATGAATCGGAAAACCAAAAGCGTTATAACTTATTTTTGTTTTGTTTTTACACTGACATATACAAAGTTTGAACACAGCTAGACCCTGGACCCAAACAAGGTGAGGTTTAGCATGAGGCTTGACTGTAGCTGAATGGATTTGCAAATTCAGTTCTCTTTGTCCTGGAATCAAAGTAGTTAGTTCTGCTTTGATCTGAACCCCCTACAAAGCAGTCTAATCAGGCTTGATTTGGTTTGGAACTTGTGATTTGTCTGAATTTGGTGTCCGTGCTTATTTCATACACACAGAATCATCCATGCATTTTAAGAACACCAATTAACATGCATAAACCTGATGGACAGACACGGCTATACTGTAATCAACGGCTAAACCCCTGCTGCTTATTGTGCTAAACCAGACAAATCTAAGCCTTTTGAATCATTGGGAATTTAGTAATTCAACTCTTGAGCAAGAGCCATTGATTCAAATGTGCCTACTCAGTGACAATATGCAAAATTAAGTCACAGTTAGAGAAGGCGCATTTGAATCAATAGAATTTATGGAGGAATTGATTCTCCAGATTTCTATTGATTCCAATGGGCCTACTCTAGTGCAATTGACTATGCTAGGCCAGTGGTCCCCAATCTTCAGTACCCAGATGTTCTTGGACCACAACTGCCATAAATTTTGGCTAACACAGCTAGTGATGGAGGCTTCTGGGAGTTTTCATCCAAGAACATCTGGGGAACTCAAGGATGAGAACGACCATGCTAAGCAATAGGATTTTGGCCAATGAAACTATGTATGCTACGAAACTTGTGTAAAGACATGCAGACATTATCAAGGAATGTATTTGGAAAACGCATACAATTTTCCATGTGGATCCAAAAAATATTGCAACTCAGTACAACAATGCAAGAATGGGATGGGAATACATAAATAGTAGAGACAAATGTGGAGAAATTGAGAGTAAAGCCACAATCCTATTGTTCATGTATGTTTGGTAAGGGAAAGTTTCTAAACCACAGTGGCAAACTGCTGGATCCTGCATGCCAGATCACGTAGTGGTGCAAGGAGCACAACCAGCACCTCATAATGGAGTAGCAAATTGCCGTCATGACTTACAGCTTGACAGGGGGGGCTGGACTCGATGCTCTATGGCAGTGGTCCCCCAACCTTGGGCCTCCAGATGTTCTTGGACTTCAACTCCCAGAAATCCTGGGCAGCAGAGGTGGTGGTGAAGGCTTCTGGGAATTGTAGTCCAAGAACATCTGGAGGCCCAAGGTTGGAGGCCACTGATCTATAGGGTCCCTTCCAACTCTACAGTTCTAAGATGATGGTGATGACGATGAAGATGAAGATGACTCTCCCTTACTCTAGCATAAGCCTACAACAGGATTCTGGCCAGAGAGTTTTCTACATCTCAAGTCCAGAGTCACAACCTCTTTGGTGTAATGTAGCCCAATTGAAGCAACCCATCAGTGGGTGTGCCATGCAGATTTTCTGTAATATTTCCCACATGTATCCTTCATCTTGCAGAAAAAATACATTGCATCATGCTTTGTCCTTGTATATATCTTAAGAATTGGCTTTAGCACAACAGAGTATGAACCAGAATGTTTGCCGAATACTTCATGCAACCGAGATCAAAGGTAGTCCGATACATGACCTGCCGGCAGATTTTCTGATTTCTAAATATTTTTGTTTTGTTTTGCCAAAAGGCTAATTAATTTCTTGTTGACAGAAGATATCCGTAACAATGCGTGTTTTGAGCAATCAGCTTGGAGCAACATTTCTGAACATTAACCAGATTCATGAACAACATTTCTAAACATTAACCAGATTCATGAACAACATTTCTGAACACTATTCAGATTCATGGAAAACATTTCATTTCATGAATGGTTCAACTGTTGGGTTCAGTTATGCAACACTTTTCCATCTATGCCATGGCTCCCAACCTTAGGTCCTCCAGATGTTCTTGGACTAAAACTCCCAGAAGCCTTCCCCACTAGCTGGGTTGACCAGGATCTCCAGGAACTGTAGTTCAAGGACATCTAGAAACCCAATGTTGGGGACCGCTAGTCTATAATTCAGAGTCTAAATCTAATTTTGTGACAGACAAAGATCTTCTGCTATCAGTAGGTTTTTCCTTAGTGACTGGCTAATTTTTAATGGAATCTTGTGCCTTGTTGCTTTTAAATGTATTTTTAGTATGATTTTATTTCCCCTCTAAAATATAATATTTATTGCATTTTAAATAGATATTTATATACTTACTGGATTTAGCTTTTAGATACTACCTTTTTAAGGATGTGAGCTGCCTCGGGTCCTTTTTAAGGAGAGAGGTAGGTTAAACACATCTAAATAAACAAATAGAGGTGCTCTTCCTTCCTTCCTTCCTTCCTTCCTTCCTTCCTTCCTTCCTTCCTTCCTTCCTCCCTCCCTCCCTCCCTCCCTCCCTCCCTCACTCACTCACTCACTCACTCACTCACTCACTCACAACTTTGTTGCATTGTGTATGAGTCATGTGCACCTTGAAGTCCGCTAAGGAAGTCTTCAATCAGTTGTGATTGCCACTGATGATGACATCACTTCTGTTGCTCACTCAGAGTTGTGCAACAGGATTTCAGCCTTTGTTATTTATATACATGTTTGCCAAGTCTTAGCATTTCCCCCCATTTTTCATTGCAAGTAAAGAATGCTTTCAGAAAAGACAACAACATAATTACCTGCAGTCACACAGCCGTGAGTGGTGCATATGTTCTCTAGGTTGCCACCGTACTGCGTGTCTGTAAGAACAATATAGACACATAAAACACCCATCGTTCAGACAGAGGATGCAAAATTTCCTGTACAAAGTTTAGAGAAGACCACGTGTCAGAGCTGAAACTATTCAGATTGCCCACATGGATGAGCCATATGGGTGTGTGTGTGTGTGTGTGTGTGTGTGTGTGTGTGTGTGTGTGTTGCTTCTTGGACTTCTGTGTTGTATTCCTTCAGTACAGTCAATATTAATCTCTGGCTGGTCTTTCTGAAAAGCTGGACTGAGGAAAGAAATGAGGTGTTCCCTGGCAGTTTTGCTCCTCCCTGATAATCAGATTAAAAAAAAGTAGAGCTAAGTGGCCTTCTGATCTCCTTCCAAAAAATTTATCTCACAGGATTCTTGATTCTCTATGTCACTCAAGGATCTTTAATTTCATTAAGAAGTCTTATCTGTTGTATTCTTGGACCCAGAAACTTCCTTTATTGTACGACTTTGGAGTCACCTCCAAGAGACCCTCTTTGAATCTCCCTGCCTATTCTTTAATATTGGCTTGACTCTGAATTGTTATTGGACTTTGCTTTGGATATCTCTTTCTCTCTCTGGCTCTGTCCCTGATAGGACTCGGCTTGTCTGAACACAGATTTGCCTGTTGACTCTGTTTCTGGACTCCCCCTACCTGGTCACATTGCTACACCTGCCCTAACTCATATTAGATATTGAGACTGCTGTGGGAGCCGCCTACCCAGGAACAGGACAGTCTCTTTGGTTCTTCAGAGGACAATAATGTTGCACATACTTTGGGTGGAAAAGGTCCCAGGCATTCCATGTAGCTGGCAAACAATCCTACTGGAAAGCTTGGTGAGATACTGCTGGCCAAAGTCAACTCTATTGGGTTAGATACACCAAGATTCTGACTTCTTATGGCAGGAGTGAAAAATATGAAATCTGTGTCCTCAAATAAACATTGGGGGAATTATGTGTGTAGAGGGACGATGAGAATCACATTACTTTTTCCTGACTCTCATAATGGAGCGAAGCACAAAAAGTTACCTATTCTATTTTTGTTGGGTTCTGAGATCGCTCGGCTTGGATGCCACATGGACTCATTATTTAGAACAGATATAAAGACAGATCACCACAATGACATCCAACCTCTGGTAGGAGAGGAACAACAACAAGATGACAACAGCAGCAGCAGCAGCAGCAGCAGCAGCAGCAACAACAACAACAACAACAACAACAACAACAACAACAACAACACATACTGCGCTGATATTTACTTAGGTTTTCGGTTAAAGCTTGTATCTCTTATATAATACCAATCAATGTTTTTATAATTTTGATTGACTTTGCCTAGGTGTTTTTCAATAAAAACAACAGCAGCAGCAACAATAGTAATGTGCTATCAAATAAATTCTGACTTTCAGCAACCCTTTTCAGGGTTTTCAGAGAATTCAGAAGTGGTTTCCCATTCCCTTCTTCTCAAACTGTGCAGCTTGCCCAAGGCTACACAGGATGGCCATACTCTTTGGAGGCACAGTGGAGAATCAAACGTCTGACTGTCGTCCTGGTGGTAGAGCTATCCATCTGAATTAAGGAGACAGCACCTAACAATCAAAGTTAGTTCTGTACACAGCACACAATGTATGTATGCATGTATGTATATAAAATGTTATTTAATGCTATGAGTTAATTGGAGTGTTGATCTCCTTTTTAGCAGTGGAGAAGTGTTTCAAAAGAATCCCTTCTTCCCTGAAAAGTTGAAGTTGGGTAGCCAAGTTCTCTTTCCATCTTTCAATCTCTTCATGTTCGCTCACCGGCCAACCTATATGTAATTTTGCCCTTTTTCCAAAATGTTTCCAGCCGGTTCGTGGATGGAATTGGCTGCTGTATACATGGAAAGAATGATTCAGTGGTGACTGCTTTATGTCAGCTTGTCAGCTACGATCATCACGTCTCCGCAGACGTTATGGTCAACCGTTGAGAAATAAACACGGTTACATAAACAACAAACAACATGGAGATTTTTCCACATTGCCCCATTGATTTAAATTCTCCCCAGTGACAGAAAATTTGTCCTGTATCCAAGTAGTCCCATTTTACTTGATTGTTCTTTGATCTTCCTACTTGGCTTGGAAGTCTATAGAGTGATTTCCAGATGGTCTAGCTAGACCCTTGTCCTGGTGGGAGACACCCTTCATCAGCCTCATCCCGGCAATCATCCTGCTCCTCTAGAATTTAACATGCCAAAACAGAAGCAATCGGCTGATTTTTCTTCCAACTTTCCGTAAGATATTAAGTTGTGGTGTTTCTACTAGTTTTGAATAAAGGCTGAAATATAGTTATATGTTGCAACTAGAATAGGCCCATTGAATTGATGGGGATTTGGTGAGTCAGCACCCAGCCACGGGTGATCTGTGGGAGTCGGAAATTCATGGAGAAATGCCCTTTTGCCTGAGATAAGATGATGTCTCTTCTTCTCCTGTTCCTGCTCCTGACTCACAAACCTGGAGCCACACTGGCTTGAGGTGGAGATACTTAGTGTGGACGTAAGAAGCAATTTGCAGAAGCTTCTCCATTTTTTTTTGTGATGGTCACCACTTTGCTTCCTCACAGGACTCCAGGAGCATGCTAAGTTCAGGGCACTGTCAAGTGATACAGAATTTGTCTACCTTAGGCCAAAAGGAAGTAGTTTCAGTGTGCCTACGACAGCCGAGTCCCAACTAAACCCCAAGAAACAGGGGGTTGTCTTTCACTTGAAGAAATGGAGTGGGATAAATTGAAGGCAGTGGTCCCCAGATGTTCTTGGACTACAACTCCCAGAAGCCTTCATCACTGGCTCTGCTGGCCAAGAACATCTGGGGACCCAAGGTTGGTAACCACCGTTAATGCTTCCCATCGTTAGGTTCCCAGATGTTCTTGTACACAAACTTCCAGAAGCCTTTGCCACTAGCTGGGCTGGCCAGGATTTCTGGGAATTGTAGTACAAGAACATCTGGGACCCAAGGCTGGGAACTACTGAATTGCGGAATGCCTAGGGTGCAGGATGGTGCCTTCAAAGGAGGCGTTTGAACACAGCTTCAAAAATAAGTTCTTCAAAGCAGAAACCACTCCGCAAGGAATTTAGTGGCATCATGTCAATCTTTTTGTTGAAACATCAACAAAGCTTCTTTTTGTTAGGAGAGATGGACTTATGTCCCATTTGTAGCAGATGTGTTTTTGGCCCAAACTTTGACCCCCAAGTGGTTCTGGATGGTAAAATCTCATGACTTTTATGTGTTTTTTGTTTGTTTGTTAAAGATCTGTTCTTCTTCTTCACCCTTCATCAAGAATATGAACAATTGCCTAAGGCATAGTTGGAAGAAAAAGAAGGTGGGTGGATCGGTGGAAAAGTGTAGACGGGGAAGACAAAACCATAGACTGAAATAAGCCTTTCGAAGAGACAGTGGAAAGATTTCGTACAGCCTTGTGGCGAATTCTCAAAAACGGTCCGAAGCCAATCAATTAAGAATGGAGGACACTCCATCCCAACTTAGCAACGCCACCACCTCTTACAACAGAGAAAAGACAACAACAACACATATTGCTTAATGGATGGATGTCGAAAAGTATCTCCCACCAGGACAAGATTCTCTCTGTGCGTGCCTTGCACGCATGTGAATAGGTCTGTTCATTCTGAGCATGACAAATACTGGAGGCAAAAGGGTTAAGCACATCACCCTCCCACCCTGTTTCTATCTACTCAGTATTAAAGCCTGCAGCTGAACTTTATGAGCAATAAAAATAATGGTGATAATGAGTACAAATGCAGGATCATGCCTCATGTGCTTTGCCCCGAGGAGTCTGTTTGTAGGTTGGTTGGGTAGAAGATGTATTTTTTTTTCCAAATTCCCTGATCCCTGTAAGCCTTCAAAAAGTGAAATCAAAGAGGTGGTTAAGCTAACTGATGTACTGATTCATTTTCTTATCTATAGAAAGCGAGTGTTCTGTGCTGTCTGTTCTGACTTCAAGCGCTAAGCCCTCCCCGAGGTCATCTCGGGATGCTGAATGTCTAGAGGTTCCTGAGACCTATCAAGACTTCCAGGAAAACTCCTCTGCCAATTAGCCCGATCCCCATATTAAAGACAGCTTAGCCCACCCGCCATAATCACGTCATGGAGCAGTGAGTTCCGCAGTTTATCTCTGTGACGAAATGCTTGTGTGTTTTGTTTCCTTGGCCCTGATTTCAGCTCCACTGGTTCCAGGGGGGAAAACACACACACACACACACACACCTTATTTTCTTCCCAAGACGTATGAGGTCGTAAACCTAGCAAAGATGGGCATTGAATTGGCAAGAGGATTCGCGACACTAAAAGTATGACTTAATTCTCTCTTTCTCTCCATGACTTCACTGGCAATAGGCAAAGAAGCTTTTTTTAAAAAACAAACAAACGGTGGATTAAATGAAGCCCTCTCCCGTCGCTCAGCTTGGTGTGGGCGTTCTTTTAAAACTCTCTCATTCCCTAACAGCCTGTGTTGCATTTTCTCAGTGGCCTCTCTGCTCTTCTGCAGCAGGTTTTTGTGGATCTAAGACGGGATAAATTCTAATAAGGAAACATGGCACCTAAGCTCAAAATTGTTTACACTGGGGGGGGGGAACTTCACATAAAGCATTGGGGGGGGAGACAAAGAACCAGTTGGCACCCAGAGCAAAATAGGACAGTAAGAATACCTTGAAATACTCTACTGCATAGACAACTCATGAATAAGAGAGTGGGATCACTCTCCCCAGATATCTGGGAGTAAGGCACCCCTATTCCAGTGCATCAGCCGCCTCTGATCTGTTCCCTTCCTCGCATCAACCATCAGCCCTCATTTCATTCTTTTATATTCTTCTTTGCTGTGCTGGTTTTGAACTCCCCTTAAGTTTTTCTTTCTACAAGTCTGTGTGTGTGTTAATTTTTTATAAAATCTGAGGTTGTCCTTAGCCTTCTTAAGGCTGGTGTGTGTGCATGGATGATGTCATTTTGCCTGTCTAAGCTACAGGATCACCTTGGGAATTGGGAGATTTGAGCTCCCTGGAACAAAGTGATTGCTGATGACTTTGAGTCAACTGGCAAACTCCATCAGGGGTACTAGAATCTGGCTGTTTTGCTCCGTGAGTTAGGACTCTGAGGTTGGGAGTTTGATTCCCCACTGTGCCTCCAGGGAGAAGACCCAGCCTGTGTAGCCTTGGGCAAACTGCACAGTCCCAGGGATCCCTCCCCAGAAGAAGGGAAGGGTCAACCACTTCTGAGTCTTCTCTAACTGGAAAACTCTGCAAAGAGTCACCATGAGTCAGAATGGACTTGACGGCACATTACTATTAGTACTATTCTGTGTTTGAACCCAACAGATAACCTGTTGCATGTGTGACTTCTTCTTGGGTTGATTTGGTCACTGAGCTGACATCTATTGTGAAACAGCATCAATAAACTCTTTGATTACAATTATGATCTTTCTTCCCCTATTATTGCTTTCAAAACATGGTTCAACCCCCCCCCCCCGAATGCAAAATCTACATGTTATAAAGGTGATTTGACACATATCTTCTTCTTTTTTAAAAAGATGATAATAAACAACTCCATAGGGACAGCTGCTCTTTTGAACTGTCCCAGGAGAGAAGAAATGACAACATTTGGAAACAGAGTCCTGTACGTGATAAATCCAAATTCATAAACATAAGAGAGTTCTGGTTTGCTTACCTTTGCTCTTTGAATACAGTACGACAAGGGTCACCAGAGCACAGGTCATGAGGACTAGCAGCACAGACAGACAGACAGCTACCAAGCTCCAGGACTTCTGCCCAGTTTTGTTTGATTTTTCGACAATATCCATTTGGCTTTCTGACTTCCCCATTATAGTCACTCTACAGGAGAAGGGGACAAAAAATATTAACTTTATGCCTGTGTTTTTCCCCCCCTTTAAGAGGGAAAGAGTGGTTATAAAAATCCAGGAAGCAGAAGACAAGGAAACGATACAAAGCCAGAGAAGCAGAGCAAAGGAGAAGAAAACGGAGCATACAAGGACCTTGGAAATAATTACATGTATTTATCCATCTGAGTATCCATGGATTTCCCAACCTCCTTCTCCATGTCTAGTGCCTTCAGGTTGAGCTCTGATGATCAGGAAGGATTTGGGGAACTTTTTCATGCAAAAATTGTCCTCTCTCTTGTACTGGAAAGAAAAATCTTCTGCAAGAAGGAGATTGATCAGAAAATGTCCCTTTCCCCCCCCTTCCCCCAATAGCCGTCTTTCTGCAACTTAGGATTTCTCTATTTCTCTTCAAAGGGGTTGCCGAGAGTCTAGTCAGCAAGTGCTAAAATGCAGTGAAGCCAACGGAGGTCCTTTCAAGCACCCTCGATGCCACTGGGCTGGTTGGCTTCTCAACAGCTTCAGAACATGGCAATGCTCGGGAGCAGATGCTGGCCTGGCGGTCCCCTGGCGCTTCCAACCTGAGGTCTCTCCATCTCCCCCAGGCCATGCCAAAACTTCTTCTCTCTCTCAGCCTTGCCCGGTTGCTTTCTTAGAGCAAATGAGACTCAGGAGGAGGAGGAGGAAAGATGGAAAGGGTGGGAGCACCAGAGAGGGAGGGAAGGAGGGAGGGAGGGAGAAGAGCTTCTTCAGATGCACGCTCTTAAACTGCTCGCAGTAGAAGGAGGAAACGAATAGAAAGAGATGGGCGGAAAAGCCATCACAATGTCTGCTGAGTTCTCTCCCACATGCTAATGGATGCTCTTTTTTTTCTCCCTCCTGTCGATCAAGCCCTTCTGTCGATCAATCTGTTGTTGTGTGAGATGCCCGACTACCACAACCTCCCGGAGATGTTGGAAACAAACAAACAAACAAGAGGGCTATCCATCACTCCCTTCCCTGCTTTGTCACTTGGAGGGGGAAAGAGAGGGAAAAAAGCTCCCAGTAAACAGGCTGCTCATGTAATAACATACTTTTTCTATTTAAAGAAACTGCTGGTGCCCAGACTTCCCAACAAGAACCATAGATTCGCCTCATGAGCACCTAAAGAAGCTGGGAATAATGGCCAAGACTGGTCAATCTGGATAATTTCAATTCATGATTGGACCTTTGGCAGAATCATCATCATCATCATCATCATCATCATCATCATCATCATCATCATCATCATCTCAGAACTGCAGAGTTGCAAGGGATCCCAACCTCTGACTCTGCAGCCAGAGACCTCAACGGCTGAGCTATTAAGAAGAGAGAATTGTTCTTGGAATGCAAGAATTTTTGGGGAAGGAAGACATGCTGGCATCCAGCGCTAGAGAAATTTCTTCGCTGGATTCTTGTGAGAGGCTTACTGGGAGAGATTAGATTGTCCCTGGCCAAAAGCCCAAAGTAATTCACTCACAGGTCACAAATCGCGGATTTATAAATATATTAGCAAGGGCAGAATGATGTTATATTTCAGAAGTAACATTTGTGAGCGGTTGTCAAGCCCCTTGGTTGGTGTAGCAAGAAATGTGTTCCCTTGTTTCCTGGCGCCTCCCAAAACTACCCAATATTAGAAATATATACTTAAAAATCATGGCTAATCTCGTAAAGTAAAGCAAAGAATTTTTTTTCAACATGAGAATGAATAGGAGCATAGAATCCTAGAATCGCTGAGTCGGAAGGGGCCTGTAAAGCCATCGGATCCAACCATCTGCTTAATGCTCAAGGCAAAGCAGACCTGACAGAAGGTTGACCAATGTTCCTTGGAATGCCTCTAGCGTTGGAGTGATCATCACCTCCTGAACCCATGGGTTCCACTGTTGTACTTCTCTAACAGTTAAGAAGTTTTTTCCCCCCTGATATTCAGCCTAAATCTGCCTTTCTGTCGCTTGAGCCCATTATGATTATTGTGTCCTGCACTCCGGGATGACCGAGAACAGATCCTGCCCCTCCTCTGTAGGATGACCTTTCAAGTCTTCGAGGACTGCTATCCTATCTCCCCTCATTAATAATAATAATGATAAACCCCTTTATGGTGATTCATGATGAGGAATGAGACAAAAAGGGCAACACATTATAAGCTTTGTCCAGTGGAGTGGTAGCAGTATTCTCAAGCATGTAAGCTTGTCCTTACCAAGAAGGAACAACTTTGAAAACGGTTTAAACCGGTTGTGTCAGAAACTCCTGGCTTCATTATCCCAAACTTTCGACCAACGTCAAGAGGAAACTGCCTTAGGCTTTCTTAAACATTGGGAGTCTTGATGCAGATTTTCTGGTACCCACCCTGATAGACAAATAGCTCCTGATCACACTGGCGATTCTCTCCAGATTAATGAGATGGTTGCTCTTTAACCTTCTTAAGTCAGGAGCCCATGGAGTCCCGTGCCTTTCAAACCGGCAACGACAAGCTGCAGATTTAAAGATGTCTCCTTCATCCACCGTGTGTTCACATGATACCTTGAGACTCAGAAGATGTCGAAAGAGAAGGAAACCTTTCTCGCAAGTTTTCTGAGGGAAACTTGCCTCACATTATTTTGAAGCCCGCATGACATGGAGGGGCAAGGACGGCTTAACAACGTCTGCCCAGGAAAGCTCAGCAAGTAGACCTCTAGTTGTACAGCATTTTCATACGAAGAATCTGTTGGAGTATGTGCAACCTCGCATGCTGTTTCTAGTGGGTGTGGATGGGAGGGACCTTTCTGGACTGGGGCGACTGTCAATCTCTCCAGCACTAACCAATTCAAAGAGAGCACCACCTCTCTGCTTCTCCCCCCCCCACTCTGTTTGTTGGAAGTAGTAGTCTGTTGATCTCCAACCGTAAGTAAAGAAACATACTTTATTCTTTTTCCTATTAATGTCCTAGAGTGAGTTACTGAGACTGTAAGTGCCAGTTGATGAGTAAACGGGTGACCTAACCTGGGGAGGTTGAAGCTATTCTGCTGTGAATCCTGCCTTTCTGGTGTGCAGCAAGAGGAATATAATCCAAAATTCAAAACTGCCACATATCTGAAGAATCTTGCTAAAGAATTTTGCCAAAAGTTATTTTAAAAAATTATTTTTAAAGACATTGATGGAAATTCCTCGCCATCGGTACTGACCAAATCCAAACAGCAAAATGACACCCGCTGTGTATTATATCTAGCTGCTGTGTGTCTGTTGGACATTCCTCATCTAAAGATGCTTCTGACTGAAAGCAAATTTCACTTCACAAACACAGCCGTAAACACACAGGGCTAAAATCCAGATGAGACATTTCTCTTGAGTTCTTCTGGTTGAATTTATGAAGAAACCTTGGTCTCCTCTTGAGGGCCCCCTTTGGAGAGATTGATAATGGACTGCCCTTTGGGTCTCCCCCTTAGAAGGGAGACAAGAAGGGGATGCGCATGACGTGTTCACAATCCACGAATAAGGGGAATGGACCAAGAAAGCTCATGAGTCACATTATGGCTGCAATCCTGTTGCTTAGACTAGCAAATCCCAGTACAATAGACCTGTTGAATCGGTGGGGATTTGGTAAGTCAACCCCTTCTTAAGTGTTATTGATGCAAAGAGGCCTACTTGAGTTGCAAATTACTAAGCTAAAATAAGTCACAACTAGAGTAGGCTTGTTAGACCCAATGGAACGTATGGAGGAGCTGACTCACCACATCTCCACTGATTCAATGGGCCTCCTGTGTATGCAAGACACACAAGAGGATTTTGGCCATCATCTTTTGTTTCACTCAGCTACCTCCCCTTTGTGGTCCATCCCTGTTAGGTTTATTCACTAGGGAGGACTGCCAAGGGAGGGAGGAGGGAAGCAAATTAGAATCCCCTTATTCCTATATATCCATACCTTGGGGGAAAATATTATTTTAATTTTCTCTCTCTCTCAATCTCTCTCTCTCTCTCTCTCACACACACACACACACACACACCAAGGCAGGTAAGTTTTCATATGTACATGACAGACAGGAGCCTTTTGTAGGCAGGAGTGGTTAGGTTGAGCTCAAAGTGGGGGTGGACTCCCACATGACTTTACGGATGAGCTGCCCTGGATAGTGTAAATAAATATCTGTCAATCGATTATACGGTTGCTTCTGACATTCAAAAAGGGAACATGAAACATTTATAATTGATAAACCCGAATCATTAAGCATCAATGAGAATCAGCTTCCTTTAATGAATGTTGCTGGTGGATAGCGGAGTGGTTTAGGCCTCTGGCTGCAGAAGCCGAAGCTGGGAGTTCAGTTCTTCTCTATGCATTCCGGAAGAGCCAGCCTGGGTAGCCTTGGGCAAGCTGCACCATCCTAGGGCACCCCCTGGAGGAAGGGAAGGGTAAAATCATTTTTGAGGACTCCCTACCTGAAAAGGATCGCCATAAGTCAGAATTGACTTGAGAGCACACAATAACTCATATTAGCAGGAAAACAGCCAGGTTGGTATATAAAGACATAAAGAGATAACCCAAGGTTAGCTTTTTGTTACCTAGAGAATGAGTGGATCTCTGCCTCTTACAGAACACACATTCACACTAGCACACAAACACTCATGTTTCACAGAGCAGGTTCAGCTTTACTTTAGGTAAAAGTAGAAAAATCAACACTAACTTCAATCATAAATTTGCCCATTGGGTCCAGGGGATGCTCAGGAGGGCTAGGAAGGTGCTGCTGCTGATGCATGATGATGATGCATGCTAGAACAACTACATGACCACCTGAACTTGCATCTGTGTAGTTCATGGACACAGGTGGGATCTGAGATCAATCGATCCATTGGTCAAAAAGACAATGGCCAAAATCCTGGCATAAATGGGATTTGGTGTTGGAAATATTTCCTTTAAATGAATCTAATCTAATTAGTTTAAACTATACTAATTAAAATAACTCCAAGGCTCCCCAGGGCTCCCTTTGGCTTAGAGAAGACTTTGGGAGCCTCAACAATTGGGGTGGGTGGGCTTTAATTGTCACAAAACATTGCTGGGCCAGTTGTGGTTCCCCCCCCAAAAAAACCCTACTTTGCTGGGGGGGGTGAGGGGCTAGGAGAGCCATCCTGCCTACTCCATAGTTCCATAAAGAGAAAAGGAAGGTGCTATTTGTAGATAGGATAAATAAGGGGTTTTAAAAAACCTAGTAGAAAAGACAATAATGCTAGGAAAAGTTGAAGGCAGCAGGAGAAGAGGAAGACCAAATGTGAGATGGTTTTCCTCAATAGAGGAAGCCACAGCCTTGAGTTTGCAAGAACTGAGCAAGGCTGTGAATGACTGGACATTTCGGAAGCCACTGATTCATAGGGCTGCCATAGATCAGAGGTGACTCAATGCCATGTAAAAGCAACAATAAAGATAAAAAATCTTGGTTCTCCCTTGGAGAATACATATTCAGAACCACATGACATAGTTTCCAAACTGGTGTGCAGCCCTTGCTTTGGACTACATCTCCCATAATTCAATGGACAAGTGCATGGATATTTCTGCAAGTACCAGGGCCAGATTACAGGTATATACGGATGCATGTGCAATTTAGATATCAAAAGAAAATTGAAACTCTGAAGTTCACTTACCTGCAATTAGCAGAGATCTATATCTGAAACAGTGGAGGAAGGCGCTAAGACATGATACGGATGGCAATATCCTACTTGTATCCACCATCATCTTCCGTGGTTCTAGGGTGCAGAGTTTACATCCGGTGTATTTCCTTCTTGTCTATGTAGCAGGCTTCCTCACTCACAGGTGCCCTGGGATGCCCGAAGAATATGAATGCTGTTTAGGAGGGATGGAATGAAAGGTTAATTGCTCTCCTCCCCTGCAATTCATCCAATCACATATGGTGGGTGTGGCCTTTTGCATTGTTTGCAAATCCCATTGGGTTTCTCAGGTTTTAGTCAGGTTTGGTCTATTGAAAACAAAACAACACAACACATCTAGTGACTGATGAAGTTGAAGGAAATCTATCTTCCTTTGTCAATGTGTCTACTTTAGAGAAAGTGTGGTTACTGTTCTCTGTGTGTAATTTTTCACACTGGAGGAGTGTGAAAAATTTTCCACACAATCTTCCACTGGAGGAGATGGAGCTTTGAAGCATTGAATACTTGTTCAGCCGTGTTTCCACAGCCATGTGGGATTTGAACCCAGATCTCTTGAATCCTAGTCCAATGCTGCATACACAACATCACACTAGCTCTCAAAGTTCTATCATACATAAAATGGAAGTCCCCCAATGCATAACCAGACGCAAAGGTTTCTCTCCATTTTCTCTAGACATCTGTTAGGTCACAGCCAAATATTATGGGATAGAAGGATGAAGGCCTCACAGCGGGAATTCCACAAGACCAGGACTGCATGATTCACTCACGTCTTCCTTCCACAGCCTTCAGACGGTTGCTTATAATTTGTGTTCTTGAAGTAGCCGATCCAGTTGGAAACTACTGAAAATTAATCAGAAAAGATAATTTAGTAGGCTCTCATTTTAAATGCTTAAACTGTCATTGATTGTTCATCACTTTGATAGATTTCCAGCATTAGTGAACAGTTGGGTATGAAGTTACATGCCTTTAAGCAAATCCTCTGGGACAAATGAGCAGCTGCTCTTCCATTTTTTCTCTTTCCCCTTAGCAGTTCGCTGTCACTCGGTAGTTTAAGTCTCTGGCTGCCAAGTCAGAGGTTGGGAGTTCAATTCCCCACTTCTGCCTCCTTGACAGGGGCTGGACTCAAGGATTCATAGGGTCTCTTCCACCTCTGCAGTTCTAAGATGATGGGGATAGTACTTGTTCAGAGTTATCCCTCCCCTTTCACCAGATCTAGAGAAGAAATGCTGCCAACTTTGGTTTGGCCATTGAGACGCATCCCCATATGGAAAGAAGGTCCATAAATGTAGGCATAAATAAGAACAAAACTATTTTATTGGATTGGAATACTAGCTCATCTGTTGTTCCTTCTTCCTTGGCAATTCCCAGTCCTTTTATTTCTTCTTGTTTTTTTTCCTTCCATCTGTTGTGAAGGCTAAAGCAATGGCAGGTCATGAATCTACATTTGGTTGGGATTTCATCCGAACTTTAAAGGACCTGTCCAGGGTGCTGATCTCCACTGATGCTAAGTGATTTTGTAAGTTTGAAATTATATCCATCTGGCCCATGTTTGGATAAGTGCTTATAGAAGAAGATGCATCTGACCATAAAAGACCTCCAAAGTATTGTTCTGTTGAAGCGGCGATCCCCATTGTTAGACCATTTAGATACATTTCCACTTGTCCCTTTCCTTCTCCATTTTCTATACAAAAGTTCCCAATGGAAGCATGGCATAAAACCAATGGACATTTTAGCTCACCCAGTTGGCGTGCCTCTGCCTCTTCACCCCGAGGGGGTCACTCACCGGCCTTCACTCCCATGATAACTTCTGTTTTTATCTTGCAGAAAGGTTTATTAAGAGAAATTTAATTGGATCGCTTCAGCCAACCTTTAAGTCAGCCCCAGCCAGTTGAGAAGGCAGTTAATTAGGATAATAATAATCACCATCTGGGTCCATTAAGGGCAGAGACAGTGTGGAACCTTCACAGAGAGCTAATTGCATATTTCATTGTTGTGTTAAAGACCACTTTGATTAGGGAAAGTGCATTAGAGACCACCGTATTTCAAATCCAGCCACCTGCACCTGGACATGACTTCAGAGAAGAAGTAAACAATCATGTTGTATGGGATGATATTAGGATGTCACAATGAAAAAAGTTGTGCATGCCTTAGATAAGCCATTGAAATATCATATCTAGGTACATACCCTACATTTATCCTAACTTCCAGCCCCAAACCTCTGTGTTCCTTTTTGCCACAGTTTTTTTAAAATGCTAGCAGGTTGGGCTACAGGTTTGGAATGGTATCATTGGTTAGTCTTTGCATCCCAGGAATCTGGCTGTTGCCTTCTGGGGAAAATACCGAAGAGTTGGTTTAGAAACAACCATCCAATGTGGACTCACCATGCTGGTTGCATGGCAGGAAATTAGACTCCAAGCTTTGCTGGATGAGCTTCATGGACCCATTGATGTAGGAGGTGACCCACCAAACCAGTCATCAACAAGATTCTCTTCAAACCTGAAGCCAGCCTGGGTTCTTAGTAGAAATTCTACACAGGTTTTCCCTCCCCCCAATATAATTTGGAAGCAGTTTATCTCTGTTGGAAAAAGAAACATGGAAGAAAGCTTCTGTTCTCATCTTTACACTTTCCATCCTTTCTCTGTCACTCCCTTCCTTCCCTTCCTCTTCTTCCTTAGTGTTGCTGCAGAGGTCTTCTGCTGTAGACCTGCGGCTGCAAGAGTGCCAGATATTGGGGGACTTCAGTGATTGAATCAGTGACTTTACAGTAGGAAAGGCAAAAGAACATTCCTTTCTAAATTTACTTTCCCTCTCCACTGGTGCCAGCTCAGCATCTTCTTTGGCTTCTAGGAGCCACTTTCTCATCTGTCACATTAGCTCAAACCAAGCCTGAACTTTCTCTGGAGGCCAAAATGTTGAAATTGAAGCTGTCCTACTTTGGGCACATTGGGGGGAGATAGGATCTTTGGGGGGAAAAAAGCAACCCCAATCATGCTGGGAAAGGTGGAAGGCAGCAGGAAAAGAGGAAGTCCAAACATGAGATGGATTGACTCCCTTATGGAACCCACAGGGGTGACTTTGCAAGAAATGAGCAGGGCTGTTGACGAGAGGACATTTTGGAGAGCATCCATTCATTGCAGATTCATTCAAAAAAACCTGATGGCCCATAACAACCACAACGAGCATCTCAGCAGACAAACTTTGTCTAAATCAAACATTCCAATGGAAGATCTGTGGTAATTCTGTATGACATACTTACTGGAATCCATCATCAGGCTACACCCAGCCAGAGTGGATAGTGTGTCTGCTTATGTGGAAACCTTGAGTGTCAGAAGTCAGTCTTTACCAGAAATAATGGCTGAGCTTCTCAGCATAGCGATGAGTCCAGGAGCATCTCCAGAAAGGTAAAGGTAAAGGTTCCCCTTGACAATTTTTGTCCAGTCGTGTTCGACTCTAGGGGGCGGTGCTCATCCCCGTTTCCAAGCCATAGAGCCAGCGTTTTGTCCAAAGACTATCTTCCGTGGTCACATGGCCAGTGTGACTTAGACAGGGAACGCTGTTATCTTCCCACCGAGGTGGTCCCTATTGATCTACTTGCATTTGCATGCTTTCAAACCGCTAGGTTGGCAGGAGCTGGGACAAGCGACGGGCGCTCACTCCGTCGCGTGGATTCGATCTTACGACTGCTTGGTCTTCTGACCCTGCAGCACAGGCTTCTGCGGTTTAGCCCTTCAAAAGAGTGCAAAGCCTGTTCCCTCTTAGATTTTTTAAATCTTTAACAAGATCATTACTTTTGACCCATGAAACCTTGATCTGAAATCATTTCCCTTGCATGGCTGGGGGAAAAACATAAAGAGAGAACCCACCTATTTTTTCTCTCCTATTTGTGGGCTGATGAGATTTCTCTAGACCCCAGCAAATGTGCCTCTGAAATAGCCTGTTTTATTTTCGGTGACATTGACAAATAGCTTCGGTGAACTGGCTGATTCTGAGGCAGACTGGTTAAGCCCAAATGTGATTAAGGAGCCACCTCTCACAAGGCAAGACTGGGATCTAGGGGAAATTTTGCATAACACATTAAATTAATGAGGACACGCTGGCTCCTGAGAACCTCGGCAAATTGGAAATTGCTTGATGCGCACGGCAAAGCGAACGATAACGCAGTTTTCCAATCTCGCCTGAGGAGATGTTAGAGAAGCAAAATGGCTTTTAGATGAGCTGTCGTTAAAACAGAAACATCTGCCTCTCAGATGCCAGGAGCTGCCCTTATATACGCCCTGGGAACGGACAAGTTAAGCTCTAGGTGATGGTTGCAAAGGAAAGAGCATAAGGTACCTTTGACTTTCATGCAAAGATCACTATGAGATAGTAAGCCACCCTATGCTTATGCTCATCATCATCATCATCATCATCATTGTGTGTCATCAAGTCAATTTAGACTTGACAACACTTTTCAGGATTTTCTAGGTAGAGAATATTCAGAGGTAGCTTATCGATTTCCTTCTTCTGGAGGTGCCCTCGAATTGTGCAGCTTGCCCAAGGCTACGCAGGTTGGTTCTTCTCCCAGGAGGCCTCTTGGGGGAATCGAACTCTCAGCCTCTGGGTTTGCAACCAGTGACCTAGCCCACTGAGCTATCCAACCAGCTACAGTAAATCTAGGCACAATGAACTGCCATAGGTCTGCTTGTGAAATACCGGTGAGACCTTTTACCTCTTTTGCTTGCCTACCAGAGCCCAGAAGCATTTGAGAAAGGCTCAGTAAACTGGGATGTGTGTGTGTGTGTGTGTGTGTGTGTGTGTGTGTGTGTGTGTGTGTGTGTTGGGGGGATGGGTTCCCTAAAGCAGCAAAGGCTGTCATCTGTTCATTTGATGCCAATTGTTCGGAGAAAGAGAAGCTATTAAAAGAGGGAGATGATGAGTAGGATCAGTGACTTTTTTGGGGGGGGAGAGATGATGGCGCTCATTACCCCAGTCAATCACAGATTCCTTCCAAACTTTTACAGTCAAGGTACGCGTCTCTTTCCTTGAAGAGTGTGGGGGTGTCAGAATGGAAACCAGCCTGTGATTTCAGGAAGAAACTGTTCTAAAGCTTTTGTCAAAGCAATCAAGAGAACTCCTTCTCTTTCAGCATGACATTTCCATGCAACATTTGCTTGACTTCTGGAAGAATAACATCCAGATCAGCCACTTACCACCATAACAGAGAAGAGGTGAGAGGGTTATAGTTAAATCACCAGGCTTAATTCTATGGAGAAGCAAGCCCTGTCTACTAGATCACTGGCTCTCAAACTGAGGTCCCCAGATGTTCCTGGACTAAAACTCCCAGATGCCTTCACCACTTGCTGTGCTAGCCAGGATTTCTGGAAGTTGCAGTCCAAGAACCATCTGGAGATCCAAGGTTGGGAACCACTGAACTAGATTATGGGGCGTATCTGGAATTAAGCACCTAGGAATGTAGTTTTCATGGCCACACACCCATCTCAAGCTCAAAATATTAAACCAGGAGAGATAGGCTAAATCTACAAAGATCAAAACAACACATATTGGATGATTGCTGAAGAGTGTCACACACCAGGACAAGACTCTAGCAGCTGGTGAATCTGGAAGTCACTTAACAGGCTTTGAAGTGAAGGAGGAAGATCAAAGAATAATCAAGTAATGTGATGTTACTTGGATACAGGATGAATGTTCTGTGACTGTGGAGAAATTCAATCCATGCAACAGATCTGTGCAATTCATTTCATTCCCCATCACATGTACAGAAGAAGATCTAGCAAATGGCCAAGGTAATGCTATTGAAGTAGCCTTGGTTCTGGTCAAAAATAGTCCTAAGCATCTTAATGTTTTAATTCATTTTTAATTTTACCGATATTTCATGCAGTATACATCTATTATTTTAAATTAAGCATGCTGTGATATGAATAAAAGAAATGCAAATTGACATTGGTTCCACTGTTTGACATGCATGGATTATCTGCGGGAGCCATAACTAGCTGTTTTGGTGCCTGGGTCTTCCTTGTCCAGGAGATTAAAGTGCAGGTTGTGCGAGGCTGGAATATGTAGGGAGAAAATGGAGGAAAGGGGAAGAGCACATGGTTCCAAGAACAAGAACAGGCTCCAGGGCTTGTGATATTTTTCAGTCCAGTAGTATCCCTTCTGTATAATCATCATCATTAACTTGGAACTGCAGAGCTGGAAGGGACCCTATGGATCATTAAATCCAGCCCCTGTCAAGGAGGCCGAGTGGGGAATCGAACTCCCAACCTTTGGCTCTGCATCCAGAGACCTAAACCATTGAGCTATCCAGCAGGCAAGCAAAAGCTGTGACTTTTTCATGCCCTTGGAATAGTGGTGAACTGGGTTGAGCAAAATTCCAATCGGTTTTTCTTATAGCAAATGTGGACGGATCTCAGATGATGATGAAAGCCAGAACATGAAAAATTCCCTTGTTTCCAAACTCCCCTGGCTGGCCTGCTTGAAACTAATCCTATACAGCTCATGCATCTTGGAGCAATTTAAGGTGAAATGTTTCAGACATCTATTCAGAAAGCCCCATGAACTTCAATGGTCCTTACTCCTGGGCAATGATTCAACAGTTCTGCGATAACACTGCAATCATGAGGTTGTTTTCCAAATTTGTCTTCTGATAATTCTTTTATTATTAAGGCAGTCCCACCCCACCCCCCTTGCAATCAAAGGTGGACAGAATTGTCTCCTCCACTGCATTCACCATTTTTTTTTTGGTAGATATCCCACTGTACAGCAGTTCTCCTGTGGAAGAGACTGCAACATGTTGAATGTGATCGCGGTACAACCGAAGCACTCTGAACCTGTTCTGATGATCTTTCCAAGCCAAGGGCAGTCTTTCGGTGTCCCTTGGAGACTGTGCGCTGCTGGAGAACTGCAGAACAGAAACGCCTGGACAAGTTACTGAACCTTGCAACCAGAGGCTTCCCGTTTCATTCTTGCTTTAAGTTTCTTCAAGTCATGGTTGTTGGGATCAACCTTGAGGCCATACTCTGTGACCTTCCAGGCTTCTTTATAATGGCTCCCTGCCCAATAGGATTGAGCCGTTTGGAGGAAAGCTTTGGACAACTTGTCTCGTTCAGGACCGGTAGGAATGTTGCCGAGAGCTAACGACTCATCAAGCTGAAAGGCTTTGCTGTACTGCTTAACTGCTGATTCCTCCTCTGATAGGGACAAGAAGACATGTCCTTGGAAACAATAGTCCTCCACTTGAGTCCTGAGTCCATTGGTCCCATGATTTTGGATCACACTGTCCATATCCTTCAAAGCTTTCCTGTACTCCTTCAGATGGGATAGACATGCAGCACGTTGGCAAAGGCATCGGGGGTTGCCATTGCTTGCCAAAACAGCCAGCGAGTAGTAACCCATAGCTTTGGCATGGCATTGCTCTTTTACCAATGCATTTCCTTCTTTGGCTGCTACCTGTGGATGGAAAGGATATCCATGAGTGCCACCCTAGGTTGGTTTCTTCGTCGACAAACCTTTCACCAGGAGTACACATCCAATCAAGCAAGTCATCAACCGACCTTCTTAAACAGTGAGGTTATCAATTCAGTGATTCAACTCCAGTGTCACTGGAGCCGTCAAAATCCAGACCGGGATCCACAGGTCTGAAATTTACAGGAGCTATCCACAATGCTGAAACCTGTTCTCCAAAGGACAAAGAATCTCCAAAGAGATTCAGGACCACGGATAGCTCCCTTTCACTGCTTGCACTAAAGTTCATCATGCTGTGACACTGGACTTCTTAGTTGACGTCTTCAACTGAATTGGAATGTGTTCCTTTAAAAGGAACTGCCAGAATCTCCCAACGCTGCATGGGTCTTGGCCAAGCTGGCTAGGACCACCTAAGGCAATGCTTCCCAACCTTGAGTCCCCAGATGGTCTTGGACTACAACTCCCAGAAAACCTGGTCAGTGCAGCTTGTGGGGAAGGTTTCTGGGAGTTTTAGTCCATCTAGAGGCCTAAGGTTGAGAACCACTGCTTTGGTATTGTACCTAGAGTTCATTGGGATGATACTTCCAAGTAACACCCGTGCTTAAGAACATCTGGGGACCCAAGGTTGGGAACTGCCATTCTAAGGACATCTATAAAATACATTTTTCTACAAATTCTGATCCCACAGCTAGATGCAAGTGTCTCTATATCATCCTCAGATAGCCAAACATGTTAGATAATAGGGGTGTAGGCAGGACTTGGAAAAAATAAGATTTCAAACCGACTTGGCTGATTCATATCAGGATCAGACTAGAAAAAAAATGGGTAGGTTTGGTATCAGACAAAGTGAGACAAATTTAAAAATCAGTTCAGTTCACAAATCATACAGCATGGGGCACCAATAGCTACAGCTTACTAGTTGTTTTTTAAGCAATTTTTAAAGGCATCCACTACACAAACCAAGGAATGTGTCTATTCGGGAAGTGCACCGAAACAAGTGCATATATTAGGTATGTGGGTTGTGCCATGTGTGTCTGAATAAACCTAGAAACTAGCATTTTCTTGTAATAAGGGCAATTACATAAATAAGAGCAATTACATAAGAACCTGAGAAGATCTAGAGAAACATCCATGTTTATTCCAACATTTTGTTCACCAAATGGACAACCAAGGGCCAGTAAAAAGTCTGGCTATTACATGCCGTCAAGTCAGAATGGCCTTAAAGCAAGTTTGATGGAGCTGTTAAGGTCATTGAGATATTTGAAGAGTGGTTTCACCAGTTCCACTCCCCAGATGAGTTTCCATGGCAGAGTGGGGATTTGAACACAGGCCTCTTGAGTCCCAGTCCATTGCTCTATCTACTACACCAGGCTGGGTATCGAAAAAGTCTATTGGCAGGACATCCTGCCACTATCTCAAGCAATTGCTTCCCCCAGACTGTGTGTTAAGCAGAAACTGCACCCACACATGCGTATATTAGGGTTTTATATTTTTTTTAACCAATGCAAAAGTTATATTAAAGAGAATGAATTAAGGTGGGAAGATTGGAGATCTGAGATTGACAGAGCTCCTGATCCATAGATTTTGAAGACTAGCTTGATGCTTCTCCTGGAAATGGGGATGACTTCATTCACTTGCTAATAAGAGGGGAAGAAACAGTAATCAACCAAATTCAAAACCTTTCCCAGGGAAGTTGACTCTCTCTCGTTCAGGTAGACCAATTAGGCAGAACCCATTAGAATGCTGCAGCTCTAATGTATCTCTCATTTCCTGATAAATGAAAGCCATGTTTTCCGCACTCTGCTCTTGAGTGAAGGTCCATGCAATTTAAGTCATAAATAAAGCCACGATCAAGCTGGCCGGGCTGTAGCTTTCACGAAGATGCATGTCCATGTTTTTCATGTGGCTGGAGTAGTGGAAGTGAAGAATGTTACACCAACACTTTGCACAAGACAACTATGCATCAATAGAGGTGGTACAGACTGTTAAAGTGACCCTAATGCAGTGGTTTTCAATCTGAGGTCCCCAGATGTTCTTGGACTACAACTCCCAGAAATCCTGGACAGCATACCTCATTGTGAAAGTTTTTGGAAGTTGTAGTCCAAGAACATCTGGGGACCCAAGGTTGGGAACCACTGTCCTAATGCATTGTCAACTCTTGTTTATCTGTCCTGTCTCCCTCTTTGATGTAGACTGCTACTCTTAGGGAGGACGTAACTCCTTCTCCAGTCAGTTTGCTTCCAGATCATTCTCTATCCCATTGTAGAGATATGACAAATATTGAAAAATTTCTCCTCCTCCAAGATTTCCCCAGTCTCGCGTCCATCAAGATTTCCCCCCTACCAGCAAGATTTCCTGACTTCTCCATAAAGAGAGAAGAGGAATAATTTGTTCATTTACATGTTATCAAGTCACAGCTGACTTATGGTGTCCCTAAGTAAGTTTCTGTGGCTAAGTGAGAATTTGAATCCAGGTCTCCAGAATCCTAGTCCTTAACCCTATCCACGACATCACACCAGATCTCTGAAGGAAGGGAAGGGAAACTTTTTCAAAATGTCTTCTGCTTCTGGCCCCTTCCATCACATAAAGGTTAGGGGTTGTGTACATCATGCTATAATGCACAAGTAGGCGTCATGATTTTTGGAACGCAGCGGCTTGTCTTTGGTGATATTAACCAGATCCTTTAAGGCAGTGGTTCCCAACCTTGGGTCCCCAGATGTTCTTGAACTAAAACTCCCAGAAGTCTCCACCACTAGCTGTGCTGGCCAGGATTTCTGGGAGTTGTAATCCAAGAACATCTGGGAGACCAAGTTTGGGTACCTCTGAATTCGGATTTATAGAGGTGTGGATCAAAACATTGTCATCGAGGCAACCAACATGAATTTGACCCAACTCCAGGAGACAGTGGGAGACAGAAGGGCCTGGTGTGCTCTGGTCCATGGGGGTCACAAATAGTCGGACACGACTAAATGACTAAAAAACAACAAACATCTGGGGCTACATTGAGTTGCTAATCCCAACTAGAATAAGCCAATGAAATCGATTGTGGAATGGTAGATCATAACTCATTACATTCCTTTCTTCTTTGCCTGGACTCCTGAGAAAACAGTGCAGGATAAATGAGGCACAGAACCATTCATATTATCTGTGAACCCCACTGATGATCATGGCCATGGCCACTTGTCATGCATAGCCTGGACTCCCCGTGGTTTTCATGGAAATCTAACCGCTGGCACATACTTATGAAAAGCTGCCCCAGAAAAAAGAATCTGACCATAATTCGGTCACAGCTTCCCATTTGCTGGGGATCATAAAGTTCTGGGCCAGCTCACAACAACATTTGCTGCCTGTGGCAAAACGACAAACAACACTCTTTCCCTTCCAATCACCATTCCTGGTGCCCAAACTCTATCAAGATACTTGCCCAAGATAACAAACTCAGCCATTGTCTTCTGCTATTCATGACACCTCCAATCTTCTGCTTAAAGTGGCTGCTTTGGTCATCCAAGTCAACCTTAATAATAACAATCATCTGCTGTCAAGTCAATTCTGGCATATGGCAACCCATTCCAAGGTTTTCTGGGTAACGAGTATCGAGAAGTGGTTTTCCCCTTCCCTTCCTCTAGGAGGCGCCCTGGAAGTGTGCAGCTTGCCCAAGGCCACCCAGGCTGGCTCTTTTCCACAAAAAGGAATCAAACTCCCAACCTCTGACTCCACAGCCAGATCCTTAAACCACAAAGCTATCCAGCTAGTTGAGTTAACATTACAGTGGTATATTACATCCATCCTTTTCCTTACAATGTCTTTGGCGAGAAATAAATGTGGGAGGAAAATGAAAGAAATTAAAGGTATATTCCTTTGATCCTGGGATGGACTCACTTTCCATTTTTTCAAAACAGCCATCGCTGATCCTTTGACCAAGATCAGGGGAATATTCCATGTTCAAGCCATCTGCTAATAAGCAATTTTGGTCTTTGCCTAAAGCTGGCTATGGGAGAGAGGTATAAAAAGAGCACTGCAGTGGGGAATCGAACTCCCAGCCTGAGCTATCTAGCCAGCTTCCTCTTATGTCTCACATTAAAACAATGATTGGCAATTAGTGCTTGAAATATCAGAGCTCCTCTCTTCCAGCAGTGAAATGCATCTTTTCTCCACCATCCACTTCACCTTTTCTAAGAGGCTTTTTGTGGCTAGGTTTGTAAAATAATTATTGCATACTGAAGGACCAACTATTGGCTTTCTTACTATCCTCTCAAGGAGATTTGTTTATACTGGAGATCTTACACACCTCCTGCTTCTTTGTCTGTTTTTCCCCCCTCCTCTGAGGATACATCATTTGGTTTTTGTTTTGTGCAGGAGAAAGCTATGAAACATCTTCTAGTCTACACATAGGATCCAGATTCAGAATGTGTGTGTGCCTACTTATATAACACATGGGCTGGAATCCTGTTGCATAACTTCTGCCTGCAGAAGAGTGATTCTGTCATCAGAGCAGTTGCTTTTCAGTAAGTTAAAACTTCCTATTTATGTCCTGTGGCTTTTCAGGCTCCCGTTCAAACCCCTTCTATTGCACAGAAGTCATGGGAACTGCAGGACTAAAGGAGGATCTCTTTTTGGAGATTGAGCCTCCCAGAATCATCCAGTCAAGCTTGGCCACTGGAAAAGGAAATTGAACTTAGTCAAACCAATGAGTAACAGATAAACAATCAGTCAGATCAGACTGGAATTTGAGATCTTTATTTTCCCAGACAATTTCCCAGTCCTCCATGGGAGGTCCAAGCATCTATCTAGAGCTACGGAAAATTTTGCTATCCAAGAAGATGCAGCAAGGCACAATTTTGGTAGCTTACCAAATGTAGCAGCTATGGACAGATTTAATGTTCTCCAATAAAATCCCCAATGTTCAAACTCTACTATACAGCTAGCATCTTGTGATAAGCAGAACTCCCATATAGAAGGAAGAGTGTATGTTTATCTTAGCAAGAGCTTTCCTCAGTTCTGCATTTTTGCAAATTAGCTGGTTTTTTGTTTTGTGATTGCTCATATAGGGATAATTCTAGATTTACTTTTCAAGCTCTCATGTAGTCCATTGCATAGAAGCCCTAGGAACTGTGGGATGAAAGGAAGAATTCTTTTATTATGGAAAATCAGTTACATTGCTTTGAAGAGACGGCACATGTTGAATGAAAAGCAAGCTTACTGGCTTCTAATGAGATGCAAAATTGCCATGCAGTTTGATCCCAACCGTCACTCATGTTGGTCAATGAACTGAACTTCTTTGTGAAGAGAGAGAGAGAGAGAGAGAGAGAGAGAGCAGTTGGTGGTGGTACCTGAGCAAGATTTTTCCGCTGCATATTATCTAAGAAGTTCAGAAGGTATCCTAACTCTTGGTAGTCCTTTGCAGCTAAACTGGCCAAAATGTGGGCTGAAACTGTTAAGTTTCTCTTCTTGGCCTGAAGCATGCCCAGTCGAGACTTGATGGAATCGTGGGATGTTTTCTGACCAAATGATTCCTGAAGGTAAGTCAGTGCCTCCTTGTGTCTTCCTGTCAATCAACAACAATATAATCACAGGGTACCAAAAGATGGCAAAGCGATCACATCTATGATACTTTCTCTTAGATATATTGTATAAAATGCTCATGCCTTTTCTTTGCAAAACTTGGCCAAATTTGGTGAGGGAGTCAGTGATGAAAAAAGGAAAGTACACGACCTTCCCCTGTTATACATTTTGGGGTGCTAGGTACGGGGACATGTTATGGGGTGGCCATCTTACCAGCTTTGTCAGATTGATGGTGGCCAGATTAAGTGTCCCAAAGATTCCTCCAGGAGAGGTAATTCTGAAAACATCTAAAATGGTGGTGGTGAATTCAATGGTGCTTCCAAAAGATCTGGAAACTTCTCTCCAATTTTTTTTTACCATGCCACCCTTTCACAGGTAATCAAAACAAGCTGAACCACAAACTTTGAAAAATCACTTACCATCTGCAGCCAAAAGGTCTACATAGATGATGTGACTGTTTATGTCTGTGCTGTTTATCTTCATTAGGGCTTCTCCAACAACCGACAGCTCCTTGAAAATCTCTCCACCCAGAAGCTTCTTCTGAGCATCAAATTCCAGCAATGCATCCTTGCAGTGAGAAAGCAGCCACTGGTGGATAAGCGTCTGGGCTTCCTTTTTCAAGGACAGGATTTCTGTAACTGTCCAGACTGTATCGGCCCGAAGGGCTGAAGTCAGATTGTGCACTGTTTCCTACAGGGGTAAGACAAACACAACAAATTAAAAGGCCATAGAAACAGTTCGTTGGTTGACGGCCTTTGGACATGCAGACATTATGGGGTAACCAAAGGCCATGACACTGCTGCTTCCTAGGCTGGTTTGTGAAGAAGATCTGGAAAAGAAACTTGGAGGTGATCAAGAAAGGAGACTTTGATCGCACTTTTTGGTAACAGCAGATAACCAGTGGAATGGGTCTCTCCTCCCCTGGGGCGTTTCTAAACCAATGTTTTGGGTAACCATCCATCAGAGATACTTTTGCTGTGGATGTCCTGCTTTGGTAGGGCCCCAGATTCAATGATCCTTGGGGTCTCTTCCAGAGGTACAATTCTAGGATGCTCCATGAGATCCCCATCAAATCCAATTCATCATAGAATCATGGAGTTGGAAGGGGCTTCGAAGGCCATTGAATCCAAGCCCCTGCTAAAGACAGGAATCCAAATCAAAGCAGATCTGAAAGAGGCTTGCCCAGTGTTGGAGCGCTCACCAGCTCTTGAGGTAATCACTTCCATCATTGTACTACTCTTAACAGTTAATATGTTTTTCCTGATATTCAGTCTAAATCTGCCTTCCAGTAGCTTGAGCCCATTATTACGGTGTTAGACGAAGATACACATGACCCTTTCTGGAATCAAAAATATGTGCTCAAAGACTTTAATTAGTTTCGACAAGGATATTGTGGATACATTTTTAGGTCTGCTTCCTTAATAGCCAAAATGGCATCTAATTAGCAGCCTTTTATTCCTGGCTGGTAAACAAAAGATTTCCATTTCAATCTGGGTGGTATTAAAGAGGGATGAGAGGAACAACACTTAAATCCTGTTTATGATGATGATGTGTGGCATCTTAGAGAATGGATAAATCCGCTATTATAGTGATGTTCAATAAGACACCACTTGGGGTTTCTAGCACAAAAGCACAGTTTGCACTGAATGGCTGAAAACAGACATTAAAAACAAAGGAGAAAGAGAAAAGAGAGAAGCTTTTTCAGATGTTAATCCACTTTAACCTTGATCAAAATCTGTTTTTGTCACCTCCAGGGCTGTCACGTGGGCAGAGGTTTTCAGAGAGAAGGGAAAAGTTTGGAACCAACTTTTAGAGAAATTGGAAGAAGGAAGTGCCGAAGCAGGACTGCCAGCTGAGCATCAGGAAGAACCAAAATCATGATGCAGAAGAACTGCACAAAATGAAAATAGAAAATAGAAATGAAAATAGTCTGAGATTTGATATACCTTATTTTTCCATGTATAAGACTATTCTTTTATACAAAATCTTTAAACTAAAAATCGAGGGTCATCTTATACACGGAAGTAAGCTAAGGAAGGAACAAAAACAAGTGGAGGGGAAAGCAGGGATCAAAGCAATCCTGCAGCGCTTTGATCCCTTTCCCCCCACCCTTGCTAAACCCCACTTGGATTTCTTAATTTTGGATTAGAAAAGTGGGGGGCGTCTTATACATGGAGATGTCTTATACACAGGAAAATACGGTATCTTGGTTCAACCATACATCCAAAGGGAGAGTGCAGTCAAGAAATCAACAGAAGATTGAAGCTCAGAAGGGCAGCAGCGCAGGAATTAGAAAAGATCATCAAGTGTTAGTACGTGTCCCTGGAGACCAAGTTCATCCCTACTCTTGTTCCTGATCAGGTACGGAAGTTGGACGGTAAAGAAAGACGACAGGATGGGAGTTGCAGGCAGAATGATTTGTTTGAAATATGGTGCTGGAGGAGAGTTTTGTTAATACCCTGGTATGCCAGAAAGGACAGCCAAGTGGGTACTAGATCAAGTCAAGCCAGAACCATCTCCAGAGACAAAAATATTGAAACTAAGATTGTCCTATTGCGGACACATCACGAGAAGGCAGGACTGGATAGGTGGAAGGGAGCAGGGAATGAGGAAGACCCAATACGAGATGGATTGACTCCCACAGGCTTGAGTTTGCAAGAGCTGAGTAGGGCTCTTGAGGACAAGATTACTCATTCATAGAGTTGCCAAAAGTCAAGGGCGACTTGATGGCATGTAACAACAAATGACTATTCATTGTTGCAGCTATTGTGTTCACGGACGCTTATCATTAGCCAGCTATCTTAACAGAATGTTTATGTTAACCGTTGCATTAAAAACACAATGTGATTTTTCTGTAACCTATTTCATTCTAATCCCACCCCCCCCCCAAAATTGAACCCTAGTTTGGAATATAGCCCTGGGTGCTTCGGAAGACGTGGACGGTAATCCGTAAAAGCTCAGGGGTGGGGGGAGAACCAACCGATGAAGCTTGAAAGTACACCATGACCTTTTTCTTCTTCTTTGAAACACACCAGATGGAAAAAGCTCCCTGAGGCTGAAGTTCCAACTCTACCACATCTATGGTGGGGCCTTATGGGGGTGAGGATCCAGGACGTTTGTCTGGTCAACCAGCTGGTGACCCCAGTTGCTCATTTCTAACAGCCATCGTGGAAGAAAGCCAGATTGCTTGAATAGGTCTAGACTGCCCCCCTGCCTTTTTTCTTGGTAATGCACCCAGTCCCTCTGCTGAACATTTCAGCGTCTAATTCACAGCATTATGGGAAGCTTTAGTGAACATTTTTCACTCTCTGATCAGTTTGACATTTCTAGGTCATGCTCGAAGTCCAAATCACAAGACTCAACATCTCTTAGATGGCGTCATCTCTTTATCCTCTCAGACTCTATTATCAAAGGCGCCTAAATTACTTAAAGGGTGGGGTGGAAATCCTAAAAGCGCCCAGAAGAAGTACAGACAGATATTGTTTGAACGTCAGAGTTTCCATTTCAACAGAGGTAAAGTGACATCTTCTCAAAGTCATACCTTCTGTGGGTATCTCATCTGAGACACAATTTGCTTCAGAAATGGATGGTCATTCCCCTTCAGTTCCCTTTCCATAAGGATACCCAAATCCATTCATTTCTTCTCCTTTGGGCTAGGAAGAACTTGAGATCTTAAGCCTTCCAGTGTGGGAGAAACAAGCATCCACCAGTTTTTCCACCCAGGGTTCAAATGCTCAGATTTTCAAGCCTGGATTTCCACTCTCTATATTACTCAACAGTGTTCGTTCTGCCCTTCTTATAACTCCCAGACCCTGCTTCTGCGAACCCCACTCTGTCTGCCTTTACAGTGGGGTCTCTACTTAAGAACTTAATCCGTATTGGAAGGTGGTTCTCAAGTTGAAAAGTTCTTATGTTGAATCTGCATTTCCCATAGGAATGCATTGAAAACCATTTAATCCGTATCTGCTCTTTTCCGTCCATAGAAACTACAGTGGAACCTCTACTTAAGAACTTAATCCATTTTGGAATGGTGTTCTTAAGTTGAAACGTTCTTAAGTTGAAGCAAAATTTCCCATAGGAATGGACTGAAAACCAATTAATCCGTTCTGGCTGTTTTTTTGTTATGTAGAGGTGTGTTCGTACATTGAAGCATTAGTTCCCATAGGAACTAATGCAAAGCTGGTTAATACATACTCTACCACTAGGGGGAGAATTTTTTTTAACCTAAGATGACCTAAGGTTAAAAAAAGAGCAGGAAAGGTTTTTTTTCCTGTTCTTATCTTGGATTTCTGTTCTCAAGTAGAAGCAAAATGTAGCAAATGGAGCTGTTCTTAAGTTGGATTGTTCTTAAGTAGGGATGTTCTTAAGTAGAGACCCCACTGTACTCCATTCATTCAAGCCTTCAGTTTGCCAAATTGCGCTTCTCACACAACAAGAGAGACTGGCTGATTGTGCAGAAAGCAACAAACAACCCATCCACTGCTTTTACTCCTTAAAGATCCATGCAACTCATTGTCAACTGCTATGGATACAAATTCTTGCTTGTGTCATCTTCAGGTGCTAGGACGATGAATGATGAAAATTTGCTTTTGCTCAAGAAGAGGTGGAGGTATTTCGTGGCATTCTTGACAAGATACGAGAAGGAAAACAGGAATGATTTTGAGGTTTGCACATAAATGTGAAAATCATGCAAATGCTGCTCCAGTGCAAATGAATGAATTGACGCAACTAGAGTAAAAGGACATGGACCTTAAAGGATTGTTTGTCTCTTTTTATGCAATCAGCCAGTCTCTTTGTACTTGGCGTTCATGTGGGCTTTGCTTCTCAAAGTGAAAGACTAGTGTTTTAGGGTCTACATAGGATCATAAATCTGAGGAAACATGGATTCCTGTTCCCATGAACAGAAACCTCACCATCTTCAGACACATTGTTACTTCCATGGAGAAAATAACAACGGAGAGAAAAAGCAGATTGACCCTCTATATATGTTGTCACCCACCATGTAAGTCAGTGATTCCCAACTTTGGTTCCCCAGATGTTCTTGGACTATAACTCCCAGAAATCCAGGCCAGCAAAGCTAGTGGTGAAGACTTCTGGGAGCTGCAGTCCAAGAAAATCTGGGGAAGCAAGGTTGGGAAACACTGATGTAAGAAATGACTGAATTTCTAAGCATGATTATATAACACTTAATGCTGGCATCCTGAAGCCCTGGTGGTGGCTACCATAGAGAACGCATGACGGTGTGGCTTTTTCTCTCCAGCAAAGAGCAAAACGATGATCCTGATCTTCAAGCTGGAGGAATCAGGAAAGAGAGACAATCTGAAGTAAGTTGGCGGTCTTCCTGAAAAGACGATTCCTCTTGCCTCTTGTGCTTGAGAGAAGGATCTCTTGTGACCAGAGCAAGACACATTCCTTTTAAATTTTGGGGCTAAGGTGTCCCCCATCTTAGTCCACAAACGACTCCTGATGAGAGGTCTCAACTGATTGATTGAGTCAACCAGTTCTTTCAGACAAAGGCCCTTGCCTGCACTCACAAAACTCTCTTCAATCTATCCATGTGCGTGTGAGTCAATGAATGAGTGAAGGAATGGATGATAATCCCAAAGACCGTACCTTTTCTTGGTTCAGGGACAGATGAACAAATCCCTTCCCACAGAGAGCCTGGACATTTGTAGGGTCGTCTTTGAGTATGGTGTTGAAATCAAAGATGGCCGTTTTTTTCTGACCAAGCTGCCCATAACACCGGGCCCGGATGAGCAGGGAATCAACTGCATAACCACCTGAATAAGAGGAAAAAACCCACCAAGTTTTAATAAACAATTTCTTTCTTCAGTGGGTCAGGGTATATTTAAGAACCAAGACTTGCGTACAAGCCAATACCTGTGCTTTAAAACACAAAACAATTTAAATGTATATAATTAAAACTATTCACAGTAATCCATTGCAGTCAGCCATGGGGAAAATGGCTGAATCAGGTGGAAACAAAGCCACAAATTGGGAAAAATGCAGAGAAGGGCATCCAAATTTTAGAGTGGGAATTCAGAACAAAGTTTTTTGTCATAAAGTCTGAAGCAAGAACAAGAAGGGAGCAGAAGAGAGATTTGGAGAAATCCAGCAAGACAGAGGCTGGAAAATGTTCTCATCCCTCATACTTACACAGTTTCTGAAGTTCAGCTAATTACTGAACACATAGGGAAAAGCTAGCATATGATGTAGTAAACTGTGTCAGCTGAATGACCCCTCTGCCCGTTCATCCCAACATGAAACCAAGCAACTCTCGTCTTGCCTGGGGATGTCTCACCCCAAACAATAGGGGCTTAAGTGCAGAAGGAAGACTCTTGGCACCAAAGTTTGAAAACCTATGCAGTTTTTTTTAATAATAATAATGGGGTGATCATAAGAATTTTTTAAAAGAACCACAAGAGTGGATAAAATCAAAGGCCTGCTGAGGCTTCTCCCATACTCTCCCAACCAGGGAGGGGCAACCTCTAGAGAGCCAGGGCTAAATACACCAATCTCTTGACATTGTTGGGCTAAACTTTCTCCTTGAACCTCTCCTTCTCAAAACTGTTTTCTTATAGAAGTAGTCGTTTTACTGGAAAAGCCCCTTTCTGCCCTCTAGTGGCAATATATATATACACATATGTAATGTTCGTGGGAAGAGTGGTGGGTGGATCAAAGGTCACACATATGGCTAACTAGGTTTATTTCTAACTAGTACTATCATTGTCCTAGAATTGCAGAGCTGGAAGGGACCCCGTGGATTATTCAGTTGAGCCCTTCAAAGAGGCACAGTGGGGAATTGCAGCCAGAGACCTAAACCAGTGGTCCCCAACCTTGGGCCTCCAGATGTTCTTGGACTACACCTCCCAGAAGCCTTCATCCCCACCTCTGCTGGCCAGGATTTCTGGGACTGGAAGTCCAAGAACATCTGGAGGCCCAAGGTTGGAGACCACTGACCTAAACCATTGAGATATCCAGCAATTCTGTTGGTCTCTGAATTCAGAGACTGGCCAAAACATTTTTGGGGATTTCTGATACTTGGGGTCAAGAAGTGAAACTCTTCCCATTGGCCTTTGAGCCCCAATTTCACTCCAAATTCATCTTTATCGGAGCAAAGTTTCCTTTAACTTTTTAAAGAAGGTTCCTCTGGGAAGGAAAAAAATCAACAGTGTTTTTACTGCCACCAAGTGGCAGGATCTCACCCCTTAAATTAGGATTCTCCGTCTGTCTTGAATAACACAGCTTTAACTGTGCAGACATATTGAGCTGATGGACGCACCGTTAGGTGCTGAATTCCTTTCTTGCCTTTATGACATTGAACAGCAGATAGGAAAAAAAATAATCAGGCTTGCTTTATGCCACTTTAAAAAAAAACACTCAGGTTCTTCCCATTCTGAATCTGAACCTTTTTGGTGCATTCAAGGCCCCTTCCAATGCAATCACGTTATGGTTCATATTCCAGATGAGATTTGGGCGCTCTCCCTTCCTGTTTTGCTCTGAAGCGATTTAGCCAAGGCAGAGCTTCCTCGCCCGTGAGAAGCCGGCTTCAGTGCACCAACCAGCTGCCGGCCTCCGTCTCTCTTGTTCGAGGTTGTTTTGCAAAAAGGGCCATCAACTGATTCTCACCTGATGTTGTGCTAAGACGGTTGCTTCCTTAACAACTTGCCTTTCGTGGTGTAACTGATTTTTCTTCTCTTTGTTTACTGCGACATCTAATATAGCTGTCGGCAAGTGAAGGCTAATGGAAACCCTTTTATATTCTTGAACAAAATGGATCTTTGTCTTTCAGGAGAAGCTCACACAATGTACCAAGCACTAAGAGCGTAAGCAGTGATGAAATCGGCCCATGAGGGGAAGCTGGAGAAGCAAGGAAGCAAACCTTTCCAAAAAAGAGAGGAAGTTTCACATTCCCCCCCCCCCGAATTCCAAACTGTAGTCAATTTTTTTTTTACACACAACCAAACCCAATCTTACTATGGGTGTGGTTCCTTTCCTTTCCTTCGATGGTTTTCCATACTATGTGACTGAAATCCACACATTTCTTCATAAACAAGATTGAAAGGACTTGATTTTTTTTTTAAAAAAAAATGGCTTGAGGTATTTTTAATTTTTTGAAAAAGGAGTTTGATATTTAAAACAAAGAAGTGTGGGAGATTTAGAGATCTGTGCACACACACTCCACCAAAGCTGACAAATGTTATTTTTTGGGGGAATGCAACTGTAGAGATTTTTCTTCTTAACATGGCCGCACCCCATCATGCACTGGGAGATACACTAGAGTTTGCTCTACAATAAGATCATGCATTTATATCAGTAGTTCCCAACCTCAGGTTGGATTAAACTCCTGGAAGCCTTCACCTCTAGCTATGGTGGCCAAGACTTCTGGGAGTTGTAGTCCCATAACATCTGGGGACACAAGCTTAGGAAGCACTGATTTTTATGGAGCTGGCCCTGGCATTAGGCACCCAGAGATTGTAGCCTTGGGCCGCAGACGGTTGGGGATGGCATGCAAAGTTTCTTAGGGGAAAAGCTTTTACCCCCAATGAAAGCAGCAGAACTTCACTACACACCACCAACAGAGAAGAAAGAGGTAAGGGGCATGGTGGACATCTCTTTAAGGCTGCATAGAAGGCACTTCCACAAGAACTACAGCTTCCAGGAAGCAACATGGGAGCTGGTATGCAGGGGATTTATCATGTCTTCACTCTGCAAAGACCGTCTGACCCCCAAGATAGAAAGATATGAGCTGCTTTGCCAATTGTGTTTTTTTCCCCTGCTACCATGTTGGTGACCAATTTCAGGGAAGTGGGTCCGAGCATCTGTTGTTTTTATCTCTCTGGCATGGCAAAGTGGGATGGTGGGTCTTTGTTTCCCAAGGTTGGGAACCAATGAATTAGAGTGATATTAAGCTGCTATAATGGCTGAATGTAGACACAGTCTATGATTAGGACAAGGATAGAGGAACGATGAGGGTAAGGGCTTCAGTGGAAGACTTCCAAGTTTTCTATTGCGCTACCTATGCGCTGGGTCTTGCTGCCTGAGGAGGAACAATGGTAGGTGGCAAATCCATGCTCAAGAAGGTCAGTGGCACATCCCTCCCAGGACCCATGTTTATTGCCCTCTCAGTTATGGCAGCCAGGGCTGAAACCCCAAATTGGCTCCACCCTAGTTAAGGCTCTGATTCAGTGGCATCTTACCGGCGGCGGTGATAGACAACGAGAGGTAGAGAATGGCCTCTTTGAGGTAACCTTCTCCTTGCTTGTTCTTCAAGATCGTCATGGCTCTGGACTGGCAGTGTCTTTGCATCAACGCTCGGTCTCCATCTTTTAGGACCTTCACAAGGCTCAGAAAACAGGAGGTCTCTCCGCTCTGGGTAATTTTCTTCAGCAGCTTCATTCAAGGAGATGGAAAGAAAAGAGGAATCAACAGCAGGATGTCCTAAAACATGTCCTGGGATTTAGCGATGGGGTCCTTTTAAATTTTTCTCTTTTTTTTAAGCTTCAGTCTTTACCTTTTTAGGAGAGGCTTTCGTTTGGGAAGAAGAAGAGTTTGGCTCCTGATCTCCTCAGCCCCAGGGTCACCTTTCATAAAAACTGGCTTTCCCCGTGACTGCCGGTAACCTTTTTTTTCCCCTCCAGAGAGTGGGATATCCTACTCTAGAACAATTAACATGACTCTTCATACCCGTCTTTAGAATTCACTTTTTCTTCAAAGTAATCTGTCCTGAAAAAGTCTGAGGTGAAGCTTTCGGGTGGTTTCGTTTGAGCTGTTTTTGTTATTTATTTATTTATTTATTTATTTATTTATTTATTTATTTATTTATTTATTTATTTATTTATTTATTTATTTATTTATTCATTCATTCATTCATTCATTCATTCATTCATTAGATTTTCTTAGCTACACCATGACCAGTGGTCTCCGAGCGGCGTACAACAATATTAAACCTTTAAAAAAAATAAAAACCATTAAAAATAGGCAATATTCTAATAATACCCTATATTAAAAACAGCCATTAAAACATTAATATCAATAAATCCTGCTGCTCCTAGGGCCAGCTAAACTGATAATATTTAATCAAAACGCTGGCTAAAAAGAATTTATTGTCAGGGCCTTCTTGGAGGTGGCTCCCAGACTTTTGAATGCACTGTCCTAAGAAGCCGGGTTGGGCCCCTCCATCTTATCCTTCCATTCTCAGGCAAAGAACCCCCTTTTCAGGCAGGCTTTTAAGCGATATTTCTAGGGAACACACACTCTCTCTTTTTCTTTTTTCTTTTCTTTTCTTTCTTTCTTTCTTTCTTTTTTTGCAGTTCAGATATTTAAAGCAATGTATTCATTATCTTAGAATTGCAAAGTTGGAAGGGGCCCTATGGATCATGGCGTCTAGCTCCTGTCCAGGAGGCCCAGTGGGGAATCGAACTCTGGACTTGTGGCTTCTCGGCTAAATACCTAAACCCCGGAGCTATTTGTCCAAGATCTGTTTGTGGATTTCAATGGAAACGGAGGCAACCAAGCATATATGTTTGTGTGTGTTGGCTTAAAGGCTATAAGTGTGACCTTGTCTGGCCCAGGATTAAGACTATAATGATGAAAGACTTGAAATTTCTTTTCAAGAACAAACACAGCAAATCACAACATGTAAGCCTTGTTGATCTAACCAGCCATTCTCAACGAGGGCCATGTGGTCCCCTGAGTCCCCCCAAGTACATTTGAAAGGGTCCTCAGACTGGAAATGATTCTTCACACACCACCATTATTCTTATTATTCATTATGCAACTTATACAATCCTGATTCAGCCTATATTTCCTTCATGTCATGTTTATGTCCACAGCCAAAACAGAGAGGTTATGAATAAACAACTCCACATGCAAGAACTTGTCAAAAAAAGAAAAAACCACGACATTTTAAATATCCAAATGTCTTTCCATCGGTTTTCAAACAAACAAACAAACAAACAAACAAACAAACAAACAAACAAACAAACAAACAAACAAACAAACAAACAAACAAATAAATAAATAAATAATGCCCTGCCATTTGCAAGACCAAAGTGGTGTGTGTGTTTAATGATAGTATTTTTTTAAAAGTCATTAATTCGTAGATTATGGCAGAGCGAATTTCATGGCATACAAATTTACACTCAAGCTTAGAAGGAAGGCAACAGTGCCCTCTTCTGGTAATGGTTCTGAAATGACTACCTTGCAGTCCTGAATCAAAATCTCAGAGTTTTGGGATTACAGCATCCATGTCCCACAAGGTAGTCAAGTGTCAAGAAATAATGTTTCTGGTTTCTGCAAATGCAAATATTTCATCCGGACTTCTTTGAGTCTGTATAGCTATCATCTTACTAATTATCTCAAATTAAGTTACAACGGGATGAAAAAGGCTTATCCATGCTATGATGGTTGTGTAGAATCAAATAACTTCAGAGTTGTGAGATACTCTAGAGATCATCACATCCATCCCCTTCCAATGCAGGGAACCCGTAGGAAAAAAACATTCCTGACAGGTGGATGTCCAAATTGGAATCAACAAACGAACAAACAAGATAGGATAGCGCTCTTCAAAGACTTGAAAGGTTGTCATACAGAGGAGGGGCAGGATCTGCTCCCAATCATCCAAGAGTGTGGGATAACACAACAATGGCCTCAAGTTACAGGAAGGCAGATTTAGGCTGAATATCAGGAAAAACCTCTTAACTGTTAGAGCAGTACGACAACGGAATCCATGATCTCGGGAGGTGGTGAGCATTCGAACACTGGATGAATTCAAAAGAAGATTGGGCAGCCATCTATATTTCTATAATCTTTGTTTAGAATCATTCAGCAAAGGAGAGTCAACAACTTTCCAAGAGAGTCCATCCTGCTTTAAACAGCTCTTACTCTTAAGGTGTTCCTCTTAAGGTGTTCCTCCTAACATTAAGTCCAACATCTCCTGTCTTGAACCGTCTTTTAGCCCCCGGGCCAATTTGAAGTTCAGAGTTCTCTCGGACATCGTTTGAACACAATTCTTCAACAATAAGAACACATAGCATGGTCTCTATCTCCTTCTATTGGCCAGTTCTGATAAACACATTGTAAAAATACATAAAGTAGTTCCAGTATATATTTTTTTAAAAATATATTTAATATTTTTTGACTGTGGATAAGTGAAACTGCTGATACGGATCCCGCAGATTTGGGGGTCCTACTGTAACACCTCTCTACTGAGTTTCCATGTTTGAATGGGTATCTGAACCCTAGCCTCTTGAATTCTAGTGGGGCACTTTCTCTGCCGCACTGCAATTGTTCTCTTGAACACAGAATGTTATCCTTGGACATTTGTTGAACATTCATTGGCTTATCTAAGGTTCTGTGCATTTATTTATTGACTATGTATTAGTTGACTGCCCAACAGTTTTCCCCGCTCCTCTTACCTGATTACAATCATATAAAAAGCCTTTTTTCAGCTGAAGCAAAGCCAGTCGAGCAAGGATAGCAGATCTCTGGGAGGATTTGGAAAGGGCCACCAGGAGCATCTTGTGAGCTTCATCCCCTCGGCCCATTTGGTACAAAGCATCAGCACACAAGAGCCGAGAGGTCTCATTGGAAGTGTCCAGGTCCAACAAGAGAAAGGCCAGCTGGAGAACCCCAGATACATCCCTGAGAAAAACAAGAAAGAGATCTATTCACAGCATCATCTGCCTCTTTTCCCCACTGTTAAGACTTCAAAGATTTCCATTATTTGAACCCCTTAATCCTAGATGTGACTTTGGAAACCTTGAAACATCTCCACAAGGATGAGTTGTTCTATTCAGGTCCCTTTTGGGTATCATGAGCTGAGCCTAAGGAGGGTCTTTCCCATATAGTATGGAAGAGATAATGAAGAGATAGGCAAAGAAAAACATGGGTGTTGAAAAGAATAGAGTTATGAGGTTGTTTTGGTAAGGTGCTCGAGGTAGATATCAGAAGCTAGCCAGTGCCTAACTGACTTTGTGCTGAATCCTGATTCATCACCTCTTCACAAAACAGATACAATCAAGAGTAACCATGATAGGTGGCCACGAGGAAAGGATGTTTCTACCAGTTCCACTTTCTCTTAGTGAATGGGGGGGGGGGATAAGTTTAGATGGCAAAAATTGTTACTGAAGCTATACACATAAAGCAAAGCATTTTGGACCAAAGATTGACCATAGATTTTCACATGTTACATAATCGTATTAATGCCCTCTTCTTATACCTTAGCTTCATGTACCTTAACTTCCACTCCAAGTAAACAGTTCAACCCACTAGCTTTAAACAGTACCATACAGATGCGAAAGAGTTGAAAGGAAGCACACATTTTGACTGCCTGATTTCAACTTTAAGGGAGTCCCCCTGTTTCCAGCTATGAAAAGCTCAGGAGTGATTTCCGAGCACCTTCTTCTGGCAGTGCTCTAAGACCACCATGCATCTTCCCCAGGACCACACAGGAGGCTGGGCACTTAAGCCCATCAGCTGCTCGGTGATCGCAAGCTCCCAGCTCTGCAGCCAGGTGCTCCCACTCACTGAGCTATCCCACTCAAAATTTAATCAGCAGTTTAGAAGTCCTTGGAAATCTTCCCTAACGCCCCAGCCTACCTCTAATTCAACTCACTTTCCACTAGGGGTCTACAATGAATCTACTCACCCTTCTTCCACCTGGAGTTCATTCAGCTTCCTTGATTTGTTCTGTTGGGAACCGGAGCTGCCCCTCGGTGTCTTCTTATTTTCAAGGATCTTCCGGGCTTCTTCTTGGAGAACAACCAAAAGGAAACCTCTCTGGTTCCAGGGTATGTAGGACTTGATCACAAAATGGGTTTCTTCACATCTGAGGCTGCAAGCTGTGATGTAGTCCAAGGCCGTAAGGTACGGACTTCCACCCCAAGCGCGGATCATGCCCCGGCCACAGAGAGCCTTGACACAACTGCTGGGGTGGGGTGAGCTGTGTTCTATGACCTCTTGGAAATCATCAAGCGCCTGTTTATAGCTTTTGGCATGGAGGCGACAAAACCCTCGCAGGGCGAGGAGCGTATTGCAATAAGTCCCTTGGTTGGACGCCAGGAGGTGGTGACAAATGTCCAAGGCTCTCTGGATATTGCCTTGCAAAAGAAAGCAGTCGGCCAGTCGAATCTTCAGCTCCTCTCTCGCCCCCGGAGAGATCTGGATGAGGACGTGAAGGGTGGAGATGACTGGAGAGAGTAATTCTTTGCCGCCATCGCTTCGAAATTCTGGCCTGGCACACACAGCTTCTCTATACGCTGCAAACTTTTCGTCCAGGGCAGCTCTGGTGTCCTTTCGGATCCTATCGGCATCACCCGTGGAGAAAACCTCTTCGAACCGCTCCTTGGCCAATTTGGGATTGATCTCAAAGGCAGCTACCAAATCCTGAATCAGTTCCATCACCTTTCCTCCAAGGCAGAAGTAGGCAGCCGCCCTGTCCAGGAGGATGCCGAGAGTCCTGTCATCCTGACATGCCCCATTCTCTGACAGAGCCTCTAATGCCTTGCTATAAACAGACACACTCTCTTTGTACCTGCGTTTCCCCAAAAGATGAGCTCCCTGGGCTTGACAAACATGGAGGTCCTCCGGTCCAATGGCGCCCAAGAAGTCATAGCAACCACTTGGCCAGCTTTCCGGGCCCTCGCAGGAGTCACCGTTCTCCTGAAGGGAGAAGACATCAAAGAAAGCCTGGATGATCTGGTGCAGGTATTCTTTCTGACTACGGTGTATGAACTCCACCGTTTTGTCCCGGTGCTTCACAAAAGCATGGAGATAATCCTCAACACCGGTTTGAACGTCACTCTTGGATAGCAACAGGGCCAAAGCTCTAGTGAGGACCAGCTCCGTGTGGTTTTGGGCCTCAAGCAGAGAGTTACACCGCCTCACCACCTCCTCGTAGCGGCCAACTTTGAGCAAGGCGCCCATCTTGTAGAGAGAGGCTGCCATATTGTTGGGGCTGAGGGTTGAAAGGAAAATGGCGGCAATGCCAACATCAAGCCATGGGATTTTCAGGTTGCTGCCCTGAAGCTGAGGAATAGGGCTCTCCCCTTGACACCAGCTTTCTAAGGTTTTCATCACTTTGGCCTGATCCTCCTCCAGGGAAGCCACCTTCTGGATGGCCACTGGGCCACTGCAGCTGAAGGCAGCCATGTAGAAGGCAGTGGCGTGTGATGGTTCTTCGGTGGCTAATTTGTGGTCTCCTTCTTTACAAAGACCTACAGCTTGCTCCTTGGATGTCAACGTGGCCGTGGATACCTCTTTATTACCAGCAACCATTTTTACTCCCTTTGTAGGTCTGCTTGTTGGTATTTCATTTTGAAATGGCATAAAGAGAGGGGTTAAAACATTAGTTTGAGGACTCCTAAGCTTACCAATCTTGTTGATAAGGCCATGACATTTGTACAAACATACATCCTGATAGGACTGCTATGTACCAAGAATTAACTCACTGTTTCAATGCTAAACTTTTTGGAGTAGAAATAGTAGCACCCATGCATAAAACGGACATATGGAGGGTAAATCCAGTGTATAAATCTCAATAAGGATTGAGGAGAAAGTAGTTAGTCCTCGGTGACAGATAAACATGCTAGGTTACAGCTGTTCAAGAGTGGAATATCTGGAATATACCTTTATTTGCTAAGAATTTCATGGATCAAAAAGGAGTAGGTTTTAATCCACAAAACCTCGCTAGTCTTAAAAGTGTTGCAGGCCTCTTTGTGGCTTTCGGGTCAAGATGGCGACCAACAAAGAAGTCCTAAGATGAATGAATGAAAACAAAGAAATCTCAGAACTCAAAAATGCAGGAAGCTAAAATGTAAAGGAGAAACATAAAAAAAAATAGATAGGACATTTGGAAAAAGACCAAATCGTCTCTAAAAGTTGTTTATGTAAAGTGCCCTTTATTTAAGCGACTTTGAAAAGTAACAAGGACATTTTACTTGTTCTGTCAATAACATGATTTGGTTACAACTAGTTGCTTTGCTTTCAGAAGGTAATTTTGTAGCTTGCTTGTTACAGGAAAGTTGGGTTCCAGATGGTATACATCTGTTTCCACAAAGCTTTAATAACCAAAGTATACCCTCCGTGGTTGTTGCAGGTTTTTTGGGCTCTTTGACCGTGTTCTGGGGGTTTTTCTTCCTAACGTTTCACCAGCCTCTATGGCCAGCATTTTTAGAGGACAGGAATTAGAACTCTGTCTGCGTTCTGGTGTAGTGTGTGGGATAGTTGAGGATTTGTAGCTGTGGGATCAGCTTTTTTTTGTCCTTTTCAGGAGATTGGGTGATTATCTCCTGAAAAGAACAAAACCTGATGCCACAGCTACAAATATTCAATGACACACACACCAGAACACAGACTGAGCCCTCCCTCTTGGTTCTACAGAGCCTCTGGCAGGTGCAGAAATGGAGGTGACTGGTTTTCAGAGTGAGGGAGAGCTATCACCACCTACCCACTCTCCCTCTTACCTGATATAAGCCTTCACCGAATGGACCAACAGCATAGAGGCAAGACATGAGGAGAGGATGAAGTTTCCATGAGGACACACACACACACACACACACACACACACACACACACACACACACACACACACACACACACACACACACACACACACACACACACACACACACACACACACATCATGTGATGTTATATTGAGTTTTAAAATACCAAACCATATAATTCAACAGCAACAACCTAAAGTTAGCTACATCCAAATTCGAATACCCATTCAACCAGTAAACATTCTAGCAGACTGTGATCCAATCACCATCCTCCCTAGGAGCCTAAGATCCTTCACAGGGTTGTTGTGATACAGCAGGGGAAGGAAGAACTTGTGTGGCATTGTGAATTCCTTCTGACAAATAACAATTTACAGCTTCTCCAGCTTGTGCTTAAGGAAGACAAAAAGAAATCCACTTCAAATATACAATATTTTGGAAGCTTTTCTGAGCTGAAGGAAAAGGGACAACTGTATATATTCTTTACCATGAATAGGAGAGATTGGGTTGCTACAAGATGAAATTCTGCACTCATTTACCTACTACTGCCTCTCCCATTGACGTACACATAGAATTTAGAAAGCAAGTATGTGAAAGAGAACTCACATCTTAAAGGTTGTGGGACGCCTTGGGCAGGAACGCATGCTGGTCTCATCCTGCGTGCCTCTGAGAGGATGAATGCCTGCCACAAACTCCCCTCCCACTGGAGTGCTCCATTGAGCCTTCAGGGTGCATGAGTAGAAAGGTAGAGGAAAAGAAAGAACAGCAGCTACTAACCTCCCCACATGCTGAGCGGTTTCCCCGGAGACAGTAAACACTAGGCTGGCCGACACAGTCCCTTGCAGGGAGAGATAATTACGAAGTTCTTGGGCCTTTGCCTGGAGGAGCAGTACATGTCCACAGCAGAGAACCACAGAAACGCAGTTTTCTGTGCAATGGCAAGGCGCACCCAAATATTCCAGGCTGCAAACATTGGTTCTGGACTTTGTGAATAAATTTGTTACGAATAACTGGACGTAAAGAATTCTCATCAAAGTCTGCATCTTGGGGGGGCCAAGCTGTCACAAAAATGGTGAGGCAGCCTGTGGAGAAATCGCTGACCTGCCCCCTCACTCAATTCCTCAATTCCAGTGCGAGAGTGAGATTAAGAACACCCTGAGCTGTTCAGGTTTCTGCAATTTTTTTGGAAAATTTCGGTGTGAAATCAGTTTTTTTTTACCTTTGCAAAAGCAAACACATACACAGCAGGTGGAAAGGGACAGGGCGATTGCTTCAAAAAGATTAGAGAAAACCATCCAGTGCTTTCTCTTTTTTTCCAAATGAGATCACACAACAAGAGCACATCTTTTCTTGTTTCATGGCATTTTCACAAAAAATGATTCTCGCAAATGCCAGAACTATTTTTGAGGCGCACAGGAAACAATTTGTCAGCAGTAGAGGAGGTAAAGACATGTGATTTCTCATTAACAAAATGAGAGAAAACTGATTACATCCCTACAAATAGCCAGTTACTCAAAACTGCATATTTCCCCCTTAAAGGTAGTATTTGTACAACATATTAACATGATATAGTTATGTTCTAACTCCATGTAATTACAACAGCAATGTCGCAGTGCAGTTTTCACTTTTCTATAACTCTTAGAGTTATGGGAATGTGGAAGAGGAACATCGCATGATTCCATTGCCAATCTGTCTTGGGTTCTATTCTGAATCTTGAGGTGATAAAGAGATAGTTGAGGATATATTTTGTGCTGTTGATCTGTAGAATTCTAATTTAAATGTTAACTATTTAGCACAGTGCCACTCATGTCCAACTTGACAGGGACTGCTGTGACTCAAGTGCTCCTCCTTGCTTTTTGCCAAACCAGGGAAAGCATTTTCAGATTTTGGAACATTAAAGTCTAAGGCAGCAAAATGAAAATCCCAGTCATTTGCACCAGACAGATGTGATAAGAACAGCAGCTGTATCAAGGGAACTTCTTATTTCTGGCTCCCTGCGAGGTAGCTGCTGAAGACAAGAAGCCCACCAGCCCAAAAGAAGATCAAGAAACAGTAGCCATGCTATGAAAACATTGAAACTACGGGAAATCAGATCAGAATTTTATGAGCTTTTTTGCAATTTTTGTGGTTTTTTTGTGGGGGGGTTGATTGAAACGTCTGTTTGTGCATTCTTCTCTCGACTGTAGCTGATTGAAGCCATTCACGTTTTATAATGCATGTATTGTTTCAGGCATGCTCCCCCTCTTCAGGCACCCCATTAACCCTACCGCAATATGCTACGTTCTCGAAACGCGATGCTGGGTTTGCTTTCTTGCAACGAGTCCCAGGAGGTGTGAAAACGTTGCTTTTGTGGAGCAAGTCAGGTTCGGAGAACTAATTCTCCGTCTCTAGTACAAACCATGAAGTAAGTGGCCAGATGTGTACCTGGTTCCCTAACGCAAAATGATTGCAAAATTTGGCATCTATATGGGATGAGGATAAGGAACAGAAGCTTTGGAGAGAAGATAAAAAGCCAGGCATTCTATGCTGTGTGTGTGTGATGTGCAGTCATGTCAGAACCAGCTTCTAGCAAACCCGAATAGGGCTTCCAAGTTAAGTGAGATATTTAAGAAGTGGTTTTACCAGTTCCTCTCCCCCCCCCAGCGAACTTCCATGACTAAGTGATGATTCAAACTAGGGCCTTCTCAAGTTCTAGTCTATCACTCAATCCACCATACTGAGGATCTATAATAATCATGTGCCATTTTCCAGATAAGGAATACTCAGAAGTGATTTACTCTTCCGTTCTTCTGGGGGTGCCCCGAGACCTGGGCAATCTGCTCAAGTATGGCACTACACAACATGCTTCTTCTGCTGTTGGTAGTCTAGGAAGATCATCACCTACGCCTGCATTTGTAGCTAGTAAGGTAAAGGTTCCCCTTGACAATTTTTTGTCCAGTCGTGTTCGACTCTAGGGGGTGGTGCTCATCCCCGTTTCCAAGCCATAGAGCCAGCGTTTTGTCTGAAGACAATCTTCCGTGGTCACATGGCCAGTGCGACTTAGACACAGAACACTGTTACCTTCCCACCGAGGTGGTCCCTGTTTATCTACTTGCATTTGCATGCTTTCGAACCGCTAGTTCGAAATTTACTAGGTGCCTTCTAGGAGGGTTTGAACCTACTTTTCCAAGTGTGGGTACTCCTTCCAGGCTTTAATCTGTAGGTAGAAGGAAACAGAAATGCAGGAACAGCCTTTCCTAGTGGTAAGAGCTCTTCAGCAGTGGAAGAAAAAGACTGTGGGGAGATAGGATAGCACTTTTCAGATACTTCAAAGGTAGTCCTACAGAAGAGGGGGCAGGATCTGTTCTCCATCATCCCAGAATGCACGACATGTAATAAGGGGCTCAAGCTACAGGAAACCAGGTTTCGGATGGATATCAGGAAAAACTTCTTAACTGTTAGAGCAGTACGACAATGGAACCCCATGACTTTGGGAGGTGGTGAGCTCCCCAACTCTGGAGGTAACGAACAGAAGGTCGGATCACCACCTGCCAGGTATCCTTTGACTTGTATTCCTGCATCGAGCAGAGGGTTGGCCTCGATGGCGTTTGAGGCCCCCTTCCAACTCCACGATTCCGTGTCTCAGAAAGTAGCAACCACTCCTCTTGCTGGGGGTTTTATTAGCAGACGTTAGAGGGCCATCCATCAGCTATGCTCTAGCTATGGATTTACTGCCGTGAAAGCATGCTGGACGTGAACCTCTCGGGGTACATTCAAGTTCTACAGGTCTATGATTCTTTGATTGTATAGAAAGTGTGTGTGTGGGGGGGAATCCAATGTCCTGTTAAGAGCAACTGCAGAGGTTAAAGCAACAAAGTGAAAGAAAGATCAAAAGCGACTGTAGTACGAGACTCTCTACTCACCGCGTCTTTCTCCAGAATTTGTGGGCACGGAGGGCTGGTTTACATGGCCTCCTTCCCATACCTTCTCTTTACCTGAAAGTTGTTATCAGAAGGAGACGGCGATAGAGGAAGCAAGGAGAAAAGGTTGATCTCTAAAATGCTAGTTAAATATTAAAACGCGCTAGAGATCTTTCCTTTGTCCCCGGGACAAGTCATGAATTTTTCAGGAGGAGAAAGCACACAGGTGGCAAGATACCTGTTGCATGCACAGGGGGAAGGCGAGGTAGGTCTCTAATCCCTGGAACAGCTGTTGATACGATGTGCGGTCAAGTCACTTCTGACTCATGGCAACCTCATGAATGAGAGATATCCAAAATGTCCTCTCCTTGACAGCCCCGCTCAGCTCTTGCAAAACTCAAAGCCTGTGGTTCCTTTAGGGAGTAAATCCATCTCCTATTGGAGCTCTTCCTCCTTTCCTGCTGCCTTCCACTTTTCCCCGCATTATTGTCTTTTCCAGAGAATCCTGCCTTTCTCGTGATGTGCCCAAAGTAGGGCAGCCTCAGCTTCCGCATTTTGCCTCTAGATATATATAGTTCAGGCTTGATTTGATGTAGGACTGGCTTGTACCTCCTTCTGGCAGTCTGGGGTATCTGAAAAGCTCTCCTCCAGCACCACATTTCAAAGAAATCTATTTTCTTCCTACTAGCTTTCTTTGCTGTCCAGCTTGCAAACCAAAGCACATGGTGATCAGGAATACAAGAGCGTAGGTGGTCTTGTTCTCCAGTGACACCTCCTTACACTTGATGGTCTTTTCTAATTCCTTCATTGCTGCCCTTCCTAATCCCAGCAAGGCTTGCATTAAGACTTTAGTTTCCCTTCATCACCTCCCTCTCTTCCCACTACTGACCAGGTCAACAGGTGCCATTTACCATCTGTCTTCCTACGCAAACATTAATAGGCATCCTTCAGTCTCAAGAGACTATGGTAATGTGCTCCGTATGGAGAACTTGGAACAGCATCTAGTGTGACTGAGAAGACCAATTCGAGAGCGGCCATCCTTTCCACACTGAAGACAAATACAATCTGCCCCCCCCCGTCCAGCTCCCTGATTTTGCTGGTTTCAGGACTGCCTCTTTGCCTCGGCCTGCTGGACAAGGGTCTCTTCAAATTGGGAGAGGCCGTGATGCACCGCCTGCCTCCAGGCTGAACGCTCAGAGGTCAAGGTTTCCCATCTGTTGAGGTCCATGCAAATATTGTCTGTCTCATAATGCAGGCAAGAATCCTAAACTGCAGAGCTGTAAGGGACCCTCTGGATCATCAATTCCACCCCCTGTCTGGGAGGCCTACTGGGGAATCAAACTCTCAACCTTTGGCCCCACAGCCAGAGACCTCAACCACTGAGCTATCCAGCTGTTACATCTGTCTGTGTGTGGTGTCAATGTAATATAACTTTAATGCACCAATGTGTCATGTGCAAAGTAGTCTACCTCTATGTAAAGCTGAACACAGTCAACTTTTTTATCTAGTTCTCCCCCTCTCGTCATCATCCATCTGCCAATAAGACAGGAGAAAGATAGACTACATAGCAAGCATACTTTATACAGGATTTGGAACTGTCTCTACCCTTCCTTGAACCTTGGAGGGATGTCTCTCATCCATCAAAAACCCTTAGAGCCTCCTCTGCTCACTTTTGGCCTCTCTGCATGCCTTTTAAGGCTGAAAACAGAGCTCGGCGAATACCATTTAAGGAGCTATTTCAATGTCGGCCACTAGGGGGCATGACTTGCAATTTGAGAGAGGAAGATTGGAGAGGAGTCAGCTGAGTCAGGGATGAAGCGACACCGGCAACTTTTGTAGGCTCCCGTTGTCCATTTTGGTGAACAGAACACAAAATACTGCTGGTGTGTCTAAATTCAGAGAACGGCGTACTATGGAGAAGAAAAAAAACAGTTGTGTTCCAATGTCGTGCCAACACCTGAGAAGTGTGTGTGTGTGTTCATGCGAGGCCACACTCCCGGGAGATCATGAAAACCAAGTTTCCAGTTTTTTCACGCTCCAAGCTCTTAGAAAAACATTCTTTTCTGATTCCATTAATCTAACTCTTGCTCCCATATCAAAGTGTAGCGCGTTTCCTTGTAAAAATGATTAAGCTGCTAATTAAGCTGTTTATAACTTGTTTCCCTGGTTGCTAATGATAATTAACATGCAAATTAGCTGAGGGAAGAGAGGCACAGGGGTCCTCAGTTCATTACGAAGTTAATTACTGTTTGCATACTTAAACATTACAGTTATAAATGGTGGCATTTAATGTAACAGGCAAGCTGATAATTATGCCAGCGACATTTTGAAAAGACATTTCATTCTGCGTTATTTCTCTCCCCTAACTCAGGTGATTAATGTCTTTCTGCTTGGTTGATAAACTTAGTTCAAAAACTAATATGAGTTGGGCATAGTAGTGTAACCACAGATGTAACTACTGAACAATCATCTCTTCTTTCCCTATTTTTTTGACTTAAAAGTTGAGGAAGGAAGATAATGAAAGGTTGGAGGCTAAAATTTACATCCTCTTAAGTATCAAACTTTGGACCAAACTCCGGGAGGCAGTGGGAGACAGGAGGGCCTGACGTGCTCTGGTTCATGGGGTCACGAAGAATCGGACACGACTTAACGACTAGACAACAAGTAACAAACAGAGGACTCTGAAATCCAGCATTGCTGTATTTTGTCTCTCCTTATAGAAATGACTCTTTCAAGGTTCTGCTGCACCGTACATTCTTCCACAACAGAAGGAGCCTTCCCAAAGAGTTTGAAAGGATTATCAGGTGTCCCCCCGGGGAAAAGCGTGTAGCCAACCAAATCCTACATTCCAGAAGTGTTGCTCTGCAAACTTGCTGATGAGCAAAATGACTCAATGGTGATCCTTTAAGGACCGCAAATGAAAATAATTTCTAACATTTTAATTTGTTTAAAATTATTGCCTGTATTTCACACACCACCATAATTCAAAATTGTGCAATAAAGGTAAAGGTTCCCCTTGGCATTTAGTCCAGTTGTGTTTGACTCTAGGGTGCAGTGCTCATCCCCGTTACCAAGTCGTAGAGTCAGCATTTGTCCGTAGACAGCTTCTGTGGTCACGTGGCCAGCGTGACTGGACATGGAATGCCATTACCTTCCCACCGAGGTGGTCCCTATTTATCGACTCACATTTACATGCTTTCGAATGGCTAGGTTGGCGGGAGCTGGGACAGGCGACGGGAGCTCCCTCCATCGCGTGGATTCGATCTTATGACGGCTGGTCTTCTGACCTTGCAGCACAGAGGCTTCAGCAGTTTAAAAGTGCCACCATGTCCCAAATTGTGCCATGCTCTGATACAAATCAAGAAGAAGAAGAAAGATCCTAAATCAAGATTTTATATAGCTGAGATTAGGGATTTCAGTTCAGTTCTTTTTTAATTATTATTTTTTTAAATCACCCAATTTTGCAAATTGTGTGTGTGTTTGATAAGAAAAGACTATCCCTTCTTTTAGGGAAGGGAAGGAAGCCAACGGTGGTGGTTTGTTCAGTGAAATTGTAGGACCTTAGAATGCGGAACCTTGAAAATTCTGGATTGAATCCTTCTGTATTTAGCAATGTGGGTCTTGGAAATTGGAGTTGCCACTTCATCGGTCCCTTTGAACTCCTTATCTTTAATGCCTCCACAGCAAGCAAGCAAGCAATTGTCATTTTGTACTGGCATTCACCATAACTAGCAAATTTCATCAGCACAAAGTGGCGAGAGTCTTTGTGGTGTTCGGTCTGCTTTAAAGCATGCAGGGTGTCTCCTTGGGGTGAGCAGGCTTGTCCCATTTTCTCTGCCATCTTTTTCACTCTACGAACACAAAGAAATAGAGGTGGGTGTGATATCAGAGAGAGGGAAGATCTACTTCCTACATGAACAAAAACCCAGATTTCTTACACCGAGTTTGACTTACACCAAGAGGCTACTCAGGTACCTCCTTTCCTTGAACTGGTTGTGTTCAGATGATTAAGGAGACTATGAAGAGATTGAGATGACTCTTTCCAAGGCATGCAGTGTTGACATGATGATGATGATCTTAGAACTGCAGAGCTAGAAGGGACCCTATGGATCATGGAGTCCAGCCCCTGTCAAGGAGGCCCAGGGGGGGTCTCGAACTCCCAACCTCCGGCTCCACAGCCAGAGACTTCAAACACATCCAAAATGGAAACTCATTCCAGTTTTGGAAGAAATTACCAAAATGCACAAATTTCGTCCTATATGGAACAGAGCGAATCGGAGGTATCAAAACAGAAGCAAGAGAAAGTGAAGCAGGATTCACCGCCTCCTGATCCAGATTGGATCACGTCAACAAAGAAACAAACAATAAAGTAAAATTAAAATTATTATTTTAAATGCAGATAAATACGGATCAAGTCTTAACACCTGTCTATCAGGGGCAAGGATGAAGTCCAATTCAACTTAACAGAGATGCAGAGGTGAGTACCGTTATGATACGATCTAGTTTAACCTCAGCAAGCTATCACAAGTTTTGGGGGGAAATGGTTGTTTTCATGCCAGGCACGTTGAGTCAGCAACGTCACTTCATTCTGTCATGTTATTTCAAGAAAAAAACAATAGGGGGTATCCACAGTCCATTTATAGTTCTCAGAAATGTTTTCAAGAAAGGGGAATAACTAACTTTTTTTTTTGAAAGCTCGATTGAAGCAAAACCAGCCCCAGAAAAGCACAGGGGGCCCCGGTCTTCGTTATCTTTCTGCTGAAATAAATATATATTCTCAATAGGTGGGTGGTAACAAGAGGAAACCCAAGATCAAGAATTCACTGGAAGGAATTGTTGCAAGAAAAAGGGATCATCTGAATGTAACATGCACCAAACATGGATCTACCCACAGTCTCTTGCTTTACGGTGGGCCATTCTTCAACACAGTGAGAAAGAGATTTTTTTCAAAATGTGTTGTCGTGATGTCCCATCAAGTCACCTCTGACACGTGGTGACCCTATGTATGAGCAATCTCCAAAATGAGCTCTCTTCAAGACTCCTGCTCATCTCTTGCAAATTCAAGCCTGTGGCTTCCTCTAGGGAGTCGGAACACCTCCTATTGGGTTTTTAACTTGCTTTTAAGAATGTACTCAAACATACAAAAGAGAGAGAGAGAGAGAGAGAGAGAGAGAGAGAGAGAGAGAGAGAGAGAGGCTGAAAATCACCCCCAATGATATTTTGCAAAGTAATGAGTAAAAACCACTCTTATGCCGAAGTATTATTAACATTACTGAATCTTACATTAGTCTGGCAAAAAACAATATGGTTGCTCCTGTAATCTTCATAAGGAATAAGCCATACATAATGTTATTTGCCTCAAATCATTCCTTACAAAGTCCGGTTTGAAAATATCAAGTGATGTCCCAGCAGCTCTCTCACAGTCGGCCAATGTGTACTACCCCAAGTCAAATTCAAGGTGGAGATCAGAGAACTTTATCTTTGTCGTCATCATTTTAGAGCTGCAGAGCAGGAAGGGACCCTATAGATCATCCAGTCCAGCCCGTCTTCAAGGAGGCCCCAGTGGGGGAAATCGAACTTCCAGCCTCTGGATCTGCAGCCAGAGACTTAAACCACTGAGTTATCCAGCTTTTCGTACGTTTCCAGTGTAAACTGCCCCCAGTATACACATTCACACAAGTACGGGTGAGAGAAGAAGAAAACTCACAAAATAGAATGTGAATGATATGAAATGGTCTTTCTAAGCCGCACCACAGCACATCATTCGTACCTCTTGATTTAGAAAATCAGTGTTTCTTCTGTTGAAAACAATATGACCACTAGGTCAAAACCAACCTCTAAATGGTTCTTTCAATGGTTCCAAATGTTTTCTTGAAGTCTTGGTCTGCCCTCCAGATGGCATCCAGTTTTAGGGTTGGGAGAGCAGAGAGGCGAAATTTTACTTCCTTTATTCCATTTGGTAGATCCTTTATCAGTCCCGTAATCTGAGAAGCCCTGGTGAACATTAACTTTGTTACAGTACCTGGAGCAAGTTGCTATATGTTAATTCCAAGACGAAGAAATTACAGAGCAGGATTTCAGCGTCCTAATTTAAACTTCCTTTTCAACTAGAAGCGTTGCAGAAAGCGAGGGAAGGGGGAGAGAGATGTAAAGGCCAAAAAAAGAGAGAGGAAGATTTTATTCAAATAAAAGGAAAGGGTTTCAAGAAACCAATCCAGATGGGGTTGAAAAAAACAGTGGTCACTTATTTAAGATACCCTTGCCTTTCTCCCTAACCAAGGTCCAAAGACGGATTTCAAAATGGTTTATAAAATGATATGGCTAAAAAAAGGGGCATATGTTTCTAAACAAGTTGTGTGCACCAATATGGACAAATTTTGTGCCAACTGGGCCCGATTCAGACTGATCTGCATGAAGCTTAAAGCAAAGTGGTTTTGGTTTTTAACTTTCTTTCTTTAAATACTGTAAACCACCTTGGATATTTTAGGACAGTGTTTCCCAACTTGGGGGTCGTGACCCCGAAGAGGGTCATAAAGTGCTTTCCGAGGGATCGTGAACTGCCTTATGTGTGTTGCATAAGGTTTAAATCATTTCTTCCTTGACATTTCAGAGTTGTGATATGTGGATGTGTGAGAATTTGCCCCTTCGAGGGAGAAAGAAGCCTCTGCTTTCTGAGAAGGGATGACTTGACCCCATTAAAAATATCATTTAATGCAAACATGGTGGCAAAGGTCACAGAGTATTTGGCTATTTTGAAAAGGCCATTGCAACTTGGGAAAGGTTGGGAACCACTGCTTCAGAAGAAAAGCAGCATATAAATATTTTAAATGAAATATATAAATAAGCGGTGACATGGATTTAGGTCCGGAACACAAATCAGATCAGCCTTCAAGGCCTTTTTAAAAGCAAAACGTTAATAGTAGATAATATAGAAAGCACTCATTCTACGTATCCGAAATTTGGTAAGGCTAGTGAATACCTGTTTAGATGAAGCCTGTGCTGCAGGGTCAGAAGACCAAGCAGTCGTAAGATCGAATCCACGCAACGGAGTGAGCGCCCGTCGCTTGTCCCAGCTCCCGCCAACCTAGCGGTTCAAAAGCATGCAAATGTGAGTAGATAAATAGGTACCATCTCAGTGGGAAGGTAAACAGCGTTCCGTGTCTAAATCACACCGGCCATGTGACCACGGAAAGATTGTCTTCGGACAAACGCTGGCTCTATGGCTTGAAGAGCGGGATGAGCACCGCCCCCTAGAGTCGGACACGACTGGACAAAAATTGTCAAGGGGAATCTTTACCTTTACCTAGTGAATACCTGTTTAGATGAGTACGAACCAGCATGAAGCACCAAACTGGCCATTTGTGCCCATCTCTAGATTCAGTCATCAGACCATGTTTTGAAATATCTAGGCAACGTTGAACTGTCCAGCTTTCGTACCCATGCATGGTGATTGGAAATACGCTTGGACTGCCAGAAAGATGAAGAAGTGGGTCCTAGATCAAATCAAACCTGAACTATCTCTGGAGGCAAAAATGCTGAAATTGAGGCTGCCCTACTTGGACACCTCATGCAAAAGCAGGATTCTCTGGAAAAAGACAATAATGCTAGGAAAGGTTGAAGGCAGAAGGAAAAGAGGAAGACCAGATATGAGATGGATAGTCTCCCTAAAAGGAGCCACAGGCTTGAGGTTGCAAGAGTTGAGCAGGACAGTTGAGGATTTTGGAGATTGCTCTTTCATAGGGTCGCCATGAGTCGGAGGCACCTTAATGGTACATAACAACAAACATTGAACTATGGTTTATAATCTCATCAATTCGCACTGCTAGATTCCCCTCGGTGGTGGTCAATGTCACACCTTTCCCATCAATGCACATGAGGAGAAGTCTGGTGGTCACCACTTCTCCCATTATAGAGAGTCACTGGGATGGCAAATCAATATGCTAGAATTGTTGAGGAAAATTAGCATGTTGAAGACAACAGCTAGTTGCGGAAAACACAATCCTGGCATCCATATAGTTCAAGGGGAAAGCGTACTATTGGAGTGATAGATGTTGACAGCTGATAAGTTATTCATCACCAGGTAACTTATTGATCCATTTCATGCCAGAAGCTTTTCCTTTTCGCTTTCTTTTCCTTCCCTCCTCCCTTCTCCTCTGCCCCGCCACCCACTCCAGGGAAAAAAAGTGGAAGCTCAAAACATTTTTTTCTAATTAAATACATCTATGGCACCCACACATGCTACAAACCACCGGTCCACAAGTTTGCAAACCATGATGCAGTGGGCAGAGACAAGCCGAAGCAAGCTGGATGGAAATAATGATTCCCCCCCGCCCCCATTAAATACAATTATAGGCCGTTACTCAAAGCAACTATGGCCCTAATTGGAAGAAAACCGTTTGTTCTTAATTTACTTTCAGGATTCTGGATGGTAGAAGAATATTTTTGGCAGGAAAATGTATTACTATTACTATTTTTTAGGCCGATTGCTATCGGTTTTAACATTTCTATTTTAATTTTTGTTTTCTGTTTTACAAGTTGTAATTAATAATAAATAAATTAATAAATTAATATGGCAATAAATTAATATGGCAGTTGATCATAAGGATAGGTAAAGGTTCCCCTTGACATTTAGTCCAATCCTGTCCAGCTCTAGGGTGCAGTGCTCATCCCCGTTTCGAAGCCGCAGAGCGAGCGTTTTGTCCGAAGACAGTTTCCGTGGTCACGTGGCCAGCACGACTAAACACAGAATGCCATGACCTTCCCACCAAGGTAGTACTTATTTATCTACTCGTTTTTACATGCTTTCAAACTGCTAGGTCGGCAGGAGCGATCATAAGATTACTCCTTGTTAAAATTTCTTTTGAAGGGTTCAGAAGCTCTATGCTTTGTTTTAATGCAATATTAAGTGGCCTTAGAAAGTTCCAGAAGTAAACACGACAACTTGTTTAAGAAAAAACAGGGAGGAGGACACAAGAAAGACTGGTGAGTCTTCTGCATCTAAATAAGATGGTCCCTTAGGGCAAAGTCTGTGCAGATCAGGAGACCTGTAGCAAACACACAGAGTTCTAACAAACAGAGTCTTACCAGAGAGTCAGGTCCACCAGATACAGGAAATTCAAAGACTAGGAACAGGTTAAAAATCAAGCCAGATTGGTAATCACCACAAACTGGGCAAAACCAAGAAGCCTCCAAGACACACAATTCCAGAGTTATTGAGGAGGTGCCTTCAGCTCCAAAAAACAAAAGATACATCATCTTTCACAAACTCATTGTCCCAGCTGAGATTTATATAGCTAAACTCCTGGAGCACCACCTATTGCTCAGCTGCAGGCATTTGGCCAAGGGTCTAGGTGGAATCCCCTGCAGGATTTGGCCCACTGATCTTCAGATGTTCTTGGACTACAACTCCCAGAAATCCTGGCCAGCACAGCTAGTGGTGAAGGCTTCTGGGAGTCTTAGTCCAAGAACATCTGGGGGACCCAAGGTTGAGGGCCATTGATCTAAGTGCAGAGTCTTCTGAAGTGGCTTACAAATTCCTGAGGTGCCCAGGGACTCTGCAGATGGCCCAAAGCCACACAGGCTGTACCTTCTCTCATGAGACACACTGGGTATCAAACTCCTAACCTCTAGCTCCACCCAACTCACTGAGCTCTCTCGACAGCATGCACACAGATAATCTCACCTATCTGCATGAAACAACCAGAAAGGAGGTTGCATTTTTTAAGTCTCATTGCAGCATAGAAGAACTATTTTTCTATGGGTGAAAAATCTTGCAGACGAAGAGATGAAGACTATTCTTCCCCAAAGCCTTCCAAGCAGGCAACTAGATTCTTTTTTTAAAAAAATACACCACTGGAAACATTAATTTAAAAAAAAACACTATAGTGTATGTGAAGGAGACACAGAAGGTTGACATGGACAATGCTCTTCGCTTCCAGTGTTGCAAACACTACATCAGACAGAAAATTTGGCAGAAAATAAGAAAGAGAAACGGCGTTCCAGTCGTGCTGGCCACGTGACCACGGAAACTGTCTTCTGACAAGTGCTGGCTCTATGGCTTGAAAACGAGGATGAGCACCGCGCCCTAGAGTCAGACATGACTGGACTAAATGTCAAGGGGAACCTTTACCTAAGAAAGAGAAAAGTCCTCATTTAAACCTCTCCAACAGATTACATTTTTACATTGCTTTCTAACAGAACCTGCTTTCATGAATTACTGTACAGTACCTGGGGGGAAATTTTTTCCCCTTGAAAACAGGAAAGACAGAAGGAATGAGAGAAAACCCATATGTCGAGATGAGGGGGAAAGGAGGTTTACAGGAGAGGGGGGGGGGAATTCAGGAGACATGGTAAGTTAAGCAAATTTCCAGTTCTTTCTCCAAGAGTGGGCTTGAAAGAGTCTTTCTGCCCTCAGCGAAGTCTAGTTGTCAGAGGCTTCTCTAACTTAGAACAAAACCGCTCCTGTGTTCAGATCCTAGTGGTCAAGGTGAATGGTAGGTCAAGGAGAAGCTGCGGTGCTGTGCGCTCCGTCCGCACCACTCTGTACACATGGAGCAGCAAACAGGTTGGCCGGATGCCACCTTGGACAGCTCTCTCTCTCTCTCTCTCTCTCTCTCTCTCTCTCTCTCTCTCTGTCTCTCAGGTTGCTAAGGAAAATCCCACTTCAACATGGATTCCTTGAGAGCCAGGATGCCTTCAAATGTGGGCAAACACACACACGCACGCCTTCAACGCCCACAGTAATGGTGTAACTGTATCTCTCCTGGGCCTGCAAGATGATGGATAATGCAGAGGAAGGGGGGGAAGAGAGAGAGAGAGAGAGACCTCCTTAAATTAGACCCCAGTGAAAGAGTTTTCATCACCCAGAAGGGCAAAATTATTTTTACCCTTAGCCTAACCTCATTTATCCTGCGCACCGCAGATAGCAGATACACCCCAGCTGATCAGGACGACAACACACCTATTGTGAGGGCACGGCCGGTTTTATTTATTTATTTTAAAGGACAATGAGATGCATTGTCGAGGGGTCCTCACTGAGAGGTCTGTTGGAGAGGATGCTCAGGAGGCGATCGCCCCTTCAATCTGCCCCGTGCATTTCCAGGAGGGCCCATTTTCCACATTAGATGTTGGGATGGCGGTGTGTGTGTTTATGTGACCCTCGGTGGTGGAGAGAAATGATCGGGCTTTTATTTCTAATCTAAATCTACTTCATCGTGCGCTGGCAAACCCTACCCATGAACTGCAACTTGGTTTTCCGTCAAATGGCTTACATCTCATGTTTTGCAAGGAAGAAATCCAACTAGAAAGCACACACAAAACTAACAGAATCATAGAAAAATGGCATTGGAAGAACCTATAAGGATATCAAGTCCAACCCCCTGCTCAATGCAGGAATCCAAATCAAAGCAGATCTGACAGGTGGGGTGGTCCAATTTTCTCTTGAATGCCTCCACTCACCACCTCCTAAGGTCATTTGTTCCATTGTCCTACTGCTTTAACAATTAAGAAGTTTTTTTCCTGATATTCCACTGAAATCTGACTTCCTGTCACTTGAGCTCATTCATACATGTCCTACACTCTGGGATGATCAAGAACAGATCATGCCCCCTCCTCTGTAGGTACAATGGTGCCTCGCAAGACGAATGTAATTCATTTCATGAGTAGCGCTGTCTTGCAAAAAAAATCATCTTGCGAAAAGCGGTTTCCCATAGGAATGCATTGCAATGCATTCCTATGGGAACCTTGCAAGACGAATGAGATTTTTCGTCTTGCGAGGCATCGGTCTCAAAAAACCCAAAGTCTTGCGAAGCACGGCCACAGAAGAAGCCGTCTTGCGAGGCACCATATCAATCGCGGAAAGCAATAGTCTTGCGGGTTTTTCGTCCCACGAGGCGTTTGTCTTGCGAGGCACCACTGTATTTGAAAAGTACTATCCTATCTCCCCTCAGTCTTCTTTTCTCAAGGCTAAATAGCCCCAGTTCTTTCAATCTTTTTTTCCCTCCTAGGGCATGATTTCCAGTCCCCTGACCATCCTGCTTGCCCTCCACTGAACTTGTGATGTATCTGTTAGGGAAAATAATTTAAAATGCCTTACATTAGGAACAGTTACACAGGAAGCAAAATGGAATAAATAGGCATACTTTAGGATTGGGGGGGTCCGTTTTGTGCATTTGGGACCCTCACAAGCTGTCTCAAATGCTGAAAAAGCCAAAAAATGAAAGAACCCAAAATTTAGGTGACCAGTAGCCCATTTCTGCTTTTTTTTAAAAAAATGGCTATTTTAAGGGTGTTGACAAGGATAGCTGCAAACTATTTCAGTGATGAATAACTTTTCATGGAGGATTCCAGGAATATTCTTGAAAGATTCCATGACCAGTTATTCTTGGAAGGCTTCAGGAGGTGGCTGGTATAGTTCCATGGGCTAGACAAGCTGAGGTCAAGAGTCCAGATCCCGACTTTGCCTCTCCTGGGATATGGAGCAGTCAGGATCACTGGAGCCATTGGGCTGATGGGCCCCACCTGTGTAGCTTTGGGCAAGTATCTTGGACTCCGAGCGCCACGAGAAGATGGGACTGGTAAACCACTTCTGAGTGACCTCATGGCCAGGAAATCCTGGGAGGGCTGCCATATGTTGGAACCGATGGGATGGCCCATGATGATTACGTTTGTTCCAGGAACAGTTCACGTTTTCTGCCAAAAAATATAAAAAACTGAAGTCTTCAAGAGGGCAAAGGGCCATAAAAATAACCAGGCGTGTAGGATCTATGTGGCTTAGAAGCAGCCCTCTATATTAAGATGCAGAAAATAGACAGAGTGTGCATGAACGATGTAGGAAAAATCTCAACATTTAGGGCAAGCAGGATGTACAAATGGGAGACCACCTGGTTAAATATTTGTTCGTTGCTTGCTTCCATCCAAAACTGCTTCTCAGAAGGCTTTTGAAGGCATGGGTATACTTGCCCTGTTCCATTGTCAAGCATGATTCGAATCCAGACCTTGGGCACCTAAATCGGTTTCAGAAGGACATGAGCTTTTATTTTAAGCAAAGCCGTTCTCTCCCTCATAGAGGCAAAGACGTGCTTCAAAATATTCAGGGGGTGTTTGAAATGCACACTGGATCACCAGAAAAAAAATATGTGTATATATGCAAGAATGTCAGCTTCTGTGCATCGCTCTCTATCTTTCTCTCCAGAAAAAAAAACCCTCAGGTGCAAAATAAGGAAAATTAATTTGCATATGTGATGCAAATTTTGGAATTCAGCTTCCTGGGGAAATGTTTTTTTTAAAAAAAGAAAAAATTTGCATAGAACACTGGGAGATTTCCGGCAATGTATCCCTTTTGATTTACACCTGTTTCAAATGCCTTCAAGATGCTCCCGGCTTGGCTGACCGAGACCGGTTTCACGTCTGGCACAGCCCAGCCAAGCCGACGTCAAACTTGAGAAGCCGGCACAGCTGCTCTCAGCAAGACACCAAAGGTTAGGGCCCTGCGTATATAAGCAAGCTGAGAAAGTTATAGCTCGTTGGACACCTTTCACCTTTCTGCAGTTTTAGCAGCCAATAGAAGCAGACGCCGATGGCTGGACCCACCTCTTGGTTCAGCCGTAGAAAACCATCGGGGAGCGTGGGGCCAACGCCGCACGAGCGGCTGGGGAGAAAGGAGTGGAAGATCTCGTGTTTACAATTCCTACAGCCAAAGCCTTTTCAAACTTGGAAAGATTGTTCAAAAAGTGTTTATCGGGATAAAAAAAATTACATCTAGCCCCATAAAACGCTGACGGGTGAAGTACCTGTGCTCTACAGCATATACTTGAACGTTGAATAAGATGCCAGTGTTTTGTGATAGTTGCCAACAGCAATGCAAAAATCCAGAGGTGCTGAGCTTTGCCAGCCAAGTCTAAATGAGGATGATATTCATGCGGTGCTGCATTGAGTTGTTACTCCAGCTAGGGGTGTAACTCCTCGTTTGCCTTGATCTTGCGTAAGAGAACTAGAAACAGCAAGATGGTCTCCAAAGCTTCAAGATGGAAAGATGTTTTCTGTCAATCCATTTGTGGGAATAATTTTTTGTGCCAATTACTAGGGATGTTTTTTCTTTTAAGTTTCTTGGACTACAAATCCCATAATTCCCCCCTTTTGGGAGTTCTATTTGATTCAGACACATCTTGCAGACACCTAAATGTGGTTCACCTGTGAGGGACAGGCCAAAACTGGCAGCCTTTAAGGCTTGGCTAGGCCTAGCTCCACTTAGCTTCCCAAGCAGAAAAAAAAAGCTCCCAGCTTGCACTGGGGCAGGAACAGGAAGCTTAGGCGGAGCTAGGCCTAGCTTAGATTCATAGCCTTCTTGGAAAATCTGGGTTCTCGCCCATGGGTCAACCCAACACACCAGCAGGAACCTTTCCTTTTCAGACTTTGCAGATTCAAGAGGACAAATTTAGATGCCCTCCTCTATAGCTCAGTGGTTTAATACGAGCCAGAGGTTGGGAGTTCGATTCCCCACAGCGTCTTCTTGACAGACGCTGGACTTAATGGCCTATAGGGTGCCTTCCAGCTCTGCAGTTCTAAGATTATTATTTTAAGATTATTATTTTTATCCCATGGAGCCTATAAGGTCTCAACAAGGTTTTCAAGTAATTTAAGATTTACAGCTTCACTACAAAAGGAGAAAGGTTTTTATAACAGTAACATTATTATACCTTTGTCATTGCAAAAAAGAATTAAGTAATAGGTATAATATTTAGTACCCATAAGTAATCAGTTATTGTTAAATGGTTCTGAGTTGTGATTCCGTCTAGAATACACCACCACTGCAGTCTGTGACATCTCCAAAATATACAATGGTTCTTCCGCTTTTCTCTAAAATGTCCTTACTCCACACACATTCTCTCCTTCATGCACTTTCTATGTTAGTTTGGTGATAAGCCAGCATAATAACCTGAAGATAGGTCATTGCCTGCCACTGTGGAAAGTTGCAAAGATCATAAATCTCAAACAAGGGGTCATTTGTTTGTCTTAGAGAACCCCACCTCTCCCACTCTGGACAGATTCATTTCCTTCATCCCTGTCAGTTAATCATTCACCGAGTTGGTATAAATCAAAGTAAAGGCAGTGTGCCTTAAGAAGGAACACTGTGATAGGAGATTCAGAACCCTTCTCCATGCCCTGGAGAATCAGTGAAGGTGATCTGCTCTGTTGAGATACTTGAAAGCAAGAGCCGAAATCAGAAAAGGAGGGCAAAGGAGGGACCTCTGGTTGAGTCTGGTCATCCGTGGTGACCTAAACAAAACAACAGATTTGAGACTCTTTGTTGCAGAATCATGGGCCCCTAAGGAAAGTTCTGGACTCCAGCGCAAGAGTGAGACGGAGGATGTTTTTTTAATTTGAGAGGGGCTCCTCCATTTGCGCCTAATGGCTCTGCACAAAACTGAACTCAACACTCGTGACTTCCCTTGGTGAAGCAAACCACAAGCACACTGTGGAGTGGTTGATGGATCAAAAAACCCTCAAGCAACCCATCGGGTGCTTCTAATTTTTTGAAGTCAGCAGCTATCTAAGTTTTGCGCAATTTGTAATGTGTGCAAAATCCTTCTCCCATTCCCAAGAAATGGGTCTGGAGCTCACAGAACCCATCTTGGCATCCCTCAGGATGTCAGGTAGAGCTTCCAGAATGGAAAATTATGGGATTGATAGTCCATAAAAGTGAAAATCCTCTTCCTAGCCAAATGGCTGAAGGTCAGCTGAGTTGACAGTAGGCCAGCTGAATTTGAATCCAAACTCTTCCCAGCCTAGGGATGGTGGCCAGGACTCATGACGGCCCCTCATCTTGGCCAAATTTTGTGACAGACTTGGGGCCATGCCAGTTGATTGGAAGAGGTTTTGTAACTCAGCTGCTCCCCCATCCTTCTCTTTTCTCTCCCCCCCCACTCCCTTTTGGCTTTTCCTCTGGCAGATCTCAGCCACATTTCAACACAGTCCTGCTGACACATTGTTCTGGAGGCAGATTCCAGAGATCTTTCAACACAGAGAGGTTCTAGGGGCATGAAGACAGTTGATTTCACAAAAGAGTCTCCTGCCCGTTCCAAACCCAAATACCCATCCCCGATATTTGAGTTAAGATTGCATGGTGATGGTGATGTGCCATTTAATCGCTTCTGACTGATGGTGACCCTATGAATTAATCATCTCTAAATCCTTCCATCATTAAAAGGGGACTAGACACAATAATGGAAAACAGACTTATTAATGCCAATGAACCATGGTGGTCAATGGTATCTTTAGGTCGCCTGAGTTTGGACGGAGGTCAAGCCATTAAGAGATGAGCCTTCAGTAATAGTTTATGGAAAATAATTGGAGCAGACTTTAATTAGAAGGGCAGGCATCAGGTTCAATTTGAGGTCTCAGGACGTAATGAATATTCACAGATTTTCTCACTGTCGGCCAAAACAGGATCGTCTCAATATATTGGTATTTCCCAAAAACTGTCAAGCGTTTTTGTTTTTTAAAGCATTCTGAAGGTCCTCACCTTTTTTTTCAGAAGCAGCTGCAGCACAAAAAAACACTGTGCATTTTGTCCAAAAGACTTTTCATGTTGCACCCAAATCCTCCTGTTTTATGTAAAAGGCGGGAGTATTTTATATGGAGCTTGTATTTTGCGCAAAAAAAATTGCATTTGAAGAAAAAGTCTCATGACCCCAAAATTCTAGTAAACAACATACAAAGCATCTGAGCTAAAAGAAAGCCACCCCGTTTTTCTCTCTCTCAAAATTGTACTGAAATGTAAAGAAATATACTGTATAAAAGCTTTCGGAATCTATTCCATCAGAGGAAAAACATTTGAAACGTTGCCTTCCGACCTGCAAGAACAAAATGACAAAGACTTACATCCCTATAGATCAAAATAAAATATTTGGAGTTTGGTGATGACAGTTGACAGCCCCAGCATGGTCTTGATGACTCGTGTCTCTCGCCATTGTGAGATCTCCTTTGAAAACTTGCTTCGTGGAAATCTAATGCAGAATTTCAGGGTGAACCACCACACAACCAGCATTGCACGCTGCCTCGAGTGTCTTCCAACCCTCTTCCGATTGTTATGGAAAAGTCCCGCTCAAGTCAAAATAACGGACAACTTGATCAGAGGTGTGCAGCTCGGGTTAAGGGTTTGGGTTGCATCGTTCTTGATTTCCCCAAAGATTTGGGGTGAGTTTTCGCAAAGCGCTAGAGGACCAGCAACCCTTCGATGTATTGTCTGCCTTGGAGAGCCAAGCGTCTCCTCTGCCCAGAAGAATGGAAAGCACTGTAACTATTTGGGCTATGTTTCAGTTATGACTCTGATGTGAAAACTAAAACCATTTCAACTTCTGCTCAGGAAACCCATGGGTAATTATATCACTGTGATACCATCTAAGGTCAACATTATTGTGGCTTCTGCAGCTCGGAGACGTCATTGTTCTTACAACTCTCGAGGGTCATGCTTTGCAAACCTTCCAGAAACAGTGAACGGCGAAGCCGGGAGAGCCTTCAGCTGGCTGCTTTCTCCAGCTGATGACCTGAGAGGTGAGATCCCACAACGTGATCCTCAGAACGAGTTTTAATGTGGAGCTTAAAGGCACCCACACACAACATGTGGGTGGTTTGGAAGACTCAGCCAAAATAGGGGTAAAAGGAGATACATCCGTGAGTAGACAAATCTGAACATGGAGAAATGTTTTGTGCTCCATGGTGGTCAACCCAATGCTCCAACTAGACATGTTGGCACCCAGCGCAAGAGGCATGGTCTCTCACCAAGTCTTCTGTGAAACATGGGCATGAGTCTCTGGAACAAAGGTGGAGCAGAATGGAATGTCCCCCATCCCCCAAAGAAAGGGAAATTCTATGCTTTTGAAAAAAAATGAACAGGATTGGGAGATGCTGCCTGTTTTGTTAAGATTCCCCAGTAGGTCGCATTTAGCTTTCAGTGCCTTCTAAATATTGCCACCCTGAGGGCAAAGCTCAAACTGCTCCACAGCCCTGAGTAATCCTAGTCCATAGGAGTGCTGGGTGAGAAACTGTTGCAGAGTTCTGAATTTTCTGGTGAAATTCCTTTGATACACAGCAGAAGTACAGAGACTCAGAGGAGAAACAAGCCACAGTTTTTCCCCAGAGAGTCCACCCTCATTAACTGGCATTTTAGGTCTCAATAACTCACAAATAGACCGACTATTTCCAACAGACTAAAGAGAGGGAAAGGGAACACTCAGCAGAGAGGCGGGGCTCTCCTTGAATTCAGAGATGGGAAGCAATGACTGGTTAATGCTCTAGTCAAACAACTGCAGGCAGCATGCAAGGTTATAAATATTTCCATATGAATACCTTTTGGTGGCTATTCTCTGTCAGACCCTGCATTTTGAGTCTATCACTCCAATTTATGCCGATGAACAAGCACAAAACCATCCCCATGATCTAATATGATTCACAGTTCAGAAAAGTTACTCTCTGTTTTTGCCCCAGTGCCCACAATACAGGAATCCACACTAACTAGAAGAAGTAAATGCCTTGGTAGCAGAGAAGCGAAGTTCAGTGAAGAGAAGATTCAGTGCCGAAGCAATGCATAGGGATGTGCCATTTATGTTTTTACCCCCCCCCCCCAATTCTCTAAGAATTCTGGGAGCTCCAGCACCAAAATCCACACGTACAGACACCTGCATTCACTTGGAACAGGGCCTGTTTTCAAGGCTGCATAGCTTTCCTGGGCCTTGCAGCCTGTCATTAATTTAAAAAGGAAGCTGCTGAGGCATTTCCTGGAAGTTGTAGTTTCTTTTTGGGAGGCACCCTTTATAGAGTCTAAAGGGCAGCAAGACTATAACTCCCAGGAAGCACTGCAGCAGCTTCCTTTTTTTTTTTTTTTTACATTAACAGGAAATAAGGCCTGAGACAGTGATATGTCCTTGATAGGCCAGATGAACGAAATGCAAATGTCTGTAGATGTAGGCCTTGTGCTGGACCTCCCAGAATTCAGCCTCAGGGATTCTTGAAGAGTTCCAGGAGTTGGAGCCCCCCCCAAAAAAAGTCACAAATGGCAACATCCCAAATGGTGCAGTCTAGAGATGGGCACAAACCTAGTGGTTTGTGATGGTTCATGGTTAGCAGTGGCAAGAGCAGGTAGGCCAGGCGACCGGGACGTGTGGGCCATCCCAGTTTGCCGAAATAAGTGCCAAGGGAAATAAGTTTGGTGTTTCATGTTCTTTAGCAAAATGGGATCCCCAAACTGGGTCACAAACCAGCCCAGTTTGTTGGTTTTTCTGGTTCGGGGTTTGGTTCGTGCCCATCTCTAATGCAGATCCTTCCTCTTGTCCCGATGCAGATCCTTCCTCTTGTCCTGCTGCAGATCCTTCCTCTTGTCACTCTTCGGGGAGTGGAGGGGCGGAGTCAGCAGATATAAGAAGGGATGTCTCAGACCAAGGAACAGAGTGCTGGCGTGCTGCTAGAAAAAGGGTAGCCATCCTTAGCTGCCGAGGGAGAGCTACATAGTATCTCTGAAAGAAAAAGTATTTTTAAAAAGGGGGGTTATGTGATGGCCTTGTGCTGTGTTAAGTCTTGTGTTAACACCTGTGTTAAGTCTGGTGTAAGCAAGGGTAGTTCCTAAAGGGGGAAGCATGTCTGCCAAACTCCAGAAAACTAGTTTCAGGAGCATATGTACGAAACACCTTAAAATTTGCCTTTTTTAAAGAAAAAAGGCTAACACAATTTTTGTTCTGTTTGGAGGAATCTGTCAATTTGCTTTGGTTTCAAATCTCGACCCATGTTGTCTTCTCTCCAGATCTCAAATAAATCAGTGCGAATCAGGCTCATTTGGTTTGGGATCTGTCTGGATCCTGCACGCAGCCCGAGTTGGAATGCCCTTGGAGGGAGGAAACCACACCACTACCCAGAGCAACCACAGCTTTGTAATCAAATGTGCTCCAGTTCCCAGGAACGCCCTCAGCTGAACCACTTCATGTCACCACTGAGATCATCCTAGCTTAGGCTGACCCATAAAAATGAGGCTATAAGATTCATCCACTCCAACCCATTCTGCCCCCCTCTTTCTTTCTCATCAGGCGCGTTTCAGCATCGCTTTGCAGAAGACATTGTTGAGCTGAGGAGCATAAGCTAAAAGTTCTCACACAGATAATTTTCACTCGGCTAGCTCTCGGATGAATACTGTTCTATTAGTTCAACACAACTAATCCGTGGGTTTAAAACAGGTATCTCTAGCTAAGTCTCAGCCTTCTAATTTCTAACTGAGACGCTGCATTTGGAAAGAACATTTCTCATGGGCTCTTCCAGTATTTCTAAAGCTTTCTCGGTTCCGCCTTTTTAAAATCCTCTCCTGCCACCCAATCTTGGAATATTTGACAAAGGGACAAGAATGAAAAATCCATGGTGAACTCCATCTCAGCTGAGTTTTTTGGGGGACAGGGTAGCTGGAGAAGGAGTGGTGGATGTGACAAAAAGAGTTTTCTCAGGGCCATGAGAGAGGGGTTCAAGAGTGGAATGTATTCCGAGCCACAGACGCCCTGATTGATTTATGCGGCCGGCTTTGGAGCAGAAACGATATAAGCAAGCAATAAATCAAGGGCTTTGCAGGAGGTGAAAGGAGTGCTCAGGACTTGTTTAAGCAAAGCAATCTGAGGGTTTAATCTTGAGAGAGAGAGAGAGAGAGAGAGAGAGAGAATTGTCTTATTTTGAATTAACTAGAAATGGTCCCCAACCAGTCTGAGTTGTATGGCATAAGGGTGGTACGATGGTTTAATTCAGTTGTCTCTTAATTCAGGGTGATAGTTCTCTGACTATAATTGTTCCTTCATTAAATGTTTCTCTACCACATATATAAATAATTTGCTTCTTGTATATAGAAAGCGAGCTCCTATGTTTCTACATTATTTAAAATGCCAGCACCATCAACGGGTACCAAGGGCATGAAACTGACCCAAAACCAAATATCACGGGGACTGGGATCACACTTCCCAGTCCAATCTAGTTCCTGTGACTTCATAATCAACACACACCTGTTTCAATGTAGAAGACACGGAGATGGGCACGAACCAGCAGTTCCTGTCAGTTCGTTTGTCACCGAACAAGTGTTTTGCGGCTTCAGAGCCCCACCTCCTCCAGCAGGCAGACACTCAGAGGCAGCGCCCTGGCTTCCCTGCCCCACCTCCTCCGGGTGCTACGTCTGAGTGGGCCCCCACCAGAGGAGGCGGGGCTTTGAAGCGTGGAACACATGTTCGGACAACAAACGAACCGGCACAAAACGCCAAACCAGTTCTTTAAGGAGGAAGAGTGGGGAATAAAACTGCTAACCTATGGCTCTACAGCCAGATACCAAAACCACTTAGCTATCCAGAAGACTCTGCTTTTATATACTGTTCCTATAAAATACATTTTTAAAAATCCTATCATGGTAACTGAAACATATAAATACAATGCCCCCAATAGTTTTTCTGCAGTGTTATATTGCATAAAGTTTCTCCTCGTATTGATTCATGGATACCTATATATACAGTGGTGCCCCACAAGATGGGCAGTCCGTTTGACGACGAAATCGCATCACGATGAACTTTTTGCAATTGCAAAAGCGATTGCAAAACGATGTTCCCTATGGGGGAATTTCGCTTTGCAATGATCGGTTCCCTGCTTCGGGAACCGATCATTGCAAAGCGATGATTTTTTAACAGCTAATAGGCGGTTTCAAAATGGCCACCGGGTAAACAAAATGGCCGCCCGCTGTGTTTTCGCACGGATTCCTTGCTGCACAGGCAGCGAAAATGGCTGCGCTATGGAGGATCTTCACTGGAAGGTGAATTTGAAGCTCCTAGGAACGCATTAATCTGGTTTTAATGCGTTTCTATGGGCTTTTTAAAATCGCATCATGCCGTTTTCGTTCTACAGCGATTTCGCTGGAACGAATTAACATCGTGATGTGAGGCACCACTGTACATTCTCTGTTTGTTGATCCATGGATGCCTATATATACATGCGTCCATAATAAAAAACACTTCACAAAACTACTCCACTGTAAATACATACACATGCATAACACAGCTTTATCCTCGAGTGTTCCACACATAATGACCTCAATATTCTGTGCTACATTTAACTGATGTGCAGGAGGGTATGTACACATCACGGAAACAGTGAAAAAATTTTTTTCCATGTCATTCTATGTGCATGAATCTCAAAAATAAGTTTCCCTGCAGTGTTTCAGCAATGCATTGAGGATATAAAGTGTTGATTGGAAGATACAAGATCAAAGACATGAATATTCAAATCAATAGTGTATTCACCCATGAAATCAAGGTTTAGGAGCATGAGAGGAAACGATTCTACAGAACAGTAAGGAAAGGAGATGATGAAAAGGCATTCTTCCTGAGGTTTGATCCAGCAAGATGGTTCTTATGTTTCTCAGCTCCATAGCTCAGTGGTTTTGATCTCTGAGTATGGAGCCAGAAGCTGGGAGTTCAATTCCCCAACTGGGCCTCCTGGGAGAAGAGCCAGCCTGGGTGGCCTTGGGCAAGCTGCACAGTTCCAGGGATCCCCCGGAGAAGAAGGGAAGAGGAAACCACTCCTGAGTAAGAACTCAGCAGTTGAGGGATCTGGCTGTGCAGCCAGAAGTTGGGAGTTTGATTCTTCACTGGGCCAGCTGTGAGTAGACCCAGCCTGGGTGGCCTTGGGCAAATTGCACAGTCTCAAGAGAAGGGCATGGTCAACCACTTCTGAATACTTTCAACCAAGGAAACCTAAAAAAAAGGTTGCCGTAAGCCAGACTTGACTTGATGGCATATGATTATGATTACAGTCGTGCCCCGCTGGACGATTACCCCGTTCTACGACGAATCCGCTTAACATTGAAGTTTTTGCGATTGCGTTTGTGATCGCAAAACGATGGTTTAAATGTGTTTTTTTTTCGTTTCACGATGATCGGTTCCCTGCTTCGGGAACCAATTTTTGCTTTACGACGATCAGCAAACAGCTGATCATCGGGTTTCAAAATGGCCGCTGGCTGAAGAAAATGCCCCCCCGCTGTTTTTAGGACTGATTTTCCGCTTAACAGGCACCAGAAAATGGCCGCCGTACGGAGGATCTTCGCTGGATGAGCAGGTATTCAGCCCAGTGGAATGCACTGAACAGTTTCAATACATTTCAATGGGTTTTTAAATTTCGTTTGACAACGTTTTCGCTCTACAGCAATTTTGCTGGAATGAATTAACATCGTCAAGCGAGGCACCACTGTAAAACGTTCCATAGAATGTTTTATACATAAAAAACGGCTTCTTTAGACTCTTCCATGCGATGGTAGTTCAGCCTTCAGAATGTATATCATCTCCTACCTTCAGGTTTATGTGTACATCCAGGGTAAACACTTCCTCGGCTCCCTCATTTACTGCTCATGTAAACGCCCTTAAAGCTGACCACTGGGCCCTGCTATCGTGGCCTCTATCGCCTTTTTGCTAAATGTAATCCATAAAATGCTTTCATGGTAACCTAAGACATCAGCGGGCGGCGATAAGATCTCCAGGCCCCCGTGACAGGCAGGAACTCGTAAGGATGGAGTTAATAAGGCAAACTTTCAGAGAGAGAGAAAAAAATTAAAAAAAATATGAAACTGGCAGGAGGAGACGGGGAAGGGAATGAAAAGGGCCGGTGTGGTTGTAATTCGGACCATGTGAGTCCTCTCAGAGGAGGATTAGAGGAAAGAGACAGGCTTCGCCCGGGGAAGATTAGTTTCAATTAGAGAGGCTGGAGGCGAAAGTCAGGACTTGGTGAAAGATTAGAACAAGGAGGGAGAAAGTTTGCATAGCTTTTGCTTGGGGCCTACACAGGAGGGTTCACTGAGATGGGGATAATTGAAGGCAAAAGCTAGGAAGAACTCATATTAATTGATTTGATACTGCCATGTTTTTTTCGGCGGTGCTGGTGGGGGGGAAAAACCCCTCTATTTGCAATTGACGTTCCTCTCTCTGTGCTGCAAAAAAAGAGTAAAAACTCAACCATCCCTCTGGCCTTTCAAAAAACTCCTTTCTCTTTTGAAGTTGGTGATAACGACGCACGGGACATGTACCACGGGGACCCGAGGGGCATCAAATCCTAGAATCGTGAAGTTGAAAGAGGCCCCTAAGATCATCGAGTCCCACCCACCCCCCTGCTCAAGGCAGGCATCTAAATCCAAGTAGATCGGTCAGATCCACCATCATCTTTGAAAAATCATCAGAAAGTATTTCGGTTGGATCCTGAAGCCTCCATTTCATCCCTACTGCCTCCAATGTGTCTCTTGCGTCAGTGGCAGGCCTACATTTTTTTGGGCCCTGATGCTTGAACTGCTATGGGGAGCGCTTTGCAGCCAGCAAGAAGGTCTGAGTAACCAGTGTTAACTTTTTCAAAGGTGGCTGTTCCATGATAGAGGACCACAATTAAAAAAAAATTGGATTAAAGTGGCTTCTGTGATCCCTCCAGGATTGGGGGCCCTGAAGCTTAAACTTCATTAATTTCATAGATGATCCACTTCTGACTTAACACTAGTAGTTACAATTTATTTTCAAAACATTCATTTCCCATAAAACTTTTGGGGCTTTCTTGCTATTCAAAACCGGTGTGTCACTTTGGTGGCTGGAATGACGACAGGTCGGTGAACAGTATTCAAGACGGTATTAACAATAAAATAATAAGATCTCCCTTTCCTCCTGAAGGCAGGGGTTGTGGACCAACCAGGGATAAAGTTTGATGAAAGTTGTAGTCTTGCTGCCTTTACATTTTGTAAAGGGTGACTCCTGAGGAACTATGACTCCCAGGGAGCACACAGCTCAAGGAACAGAGGAAAGGAAGTCAACTTGGATGATGATTAACCTGGAAATATATAAGAGATCTTTGAAAAACAGGGCTGTTTTCATATTTACATCCAGTCTTTTTCCTAGTTTTAAGTTGATTGAAATGTTTAATTTGATTTCCTCTATTGTCATTATGTCCGCACATTTTTATTTAAAATGTTATGTGTTGTTTATTAAATTGTGAGGCATCCAGAGGGGCCTTGGTAGCCAGATGGGAGGTATAGCAATTGAATAAATAAATAATAAAATCATAATAAAGCCTTTCATCATGGGGAGGAAACCTAGAGGTCTGCAGGGCTGGGTTCAGAGGGTGGAACTCCAAAATTTTTTCCTGGGAAATTCTGGGAGAACTGCTAGATAGCTCAGTGGCTTAGGTCTCTGGCTTCAAAGCCAAAGGTTGGGAGTTTGCTCCCTCATTGTGTCTCATGAGAGAAGGGCCAGCCTAAGTAACCTTGAGGAAGCAGCACAGCTCCGGAGTTGCTGGATAGCTCCATGGTTTAGGTCTCTGGATGCGGATCCAGAGGTTGGGAGTTCGATTCCCCACTGTGCCTATTTGACAAAGGCTGGACTCAATAATCCATAGGATTCCTTCCAGTTCTGCACTTCTAAGATGATGAATTCTGGGAGTTGCAGTCCTAGAACATGAAAGAACACACCCCTAAAACACTCAGTTGAGAGGATATAACTCAGCTTTCAGATCAGGACCATGGAGAGCTCCATGTAGACAATTTGGCCCAAGACAGCGTAAGTGAGGCTTTCCACCCCAGGAATCCTCCCAGTTTCTCCTCTTTTTCTGAGAAAGGCCTTATAGATTCAGCATTCCACTGAGGCCCTGAGTCAGTCCAGGTCTGGACACCACATTTTAAAAAGGATGTCGACAAACTGGAGGAAGTTCAGAGGAGAGCAATGACTATGAACAGAGGACTAGAAACCCAAGCCCCAGGAGGAAAGACGGAAAGGACTGGGCCTGTTTAGCCGTGAGAAAAGAGGAATGAGAGGAGATAGGATAGCACTTTTCAAGTTCTGGAAAGGTTGTCCTGCAGAGGATGGGCATGACCTGTTTTCAATCATCCCAGAGTGCAGGACATGTATTAATGAGCTCAAGCGACAGGAAGCCAAATTTAGGCTGAATATCAGGGGGAAACTTCCTAACTGTTAGAGTAGTATGACAATGGAACGAATGACCTCAGGAGGTGGTGTGCACTCCAACACGGAGGCATTCCAGAGAAAATTTAGACAACCCTCTGCCAGATCTGCTTTGATTTGGATTCCTGCCTTGAGCGGGGGGGGGGGGTGTGTGTGGACTCGATGGCCTTATTGACCCTTTCCAACTCAATTCATCTGTGATTCCTTGCCTTCTGCTTCACCTATACTGTCATAATAAGATGAGCAGGGGGAGGTCTTGCGTCCAAACCCAAATCTACTTAAAGCTGCCTTGTACAGGGCTTGCCTTCCCTGTCAAAAGCCTCAAACCATGGCAGGAAAACTTACATCCCATTGATCCACATTAGATCAATCTCCCCTACTTGCCTCCTTTTCCTTTACAGATTTCATCCCAAGATTGAGAAAGCATTGGAATTAACAATGCTGAGTCGATTATGCTTAAATGCGTTTTCACAGCGGGGCCAAGAAAACATTAGCACTAATCAAAACCACCACATCAACAGGAATTTCCCCAGAAGATTTACTTTTCTTTCTTTTCCTTTCTTCTTCTTTTTTTTCCCCCCTAAAAAATGAAAATGTACTTTCTCGGCGAACATCAGAAAAGTATTTAGAGAACACTCAGAAGCACGAGCTGTGAAATTGTGATAAAATAATTCATTTCCTCATCGAAGTGGGGAGCAAAAGACACACACTCTGGCTCTCTAGTAGAGACTAGCATTGACCGAAACATTTGCATTTAAGCTAATAGCTGCCATCAGCCAGGTGGGGGGGCATGCCTGGTGTTAATAATTATGCCATCTAATTTGTTACAGGATCGTAATCTTCAAACTCATGCAACTCAGCCATATTTCTCGTTCTCACGTCACCCTTAATCTTCCAAGTTGTGTTTATATTTGCATCTAATAGCTCAATGAAAAGTTGCACCATCATACGGTTGGAAGGTACCTCAAAGAATATCTCCTGTAGTAAGGAGGGGTTGTAGAACCATCAGTGGTAGAAGGCTGCAGGGTCCATCTTCAGCATCTCCACATCTGAGCTGGAAGAAACAATCATACCAAAAACCCTGGCGAGATATTGTTAATCAGTGTTGACCACAGTAAGGTAGATCAGTGGTTCCCAACCTTGGGTCCCGAAAAGTTCTTGGGGAAGCATTGTTCCTCTACATTGGTTCAGGCTATCAAGAGGATTTTATGTGTTGATGAATTAGCAATCTGGCATGCAAGCCTCACATCTTGTACCATGTGGGAAGAGGGAGCTTTTCACCAAAGTAACTTGCTTTATTGTTTAGATAAGCTGATCTTCCCATGGCTAAAAGAAACCCCTTCTCTTCCTCACCCTGAGGACTATGTTTACTGCCATTGTTTGTTAACCACTACAGTGGTGCCTCGCTTGACGACGTTAATCCATTCCAGCGAAATCGCTGCAGAGCGTAAACGTCAAACGAAATTTAAAAACCCATTGAAATGCATTGAAAACCGTTCAATGCGTTCCAATGGGCTGAATACCTGCTCGTCCAGTGAAGATCTTCCATATGGCGGCCATTTTCAGTGCCTGCATAGCGAGGAATCAGTCCTAGAAAACAGCGGGGGGCCATTTTGAAAGCCGGCAGCCATTTTGAAAAAATCAGTTCCCTAAACAGGGAACTGATCAACGTGAAGCGAAAAAAACCAATCTAAACATCGTTTTGCAATCGCTTTTGCAATCGCAAAAACTTCAACGTTAAGCGGATTCGTCGTTAAACGGGGTAATCGTCCAGCGGGGCATGACTGTATTTCTAAGATGCCCACAGGGAAGGGTGATAATTAAGCCTTTGGCACCCAGTATAAATTATCTCTACCCCCGTAGGGCTGAGAAATCCATCTCTGGTTGCTTTTTATCATTTTCCTTCTCTTAACTTCTGATCCTTTACAAAGATAGATGATATAGTGAGGAAAACATTTTTCCCCTTTTTCTGCTTTCTTCTGTATTCTTCAATTTGTTTGGTCTTTGCTTGTAAATAAACATACAACAGAACCTCCTTATCCATGGGATCAATATCTGCTGATTCACTTATCTGCAGTCTGAAAATATTTTCAAAATATTTTTTGAAAAATTTAAGAAATATATATATATCTAAAGATGAAGTTACCAGAAATGGCCACTGGAGGGGACCAGAGAACATGCTCTGTATTCAAATAGCATTAGCTATAATCCAAATTTTTAAGCAATTAAAGAGGGGGGGATTGGAACGCATCCCCCACAGATACAGGAGTCCTACTGCAAATTCAAATTCGCCTCCTTGGTGTTATTTGTACAAAGTGCTAGAAAGGGGAGGAGTTCAAGGAGAATTAAGGCAGATTCTTTCCGGCTCCCACTGAACCTCTACTGTATAACTAGTGAATTAACCAAATTAAATTCATTAAAAAGCACACATCATGGAGCATTTTATCAGCAGAACGATCCTGATATTATTGTCCTAAAGACACACCATTTGCTGAAGACGTTCCATTTGTGTGCAAGGGCAAAATGGAAACATTGGGGAAAAATGGAAAACCAGCTTTCTTTCATCAGGTTTCAATTTATCATAAGAAATATCAATAATCAACCGCCTGAATTTCTCTGTTTTAGATTTACCTGGTTTTGTTTTATTGATCACCTCTCCTGAAGGAAGTCAAGCAGCAAACAATACCGGTGCATGCCAGTCAATGCATTTCCTTGACTTCAGCTGGAATACGTAGCAGAGTAAGAGTTGAAAAGATATATACGATCCCCTATAGGCAACTATTCGCTTCTAGGGGAAGTCGAGAGGCAGAAAAACTGCCTTCTGCTTTATTTCTTCAAGCATTTTTTAAAAAATGAACATCTCTTGGCGATGCCAAAACATGAAATGATTTCAGTCAGCTAATATAGCAGGTTGGATAGATAGTTCAGTGGTTTAGGCATTGGAATGTGGAGCCAGAGGTTGGGAGTTCGATTCCCCCCACTGCGCGTCAAGGGAGGAGAGCCAGCCTGGGTGGCCTTGGGCCAGCTGCACAGTCCCACAGTGCCCCCAGAGGAAGAAAAAGGTAACACACTTCTGTGTCTTAACCTAGAAAACCCTGGAAAGGGTCACCGTAAGTCAGAATTGACTCAGTGGCATATGCTTATTGTTATAGTTGGCTGGACAACTGAGTGAATTAGGGATCTGGCTGTGGAGCCAGAGGTTGGGAGTTCAATACCCCATTGTGCCTCCTGCGAAGCAGAGCCAGCCTGGGTCACCTTAGGCAAGCTGCACCATCCCCAGGGCGCCCCCAAAAGAAAGGAATAGTAACCTACTTCTGAGCACTCTCTACCTAGAATGCCCTGTGAAGGGTTGCTGTAAGTCAGATTTGTCTTGATGGTGCATGATGATGATTATTAACATAGATACTTTTTTTAAAAAAACAGATACAACTTTCTGTTTGCAGGTACACCTTCCAGAAGTAATGAAGCCATTTTTGGAATATGGGTTCTTACGTAGCCCAAAACTGCATCATGCATGCAACAGAAGGGAGTATCAGCATGATAGGGGATGGGGTGAGCTGTTGGGTTTGAAGAACCATAATGAACCATTGCGGAGAAAAGTATCCGAAGGTTGGCCAGATAATCTCCAATGACTATAGAGTGGGGAGGGGGGAAATAGATTTCTCTCTCTCTCTCTCTCTCCACACTCCCTTAATGGAGTATCTTGGAAGAAATCACAAGGAACGCATTAAAGAAAGGCACAAATGTTAAAACAGTCGAGTGAAATGTTACGAGCCTGCCCAGAATAATATTGTTTTCTTGGGGGTGTGAAGAAATGTTCAGAAGCCGGCCAGTTGTGCTTCCCTCGATAAATGTAATGTTTAGAAGTCTACTCTGTGTTTTTATAGCAGATTATAATTTGGAAGGGTTCCACTATATGCTTTGTTTAGAACTTCGGCTCCCTCTGTCTCTACACGGAAGCTAGACTGGGTCAGACAGTCACAAAATAGCTCTGATACAAGTCTCTGTTTAAGGAGTTGCTTAATATTAAAGCCGTTGTATTCTGCTTAGACTACGACTCCACCCTTCTCTGGAACCTAGAAAATTGAATCCCTGTTTGGCCATGGAAACTCGCTTTGAATGTAGAACTGATAAAGCCACTCTTTAAAGATCTCACTTACCTTGAAAGCCCTCTTAGGGTTGTTATAAGTTGGTGTTGACTTGATGACACAGAAACACACACGTACACACTTTTCAAAAAGTAACTATCCAAGCTCTGACGACTGTTTTGATTTTTTTGCTTCTCCTTTCCTCTGTTACACTCAACAGTCCCGTGCTTCTGATGGTCAACTGATAATTTGTACACCGAATTTAACGTCCTCTCTTAAGAACTTCCAGGCAAGTTCAAGGGCCATCAACAAACAATCAGGCCTTATAAAACCCACATGGGTACTATTTCCAGGAGCACCTCTCTCTCTCTCTCCCAGATTTAAATTGGAGGTGGCAACTTCCCCTGTGAGGACCTCTGAGCCACCTGGATTGCCAACCCAAATATGGGGGAATGTGCTGACAGTTTCCACTTCACAAACTTCAGGATGATTAAGCTCAGAGGCTGAAGATGTTGTTTTTAAAAAGAGAGTGAATGAGAGAGAGAGAGAGAGGAAGAGGAGGAAGAGGAAGAAGGAAGAGAGCTGAACATGAACAAGTGGGTAGTATTTTGCTTCATTCAAGAACTTTCCCTTTGGGACCATGTAGAAAAAAAATCATTTCCCTCCCCCATAGGGAATACTTGAAATGAACAAGACTTTAATCTGAATCTTTCTTTTATGATCATCTTGGTTGTGTAGGATATGTGCTCAAGAGGATGGGCACTTAGCTCTGTCGAAGTATTCAGATAAAGAAGAGCATAAATATCCCCTTTATGCCCCAAATCAGTCTCTTGAGCTTAGAAACCTTGCCTTCTTGGATCACAACTGCACAAACTCTCCAACCGAGGCAGCCATGTCGTCTGGTGGATTCTGAGAACTGTAGTAGCAGAAAGCCAACTTGGATGAGTATCATCTACACCCTGAAAAAGCGTTGACATAAGTCAGCATTGACTTGATGGCGCATGGTTGTTATTATTAGGGCAAAATTTCTATGACGTGTCATATTTTTTCCTGCAGCCTACGTTTGAACTTATGAGTGCGCTTGGACATGTTTATGAGTGACTTGGTGAGGAAGGCCAGATTACTCATAAACACTTTTAAACTTGTGTGTGGGTTCAAATATGGGTTGCAGAGAAATATTTTTGAAGAATAGTGAATGGCTTCAGTTCTGTGACACTGTACGCTGTAGGCTGTGATCTTTTCTATGCATTATTGAACTAACCGTTCAATGGCTCTTGATTTTGTCTTTCAAGAACCCAACAAGCATGCTTTTCACCACATGCTACATACGTTTTTGGTTTCAAGCTTCAGCTTGGCTAGGTATATCTAGATTATCTTAACAAGAGCTAGGTAGCCCCGAAACAAACCAGCCATGCAAAGGGGAGGAAAAATGGAGGGGGATGAGAGAAAGGTAATAATAAGAATAATAAAGAATTTACAAAACATGCATTCATTTTTGCCAGCAACGAAAGAGTAATGAAGAGCACGTGCAGCCCTGAAAGGGATGACAAATTAAATCATTTCTCATTTGACGCCCCTTTAAGTATAACAGATACGCCCTTGTACTATCGGACAGGCATGATTGATATTGCGAAGCCCTCATCAGATTTTAAACACACAAATGGAACAAAGAGTCACTTCATACCGGCCCTTGTAATTTACAGGCAGGCCTGGGTTATACTCAGTCAGAACCCCCTTGCGCACGGGGTATTTTCCTTGGCAATGGATCACCTTCAGTGTTTGGACAACTACCTTTGCTTCACTTTTCCCTTTTCCCCCCCTTTCTTTCTTTCTTTTTTAAAAAACATTCATTGAAATGCAGCATGTTAAACCACTTGACGCATCAGTCATCTGGGAAACTTTGGAGCCCTTCACTTTTCTGGTGAACGCCCTTCTCTTGCGATAGCTGACCGGGGTTCAGGATGTCTGCGTGAATTAGGCTATGTCTTCGCAGGCATAATGCATTGCACAAGGTGGGCCCCCATTTTGTGAAATAAGAAGGATGCTGACATGCATACAGCTCCACCGGGTTCTTCTGTTTTCCTGAGGGAATCATAGAATCATGGAGTTGGAAGGGCATCCTTCTTCAAGTGCGGCGTACAGAACTGGACACGATACTCAGAGGGCTAACTCATTTTGCATAGAGTAGAGAACACCTAAGGGATGAACAAGGCAAGAGGAGAAGGGGGACGACAGAGGATGAGATGATTGGACAGTGTCATCAAAGTGACCAACATGACTTTGACCCAACTCTGGGAGGCAGGGGAAGACAGGAGGGCCTGGCATGCTCTGGTCTGTGGGGTCATGGAGAGTCGGACACGACTTAACAACTAAACAACAACAAGGGATGAACTCTAAAGGATGAACACAGTTTATATTAGCAACTCATTTTTTTTCTCAGCACACATTCATTTCATCCCATTTCCCCAGAAATCTCTAATCTTTTAAACATCAGGATGAAAGGCAGTCTGCGCAGTTCTCCAAATGTACTTTAATGTGCAGTTTTCCTTACCATCCTATTCCTGAAATTTCCCCTTTTGCACACATCTTCCCCCCTCTATGTGCATATTTGTATCAGGGAGTGACACTACCCCATTCAGAAATGTGCAGAAAAACAGGAAGATAATGACGTCCTGTTATAGCCTTCCTTTGGGAAGAGTCTGTTTTTATTTATAGGTGAGCAAAGTCCCACGGTTTAAGACCTCAAGGCTTGTCAGGGCGCCGTTCCCTAAGAAGAACAATCTGAGCCATCCGATCGGAACAGGAAGTGCTCCTCTGGGTTGCGACTCTGAGAGAGACCAGAAGGACATCTAGAAAAAAAACAGGTCTTCTTGGTGGTGGCACCAACTCTATGGAATGGGTGGAGCTGTGACTGGCTTTCTCCCTGCCTCCCTTTAAGAGGATGTTAAAAACAAGGCTCTTTCAAGAAGCCTTTAGGGGCTTCCTTGGCTAAATGGTCTTCTAGATTTTGCCACAATCTTGCTATCTAAAGCAGTGCTTCCCAAACATGGATCCCCAGATGTTCTTGGACTACAACTCCCAGAAAATGCTGGCCAGCACAGCTCATGGTGGAGGCTTCTGGGAGCTGCAGTCTAAGAACATCTGGAGGACCCAAGGTGGGGGAACCACTGCCATGAATGATGTCTGCTTAACAAAAAAAAGGGGGGGCTATTTGGATTTATCGGAGCTTACTCCTGAGTAAGGTCATCAAGGGCTGTCTACTTTGTCTCTTAACTCCGTTCTGAGTCGACACAGAGTTTTGTTTGTTTAGGCTATGAAGAAAGGAACTTTGGGGGGTGGGGGAGAAAAGCTGACAGTTTCAATAAAGCTAATTCACCTAACAGAGAGCAACCCTCAGCGTTATTTATTTTCTTAAAAATTATGGCGTAACCCAATCCAAATCCTTTCCACATCTTGTTTACTAGGGCGTCCTTGGTGACGACATCTGTCCTGGGTAACCACCAGAAGTGTTTCATTTTCTTCTTTTTTTAAAAAAAAAAAAACACACTGCACAGAAAAAGATTTTGGTGTGGATTTCTCTCTCTCTCTCTCTCTCTCTCTCTCTCTCTCTCTCTTTCATGCTTTTATAATAATCATCTTAGGACTGCAGAGCTGGAAGGGACTCTATGGAATCATCATCAAGTCCAGTCCCTGTCAAGAAGGCCCCAGTGGGGATTCAAACTCCCAACCTGTGGCTACCCACAAACCACCCCGAATCCCAGAGAAAATGAAATGTGCTACAATTTCTTTTTTTTCAGGTTCATGCTTTGGGGAGAGGGAGACTTAACACCCAGAGGTGCTCCTGCCACCTCTATAAAGAAATATTTTAAATGTTTACTCTCAGTTTTGACCTACAGACACCCAAGAGCTAGTCAATGTCCATGATGGGCCATTTTCTCAACAGGGTGTTCTCAGTGTGTCAAGAAAATGGCATTTTATGTGTATTATGATTTCTTGGCCTTTATTCTTTCTCTTTGACATGTCTTTGTGGGTCAGCCTCTCGGTTCAAGACATTCTTAGTTGACATCCAATAAATTCACATTGGAAGGCTTCCGTCTTCTTTGCAGCTGCCAAATCTAATGTCCGTTATTCCATGAGAAACAGTAGAAGTAAACATCTCTGTATGATATGCATTTTTAAAGCTAATTTTGAGCTTTTATTGCATATTACCTTCTTCGTCGATGCTCCAGGCCATCTCTGTTCTGACTCCAAGGTCAAAGTTATATTTGTCAATACGTTCCACACATTCATTTAAGATCTGCATTCCTTGGGGTTATTTTTATACTGATCGTCATGAACTTGCTGTTCTTTGACATTCATTTCTATTCCGTAGCCATTACTTTATTTACTGAATAACCTGTTCCTCTAATTTGTCAGTTGTGTAACACTGTATTGTGTGGCTATCTGATGTTCTTCCCAACCCTTTCTACTAGCAATGCTGCTGTCATCTCAGTCAGCAAGTGCTTCTCTAAAGATGTTCTGGTGGAAAAGCAAATGTGGGAATTTATGCATTCTCCTGTACGCTTCTTTTTACCCTCTGTGCCATCTGATGTTCAACTTTCACCGCATTTTTGTTTATATGGATGGGATGTTTAAATTTCTTGGATTACAAAAAGCACAGCCTCTTATTTCCCCCTTCCTTTGTTGTTATTCTCTTCTTCTTTTGAGAAGCAAACATGGAACCTTTTTCCATGACAGAAATCCACTTTTTGTTCATTTTCTTCTCATGGCAACTAGAACTGATGACTGTGAGTAAACATATTGTCTCTCTTGAGATGCACCTAGAACAATCACTATTTATGCCGGATGGGATTTTTGGATTTCTTAGACTACAAATCCCATAATTCATCCTCCTGGGAATTCTACCTGACTTACACACAGCTTACAAGCACCAAAATGTGGCTCGCCTGAGAACTTAAAAGCTTTCAGGTTGAGCTAGGCCTACCTCTGCCTAAACTTCCTGTTCCTCCCCAATGCTATCTGGGAGCTTCCTTTCTGAACAGGAAGTTAGGTGGAGCTCACCTTGTCTCCCAGGTGAGCCACATTTACATGGTATCCATCTATCAGGTGGAAGCCCCGGAACAGAGTGTTATGGGATCTGCAGTCCAAAAAAATCAGAAATATCCATCCTTTTTGCTTACCAAAATCAGCTTGTCATGTTGGACTTTTGTCAAAAGCTTTCTTAATAAAACAGACACAATCCTGTTCATGTCACAGCACCTCTCTCTCTGCAAATAAGTACTTCCTTGGTTGTAAAACCAAATTCACGGGTCTCCTGTCCATCTCCACAACATCTTGTAAGTTCTGCGGCCTATAATTTTTAAAGAAAACTTTGAGCAGATAGCTCAACAGGTAAATCTATTAAAAACATGGTGAGGGCAACGTTAGGCTTCTCAGACAGAGCCGTCAGCACTAACGTTGTTGGCTACTTAGGGATTTCAACCCAGATGTCGCAGCTCAAATCCCTAGGCTTGCATGAACAAATATGTGAGTTTCGTTTTCGCCTGCACTAGGCTTTTGTGTGTGTGTGGGGGGGAACCATCATCTTCTTTCCCTTCTGAGTATGAAGAAATTCACAAATGTTGGAGGGTGAAATGTGTACAAAAAAAAGGAACTGACCTAGAATATTCTCTCCCGTGTTTATTTGTACCTCTGTCACGTTAAATGGCAACCCTCGCTTCAATGTATTTTTAGCCATGTTTTGCATTTGTTGGTGGGGTGGGAAAAGAGCCACCAAAAACCCTGCGGTATGAGGGTGCACTAATCTTTAAAAAGGTTAATTTATTCATAGAGATTTTGACAGAGATGTATGGGTCGGCCTCAGCCCTTGGCATCCCTTCCCGAGGGGGAGAGCCAACGCAGACTGCATTCCGGAGATGCAAAGAAGGGGATCTTAGAAAAAGAGGCCCAAGTTGAATTAAGTCGAGGTGGGGCGGCGAGTGGGAAAAGCCAAGGGTGCTTGGCACACATATAGCACCAAGTTCCTTCCCCTACATTCGTCTAAAGCTTGACATCATGTAGGCCTACCTTTCAAGCTCACTCTGTGTCACAGGAAGAGAAGTTTGCTAGGCGGCACGCCAGTGCTGCAACTAAGGTGGAGGCCACCAGGGCTGTGTCCCAGGGTGCTCAAATGATCAGCGTTTGGGTTTTTAAAAATGGTTTTATATTAGGAACATGTTTGTTCTTAGTAGAGCAGGAAGCGAGAAGAGTTCAGTCCGATCGCACCACCCCTTCTGCGGGGCACACAGTCTAACCCTTTGTAGTAAAGCATAGAGGTGGGATTTTTGGATTTTATATCATGATCATCATCATCTAAGGACTGAAGAGCTGGAAAGGACCCTATGGGTCATGAAGTTCAGTCAAGGAGGCAGAGGGGAATCGAACTCCCAAACTCTAATACCTAAATCACTGAGCTGCCCAGTTCAAACGTATAGGCTTTTCAGAAGTGCAAATACTGTATTTCTCCATTCTGAGGGTTGTACCTCCCTTACAGGCACCCACATGTGATGGACCTGGGAGAAAGGTCTAAATTAGAAGGCTTTGAGGCTCAGCTCGACCTAGTTCTGCCCAAGCTTTTTGTTTGGCGTTTACAAGCAGGTAAAATTCTCAGGACAGAGAATTATGGAATTTGTAGTCCAAGTAAAACGATAGGATATGACCCTTCCCACTGACCCTCAGTGTTAAGTCACACAAGACTACCATTTTCCCCAACAGAAATTTAATGGGTGCAAATATTTGCTGCTGGTTGTCCATGATATTTGGAGACAGTTATTATATCACCTCCCAATCTTCGCCAGTGGTAGCTGGGGAGCCCACTTTCGGAGTTGCTGTGAATCCATTCCAGATTTCAGCCTGTACTTTACAAGAGTTGCCTATGACAGCGGCCTCAACACTTTTCAGAACTGCAGACCAGTTGGGGAGGCAGGATCCATGCATGGGGGGGGGGTCAGGGACCTCCCCTGTGCTCCAGGTGGGTGTGGCACACTCGCTGGGGGCATGGATTCCATGCGTGTATGTGCAGGTGAGCGTGGTGCGCTCGTGGGTGAGTGGGGCATGCTCATGCGCAAGCGCACTATGCGGGGAGGCGGGAGATATGTCTCCGCGGCCCAGTCCTGCAAAGCCCACGGACCATCACTGGGCCACGGACCGTGGGTTGGGGACCCCTGGTCTACGCTATTGAATCTATGTGGGAGACAATATTCAGCACCTTGGAGAGCTCCCATGAAGAACAGGTTAAGAAAAACACAAGAGCCAGCCTTATACTGACACAGACCACTGATCAATCTTGTTTAATGTGGTCTATGGTGACCGACGAGGGTCTCCCCTAGACATGCGGAAAATCCCTAGGGTCAAAACCAAGACATTTTGTGTGCAATGCATGTGCTTTATAAATGATCTACATGGCCCATCGTGCAGGAATTCTAGGCATATAAGAGGTTATCCTTTAAACCGTTGGTTCATCTAATTTAGTATCACCAATTCTAACTGGCAACAAAAATGTTCATAAAATATGCTTTCCTAGCCCTAATCTGGAAAGATCCTTCCCTAGCCCTATCTGAATTTGTTGGGACAATTCTTGCCTGGGCCACTTCTTTCTTCTTCTTCCTTTTTTTGTCTATAACACCTAATCAGCCATCAACCAACCAACCCACCCATGAAACAAAACTCATTACCTATGAAGCAACAGAAATTGGGAGCCATGGCTGAGTGCTCTTCGGGTCACCAAAAATTCAGGTGGCAACATTCTAATTTATTTAATTGATGTTTATTTATTTACTTATTTTAAATGTCCATCCGCCGTCTTTCTCCTCAAAACGATCCGAGGCAGCTTACGATATGAAAAGAAACAAGTCAGAGAGATCTAATTCTCTGAATTTCAGAACAAAACATGACGCGAGGGACTGAAACGCCCCATGGGGATGAATGAGCGTTGACCTTACAACCATCTTCCAACATTAGATTTAGGCAGGTATGTCCCACTTTTGTACGATTTCTCCATTGGCCCACTGCAACCTGAACAGCGACACTTCCAACATTGTCTTCAGAGTTCACATTTCTTCTCCCTGGGTTTGACCTTCCCGATTTTGTTTTAAGTTGTTTTTTTTCAAGACTTTTCATCACAATATTTAACCTTACGAGGGGGTGGGTGGGTGGATAGACATACCTCTGTGGAAAATGCAGGAAGCCTTCCAATTATTTCTTAATTGGCATTTCCATTGAATTACACCTCTCTGCTTTTGTTTCCTCTTCATATCATTTTCTTTTTTATAGGTTCCTCTTGCAGGAGGATGGATCAAGGAAAGGTCAGAAATCAGGCACGGGAACGCCACTGATTTCTTCCAGGCGGTCCATGGAGCGATGGCAAGGAAATGTTGGGGGTTTTCTCTTCCCCCCCTTTTTTGGATAGGTTCGTTAGTGAGAGGAAGCTGTCTGCTATTGGAGGAATTAGTCAAATTCCGTGTCCGATGAGCAAGCCCATTAAAAATGCATTATCTGCTTGGAGAGCTTAAAGGCGGGTGTCTTTCAAATATTATTGTAAACTTTCACTGAGGAAAAGGATCCCCGGAGTCTTTCATGAAGGCTAATCCAACTTCAGCTACCTAAAGCCATTCTACGCCTGGGGTGGCCTTTCCGTGTAACGTTGGGTAGAAACTCAAATCCAAACTAACCTATGAAATGTCACATTGCTGCCTCTACGGGGCCCCATCCGTTGCACTGCTCACTTGCGTTCCACAAACTGCTCCTTCCATGTATTCCCCACCTAGTCTCACTCAACCCTATGGAAAAGGAATCCGTGTAAAAGAAAAAGAATTAAGGCTGAAATCCCATTGTCCTTGGTGTTGCATAAAGCTATGCAAAGTGGAAATTCACTGGGAGCTATGTGGAGGCTGGATAGCTCAGTGGTTTAGGATTCCGGATTCAGAGCCAGAGATTAGATGTTTGATTCCCCACCATGTACCCCAGAAGAGTAATGTCCTTGTTGGCATGAATTTCTCACCCGCTCGTGCTGCTTTGAGTTATGCCAGTGTTGCTACACAGTGAGGTGTAGTGGACAGAGTGACAGACTAGAACTTCTCTGGTAAAAGGTAAAGGTAAAGGTTCCCCTTGACAATTTGTCCAGTTGTGTCCGACTCTAGGCGGCGGTGCTCATCCCCATTTCCAACCCATAGAGCTAGCGTTTTGTCCGCAGACAATCCTCCGTGGTCACGTGACTAGACACGGAACGCTGTTTACCTTCCCACCGTGGTGGTCCCTATTTACCTACTCGCATTTTTGTATTTTGCATGGTTTTGAACCGTTAGGTTGGTGGGAGCTGGGACAAGCAATGGGGGCTCACTCCATTGCATGGATTTGATCTTACGACTGCAGGTTCTTCTGAACCTGCAGCACAGAGGCTTCAGTGGTTTAACCCGCAGCGCCACCACATCCCTTCTCAGACCCAACATCCCTTCTCAGACCTGGGTTCAAATCCCTGCTCAGCCATGGAAACTCACAAGAGCAGAGCGTGGTTAGAATTGGTAAATAAACACTCCTTAAATATCTTACTTACTCTGAGAACCTTTTTTAGGTCTTTGTAAGTCAGTTCTAAAACACACAACTGGATCCTGGCTTAAGAGGATATGTTGAAACCCCAATTAGGGTCATTATAAATTGGTTTCAACTTGACGGCACAAAAAAAAAAAAAAAACCACTGAGAGGTTAAGCAGAGTGAAACCTGGTGAGTCCCTAGATGGGAGACCACCAGAAAATTCCAAGATTTCCAGGTAAGCTAGCAAAGAATTCTTCCCTAATTTTGGAGATGTGCTGCTGGTCAGAGCTGGCAATACAGGGCCAAATGGACAAATGGTTTAACTCCTTATAAGGCAGCTTTCTATATTCCTAATTAAAGTCGAGGGAAAACTGTCATGGGGCAACTCTTCCTAGAGGGCTTTGTTTAAAGAGTGGGGGGGGGGGGATCACACACAGCTGGAAAAGTGGTAGTGGGATGGAGAGATATCGAAAAAGATATTTTGAAACATATTAGACCCTTTTAAAATGTCCTGCCAATATTCTGAAAGCTAATTTCAGTGTTTTCTGTACTGGGAACGTTTCACATTAGCTGGAAAAAAATGATTATGAGTTTCTCATTCGAATCAATGCATGGTCCAGATTTCTCAATGCCTGCTCCTCCAGCACCATTCCACTTTGGTCTGGACCTCACACAAACCTGCCCAAATCGGACCAAATTGGTTTGGAATTTGTGATTCGCTTAAAAACTGGTGCTCTGGCCTTGTTGAAACCATATGCTAAAAAGGGACATTTTCTGACTCTCACCATTCTATTACTTTGGAACTTGCAAAGAGAGAAAGAAAGAAAGAAAGAAAGAAAGAAAGAAAGAAAGAAAGAAAGAAAGAAAGAAAGAAAGAAAGAAAGAAAGAAAGAAAGAAAGAAAGAAAGAAAGAAAGAAAGAAAGAAAGAACAAACAAACAAGAGAGAGAGAGAGAACGAATGAACAAACGAGAGAGAGAGAAAGAGAGAGAGAGAGAGAAAGGCATAAAATTAAGACTGTCAACCTGTGAAAGAACTGGTGGGTGATTAATCACTTGCATTTAAGCAGTGAATTAATTAAACTGAAATGGGCTGATTGCCAAAAGCTCATTATGGAGGCCTTCTTGGGATTCTTTAAGAAAAAGTGAAGGAACTTCGGAACTTAACCAACCACAGCTGCCCTGCTCCTCATTAGAAGGAGAAGCACAGCCACAGTTAAGCATTTCTAGAAACATTCATTCTAATGAGGCCCTTAAGCCTACGGCTCTGCCGTTAGTAGAGAACCACCTTCCTGGCTGGATTTGACACCATATTTAATGGGTTTTTTTTTCATTTCCTATTACCCAAGTGATACCTTGCACCAGGAAAAAAAAAAAACAATCCTCAGAAATCATTCTGATTCCGAGCAGTAAGTATGCAGATAGGTTGGTTATTTCTAGGGTTTTAACCTTTGCCTCCTACCCTTCTGCTAAAACAGAGAAGTGGGTATAGAAGAGTAACCAAGGAGTTTCTGAGTAATGGGGAACTGGGTTCCTCTAATAGTTGTAATAGGAGCCTGCTGGGTAGCTTGGTGGTTTAAGACTCTGGCTGTAGAGTGAGAGGTTGGGAGTTTGATTCCCCACTGGGTCTCCTTGATAGGGGCTGGACTTGATGATCCATAGGGTCCCTTCCAGCTCTGCAGATGGATGATGATAATGAGTCCAAAATTGTCTCTCTTTTCTCCGAACTCTACAAAAAGCAGCTGGAGAACGTGGTCTTTGGTTCCTGTCCTTCCATTCAAGGTGAGACCTTGGAGAGTTGACAGAGTGGACCTTTCTAACGTAGTATGGTCCATAGATTAATTCCCAGTGCCCCCTGCATGCCGTCATTTGAGGCAAGACTAGCGTGTCCTTCCCGTGGATCTTCTTGAAGAAGATGGAAAGAGAACAGTGGTAGAGGACAGCTAAGCCATGGAGAAACAATTGTGCCGAAAGGGTCTTCAGACTTGTAGCTATGGCATCATCCATGACAGCCGTAATTCCCGAGATGTTCTTGGACTGCAAATCCCAGAAATCCTGGCCAGCACAGATAGTGGTGAAGGCTCCTGGGAGTTTGAGTCCAAGAACATCTGGAGACTCAAGACTGAGAATTGCGGGATTTAACCCCTAACAGATGAACCCCATAGGAATCACTTCCTGGTTGTGGATCAAGGATAATCAAGGTTATCATAGCACAAACTGTAGCAAGTTCATTATGCTGTATTATATCTGTCTAGGGACATTGTTGTGATGGATTGATTTATCTACCCCTATGAAACTTGTCACCCCATCTCCGGCTGAAATAAATGCTCTCCATCACCAACCAAGATCACAGAACAGTAACTGGCAGCCATCACGTTCAACATGGCCATTAATTCCAACACTACTGATTACATTTCCCATTTCCACCCTCAAAACAGAACCGCATTGATTAATCAAACCAGCTTTAACACAGAATACAGTTATTTCTTTTCTCCGGGTAAGATACGGGGTTGGGGGGAAGACACTTTGAATCACTCAAGAATTCCTCGTCGCAGCATGCCAAACCTGTAGGAGACATGGTTTTTGCTGTGTTAGTTGTCGGCACCCTTTCTCCAACAAATTGGCAGCAAAAAAATTAAATAAGTTGCAAAAATTTGGCCTGGTATCCTGGCACCAGCCAATGACCATATTTCCTGAGTGATTCTTTGGCAGCCCTAACTGGTTTCTATAACAACTCAGCATCACAGTAGGCAAATAAAACATAACACGCTTCTTACGCTATCTCTTGAAATTCCCATAAAGTCGCAGGTTCAATCCCCCAAAGGATGCCTCTGAGCGATCCACCTGTTAAAATATATATATTTTTCAAACAGCAAAATATTAAAGTGGCCTATTAAAAGTCGTAAATATTGGAGAAAGCAGGGGGTTCAATGTGTTCTGTTTCAAGCATGCTTTAATACACTCCCAATTTCGCTTTTTAACTACAGCCCGGCTCTCGAGGGGCCACGAGGCAGCCAAAAAGCTAACAGTTAAAGATGAATTTAACTGAACAAGAAAATAAACTTCAGCTTGGCTTTCTTATGCCAGGTAATGTTTTCATCTGAAAGCAATCTGGTCTAAGTGGGGGGGGGGGAGGGAAAACGGGAGGGGAAAAGGGATAATTTGTCTTTGAAAGAATAGCGCAAATATTTCTACCCTGGAAGGTCTTTGCTTTAGGGATTCGGCGTGAACCAGCTTCCGTGGGTAATGCCAGACAATCATTTGAACATTGAGAGGGATTTCAAAGGAAAGGGCTCGCTTGCTGGCCACCCAAGTATGACTGGTGACATCAGCAGCCAGAATTTGGGGCAGGGTGTGTGTGTTGTCTATCCAGAATGTCCACCACCCTATTTCCCCTCACCCCACGCACTTTTCCTAGTGCTCAGATACATTGATGGTCAGCTGCTTTCACTTCCCAAAGCTCAGAGCCTAAGGTGTTCTGGCTGCAGAGGTTGGGTGAAGCTCCAAGAATGGAGAATTATGTTATTTACAATCTAAGAAATCTGCAGATCTCGTGCTTAGTAGAGAACGGAGTCTGGCCTATGAAATTCTGTTGGATCTTCTCCAGATCTGGACCCAGACTGGCTTTAGATTCTCTGGAACAGTGGTCCTCAACCTTGGGCCTCCAGATGTTCTTGGACTACAACTCCCAGAACCCTTCACCACCACCTGCTGGCCAGGATTTCTGGGAGTTGAAGTCCAAGAACATCTGGAGGCTCAAGGCTGGGGAACCACTGCTCTAGAGCTTGTATCTACTGACCTGTGCCACCTTTCAACTTCACACCACGTGTAGCAGATGCTTCCTCCTCACACAGCGACTCTCCCCATGAAGAAAGAGACAGCCGGAGCGGGTAGAGCGAGACCATTCCCTGTTCACACGTCCAAATTAAGCTTCCTCTGAAAGCCTCAATAGGGCCAATGAGGTGTGCCTGAATCGATTGTTTACGGAGAGCATGTGTGCGTGCCTGTGTGTGTGTGTGGAGAATTCACACATATGATTTCAATCAAAATGTGGAGAGACAAGTAGCAAGGGACTGCTAACCAGCTTCCACCCGAAAGGGCACCTGTAAGTCATCAGCACATTGTGTACAACCGAGTGTCAATGCTTAGTGGAGAAGACGGCAGAGCTGCCGGCTGCCCCCCACCCCCAGTGAGGGGATCACGAGAAAGGAAGGAGGCAATGAATCTGTGCAAACCCAGAGCTTTGCAAACTGTTTGCTCACACTAAGGGTGGAAGAACGTGGCTTGCTTTGCTTTCTGCCGCACCATTTTCCTTCCACCGAAATTTGTTCCGTATTGCTTCCGACGCCGATGCCGGATGCAAAAAAGGCCCTTGTGAAAATTAGTCCACATTTACAAGAACACAAAACGACCCCTTTGTAGACACCTTTGCCTCAAATACGTGCATTTTCACGAGAACTTTCCCCTATTGTACCCCTTTTCACGCCATTTTCCCAGGAAATGTAGCCCAAAATTAAAGGCGTGGGGAGAATTTGCCCCTTACAAGTTCTTCTCAAAGACAGGGTGTGGAAAGGGAGACACCCCCCCCCCCCAGCTTCTCCTAAACAGCCTCAGAGAAGTAGAGAAACTCGTTTAAAAAAATTCAAATTTTGATATGAATTTTATTCCCACTCCTCCTTGTGTTTGTTGTAGGTTTGCTATAGCTTATAACAGTGGAGGAAATTTAATGGTTTTTTGGGGGGGGGTTGTTTTTGTTTTTGAAACCCAAACAGCCAACAGTGTTTCAGCTGCCCGATAAGTGCCACTCGATCCTCATTTTGACAATCTCTCTCTGCTCACCTGAAAACAGCAGAATTCCATGCCCTGTGGCTGAAGAATAGGGGTGTAAAATCAGAAGGAACTTGGAGGCTTTATTGGAAACCTGCTAAGCTTCTTTTCCCTTCATTCTTCATTTCTTTTTCCACTGATTTTCTTGTTTAACCTTTTCTACTTTTTTTTTTTTTAACTTTCAGTCGAAGAATCCAAAGCGGGACCAGAAAAGACCAATACTGTCCCAAATTGATGATGATTTTTCTCCTTTTTAAAAAAAAATTTGAATTCTGGTTTACATAACTATGACATGCAGTTTGTTAGGCCCTTCAAAGATCCACAGCGCTTTATATTTAGTTCATCTAAAGCCTTCATTGTGCCCTTCAAATGCCCTGTTTTGTTCTACTCCTGGGTAGAGTGAAATATATATACGTTGTGGCACATGAATGTTATAAGAAGGGGTCCTACCAGAGACGCAGGTCAAGCAGCCAGAGAAGATCTTTATTGATTCATTGAAATATTTATTTCGTGGGGGGGATCTGTGTATAACCAAAATTGTGCTGCTCCAGGGAAAAGTGAACAAATTTGTAATGCAAGGGCAGGCTGGTGGGTAGAGAACTGGATTCCATTTTGAATCCATTTTGGAGTCAATCTGATTTTACCTTAAAAAAAAAAAAGGAACAGATCTGCCTGTCTGCATATACAAGATCATTATCTGTGCTCATTTTAGAACTGCATTATTTACAGTGCTCTGTATGATTTTAAAAGAATCTTCAATTGGATTCTTTCTTAAAATTCAGTCTTGCTTTCATGGTTTGTGTATTTACACAAGGGGGCCAAAAATCACAGTTGATATCTATTGATTCATGAAAAGTTCCCTGTTGCTTTTTAAGCACCTTACACCAGCACTAACAGTTTTCTTTTAAAATACATTACAAGATCAAGCCATCCTAATAAGGAGGAGAAGCATAAGAACAGTTGAAGGGCTGTCATACTGAAGACGATATAGAAGTGTTCTGAATGGTTCTAGAGCAGTGGTCCCCAACTTTGGATCCCCAGAAGCTCTTGGATTGAAATTCTCAGAAGCCTTCAACACTAGCTGTGCCGGACAGGATTTTGGGCTGTTGTAGTCCAAGAACAATTGGGAAACCAAGGCTGGAAACCACTATTGGAACTGAAACTAATGAGTAGAAATGGCAGGAAATGGTTTTAGCCAATTTTTAGAGGAAACATCTCAATGGTAGAGAGCTTTGTTTGTGTTTTAATGGTGGAAACCTCTGCCTTAAATACTCTACTTTCTTGGAAACATTGCTTTTGTTTGTTGGACTTATTTTTTCGGGTGATTACTTGGACCAGAAGCTGAACAAATACTTCTCTGTGTCCTGTCTTGCACATCCTGTACCAAGAGGGGATTTTGTCTAGATTGCTACTAAGGTGTCTCCCAACTCTGCAAGTCCATGAATTCTTGGTTCTGATTTGGAAACAAACTTCAGAACTCCAAAATGAGGGAAGGTAATGGACGTGGGTGGGCTGGAGAGATCCTGAGACCCAGAAGTTTGAATCCACAGCTATAAATGGACCAGTAACCAACATAGTTAATTTAAGGCTGGTTGGATATCTCTTATCCAGCTGGTCTTGTCGGCTTCGCACAAGGACAAGCTTTCATGCGCTCTTGAATGGCCAAACGTGCAAATTGTATGTTAACAAATTGGGGTTAACACCTGTAGCTAAGCTATATCTGTTAAGTAGGAGTTGGACGAACATGAATGCCTTAACTAGCATGATTAGTTAGTTCACAGTAGCCATGAGACAGAAAACAGTCCTTTTATCCTAGTGTTTCTTCCATGGCAGAGTCAGCCAGTAGGTGGGGTCCCAAACCTACTTTACTGAAAGATTTCAGGACTCTTCCTTTTTCAACTACATGTTGCTTTCTCTCTCTCTTGCTCTAATATACCCAAGCTGGCCACATCTGGAAATGTTTGATTTGATATAGTGTCGTTTTACACTGCAAAAATGAGCGTAAGCGGTTTCTTAACCCACCAAGTGAGAAATGTGATCTGGGTTTTACTATCGACCCTTTAAATAAAAACCAGAGGGCTTTATTAAACCATTATCTATCAGGGATATATGGAGAGTAGAGATTGGGACGAATATAAAAACGGATCCGTTTTTCTGACAAATATGGCCGATTCGTCATATATTCGTCGATTCGTATTTGTAAAATTTTAAATCAGGATGAATATGGCTTGACGAATATTTCCTCGGTTTTATTCGTCGATCCGTTCATATTCGTCTATATTCGTTACCCATTTTGGGGGTCTCTCTGAGATTGCTGGCGCCAATTTGAAGCTCTGGCCAATCAGGACAGAGATCCTGGATCGGCAAGTCCGGCAGCCAATAGCGCTGCTGAAAGGTGTATCTACTTTTACACGCGCTTCATATAAGCTTTTCCCGTCTAGCCGTTCCCCACTTCTGTTCGTGCTCGACGGAGTGAGAACAGTTGCTGCTCGCTGGCTTGCTGGTGCTTTTGCAGTTTCGCTTTTGCGGCAGCAAAGACTTATATTTTTCTTTTTCATCATCATTCATCAATCATCATCAACTTTACTGGGAATTTGGGGAGGGATTTCAGGTAGTTTGGCTACTTCTTCGGAAGGGCTTAATTTCATTTCAAATTCAAATCAATCAAACCTCTTTTTTTTTCCTGGAGGCTTTTGTGTGTGTGTGTGTTTGTGTGTGTGTGTATCTCCCGGGGGGGGGGGGAGAAAAGAACTCTCATTGTGTGTCTGTGGAATCTCTTTTCCTTTATATTCAGTTTTCAAAAGTTCATTTTAGAGAGGCTTGTGTCTCTCAGGGAATTTGGTGGGTGGCTGGATCCATCATTCCTTTTTTCTTCCAAAACTTATTTGTTTGTGTGTGTGTGTGTAGTTCCACGGCAGGCTGTTTGTTCCACCTTCTGCCTCCCTGACTGCCTGATGGGTTACATAGTCAAAGCAGGCTGTTTGTTCCACCTCCTGCCTCCTTGACTGGGAGGAGAGAATTCCTGCCTGGCACTGGTTGGGGCAGACCAGGCCGGCCCTCTTGGCATCCAAGCCTAAACCCTCTCCCGGCATGCCAGGATGTGACAAGAGGTCCAGACAACCCTCTTGGAGCACCTAGACCCGGTCCCAGCACCCCCAGACATGACTAGAGTGCCAGCCAACCCTGCTTTGGCACACGCAAAGCCTGTCCCCATCCCCAAACGTGCCAAGAGGGCCAGGCTGTCTCAGCCCCCCAAAACCTCTGAAGGCTATCTTTATCATATCTGGGCGGTCTCAGCAGCCAAGTTGCAATCTCTCCCCCCCCCCCCGCTTTCTAGTTCTAAGCGAGCATCTTTGTCGCCCCATCGCCCGGCTTCAGATTGCAGAGCTTATCTGTTTCCGACAGCCCCACGGCCCCGTGGATTAACTGCTGTTAGTAGCACCGGCCCCGTTCATCTGATGCTACTGCTGGTGACGTTGGAAGTTGCAAGCAACCTCAGTTGCCTCCTGGGGCCAAAAACCTTTCCTTTGAAGGCAAATCTGATGTTGCTGAAGACGACCAGAGTCTGCTCTGCTGCCTTTTGACTCAGTGCCCTGATGGGGCCAAAAGAGCCTGTTTTCCTCCTGCCAACTTCCTCAGTGCCTGGCAGAGCCAAAAAATACCTCCTTGCCTCCAGTCCTCCTGAGGGCAAACTCTGCTTCACTGGCAAATGTAATGTTGTGCTGAGCTGAAGACAAACTCGATGCCTCATGCATGCCTCTGCCAAAGGGACCTCTCATTCTGCCGGGGCTAAATATAACTCCCTCAATGCCATGGGCTTCTATGCTGTGTGGTAAACTCTCCTGGGGGGCGACCCAATTTGTGGGTGAATAACTCTGAGTTCCAATATCCAATCTGCACCAAAGTTGGCAGGCATGTTGGGGAAAGACATAGGAAGCTCTGCTATGATTCTGGAGTATCTAAGTACCTGGGGGAGCCTTTCCTTGGGGGTCCTCTTTGTGACTATATCACTCAGGGGACCATTATCCAATGTTCAGGAGTTGTAGAAATGCATCTGAGGAAGCTTCCCTTCAAATTTGGTGTCTCTAGGTCATCGGGGGCCAGTGTTATAGCCGTTTAAAGTGCAGATGAATCAATTCGTCGATTCGTCAAAGAATATTCGTATCCGTTGATTCGTTGACCTTGATGAATAACGGATCAAAACGAATTGCCTTTTTTTAAAAATTTGTCCCCAACTCTAATGGAGAGAGTTAGAAAGCTCTCAGGATCATAATCAATATTGAAATTGACACTTATCTGTCTACTGTCTAGACCTCACAATGTGTTTTATTTGGGGGCAGTGAAGGAAGGGGGGGAAGATTTTCACTATTCTCTTGAACTTTATTTGGGAATATTGCAGACACTCAAAAGATGTTGCTTTTTAAAAGTGAATCAACCTGGTCCAAACATTCTGCCTTAGCATTTGAAGTGTACTACTTGGTTTTGCCACTTCTTCAAATTAAGGAGTATACATGTATAAAAAAGCTCATATTTTATGGGAAAATATGCCACCATGCTATGATGATCCATATGTTTTAAAAGAAAAGAAGGATGTAGGGAAAATGCATCAGAAACGTATTGTGTGGGAGGATGCTTTGAAATAAGGTGGATTTTCATGTGTGAATGTTTGTGTTTATGTGCAAGTTTTAAATGATGGATGAATGTAGAAATAGGATGGGACAAGCCTATGAATGAATGCAGAGCTGTTTTGGGTCTGGTCGGTATCTGGATGTCACAGTGATCTCCCCCCCCCCCCCCCGTGGTTCAATAATCAGCTCACTTTTGTGTTTGTGTGCTCCTGAACCACACAGTCTTTTCCTAATTCTTTCGGATTTCACTGGGTGTACCCAAACTATAATGAAGCCTATATGCAGCCTGACCTGAAATATTGGCTGAAATCCTGTTGCCGTGACTTACTCCACGTAAGGCGGATGATGTCATAAGCGGCAGCGATTTTTCAGAAATTAAACATTTCCAACTAATTCCTCAAAGAGGTTCCTGTGTAATCCCTTTCATCATTGGGGAAAGCCAGGGCAGTCAACTGGATCCCCAGATGTTCTTGGACAAAAACTCCCAGAAGCTGTGCTGGCCAAGATTTCTGGGAGATGTAGTCCAAGAACGTTTGGGGACCCATGGCTGGGGACCGCTGATCTAATGAACGACACCTCTTTTGTTCAGCAGTAGCAGCTACCAACGTAACACTAGTTTTCCAAGAGGTCCCTAAAGGTTAGAACCTGTTAATTGGACAGTGAGTGGTTTGTTAAGAAGTCTCTTAGGCTGAAGTAAGCATAGAATATCAACCGCATCGACTGTAACAGTTATGGCCAAGAAAAGTGGGGGACAGTGTTGGAAAAGAGACCTGATTTTTATATGCATTTTTGCCCCAATGTTGCATTTCCAAGTTCATGTTACTCCAGCTGTATTAAGCTGCATCGCTCCCAATAAAAATATGATACACCCCAAAGCTCCTGATATAATTTTGACTTTCTAGTAACTGCCAAGTGGGGATTTCTCATTACATCAGTACTGAGCTTAAAATGTTTGCTTTCTGGACAACTATTTCTGTATTTCCAAGGTGTACTTTTTGCAAGGCATTTTTTCTCTCTCACATATTTTAAAGTTTTTGTAGACCATTTTTCACCTGAACGTTCAATTTTCAGGGTATGGAACTTTCTGTGATGTGTGCATTCTTTTTAAAATAAAGAGGTCTAGAGCAAAATTTGAAGATGCGTAAAAAAAAACCATGGATAATTGATTTCCAGTTCATGTACGAGTTTTGGAAATTAAATTCATTTTGGAGCCAAGATGAAACATGGTTATTTACCAAGGCCTTCGGGGATTAAAACAGTAGGCTGTGAGGCTTCTTAATTTTTATTGAGTTTTTAATGTGCACATATATTTGGCTAGATAGCTCACCGGTTTAGGTCTCTGGCCAGAGGTTGGGAGTTCGATTCCTCACTGGGCCTCCTGGGAAAAGAGCCAGCCTATGTAGCCTTGGGCAAGCTGCACAGTCCCACAGCGCCCCTAGTGGAAGGGAATGTGAACCACCTCTGAGTATATCTAGAAAACATGGAAGGGGTTGCCATAGGTCAAAAGGGTGCACAATTATTGTTATTTTACAGCTTTATATATGTTTTAAGCCTTCCACCCTTCTGAGATTGATAAAAATGGGTACCCAGCTTGTTGGGGGGAGTGACAATGTGTCGTATCTATAATTAAATTGTAAACTGCTAAGAGAGTGTTTTAAGCACTAGGGGGTGGTATATAAGTCGCACCCTTTTTTGGCTTCAAATGTTTTTAAAAATTTACTATTGAATTGTTTTTACATTGTTTTTATTGCTGTGCTCCAGCCAGAAATTACAAGATATACGGCACACTATAAATGCTCCAAATATATTAATAAAATCAATTAGCTGGCTTAACGAATGTCACTGAAATTAAAAACCAGTTAATCATTGCTTTCCAGTTTACCTACTAACATTGGAAAGGTGAATTAACTAAAATATAAAATGGAAAAAAAGTGCCAACCAGCCTCCTTCCTCCCAAGCGATAATATCCAGTTCACAAATTCTAGGTTTAAAAAACGGGAAAGGAAATTCAGAAAGAGACAACCCTCTGCTTTTTGCTTAAGCCCGGATACATCAAACCCTGCTTCACAATGCCTAGCTCTTTTATAGCACCAACCATCTTCTTGACCTTTCCGAATTGTGGTAAGTGAAATAACATTGCGCCACAATGTAAAATTAGTGGCACAGCAGTTCCGACAACTGAAACCATTGTGAGCTTAACTTTCCTCAATTCAGGTGGGGTGTGGCTACACAATCTGTAGTACACAACCCTTGATTGGCTGTCAAGTCTTCTTGACATGCCCTACTGCCTGTGCTGGATTGGCCAAGGGGGGGGATTTAATATCACCCTGTCACAGCCAATAGAAACATGGCATTCCTTGAGTCATTGTTTAGTTACAGTGACAGAACCCTGATAGGCTGAAGGAGGGTGATTTATGGGCTTCTGCTGAAGAGTAACTGAGTTTTATCAGAACATAATGATGTGGTACTAATGCTCATTGCCAGCAACTTGGCCGACCAGTTTTCAAAAGGTTGGCGTCTGACCTTGCCCAAATTTAAGTACATCTCATTTTGGGGAGCGGGAGGGAAGTTAGCATTTGTGCATTCATCGGAAGCATCAAGGGCTAATATCCCTCTCCTCCAGCCAAACCATCCTCAAGAGCCACTTTTTGGTTCTAAACGGTAGGAGGGACACCCTTTCTTCCCAAAACAGGGGCATGGAGTAGTTTCCCTAAATTCTCGCCCAAATTTCTGCACAGGTTCTGGAGTGCTGGATTAGAGATGGACCCGCTACCCAAAGAGGAAATGAGAGAAATGGAAATATTCTCAGGAATTGGTTCAGTCCGAGTATGGAAAACACACAGGATTAGAGGAGTGTGTGAGCTAGCAATGTAAGCTTCTGGGTTTTGTGGGGTTTTTAAAAAAAGAAATCAATAAAAGGATGCAACAGATAAACCTTGAAAAAGGACTTGAAAGCCCTTCTCAGAAATGGGGTAAGGTTGGAAGTGAAATCCACAGGTCTGCTGACTTGGGTTTGTGGCCTGATCTTTAATTAATCATCATCAGCACCATCATCATCCAACTTGATAAGACACCTTGAACTTAACACACCAGACGTAGGAGGAACAGAACGAAGAAATGTCTGGATCATTGACGTTGCAATTCCAGGAGGTGCCAGAGTTGAAAATAAAGAATTGGAAAAAAACTAACGAAATGCAGAGACCTGGCAATGGAAACATCTCGCTTGTGGATGAAACGCACTTCAAAGGTCCCCGTCGTCATTGGGGCTTTGGGAACAATTTCAAGACATTTCACGCAGTGTTGTAAGCAGTTGCAGATCTCAGAAATCACACCATCAGAGCTACAGAATATGGCAATATTAGGAACCCGCATACACACTGCACCAATGTTTAACAGATCCATAGATTTTTGGTTAAAACTTCTCTATTATATAATAACCAGTCAATGTTTTTGTAATTTTGATTGACTGCATCTGGTATTTCTGAATAATCATCCCTTTCAAGAGGGCACAAGGGAGAATCAAACTCACAACCACTAACCACTGAGCTATTTAGCAGTTCTATGCAGGTCCCTTCCAGCTCTGAACTTCTAAAGTTACTATTAACTACCCCTTAGTTATTTTATTTCAGTCACCATACAAGCAGAGGCGGGTGATTCCAAATATCAGGGGAGCTTTAAAGTTTGGACCACAATCATGGGGCAGATCCAACACACCAACCAAACCAGTAGCCAACTTCTGCTGCACCGTTCCTGGCTCAGACACACCTATTTTCTCTCCAGGGACACCAATAAAATAATAACTGTGCCTCGTGTCTTTTCTTTTTCATTAAATATGGGGGAAATCAGTCTTATTCACAGTAGCTTGAGAAGAGGTAGCCATGTTCGTTTGTGCTAGGCTACAAGACAAAAACCAATGAGAAAGAAAAAAAATAAAGAAAACAGAAGCATTGTAGTACCTTAACGACTCACTGCTATATTTTAATATGAGCTTTCATGGATAAGTCCACTTCCTCAGTCTGAAAAACAGCTGCATTTGATCCAGATGTTAACCTGGGAAATATGATTTAGAGCAATCCATTTAAGAAAAGCATATTAAACAGAGTTCTTCCCATCCTTACTTTTAACTCCAGCAGAGAATGTGAAAATTAGTTTATGTTCTTTTGCCTTATACTTTCCTTATTGCAGTTATAAGTCCTTGACTAATAGCCACCTTTTTTCTCCTTCAGGTGAACGACAGACTCCATGCTTAAACCATCAAATTATTGTAATTAAAAGAACCCCCGCGCTTCCACCATCCAGGCAAAGGCATAATTCCTCCCCAAGGGTGTGAGCAGAGTGTTTGGCCGGACCGTTGAGCTTCTGAAAGATTGCTTTGTATGTCAACTTAAAACACAAAAGGCCAATCTCTAGAAAGAGGCAGGACAAATAACAGATCCTATAATAATATTAAAGGTATGTATTTGGGTGATTGTTTACAACCGATGCCCTCCAAACGGTCTCATAAAATATTTTAAATTAGAGGTTAATAATAATCTTAGCACTGTAGAACTGGATGGGACCCCGTGAATTACTGAGTCTAGCCCCTACCAAGGAGACCCAAGGAAGAATCAAACTCCCAACCTCTGGCTCAACAGCCAGATACTTAGAGACATTCGCCAATGCTGGAGGCCTTCAAGAGAAAATTGGGCAACCCTCTGTCAGATCTGCTTTGATTTGGATTCCTACACGGAACAAGAGGTTGAACTTGATGGCCTTAGAGGCCCCTTCCAACGCCATGATTCCAGGATTCTATACCTAAACCCCTAACCTATCCAGTGGTTCTAATAATCATCTTAGAGCTGCAAGAGATTCTATGGATCATCAAGTCCAACCCCTGTCAAGGAGGCCCATTGGGGGGAATTGAACTCCCAACCTCTGGCTCAGTAGCCAGAGACCTAAACCGCTGAGCTATCATCAGATCACATGGAGATTTAATAGTATAGATGATTTTCAATAGCTAGGGAATAAGGTACCTGCTAAAGTGGAATACACAGAATTGACCCCTTGAGTCCATGCTCATGTAGATCCTACGATTCAAACAATCCACTCTATTGGGATTAGCCATATTTGGTGGTGGTGAGAGTCACTGGGATTCCAACACATACCAGTGAGATCTACACATTTATTTATTTAAAATATTTCTGTGCCACCATTCTCCTTAAGGGTCCAAGGGGGATTACAGTATTAAAAGAAACATAGCCGGACCCTAAATCATAAATTATTACAATATTCCAAAAGCCGATGAGCATCCTAATGCATCCCAAATGGATAAACACTTTGGGATCCCCAAACAGCGCCACATTTCAGGCGGATCAATCCATCCCTTTCAAGAATAATAGGAGAGCCATGTCAGATTTTCTAGGGATAGGAACCATTTCATTCCTTCCGACTAAAAAAAAAGTGAAGCATTTTCTTGCTACGGGGCTAGATTGTGAGACCTCTGTCCGTTTTTCACATTTCAGCGCAATTTTTGCAAAATACTTTCTGTGCAAAAGAACAGGCATTTTGTGCAAAATACCTCACATTTTGCAAATAACGCAGGTTTTTTTAAAAAATAAAAAACTGCAAGTTTTGTGCAAACAAAATAGGGTCCCCTTCCCTTAATGCCGCTGATGAAATAGTGGTGGCCTTTTTCTGCTCCCACAGGAGCAAAATATATGATTCTCCACGATTCACCCGAAATACGCTTGCAAACGCAATTGGGGGAACCCACCAACAACATTAACCCATTAAAAACAAACAGCTGCAAACATGAACACAAATTCCTGCCTGATAATAATTCAGACTTGAAGGGAGATTTAAACCAAAGCATCAATAATCTGAGCCCACTTTGCAAAAAAGAATAGAAAGCCGACAGAAAGGCAGAAATGTGAGAAATTATAAACCATGGCTAGAGAGATCGGTTGAGTCATACCGGGTGTGTGTTTGTGTGTGCTTTAAATCCAGCACCCTAGGGTCTGTGTGCATTCTGTTTTGACTTCACCTCTTGCTATTCTTAATGTCTCAACTTTTTTCCTGGTTCGCTCAGGGAAATCACAGACATGGCGCAGGGAGGAGGAGCAGCCAGCCAGCCTGGTGTGGATTACAAGCAAAACGCCGGGGATAACGATTGTAAAAATCCAACCCGTCCTTGTGATGCGATCGTATCGGGAGGCAAGAACATCTAAAAAGTTGTTTCCGATTTTCAGACCCCCTTCATCTGGTTTTCATACAGAGCTGGTGGAGCCTGGAGAGAGCCTTCATAAAGGATGTTAATCCATGCCAGCGCAGCTCGAGAGAAGCACTCTCCTGCTGTTATTGTAGAATTATTGTATTACAGAAATGGATAGAAGCTATTTGGACAAGGTGGCCATTTCTGAGGGTGGGGAGGTGGGGTGGGGGGATCGGCTCCCCCAACAAGACAACCACGCTGAGCTAAGGCTGAACTGATCATAGGTGAACAGGGGCTGTTTCCACATGTGGTGCCAGCGATTGGATACATTTGAATCAAATTCACCCCGGTTTTAACCCCATCAAAGTTGAGGAAGTTATGCTATGGATGAGGACAGACTTAAATTAAGAGCTACTAATCTTTCCTATTCTCTATTCTTTCTTCTTTTCCTTCCCCTTCTTAGAAAAGCAAGCATATTGAGTCCAGACGTACTGGGCAACCTGCTATTTCAAACTAACAACGTTACCCTATTTATTTATTTATCTGATTGGTTGACCGCTTGCCCGCCTGATCGATGGACTGATAGTTTTCCACTGGACCATCCCAGAGTGCAGGACACATAAAAATGGACTCCAAGTTACAGAAAGCTGGATTTAGGCTGAATATCAAAAGAAAAAAAAAAACCTTCTTAACTGTTAGAGCAGTACAATAATGGAACCATGACCTTGGAAGGTGGTGAGCACTCCAACACTAGAGGCATTCAAGAGACATTTAGACCTGGCAGATAGCCTTTGATTTGTATTCCTGCGTTGAGCAGGGGTTCGACTTGATGGCCTTAGAGGCCCCTTCCAACTTCATGATTCTGTGATTCTATTATTTCAGTCCTTCCTTTCTTCTCAAAAGATGGGACCCAAGGTAGTTTATAATATAATTTTTTTCAACCACGGCCAGTGCCCTCTTGGCCTGCGTCACTGAAGTTGCCTATGTCAGAAAGGCACGTACCTGCTAATTAATGAGCCACTAGTTGCAGTGATGACTACATGCCACTGCGTGAGCTGGCACAAAATCAGGAATGTACACAAGGATCTTGATTAGGGATCAGCAACTTGTTGACTATGAAACGGGGGCCAACCTGGCCTCCTATGGAAAGGAGTTTCAGAGTCTTGGGAGCAGCGACAGAGAAGGTCATCTCCTGTGTCCCCACCAAACATAGCCATAAATTGTGACAGGAATGAGAGAAAGGCATTGCCTGATTATCTTAATACCTGGCCAGGCTCATAAAGTGCGAAGGTCTTTTCCATTGCTTGGATTTAAACTGTTTGAAACGCTCTGCCAATAGAGACATTACACTTTGTGTTTTTTTCAGACAAGATTTGGCCTCATAAATATTAAAATAAATACAAGCTATCAAGTTAAAACAGATGCTGTTCAAAATGTTTAAACATATCTTTTAAAATAATTATTGCAGTGAACAACACATGGATGCAACGCACGCTTGAAAGGTGTCACCTCAGTCACTTGCCAAACCCCTGTGTAACGAGTAGTAAAAAGCAGGAGGAAAGCCATTCTAAATTCCCTTGAAATCGAGTTCTACAGTCTGGGAGCAGTCACCAAAAAGGCCCTGTGCGCACGTCCACATCAAACAGTCCTCTGACGATGGTGGTACCAAGAGAAGGGTCTCTCTTGCATATTTCCAAGCTTAGCCAGGCTTGAATGAGGAAATGCATTTTTCATTTAAAATGAAAATAGACAGAATGGCTGCGCCAAGAAGATCTGTAATTTCTACTCTGGAATAGATTCCAAGTTGAGTTTCTCCTAGAATTCTGACCCTGAGGTTTCTTGTAAAGGCTATCAACAGAAAGACATCTCATACTATCAAAAAAGAAAAGAATTAAAAAAATTAAAAAGATAAAGCTTGAAAATAGAGATGGGCACAATTCGTGGTTCGTCCTGGTTCGTTTCTCCTGCAGGCAGCCACATGGAGGCAGCAGCCCCGCTTCCTTGCCCCGCCTCCTCCAGGTGCTGGCTCTGAGTGGGCGCCTGCCACCGAGGGGCGGGGCTTTGAAGTGCCGAACACCCTTTTGGCCGAGAGAGGGAAAAAAAACCCGGTGTGAACCACTGAATTACCAGTTTGTTGCTCACCTCTACTTGAAAATTTATGAGACCACCAATTTGCTGCAGAAGGGATGGGAGTTACATGTCTTTAATCTAATGCTGAGCCAATTATGAAGTCTTCACAGAACTCAATATTGGGTTAAAAAGCTTTCAGATAAGCGGCTAGCTAAACTCAGCAAACATCAGCCGATCTTGGTCCCTCACTATGGCAGATATTGGGTTTTTTATGTTGTAAGTTCTGGGCAATTATCCTTAGAATGCAGAGGGAATATTCACTGTGCAGATTTTAATTAATGCATGACGCACAGTCTTACCTGGTGTGGGCTGAAGCATGCCGTATCTTTAAATACAATAAGGTGCATCTGGAAAATTATTTCGTACGGCAGATGCCCATCACTTGTTTGATGATTGAGTCCAACCTCTCATCCTCTGGCTCCTTAGCCGGATGCCTAAATCACTGAGCTACTCAGCAGTTCTAGGTAGAATTGATCCTATCATACTTTGGAAACATGATAAGAGAAGACTCCCTGGAAAAGACACATATCCTAAAAGATGCCAGACCGGGGCGGGGGGAACAGTTTGCCAAGAGCTTTGTATTTAAAAGTAACCTCATGGCAAATCTCACCTTAACATGAACGTTTGGTCTTTTGGTGCTTGCTCTGAAGACGGGGGAGTTCCCCATAAAAACTTTCCTGTTGTATTTTTTTATGTTTTATTAGCAGCCAATAAAGGGATCACCTATTCTTGCATTAGTAGGAAAAGAGGAAAGCCGACCGTGAGATGGATTGACTCAATAAATTTATACATGGCCCTGAGCTTGCATGACCTAAAATGATTCACAAGGAGACCTTTCAGCTGTAGCTCCTTCTCAAGGTTGCTATCAGCGCAAAGGACCCCAATGGCACATAATAACATGACCCAAATTAACAGTTCTGCACTCATTGAAACCACATACACCCCTTTTGGCCTTTTCTGGATCCAAGCAAAAACATTTCTGAAGTTCTGGATTCAGGATTTTCTGAGCCAACAAGACCCCCCTCCTTTAAAAAAAAAAAATCATTAACTCCTCCTCTTCCTTGTTGTTCTTACTATTTTCTAGGGAAAGGGGGGATAAAACTTTATGAAATATTTTCTTCCAGTTCCTTCATCCTTCCCAGGGGAAAAATGCTGATGATGACGACGGGAAGGAGAAAGGGAAGAGAAAGCGAAGGCTAAAAGCTATTTAAATAGCGATAGATCAGACCTAAGTAAAGATGCTGCCCAAACATCCATGTCTCCCATTAGCTCATGGGCTACCGTTTATGGGGTGTGTTATTTTTTTTCCAATAGGCTCTGCTTCTCTGAATTGTTTCTTCCCCTCATCCCCCTGCCTTGATGCCGTTGGCGGATGGACCCATTGTCCGATTCCCCCCCCCTTCTCTTTAATGCCTCCTGCATTACCGGAGTCAACACGGCTGCCCCTTTCGCTCTCCACCACCCCTATGGAGCCCAGTGATTTAATGTTACTGTTCCTTTAACAGCCGCATCACCAGAGTGGCTACGCTGTCGTTGTCTCCTGTGTGACTGTGCTTGGGAAAATCCATTACAGGCCTGTCATTAATCTGGACCCGCTGCCTCTGGCAGTTTCTGACTCTTTCTATTTAATGGGCCTCTGCTTTCCAAGCTCTGGAGACACGCTGCTTCCCTCCCTTGATCAGCTTTGTTTAATTATCAAAATATTTGATGCAGAAAATTGACATTATTTGCGACGGGTTGGGCCCCTTTCCCTCCTCCTTTAACCTCTCCCCCTCCCCCCGTTTAATCTCCCGTCCCCCTTATCCACACCTCTAATGTCTAGCAGTGACATTGAGATCATTGGCATGAAGGCACCGCCACCCTTAAAATAGCTAAAGCAGGAGGACAATCAAAAGTGTGAGGCTGCATTAGTCAGCCACAGGTAGGAAGCGCCAATCCCATCAGTTCACTGCATAGAGTACAGGGCGACAGATGATTTCACAGCTGCACCTCCATCTTACGGGGGTCCCCCTGCCAGGAAAACAGCCAGGCGTTGAGCTAAGCCCTCATGCTGGCAGCCCTTCGCATTTGATGCTAATGAGATGCCAGCCCAAGCTTTTCTGATATTTGCTCAGATAAATCGGGCTTATTTTTAACTCAAGAGGAGATAATATTTTACTCCCAGCATTGCGCAGATCATCATCGCCTTAGATGTGTCACTCGTCTTACAGACAAAAAATAATATTAATCTTAGAACTGCAGATGCAAAGAGAAAGCCAACTTCAGACGATATTCAAAAGGAAAATACCCTGTTTCCCTGAAAATGAGACTGAACTTGAAAATTAGCCCTAGTAGGATTTTTCAGGATGCTCGTCGTATAAGCCCTACCCCAAAAATAAGCCCTAGTTAAGCAAAACCCTGCCCTCCACCCTTGTGCAACAACCAGAAGATGACATGACTGTATTTGAATCAATGTAGATGGCTGTACATGAAAAAAAAAAAAAACATCCCCTGAAAATAAACCCTAATGCATTTTTGGAGCAAAAATTCATCTAAGACCCTGTCTTATTTTTGCAGAAACACGGCACAGTACACTTCTCCCTTGAATTGCACGGGTTAGACATAGACTTTTCACTAAATAAACAAACATTCCACTCAATTAATGTTCAATAAATATCCAATAAACATGGTGCCACTGTGAATCTCCAGGAAGTGGCCTATGGGCATACTGAAGCCTCTGTTGTAGGCAGTGCAGAAGCCCCCCGGGCCGATGGCCGACTTCCTCTCTTCCCCTGGTGGCTACACTTGGTGGCCGGGGAAGATGCTGGGGTTGAGGCAGGTTGGGGGGAAAGATCACAGCAGCCTGCAACTTCATTGTGGAGGAAGAGAGATGGCACCTCTGTTCTCCCCCTCTGATAGAGGCCTTATCTGTACTTTGGCCGCCTGAGTGTGTTTGTGCGGTGAGTGAGTGAATCAACGTTGTCGTTGCTTTATAGTTGCACTTTTGTCAAGATCAGAGTTTTCCATGGATTTCAAACTGCGCAGGGGGCTGGCACCCCTCACCCCAGCATTGTTGATAGGGAAAAAAATTACTCAACAGGAGATGGGAGCAGAGTTAGAAAATGCAGTGGTTACAAGACCAATGTGTTTTTTAACATCTTTTCATTTCTTCTATATTTAGAAAGCAGGTCTTTCAAGGTTTCCAGAATTCCTACTTCCAGGTGGTAAAAAGGCTCCAGCTAGAGGTAGGCAGATTTAGGCTGAATATCAGGAAAAACTTCTTAACTGTTAGAGCAGTACAACAATGGAACCCAATAACCTCGGGAGATGATGAGCACCCCAACACTGGAGGCATTCAATAGAAAAATTGGACAACCGTCTGCAAGATCTACTTTGATTTTGATTCCTGCATCGCACAAGGGAATTGGACATATATATGGGGAAGGCTGGGCCTATGTCTTCTTTGAAAAACCAAGGAACAAAAACTACTTATTTAATTTTACTTAAAATATCTTTTACCACCCGTTCTCCTTAAAAAGGACCGAAGGCGGCTTGCCTCATTAAAAGACAGTGTTTGAAAGCTAAGAAGAGTATGCAATGACTAAAAAGGAGTGCATTAAAAAGCATGAGCAACACCAAAATAGATAAAATAGGAACCACAGAGAATTCCTCCTCTGCACGACTTTAGAATTGGTCACTTAAGCAGAAATTTGGGGAGCATCCTACGGCGCAAAAGCCGGCGAGGAAACGCAGGCTGTCGAAGTGTTCCCTATGCAACCCACCAGGTGCTATTTCAGGAAAGAAAGCGAGTGGGGGAAAAAAATAATAATTGCTTGACTCCAAGCACAAAGCCGGACTCGGTGGATTGTGCCCCAATGAGCTTTCAGCTTTGCAAGCATAATCCTGCACCGGGAGTATTTCTCGCTCTCTTTCTTTCCACGTTTTTTTAAAAAATAAAATCCTCTTTGGAGTCTCTGGCTAGGGCCTGGGGCGATAGTTTTCATATATATATATTTCTCAGTGGTCAGGAGTCAGGTCAGCTCAGTGCTATCAAAAGACCTTGACTTTTTTCCCTGACAGTTACAATTATTACAGCCCTGGGGACTCATTTCCCCCAGCCTGGCCACCCGCTGACCTAAGTCAGCCGCCAAACAACAAACATCAGCAAAGACGGCTTTTTTCTCCCCTCAGCGATGGCATATTTTTACACACAAACATATAAACGGGCAGGCAGACACACACCCTTGCAAAAAGAAGCAGCGAGATGTTACGGCTGAAGGAACGGCTACATCGTCCACCATGTTTTCCAGCTTTCCATCGAGGCCCCCTTCACCCACGGCTCCTTTTGCATCCCAGAGATAAATTTTTTATGTTGTTATTTTCAGGCCTCCTCTCTTTGGCATTCCGTATTTGGGTGATAAACGGCAGAGCCGCCATTCAACGAAACCCTAGACAAACTTCATAAATAGCTAACAGCATCCAGCCGGCAACTTTTTTCCTTGCCTCAGACTCCCAATATCACGAGCGGAGATTTTTCCCTCAGCAGAGTTTTGGGTTGTTTTGCTGTAAATAAGAGCGGGTGAAAATCTAGCGCTCTCCACCTGGGGCAAATTTGGAAAAATTCAGGAGAAGAATGGGAAATTCTTGTCCGTTTCCAGCTTCAACAATTCTCAGGGATATCACCATCTCAGAACGGCAGAGCTGGAAGGGACCTTTATGGATCATGAGGTCCAGCCCCTGTGAAGAAGGCCCCATGGGGGAATCGAACTCCCAACCTCTAGCTCCACAGCCAGATAGCTAAATGAGGAGGCTGGCTTATATCAGGCAATGAGGTCGAAGATTCAAGACAAGAAGGATGATGATGTTCACACAAGAGCCAAATAGAACCTAGGTGAAGCATGCTATTCCATCTACAGGCCTTTGAGCAACCCAAAAGTCCAGGCTATTCACCAGCTTCAGGGTGTAAGAGCAGGAAATCATGGATGCTATTCCTCACGGTGATTCCTGGGAGAAGAGCCAGCCTAGGTGGCCTTGGGCCAGCTGCACAGTCGTCCCAGGGATCCCTCCCCAGAAGAAGGGAATTGGAAACCACTTCTGAGTATTCTCTACCTGGAAAATGGACACTGTGGGTTGGAATTGACTTCACAGCACACAGTTATTATTATGACTGGTTTTATAGCTCAGTGACTTAAATATCCAGCTGTGGAGCCAGAGGTTGGGAGTTCAATGTCGTAGCTCTGATAGTGTTGTTCCTGGAATCTGCAACTGCTTATCGATTTTTGACAGGAGTCCACGTTTTGCGTTTACGTTGTTTTAGTAGCTTTGCAGCAGCTTATCCTGGTTCCTCAATTGGGTCTGCAGAGCCCTGTAGCCTGTTTGTCACCAGATGTCCTGCATCTGATACAGTCTTTGTTGACCCAGGCAATGACCAATCTGGTGCGGACTTCTGTTTATTCCTTCTCATTGATGGTTATTGGATGCCGTTGGTCCAGCTTCTCAGCTAAAATCTGTCTGGCTTGGGAAACCCTTCAGGTAGCAACACTACCATCAGCATAACTCTCAACCTCACTGAAGCACGCAAGCACCACCACCTCAACAAGGCCTGCGTCCATGGAGGGGATGATGATGGCCAACATCAGAGATAATATCTCGCATCCTGTGGGCCTTTTAATGGTGCATAGAAGGGAAATCACAGTAGCTACCTCATTGATGAGGTGCCAGTTGCATGCCTGTCATGTGACCAGGCACACGAAGAGGCACATGACTGGCATGTGATCAGAATGAGACAGGCACCTCATCGATCAGCTACAATTGCTACTCTGAGACAGGATGTTGGCCCTATCAACAGCCGGTGTAACCGAAGACTCAAGAGAAACATAATGGCTGAAATCCTGCTGCTTTGTTACACAAAAGGTGTAAGATTCGGTCCGTTCCTAGCCAGTAATTAAAGAGTTTCTCTTGGGAATTTAGCGGGCACGTTCTCTGGAGAACTGGGGAAGCCTCAAAGAGGGCTCAGCGCTACAGACAGGGACAACCACCAAAATGGCCATTCATTGCGGTTCGTGGGTCATCGAGGTTGACTCCCCACAACCCACAAATTTCCCCAAGAATTTCCAACAAACCCTGAATTGGTTTGTCAGGTTTTTTTTATAGACATTTTGTGGATGTTTTAAGGCAGCTGTTCTGACAGCTTAGCTCGCTCTTTCGGCCCGGGACAAATAAAAGGGCAAATAATCATCACTTCGTATTCGCCAGGGCCTCCAGAATGGATGAATGCAAAGTGACAAATATAACACCAGCAATTTATAACAAATATTCATTTCTCTATTCATCCCCATGTCTAGTCAGCACCTCTCCAGAAGTCTTCCAAGATCTGTCTCCCAGGGACAAGGACACCCTCAGGCTGATATTTTACCAGAGACATGGTCACAGAGATGGCATCTGCTCCAAAGGTCCACCCATTCCCTCTCTTACTAAGAGGAACCTCCCTCAGAGCAATAGATTGAACAGGTGCTCTGAGAAATATATGTTCTGCTCTTTGATCATAGCAGGAGAACGACAATTCTGGGAGAGATATTCCTTATATCCAGATTTCCCAGGGGTGACTAGACGTTCGCCATCTGCAGCTTGGGCCTCAACGCCATCCAGGGCCCAAGACAGCTGCCTTAAATTTCCCGAAGATGTTGCCGTAATTTTGTTATGGCACAGTTTGACATACGACTCCATGCGGCCTCTGATAGGAGCACATTATCTCAATTAATGTTTCACGGCGAACACAACGCTGATCGTATTCATGGGAGTTGGGTCTATTACCATTTGCATGGTGACTAGCTGAAGAATTATGAGTACGTTGGCCCGCTGGAGCAAAATTCGCCCTACGGCACTCTCGCACTTGTGACAACATTCCTTTCTCGCGCTCCTCTCTCTCCTCCCTTCCTATTTCTCCTGTTTTGATTTCTACTTAAAGTTTTATGGCTCTGTCCCCTCCAGGGGGCTATTATCTTGTATGCTAATAGAGCTATGCATATTCTATTAGCGTTGTCAGTAAGAGATAAGAGGCGTATTCCACACAAAGCACTCCAGAGGCAATGATTGTGCAGAGAGGGCGCCTGCACCGGTCTTGTGATCACTCATCTTTGGATGGAATCCTTCAGCCTCAGCGGGTTCTTAAAATGCCCCAGATTGCATGAGATTCACAGTCAGCATCACCTCTCTCTCTCTCTCTCTCTCTCTCTCTCTCTCTCTCTGTGTGTGTCTTAGTGAGCACACCTGGAGAACACAGCGAAGCAGCTCTCAACAAAAGCCTGCACCATGAATAAGAAATAAATCCATTTTAGAGGTGGCTGAAGAAGAAATTGCAACATGGACAATTCCATATAGTATGCGCACTCTCTCTCTCTCTCTCGTACTATTCTGCTGACACCAATGAAATGAATTCGCTATTGAATATTGTACGTTGCCATCTTTTGGCTTCCGAATTATAGCCTCTTGGAGAAATGAACAGGCAAAACTGGCTGGGGCTGAACTAGGAGCTCAAGGAGGGGAAAATATGGGGCAAGAGACGTGGAACCTAACTGGAATTCAGGAGGAATGAGAATTTCAGATTCCTTAGAGTAACAAAGCCCACAACTCCTCATTTTGGGACTCAGGCACACCTTTCAGGAAATATAATTCTTTAATTTCTTGGGCTATGAATCTCACGACTCCCCGTTCTGAAAATTCTAACTTGCGCACATCTTAATGACCAGCTAAATGTGGCTCACCTGGAAGAAAGGCCTCAACTGGAAGGCTTACAGACATTTAGCTAGGCCTAGATCCACCCAAGCTTCCTGTTCCTGCCCCAGTGGTAGCTGGGAACTTTCTTTCTGAACAGGAAGTTAGGTGGAGCTAGGCCTAGCTAGGCCTCAAAGCCTTCCTGTTAAGTTTTTCTCTCTCCGATGAGCTGTGTCCATATGTATACATAGACGCTGGGTGGCTTAGCTACTGGGAATGCTATAATATCAGATTTCCTACATCAAGAAGGGGTTGGGATAGATCAGGAATGGGCCATCTCCAGAGGTCTTGGGGGGGCACAAGTGTTCATTCTGGACCATTGAGGACTACACATGTCCTTCCAATCCTCGCCCTCCAAAAATTCTTCATTTTAACCCCCCCATCTGAAGAACGCATTTTGTGCCTTCTAGTGGCCAAGAATCTTTTTTTAAGGCATGTAAATAATTAGGAAGAAGCCATCTTGTGCCCCCTTATGGCCATTTAAAAAAGGGTATGTGGAAGCAACAAGGGGGGCTCAGAGCTCACAAAACATTACAAAGTTTTCCCCACACCCCTAGGGAATACAAAGGGACTAAAAATAAAAAAAATACAGTGGTACGGGGAACTCACTGAGACCTACAGAGGGGCCCATGTCTCACACACACATACACCAGCATAGATCATATTCAATGCTTCTGCTAAATTTATAATTCTGTCCTATTGCCTGCTGAGGATGATGCCTATGGCATTGGGATGCAGACCTCAAAACTTTGTGTAACAGTACATTAAGCTGTGAGGCACTACAACATTTTGTGTGTCCTGTTCCTTACATCTGCGTCTTAAGAGATGTTGAATGTGCACAATAGAAAGCTAGCACAATTGTGTTTCCTCTGGGTTTCGTAGATCCTTTCTCAAAAAACCTCTTTGGCTCTGCTAATACATTTCTCTTCTGACATTTTCCAGCCTGTCAAACTTATTTTTCTCCATCTCCTGAGGGTCTAAGAGATGAAAAGTGTAAAACCTGGGGTTCCCCTCACCTAGTGATCTGGCATTAACAGCCGATGAGGGTGGAGGGATGGATATTCTTGACAGGACTGACATCTTCCTAAATGTACGAGATGGTGGGATTAATGAAGGGCAAGGCTAGATCATAAAGGGTCAACAGAGGGAGGGAATAGATTTTTCGCTTCCAGGTTATCTGATCAGAGAAGGGACAATCTGGAATCACTCTGCCTTTCTCACTCATTGCACTGATTTTTTTCAAAAGCCAAGGAATAAGAAACAGGAATGTTTTTTCTAGGACAGGGGTTACCAACCTTGGGTCCCCAGATGTTCTTGGACTCAAACTCCCAGAAGCCTTCACCCACGAGTTGTGCTGGCCATGAATTTTGGGAATTGTAGTCCAAGAATATCCGGAGACCCATGATTGGGAAGCAATGGTCTACATCAATGATTCCCAACCTTGGCTTCCCTTGACTCAAACTCCCAGAAACCTTCACCACTAACTGTGTTGGCCAGGATTTATGGGGGTTGTAGTCCATGAGCATCTGGGGACCCAAGGTTGGGAAGCACTGCTTTAGGAAAACAGTTTAGATTTCATGAAAGGGCCACAGATTCTTGGTAATGCAATTTAATATTTTTGTTTGGGTTGGGGTTATTTATTTATTTTGTTTGTTTTAACACCTAAGGTGGAGAGACACACTGGGATTTTTCTAACACCACATTATTCTGAACATGGATATAGAAATCTAAGTAGATTCTGATCTAGATAATACTTCTATGGAAGGCCACCATGGAATAACAGAGATCTCTAGGTAGGGGCTAAAAGAGAATCACGCTTGATACTACAGAGAGATGATATAATCCTGGACTAGGAAGATTTCCAGCCTAATGGGACACAACGTCCTCTGCTCCTGCTTAAACGGTCCTTGATTTAGAATCATGAGGACCTGAATCTTGATCTATTGTTCCAGAAAGAGACAGAACTCACAGAAAAAAAACACATGCTTTGTATGCAGAAGCCTCAACCCCCAACATCTCCAGGTAGAGCTAGGAGAATATCTTACCTGAGATGATGGAAAGTGTCAGGGTCCGGGTGGTGCTTGGTTGCCTTCAACAGGAGGGGGCAGAGGCACCAGGAGACAGCTAACAGCACAGAGGGCCAAGTACAAACTCACACGTGGGTCAACTAAGCAAAATAGGAGCTAGATTAGATTAGGCATCCTTCAGTCTTGAGAGACTATGGTAACGTGATCTGTATGGAGGACTTGGAACAGCATCTAGTGTGGCTGAGGAGGCCGATTCGAGAGTGACAATCCCTTCCACACTGAAGACAACAAAGCAGCTACCATGTTCTCTAGACTCACAAAGAGAGTCTGGCTCAATAAGAAGCTGACGGCATACACCAAGATCCAGGTCTATAGAGCCTGTGTCCTGAGGACACTCCCGTACTGCAGTGAGTCCTGGACCCTTTGTGCAGGAAAGGAAGCTGAACACCTTCCATATGCGTTGCCTCCGATGCATTTTTGGTATCACCTGGCAGAGCAAACTTCCAAGTAGAGTAGTCCTAGAACAAGCTGGAAATCTTAGCGTGTATACATTACTGAAACAGCAACATCTACGTTGGTTTGGGCATGTAGTGAGAATTGCTGATGGTCGGATTCCAAAAGATCTGCACTAATATGGAGAATTAGTGCAGGGAAATCGCCCAGAGGGAGACCACAGCTGCAATGCAAGGAGATCTACAAGCGGGATCTGAAGGCTTTAGCACAGGAGCAGAAACCCAGGACTAGAACCAGGCCACAAGAGTAGGAGCACTGAGCCAGAGCAGGAATGCAGGATCAGGAATACCAGAGTCCAAAGCAGGAGCACAGGACCAAGAACAACACAACTGAAGACCTAAGCTACTGAAGCAGCTTCTGGGAGGGAAAGAGTCCTTCCTTAAGTAGGCCTTCCCTCAAGACTCCCAGGTGGACCTCATGAGAGCCCCAGCAGCTGCTGCCCCAGTAGGGCTTGATCCTGCAAACACTGAGTTCTTTCTGGGACCAAGCTGGCCCTGATCCTGCAGTTCACATGGCAGTAGTGCAGGGGAATCCCTGCCGCTGCCCCCCAGATCCTGACAGCCAATCAGAGATGACAATCCCAGGGCAGATGGACCAAGGACATCCTTTGACAAGATGGCGTCTTCAGTGGGACAAAATTATCTGACTGGCCATGATTCATTGACTCTTCTTTTATATAGGGCAGAAAAAGGTCCTTCTTGAACTAATTTCCCAGAATCCCCAAGTTAGGCAAGACTACCTGAGGGATTTTAAGGAATTATAATTGAAAAAATAATAATAATTTTTCCACGTTCTATTCATGAAGAGCATCATTTCCTTCTCTGGCAGTGAAATGTCTTGCCCCTGCTCAATAAGGAGAAGCAGTAAAGTGTTGCATTGTTACAAAAAGCACATCACAATTTTGATTTTATTCTGGGATACCGTTGAAGGCAGATTTCTATTTTCTGGCAAGAAGTTGACATGCGGTGAATTCTAGCAAATTCTCAAGTTCTTCTAGTGCTAGCAATTTAACCCTGCCCTTCTCTCTCAGCTGAGTAGCATCCTTACCGGTTTCCCCCTCATCCCCCTCTAGAAATCTCCCTAATTATCGGTAACCTTCTGTTCCAAGATGGTTGTCCTGGCCTGATAAAATCCAGTAACTTTGAAAGCACCGTAGGTCTTAATTTCCCTTGACAGCTGTTCTTAAAACATGTGGGCCAAAGCCCAGCTTTAATTAAATGCACATTTGTATTCCAAACAAATTAAGTACAATTAAGGACTCTGAGTTATGGGTATCTATCACTCGGTGATGTTTTTGTAAAAATTACCACATTGAGATCAAAGGCAGAGGACCTTTGCTTAATTGTTTCATTAGGGCCCAATGCAATGGGTTTCATAAATACATGGTCTGTGTCTCTATGGGAATTGCCCAAAATACGGCTCTTAAAAGTAATTGCTACCATATTTCTCTCCATGTGAGTTTCACATGTTTCATGGATCAAAATGAGTTTGCTGTTCAGGATGTGAAGGAATCAGTGTTCTTCTTGTTCTTCCAAACCCCATCAATTTGACATAGCCTTCAAAGGTGAGCTGAGATGGCTTCCGTGGTTGGCATCCAAGCCAACAGTGAAGTCCATGGGACCTGTATGGGATTGTGGTTAGTAGACTGTAAACCCCAATGAAATCAATGGGACTAGCTAGTAATGACATTACTTACATGTTATGGATTACAGTCGTGCCCTGCTTTACGATTGCCCCGCATTACGACGAAACCACATTACAATGGCGTTTTTGCGATCACTTTTGTGATCGCAAAACGATGATCTGAATAGGGGTTTTTCGCTTTGCAATGATCGGTTCCCTGCTTCAGGAACCGATTCTTTGCAAAACAACAATTTTCAGACAGCTGATCGGCGGTTTCAAATTGGCCGCCGGGTAAATAAAATGGCTACCCGCTGTTTTCTGGGACGGATTTCTCGCTGCACAGGCACCGAAAATGGCCGCCCTATGGAGGATCTTCACTGGATGGTGAGTTTCCAGCCCACTGGAACGCATTGAAGGAGTTTTGAATGCATTGAATGGGCTTTTTATTTTCGCATTACGACATTTTCGTTGTACAGCGATTTCGCTGGAACGAATCAACGTCATAATGCAAGGCACCACTTGTACTTTGTTTCCTTAAAATTGGCTGTTTTCTACTGTACACAATGCAGTTGTAGCCTTTAATATGAGCAAGAATTGAAAAGACAGAAACCTTTGAATTGTGGGCTTAACCTGAGATCCTAAGAATATCATGTGAAGGTCACCAATAAAGAAGTATTAAGTTGAATTAACAACAACAAGAAGAAGAAGAACAGCAATCGGAACGGCAAACATACTGTGCCAATATTTAACAGATACTTAGGTTTTTGGTTAACATTTGTATCTGTTATAAAATGCCAGTCAATGTTTTTATAATTTTGACTGTGCCTGGTGTTTTTGAATCATCATCATCATCATCATCCTAAAACTGCAGACCCTATGGATCACCAAATTCAGCTCCTGTCAAGGAGACAGTGTGGGAAATCGAACTCTGAACGTCCGGCTCTGCGGCCAGAGACCTGAACCACTGAGCTAACCATAAACTGCTGTGGATAACCTAAATGTAAAACTCCTTCTACCTGTGCAAAATATCCATTAATTTTCTAGAATCTATTAATTATCAGTGTAATGGCCCTGTTACCCCGCTCTGAGACGGAATTTTTGATCCTACTCTCTTTGTCTCTTTCTGGATTACACCCACTGAACGACTGGGATTTGATCTTTCTAAAGTGAAGCCCAGTGATTTGGTAGGTCTACTCTAGTCGGCACAAATGATTGTATTTCGCCTAGAGAAAGAAGACGCAAACCCCAAGATTCCATGGTATCAAACGGATGTAACTGTGTAGGGCACAGACGCTGTAGAGAGCAGTCTTCTTATACAACAGAAGGACCTTACCATTCTGTTCTTGAAATGTTTCATTCTGCACATTTCATTTTTGGCTTGTCTTATGGAGAACAAGAATCAGATTCTGTAAATAAGCACATCAACTATTTCCTACCGTTCACCGGTACTCCATTTTTCCTTAATATGAGAGATGCGGGGAGGGAGGGGGAGAGAGAAGGAGGGAGAGAGAGATGGTAATAAAAGAACATTCCCAACAACAATGAATGTACATCATGGCTCTCTTGGGAAATCAACTGCTTCCCCTGTTCCTATATCTTTTCCATCAAAGCTTGCTTCTTCTCCATTGCAGGGCGATGTTCTATTAATCTCACTTGACCGTGATGACAATTTAGAGGACAATTGAGCAGAATCCTGGTCTACCAGCTAACCTTCTTGTCTGTTCCATCACCATAAAGTCAGAGAAAAATTGCCGTACATTGCGTTTCGAAGAAGCTCAGAACATGGAAAGAAATCCAGAGCGAAAGCAAACCAAAGGTCTCTCTATGACAGAATCAGTTCTCCCCACAGTGGGTCACCAGAAGAAAATCTTGAGTTCAACACCATCTTCCTACTGATGTTCTTCATAAGGGACGTGGTGGCGCTGCGGGCTAAACCGCAGAAGCCTGTGCTGCAGGGTCAGAAGACCAAGCAGTCGTAAGATCGAATCCACGCAACAGAGTGAGCTCCCGTTGCTTTGTCCCAGCTCCCGCCAACCTAGCGGTTCGAAAGCATGCAAATGCGAGTAGATAAATAGGGACCACCTCGGTGGGAAGGTAACAGCGTTCCGTGTCTAAGTCGCACTGGCCACGTGACCACGGAAAGATTGTCTTTGGACAAACGCTGGCTCTATGGCTTGGAAACGGGGATGAGCACCGCCCCCTAGAGTCGAACATGACTGGACAAAAATTGTCAAGGGGAACCTTTACCTTTACCTTTACTGATGTTCTTCAGCAGCTAGAATATGGAGGGATGGTTTCTCTCATACTGCCTGTTTCATACTGTCACCATGTCCGGTTGTTAGTAAAAAAAAAACAACACGCATTAATTTTTTTGCTTTTATCAGTTAAGGTTGTCCTGTGCTGATGGAACGCCTTGATGAGGAATTCCTTTTGTAATCTCAAGGATACGCTGCTGTAATGCTCTCCAGATCCTTGAAAGCAATACAGACACCCTCGGCAGGTCCAAAGTGAGCATATACTGTACCTCCCCAAACTTAAATGGGCTGTTACTTTTCATGCTCAGTTCAAGGTGCTGGCGATGACTTGTAAAGCCCTGAATGGTTTAGGATCTCAACATGTGTCATAATGTCTCCCCCAGAAATCAGCTGTCCATCCCACCTGTTCCTCTCAATCCATGCTGTTAAAAATTGCAATGTCAAGAGAGGCCAAAAAAGGTAAATATGAGGAATTGTGTCTTTTCATTGGTGGCCCCTAGTCTCTGGAATAGGTTCCTTTCCCTCCTTACATTTAGAAAGATGATAAAGATGGAGTGGTTTAACACCCAAATTTCCAGGCTGTTGTCAATAACTTTTTTTAAAAAAACAATTCCAAATTTTTATACGGTAGTTCATATTTATGGTTATAATTACTAACTATTGTTGGGGTGTTTTTTTTTGTTATTGTGGGGCGTTGAGGATTTGTGACTTTTAATCTTGTGTAAATTGCCTAAATCAAACGAACGAACGAATGAACGAACCAACGAACGAACCAACGAACGAACCAACGAACGAACCAACGAACGAACCAACGAACGAACCAACGAACGAACCAACGAACGAGCGAGCGAGCGAGTGAGTGAATTTTCAAATCCCACAAGATTCTTTGCCTTCAATATAAGAATGAACATATCACACAGAAAACCAGTCTAGATTCAGATGAAAAAGGAGTGAAACATTGGCGGAAGAAACATCAATAATCTGATATGCCGATGTCACCATTTTACTGTCAGAAAACAGCAATAGCTTGAAATGACTTTCAGCGAAAGTGAAAAGGAGAAAGTGTCAAAACAGGACTGCAGTTGAACATTAAGAAGACAAAAATATTAACTACAGAAGAACTGCACAAGTTTTATGTTGACAATAAAGAAATCAAAAGAGTCAGGTTTTTTTTATATATCTTGGTTCAGCCATCAATCTAACTGCAGCCAAGAAATCAGAAGAAGACCAAGACTAGGAAGAGCAGCAAGGAAGGAATTAGGAAAGATCATCAAGTGTCAGGATGTGTCACTGGAGACCAAGACCAAGATCATCTTGCCTTTCCGATTATCATGTATGAGGTGTGATGGCTGGACAATTAAGAAAGCTGAGGCTGTCCTACTCTGGACACCTTGTGAGAACACAGGATTCTCTGGAAAAGACAAAAATGCTAGGAAAGGTGGAAGGCAGCAGGAAAAGAGGAAAACCCAATGCAAGATGGGCTGACTCTGTAAAGGAACTACAGGGCTGAGTTTACAAGAGCTCAGCAGGAATACTGAGGATAGCAAGCTTTGGTGATCTTTCATTCATGAGGTCGCCATAAGCTGGAGGGAGATATTCATCCTTTCCCCACCTCTGACATAAGTAGATACCCTTGTATTCGCCTAAGCAGTGAGTTGCTCAGATTAAGAAGCCAACCCTTTCTGTTATCAGTGCCTTAAGGCTGTATTTGTGTCTTATTGTCACCTTGTGTTTCCTGATCATTGCTAGGCTAAAAGTTAGAACAATCTTAGAACTGCAGAGCTGGAAGGGACCCTATAGATCATCAAGTCCGGCCTTGTCAAGGAGACACAGAGGGGAATTGAGCTCCCAACCTCTGGCTTCGCAGTCAGAAGCTTAGACCACTGAGCTATCTGGCCATCTGCAATGGTGGCCGTCCAATGCAAAGGCAGCTGGGCTCCTGTTATCCCTGTTTGACAAATGGCACAAAGACCCACATATCATTTTTAAGCCCTTTTGCTAGAATGCCCTCTCACTCAAAGCAGATCTCATTTTATATGACAGATGAGCATGAAAGAAGACCTTCAGTGCTTCATCTCAGTTATCAGAGAAATGCCCTGGGAACTCAAGAGAGTAAAACACAAGGATCAGTTTTTCATTCCAGGCCACCGCTCAGTGATTTTACTGCCCACATTTGAAACTGACGCTGGAAATATGCAAACACAGCCTCCACAAAGAGGTTTCATGAATCCATCAGAAAGAAACTGCTATCCCGGGGGGGAAACAGTAACCAATGCACTGTCTTCTCTATGTGTCATGTTTAATGGACTGGAAAGAGAAGAAGCCACAACAAAGAGACAAGTGAGGACATGTGTATGTCTCCAAGAACCATCTCTTTCACACGCAGAGTAAAAATAGCTTTGATGACACTGTCCAGCCATCTCATCCTCCGTAGTCCCCTTCTCCTCTTGCCTTCACACTTTCCCAACATCAGGGTCTTTTCCAAGGAGTCTTCTCTTCTTATGAGATGGCCAAAGTATTGGAGCCTCAGCTTCAGGATCTGTCCTTCCAGTGAGCACTCAGGGTTGATTTCCTTCAGAACGGATAGGTTTGTTCTCCTTGCAGTCCAGGGGACTCTCAAGAGCCTCCTCCAGCACCACAATTCAAACGCATCAATTCTTCGGCGGTCAGCGTTCTTTATCTAACCTTCATATCTATGACACCTCATATTGTTGATCTGCAGGATGGGTTGAGCTTCATATGAGCTGTCCAAGGTGCTAATATCTCCCAAAGAGGCTCGGCATCTAAAACCCACTCCTTTAAAGTTCAGACAAAGACCCAGTGCAGATTCATCCCAAAATAACTAGGGGGAACGGGCTCTCACTGCCTTCAACACAAGAGCCTTGTGATGTTCCCTGGCAGATTGTTTTCCACAGAGAAACTTTCTGGTGGGTCGCTTGCAATACAATATTTATATATAACAGTTTATTGAAAGGCAAGCTTTAACCTGTGTTAATATCATATCAGGACTAGGCCTCCCAGTTTTCTGACTCCATAATTCCCTCCAGCAATTTCTATTATGTCAGTTTTTAATACAACTTGTTACAATTTAGCACCTGATATTCTGATAATTATCTTCCCGAGGCTAATCCTTCTCCTATGCGGGAACGCAACATGGAAGTCTTCAAATAGTCATTATTTATAGCAGGTTCCTCCTTTACAACCCCAAGCAATTGTTATTTATAATTCATGGAGGAAAAGAAGCCGGATCAGTGATTTCTTGAGTATAATCCATTAGACTCTTCTAAGTTTCCATCTGATAGGACTCTGCTAATTAAACTCTGTGGTTTTGATAGACATCAAGAAAGGGGTCTTTTACACACACATGTACACACACACACCCCAGGTGGAGATGCCACAAAATGTCACCCATTCCAAAACATTGAGGCTAATTTGGGAGCAGCGACGTGGGTAGACAATTCCATTTAGAGATTGGTGTGTGTGTTTTTAAATAGGAATTTACTTTTCGGTATTTGCAGATTTCTTCGCAGATGGGCAGAAAGAAGTTGTGCTTTTTTTTCTTTTATTAAAGCTAAACTGTGAGAAAGGAAGAAACCCCTCCTTCCAGGTTGGGAGGAAGGAACTGAGAAATATCAAATAAGATTTCTCAGTCATAGCAGGATCACGACTCTTCAAATTCGTGGTGCTATGGGTAGATAAACAAGCAAAGAGGATCCTTGCACCACATTTCTCCATAAAGATCATAAATTATCCAGAAGTTTCTGATGGAAGAATGGAGTGTCTATTCAAACACTTTGCAGAAAGGGGGGAAATTTTCACCCCATAAAAATGAATCATGGACCATAACAGCCATGGAGTTGTGAAAAAGAAGATTGGTAGATAAATACTTGCTTAATGAACATATCCTATCATCTTACTGTTCGTTTTTTTACAATGTCTCTTGTCCAGTGATTTGGTTATGCTTTCGAGAGGATCTGTGTCACACAGTTACAGCAGTTTGATACCACTCTAAGAGTCATCATGGATGTATCCCAGTAGTTTCCCACCTGGGGTCCCCAGATGTTCTTGGACTAAAACTCCAGAAGCCTTCACTACCAGCTGTGCTGGCAAGGATTCCTGGGGATTGTAGTCCATGAACATCTGGAAACCCAAGGTTGGGAGCCACTGGCCTATCCTAATGAATCCTGGGGTTGGAAGAAGCTTAGAATTCACTGCTACAGAGTTCCAGCACACTCCCTTGGACGATAGTAATCCAGAAGAGGGTTTTTGGGTAGCTCAGTGGTTAAGGCCGATGGCTGCGAAGCCAGAGGTTGGTAGTTCAATTCCCCACTGGGCCTCCTTGACAGAGACTGTGATCCGTTGGGTCCCTTCCAGCTCCATAGTCCTAAGATGGCGATCATTCTCTTTGTGCGTTTTTGCAGAAATTCTTTAGTTACGCTGGTTGTGTCCTTCTGAGATGCTGTCATTTCAAAGTCATGTTTCTCATCTCTACAACAAGGGGGTCGAAACATATGAGAACCTCCAAGCACCGCCACTCCCCCAAGTTTAGAAAAATCTTTAAGCTGGGGCTCACGATGCCTTCAAATAGTCCAGTGCATTGATTTCAAGCTTGTTCCTGCTGGATCAGCACATTCCTTTCTCCAGGTTGCCTTTGTTGCATCCCTCTACAAGCATTCAATAATCACTCACAGGACAAACCACCGCCTCCCCCCTTCCTCCAGAACGCGCAAGTACATATCGTCCCGAAACTGCTGGGCAGGCAGTTTTGTGACCCGCGCCGTGTAGAAAGCGATTTTTGAGCACCACCCATTTCTGGGGGAAAGTAGCACACGGAGCCACCGTTTCTTTTCCGTGCAGTGGGCACGGATTTATTGAACCATATGCCTTGAATAATCACCCTTCCTTCGCCATATGGGGGTGAAAAGGGTACACGAGGCATTTGCAACTTCGAAAAGGCAACTGACATCTCTTATAAGTGGAAGTCCTTTCTGAATATGCTCTCTCTCTCTCTCTCTCTTTTTTTTTTTAACGGCCGAGCATAAATCTTTTAAATTAGAAATCAATAAATAGTTAATTTCACAATAGAAATCCTCTAAATATTTAATGAGTCATATGCAGAGTGGCTACCGGGAGGCTGATGGCACTGCGTTGGGGGAAAAAAGGACTGGATGCCCATCCCTGGCCGGTCATTATTCATTTGAACCTGGAGCCCTCAGCCCTCCTTGTAAAGGAGAAAGATAAAGCCAACAGAGGTCAAGTTGGCAATGAAACATGGCTTTCCTGCTATCCATGTGTTTGTCGTGTTCTCCCCCTCTTGCCATTGGTTGCAATAGCGCTGAGTCCACTTATAACCACAGGGTGGTCAGGTTTGGAAGGGCCCACCCACCTACTCACCCATGCTATCAGGAGGGGAGAAACAGGCAACCTTACTTACCCATGTACTTATGTACCAACAGGAGGGGCAAAGACAGAAGGAACTATTACTGCATTCCCTGGTGTATTCTTTCTTGTCTTGCCTCATCGGCTGCTTCCATGCCTATGGGCTGATGCTTTAAATGTAAGTCATAAGGTAAAGGTAAAGGTTCCCCTTGACATTTTTAGTCCAGTTGTGTCCGACTCTAAAGGGCGGTGCTCATCCCGTTTTCAAGCCGTAGAGCCAGCGCTTGTCCAAAGACAGTTTCCGTTGTCACGTGGCCAGCATGACTAGGGAACGCCGTTTTACCTTCCCACCGAGGTGGTACCTATTTATCTACTCACATTTACATGCTTTCGGACGGCTAGGTTGGCAGGAGCTTGGACAAAGCGACGGGAGCTCGCTCCGTCACGTGGATTCGATCTTACGACTGCTGGTCTTCTGACCCTGCAGCACAGGCTTCCAGAGCTGAGGCCCTACATGCAGTTGTAAGTCCCACTTAGAGCAAATTCATCGTGAAGTCCTGGATAGCTCAGTGGTTCAGGTCTCTGGCTGCAGAGCCAGAGGTTGGGAGTTCAAGTTCCCTCCACTGGGCTTCCCTGACAGGGTTGGATTTGATGATCCACAGGGCTCCTTCCAGCTATGCATGACGACGACCATTATAACGATGCTATCCATGGAGTTTACGTAAGCCCGGGGGCAGGAACAGGAAGCTCAGATGGAGCTAGGCCTAGTTAAGCCTCCCAAGTCTAGGCCTTTCTCCCAGGTGAGTCACAATTCAGTTCTGAAAGGTGTCTATCTGGTCGGAATGTGGAGAACTGTGATATTGGTAGTCCAAAAAAAAAAAAAATCCACTGTACTGAGCAGGGGTTGGACTCAATGGCCTTGCAGCCCCTTCCCTGATTCTATTCATTGGCTTAAAAACAAAAACATCAGAGGTCCATAAATGCACAAACCGTGTCACGAACCCATGGACGGAGTGGGTCAGAAGGTCTCCGAAAGGGTAGAAGGAACCTCAGGCCTGTTCAGTACAGCTTTTATTCATCTACAGAGAAGCTGGGAGGGCTTCGTATTCCAGCCCAGTCTCGTCCCTTTTATATTTCAAGCAGAAGAGGGGTGGTTAATATTCAGCCCTTGCTTCCTCCTTTCCTACTGTCCCTGGGCTTCTGGAAGAGCTTTCTCTGTATCCCTCCGTCGCCTCCAGCTGATGACAGATATTGTATCAATGACAGTAGATTAATATCTCTTTAATCAGCTCAAATGAACATGACACCCGTCGGTGACAGTTCAATTTTCCAGTAACAGATTGTGGCTATCAAAACCCCACCATTCCAGGCATCCTTTTTTATTATTATTATTATTTCTGGCAGAGATAATAGAGCTGAGGGAGGGCCCTGGGTCCCATCAGATACCTATTAAATAAATCTTGTAACACATAGGCGTTACTCAGCCGCCCGTCATGAGCTCACGCTGCCTGGGAAATTCAATGAGGGTTGACACAGTTTAAGTCAAAGGCATTGTGGCCCAGCGAGAATGTATTCCAGGCGGCGCTAAATGCCTCGGGCACTTTTCTTGTTGATGTTTTGCTCGGCGGTTTCTTGCCGAAATGTAAGTTAGGGCATTGTGTGTCTTTTCTGAGCTTCTCTTGTGGGAGTGAAGGTTGAAAGGAGAGAATCTCTCTGTCCCGTCGGAGGAGCTAAACCAAGAATGCAAATGAGGAATACAAAGGAGAAGATAAATAAAGTACCAGTGTCATCCCAACTGGGGTTGCGGGATGCCTGTATGTTATACCTTCATGAGCTTCTGGGCCATCTATGTGGCCTTCAAAAAAAAGGAAAACATGCTCTCTCTCCTACAGGGACAGGAAATGGGCATCGCCTCTATGCCCCAGAATATGTTTCCAAGACCTAATGGGTCACAGACAGTAAATTGCTTGCCCATTTTGCTTTCTTTCAGGTGCACTTAGATCTCTGCCTGGACGTCCCCATTGCTTGCATCTATAAAGGGTGATGAGGGCCGATCCTGCCTTTGTGCAACCTTTCTGATGCCTCCAGAATTCAGTGTTGTGATCTCCTAAGATGGCATGGAGTTAGGCCTAGCTAAGCCGTACAGTCTAGGCCCTTCACCCAGGTGAGCCACATTCCCGTTCTGAAAGGTGCCTGTCAGGTAGGAAGAAATCCCAGAATGGAGAATGACGGTCTCTGTAGTCCAGAAAATACAAAAATGTCATTCCTACTGCTGACCTGCTGTAGAAAACATGTGCACATCTATAGAAAAACACTCCGAGAAATAGATAAAATTGCAACAAAAAGCAAAGCTAAGCTGTGCATATATACCCAGAAAATGCAAAATTCACTCACCATGGTGCCAAATAGTTGTTCCATTGAGAGTGTAATCTGTAGAACGATGGTGTAGCAAATCCAAGAACTGAAGGGTCAACGTTCCAGGACTTTCTATTAGGGACTATGACATCATGTGTCACCCATTTCAGGCTTCCCTGTTCTCTCTGAATTTAGCTGCATTCCTCACCATAGCTGGGAAAGAAATGGATTTTGCTAGGAAAAGGATCTGGTCGGAAGTGATCCCTGCTGTAATCCAAAAGTATTTCAGGGCATTTTGCTCTTCAATAGGTCATTAAGAGTCACTAATTTGACAAAAGACCTGTCTCTCATTTGTTGATACAGACTGATCCGTCTCCCTGTGTTCTTGGATTCCCCCCCCCTTATTCGTTTTCTGGAATTGGAAGGTGGCTATGGGGGGGCCCCTGCACCTCCCAATTTATCGCTTCAGCGCTGACAACAGAATTTACGGAGAATTTGGGCTTCCTCCCATTCTGCGTATATGTCGCGAGTGTGAATTCTGATCAGAGCGATGCCCAACCACAAGCCATTCCTAAGCCCTGTGTGTTGAGGAGCTGTGTGTGGAGGAGGTTGAAAGACTTCCTCAAGTTTTTGCCTTAATTAGGCAAAGAGGAATATTATTTGGGTGCAGCCTCAGACAGCAAAACAACCTGGACTGCTATGCATTGATGGCTAGAAAGTTCAATAAACATCATTAGAAGCAGCTGCCGTGGATGTTAGCAATCTGGCCTACAGACAAGGGCAATTTTTAAAGTAGTTTAGTATTAAAATCGCATTAAGTTCCTTGAATCCTGGTTTTCTTTCCAGGGCCCCTGGTATGTTGCTGGCTCTTCCTTAGGCAGAAAGCATGTTTATTTTTAAAAGCCCAAGCGCAAGTCTTTTTAATGGAAATGTTCCCAAGAGAAAACGAGCAATAAATGACCCCAACAAAGACATTAAAAGTTATCCATATGATTGTAATTATGAAGTCAAATTTGTTCAGCGGAGCGTTCTGTCATACCCCATTCTCGTTACAACTCCTGCCACATGAGCGCCCTCGTTTTCCATTTTTCACTTCTTATTACAGCCTTTGTCATAAAGAATAAGTCATCGCAGTTTCAAGCGAGCAATAAATTCCTCAAATTACGGTCTAAAATTACAGTCTAAGAATGCACAGTGTTAATTGTGTGTGCGCGTCCTACCTGCCCCCAGATTTTTTTTTCCGAAAGACTCGTTTAAGTTAATGAAGGGGGAGGAGAGGAGAATTTACTAGCTGCGAGAGAGTCTACCCAGAATTCAGTTATCTGCAGCATCATGTCATGGTTAGTCTCACACTGTTTTCTCCCAAGTTTCTGTACTAGGGGAAATGGAGGAAATCATGTCTAGTATGATCAGATTCATTTACAATATCAACCCCCTACCATATTGTTTGCTTGTTTATGTAATTTATATTCTGCCCTTCCCTTTTCTAAGATCCAAGGCAACTTATCTAGCTTATACACATTTTAGAACTGCAGAGCTGGAAGGGACCCTGTGGGTCATCCAGTCCAACCCCTGTCAAAATGGCCCAGTGGGGGAATCGAACAACCAACTTCCGGCTCTGCAGCCAGAGACCTAAAGCACTGAGCTATCCAGCAGTTTATAAAAATACAACCAATTATAATATTTAAACAGTGGCGAGAAACCCTGTTACTTAAGGGTGTCGTGGGAGTCAAACGGTGTACAGGGAGGCAGGAAATTGCTGCCAGTTAAGAAGTCAAAGCTTCCATTCCTCATCACGTGCCAAGTCTCACAACTGACTGCACAATGTGGAATGCGAGCTTCGACTTTTCTGCTAATGGCAATTTAGGGCTTTGGCATGAGCCCAGAGCAATTTGTTTCCAGTCCAGTTTTATCTATGCTCTGGACCCAACCTTCCTGTTCCTGCCCAAGAGTTGCTTGGGAGCTTTCTTTCTGAAAACAAGCTTGGGTGGAGCTCGGCCTTGATTATTTCCAGTTGAGGCCGTTCTCCCAGGTGAGCCACATTTAAGAGTTTGTAAGGTGTAGAGAAGACTCCTTGGAAAAGACCTTGATGTTAGGAAAGTGTGACGGCAAGAGGAGAAGGGGACGACGGAGTATGAGATGGCTGGACAGTGTCTGCGAAGCAACCAACATGAAATTGACTCAACCACGGGAAGCAGTGGAAGATAGGAGGGCCTGGTGTGCTCTGGTCCGTGGGGTCACGAAGAGTCGGACATGACTAAACAACTAAACGAACGAACAAAGGTGTGCATAAGTCAGGTAGAACCCCCCAGAATGGGGAATTATGGGATTTATAGTCCAAGAAATTACAAACATCTCATCCCTGTTTGAGGATCTGTTTCATTTTGCCAAAACACACGATCTCCCTAAGAATTCTTCAGATGTTCGGCTGTCACAGAACCCAACTTCCACGACCACCCCAAGTGCTTAGAGGTGCAGATCAGAAATTGTTCCCGAGGGTTCTGAACAGCCAGGAAATGTGGAGCCCTCTCTGAAGAAATGCTGCCTAATCTGAGTAAACCTTTACCTCTTAAAACGCTGCAGCTGTTCCAGCCAATTTACTGCTTCCAAATGGGCTTAAAATTCCATTTTAGGTACCCGCCCCCAAAAAAAATTGGATAGAGCTCAGCTTTGTGAAACAGATACTTTGAGTCTTCTTGTTGAACAGTGGGCACCTAATGGGGTGAGCTAATCACGATTTCTAATGGGCTAAGGTTGCACACCGTTTTTCAAAGGTCGCATCTCTCCCCCTCTCCACCGCCTTAATGGTTTCCCACATCTGCCACCTGAGTAGGCCACCTCAAATTAGGGACTGAATTGAGTTGGTCTATTTTGTGTTCTATGCCTCTCTGACATAGGTTCATGCATACATAATGAGAAAGTAGATGTCACTAGAAAAGACAATAATGCTGGGCAAAGTTGAAAGAAGCAGGAAAAGAGGAAGACCCAATACGAGATGGGTTGACTCCATGGATTTGCAGGAGCTGAGCAGGGCTGCTGAGGACAGGACATGCTGGAGATCCGTCATCCACGGGGTCAAAATAAGTTAGAGATGACATAACAGCAAAAGCAAGAAAGTGTACTTTCTCTCAAAGGACATGTTCTCAGTGTATTTCCTCTTCAGATGCTTTTCTGGTGGAGCATTTTCTTTCCAAATATACATTTTTAAAACACACGATACAAGTGGTTGGGGGGTCAACGAGGTGCGAGCAAATTTTGAAAGCTTAACGGTGGTCTGATTGGCAAATTAATCTGACAAGTCTGGGCCCAACTGTTTTGTACTGGAATTTGCCAAGCTCAAATTCCACAAGCAATTTGTTAAGTATTAACAGATAAATCGAATTTTCTTGACTCCCTCAAACTTTTCTCTCGAGGGAATCTGGAGATTGATACAGCTGCTAAAATTACACTCTAGTGCTACTATCAGAAGCTATTTGTGTAGCTGTATCAATCTTCAGATTCCCCCCCCCCCCAGGACATTCTGGAGAGGAAATTTTTGCACGGTTCAAGATTTTATTTATTGGTTAATTGTCCACAGATCTCTTAATTTGTCTTTTTGTTGTTGTTTTTCAAAATGATTAACAAAAAGGTATCATTCCTTTATTAAGAAAGCATTGGTCCAACTTCTCATGTCATGTTTTCCTTTGTAAGCCATTAGTCATATCATATCATCATCTTAGAATGGAGAGCTGGAAGGGACCCTATAGATCATCACATTCAGCCCCTCTCAAGAAATCCCAGTGGGGAGTCAAACTCCCAACCTCTAGCTGTGCAGCCAGACACTTAAACCACTGAGCCATTAAACAAATATATATATGAAGTGGCCTAAGAAGGTCCATGAAAGCTAACATTAAGATATAATAGTTAGTCTTTAAGGTGCCACAATGCTTTTGTCTTTTGTTAAAAAAGCAGACTCCAGTAGTGACCCCAAAGAAGGTAGTTATGGGGCTAGGCAAATCCCAGATGTCTCCATGTGCAGGCATACAGGAGGATTCGAGTATTACCACGGTTGCCGCTTGTTTCAACAGCTTCTGCATCTTTTCTTGTGGCCTTTTGAACCCTAATGGAAGCTCACCGGGGTGTGAATATCATGAAAGATCCCATTCAATATATTTCCTAACCTGTCTTGGCCAAATCAAGTGGTACAGAAAAGTCCTGGGACGAATTAGGCAGCCAGATGTCAGACGCTTGGCTCACCAGCGACCGAGCCCGCTGATGCCGGCAAAGGCAAGAGGGAGCCAAGAAGTTGGAATGGGGAAAACCTCCAGAGGGAGCCAGAGAGCTTCTCCTGCCCCATTATGGGCGGGTGGGGGGGACAGAGTGAGCGAGCAAGGGAATATATGAGAGAGGGAGATCCCGCTTTGCAGTGCAAAACAGTCCAAAAACCGTGTGGTCCGCTGAGTGTCAGAAAAAGACTGGACAGAAGGAGATCAGTCCAACAGAATCATGCACAGGACAGTGTGAAGGTATCTGTTCAAAGGAATGAAGATACTCTGAGCAGAAGGAAGGCAAGCATATAGAAAGAGAGGCAAAGGGAACAGCTGTATTTGGAAGTTCTCCATCTTTGCCAGCTTCCACCTTTTTGCGATGCCCAGCTGGGTGATAGTTATAGTCCAGTGGTTCCCAACCTTGGGTCCCCAGATGTTATTAGACTAGAACTCCCGGAAGCCTTCACTACCAGCTGTGCTGGTCAGGATTTCTGGGAGTTGCAGTCTAAGAACATCTGGGGACCCAAGGTTGAGAAGCACTGTCGTGGAAGGTTGGAGGCAGGTCTGTAGCTAGAGCAGGGCAGCTAGGTCGTCGCCCCTTCACCCCTTCCCTGCCTCCCTGTGCAGCTGACCACTATGGCTTGGAGGCGGGACAGGGAATCTCCCCACTCAGCTGATCAGTGGTCAGCTGTATGGGGAGGCAGGGAAGTGCCGACCATGCTCCTGCAGGAATTGGGGTGGCGACGGAGGAGGAGGAGCGCTGTGCAGAGCCCAGTGAGTGGACCTGGCTGGTTCTGTGGGAGGGAATTGGGTGCTGTGGTTCATATTGGTATCCCCATGATATAAATATGAAGTGTCCATGTCTACATGTGATTTATCCACCTCCATCCCTGGATGGAGCCATTGTTTGGATCTTGCTACCATGGCCAGGATCCTGGTGGAAGACCATGTCCTGACCTCTGGGTCTCCTTTGCCTTGCTTACATGAGCTGCCTACCCATTTCCATCTGTGTTCCTGAGCTAAGTTATAAAGAAGGCACAGAAGAGGCCTTACGGCTTAGCTTTGGTGATGGTCTCCTTAGCAACTGTTTTCAAAGGCTACCGAGTGGGCCGTGATATATTTTTTTAAAGAACTGAGTTAGTGGTGGGCTTGTGGATTTCATTAAAAGCCTTCCTACCTCTGCTCCCTCAGCCTGTAATTCATTCATTGTTTGCCTGTACTTTGCTGCTATGAATAACTCACTAGAAGGGGGAACAACTATGAGACAGTTCTATAGAATCCCAAGAGAGCGGGACATTCTGCATTTAGATACCCCATGGGAAACGGCAAGGCCCATCCCTAATAGGATCTCAAAGCCAAATGACTGACAATAATCATAATAAAAGAGACGAAAGGATCTTTTACAGATCAAGCACTGTAACATTGCCACTCTATTCAGTTTTATTCAGAATAAACATTAACGATGAGGTTTTTTTTAAATCTTCTGAGCTACAAATGATATAATTCTTAATTCTGTGAGTTTTCCCCTATCTCACAGGCACTTTGCAAATATGGCTCGCCTGGGAGAAGGGCTTAAACTAGACGGCTCTGAGGCCAAGCTCCGCCCAAGGGCCCAGCTGCAAGAAAAAGTTCCCAGCTAGCACTGGGACAGGAAGCTTGGGCAAAGCTAGGCTGAGCTAAGCCTCAAAGCCTCCCACTTTAGGGCTTTCTTTCAGGCGAGCCACATTTAGGTTTTTTGCAAGGTGCCTATTGAATAGGTAGGCCTCCCAGAATGAAGGATTCTCATATTTGTAGTTCAGGTGTAGCAAAATTTCCAAACTAACTCAAGAAGTGCCATCACAGTAATGAGTTACTGGCGTAATGGGCAGAGCTTAGAAGTAACTACGTTAGAATAAATACGATTTTATTATCATCATTATCCACCATCTTAGAATTTCAGAACTGGAAGGGAGCCTACAGTCATGAAGTCCAGTCCTTCTCAAGGAAGCGCACTGGGGAATTGAACTCCCAACCTCCAGCTCCATAGTCAAAGACTTAAACCACTGAGCTCCCCGGCAGTTCTTCCCGTGACTATAATACATCATGTAATGAGCAGCTACTAAGTGACCTTTCACTTGTAATGATTAATAGAAAGGTTATTTAGGTATCGCAACTAACACCTCGTATCTTTCAAAACATCGTTTTAAAGGACCTATTAAAACGTTTTGGAGATGTTTTGATACAAATGATTCAAATATTATGCCTGTTAAAATGAAGTAGCAAGAAAAGTGTCATCACGTAACGGCTGAAATCCTGTCGTTTAGCACAGAGATTCCCCAACCCCCGGTTTGCGGCCCGGTGCTGGTCCATGGCATGAGCCGGACCGGGCCACCGAGACAGACCTCCCGCCACCCCCTGCACACACTCACCCCCACACAGCCCGTTTGTGGCTGTGCGTGTGCTCCAGCATGACCATGCAAGCATTGTGCTGCTGTTTGTGCATGTGCATGAGCACAAGCACGCCCAGACAAGCGAAATGCCAGAGTTTGTGCATGCGCACATCTATGCCTGTGCAAGTGCTGCACTGCCGTTTGCGCACATGCCCATACAAGGGAGCTTGTGTGCTTGTTCGCACATGTGCGCAAGCACGGGGGGCTGCACCGCCTTCCCCAGCCGGTCCACGGATCAAAAAAGGTTGGAGACCTCTGGTTTAGCGTAAGTCACAATTTACTGTTCAATGGGCCTACTCTACTTGTGACTTTTTCTGCTAAACAACAGGATTTCAGCCTTCATCTTTTACATTTTTATACCTTTTTTTGCCAAGATTCCTGATCCAAACTGGCTACTAAAGGGAGCCAGAGGGCATTTCCCTTTAATCGTCTGACCAGTCCTTATTACAGCTGGTCAGAAAATTAACAAGAACACAATGCATCATTAACGCGTGACACAACTAATTACTAGTGCATTCAGAGCAACGAAGGTGCCGAGAGGTAACAGTTGAAGCAATGATTTCCTTTTAAAATATCCTTTTTCAGTTCTGGTAATGAAAACAGTTTTCTCAACATCAAACCATTTCAAGGGCATTTCCAGGCATCTGGAGAAGAACTCACCTACCTTATCAGTGTGTTGTCATTGTCGCTACTCAGACAACCTCCATTAAAGAAAACAAGAGATGTGAGTACTCCCGATTTCTTTTTTCCTCTGCTTGTGGAGAAAATGATTTGGGGCTGCTGCGGTCATCTAATGCCACTGCATTAATTCAATTATTTATTGTTTGTTTCTTTTCCTGGTGTGGAACAGTCACAAAAGCCTTCTGGGTTGCGTAAGCCAACTAAGAAGATATGAATTTTTTAACTGGGCCATTAAAGGTGGTTGAAAATAACCTTGATGAGCCTCAGAGTTGCGTAAGCTTCAAAAAGTTGGACCATGTGGTGGACCTTCAAGGCGCTAACACTAAACTCCCACATGTGGATTTCACACAGGTAGACTCTGCACAAGAGTCTCCTAGTTGTGGGAAGTTACACCTGATTTTTCCCAATGAAAGCCACTGACTCCAGTTTCATGATGGCAGTGAATCTGCTCCAGAGCTTCTTGAAAACCTTACAGGAACTGTCCAAGGTGCTGAAATATGAGTTCAGCACCTTAGAATCATGAAGCTTGAAGTGGGCTTATAAGGCCATCAAGTCCAATCCCCTGCACAAGGCAGGAATACAAATCAAAGCACATCTGGAAAAGAGTTGCCCAGTTTTACCTTGAATACCTCCAGAAGTGGAGCACTCAACACCTCCCAAGGTTATGGGTTCCATTGTTGTACTGCTCTAACAGTTAAGACTTTTTTTTCCTGATATTCATCCTAAGTTTGGCTTCCTGTACCTTGTCCTGCACTCTGGGATGACTGAGAACAGATCCTGCCCTCCCTCTCTCTGACAGCCTTTCATGTACAGTTGTGCCTTGCTTAGCGATGTTAATCCGTGCAGAAAAAATCACTGCTAAGCGATAACATCGCTAAGCGAAAATACAAAGCCCATAGAAATGCATTAAAATGTGATTAATGCATTCCTGTGGGCTAAAAACTCACCTTTAAGCGAAGATCCTCCATAGCGCTGCCATTTTCAGTGCCTCTAAAGCAAGGTATCCGTGCCTGAAAACAGCGGGGTGGCCATTTTGTTTACCCAGCGGCCATTTTGAAACCGCCAATCAGCTGGCCGAAAATGGGGGCTTTGCGATGATCGCCTAACTTGACAGCTTCCTGTTTGAACAGGAAGCTGTCAAGCTACTACTGGGGTCTCACAGCAACCATTGGGGCAGCTTCCTCTTCAAACAGGAAGTTAGGCCCATCCAAAGCTAGTTGAGCTCTTTCTCCAGATGAGCATAATTTAGGTGACTGTAAGTTCTGGATCTGGCAGTTAGGCCCATCCAAAGCTAGTTGAGCTCTTTCTCCAGATGAGCATAATTTAGGTGACTGTAAGTTCTGGATCTGGCAGGTGGGACTCCCTGAAAGGAAAATTAGAAATGTAGTTTTTTAAAAAAAAAAAAATCTAAAATTCAGGAGATGTCATCCCCTCACCTCTTTTCAATGTGCACCCAATGTGCTACCGTGTACAGAGAGTGTCTTTTCCTCTCCTCCAGAGGCAAAGATGATGGTGGTAGCTGTGGCAGCAATTAATTCACCCGCTTGTTCATCTGCAAGCAGTAATGCCAGTGGAAGGAGAAGCAGGAAGAGGTTATGCCTTCTTCTTCCATTCCTTGAAAGACTGGCTCTTAGGGGTTCTTAAGCCAACAAAAAAATGGAAGACACAGCGTTAACCAGGGCGTGAACCCTAAAATATCAGTGGCTAGCCATTTCATGAGGCCGTGCTGCCATAACTCTAAAAGTAATTAAAAAGTTAGAGTTACCTTACAACAGGAATGACGTTGTAAGGTAACTCGCCTTCGCAAATACGTTAATTTTCATTGGCCCAGATCCAGTGGCTGAAAGAAACCTCAAGTTCAGGCCAATGGTGCAGTGTCTTTTTCCATTCCTGTGACCTCCCTCATTCATGGAACCATCTGTGCTCCTAGTTTTGCAACCAGTACGAGACCAGGCTTGGGAGGGTGAGCCCACAAACAGAGAGAAATGCTTTTGTGATCACCTTTACATGGCCACTCAAACAAAATGGAATGCAACCACGAGGTTACATTCAGAGGACAGAATCCTGTTGTGGGAGGACAACTGCATGAGTGGCTTTTCCCTGTTTTGGCAGGTGTGTGTTGCACATCCTCCCATCTCCCAGTTGAGCCCATGGTTGCATATTTATGTACCTAGTCATCTTTTCTAAACTCAAATCCGGAAATGTGTTAGCCTTCATCTCTTGCTCAGGAATGCTGGGTGAGTGTATGGAGTCTATGACAACCATGATCAAGGACAGCCCACGTTCATAGCCACACAAGAATATTCTATGTGTTTGGGTACACAGCTCATGGATCAACTGGGAGTTAAGAGAGATGTTGACCACTGCATACGAATCACCTCTGTACATGAAGGCATTCCCCAGAATTCGCTGCAATACACTGTTGCTCCTTGGTAGACGAACGGATGATTCAGGCCTTCACTTCCTCATGTGTAGGGCAAAATGAGTAGTGGAGATGTGGACACATACATATGCTTCATCACAAAGCATTCCCATTTACTCAGTGGCATCCTAGACTTTCATGTGTTGAGCATGACGGCTCTAGCTCTGATGAGGTGAATGAGGTTCACCTCCTGGTTTGTTCTCAGGTCTTTGAGATTAGCTGGGAAAGAGGGACGTCTCTGCCACTAGAAAAGCTTTGAGCTTAATCTTAACTCTTTGCGACCCAAGCATCTTTTGGTAGATTTGCACCATCCTTCGACTGTTCTTTGTGATTTAACACACTGGAAAACGTTCGTCCGAATTGGCCTTCAAAAAAAGTACATTTCAGGGCAATGTTTGAGTGGAGAACATCAGGCAGTGGGCATTTAAGTTTCAAATCCATGAATTAGTTGGAAAGTTGAAGGCAAGGTCCATTTAAAAATGATTCCATGGGCCACATCTTCTTGTCCGTGCATGAAAAATGGCCCTATATACCTAGATCCAGTTTCCTTGTGGGGACAAAAACCCCTCCGTCCACATCAGATTCAGCCCCGTGTCCATGGGAGAAGCGTCCGACCTATAACTTCTCTCCGACATCATGGAAAGTTGTCCTTCCTTGCAATATATATATATATAAATTAACTGGCAACACTATGAGGTCATCCCCATGAGAGGAATCCATAAAAACCTACTGAGGTTGAGAGTTCGAACAGCTGCAGGCCTTTCTCATTATGGGATAGATATAACTCTGTGAAATGATTATAATCGTAATAATAATAACATGGCTTACTTTAGCACTAAGCATCTTTATGAGGGCGTTTTATACGCTGCATGTGTGCTGTAAATATTTTTGCAAAGATGTGAGTCGAAAAAATGCACCCCATTTTGGCAGGAACAAGTCCAACGTCTGTTCTTTGGTCCATCGTGGGGTGTGGTCGGGAGTCATGGCCCCGCATGGGATAATGAGATGAAACACTTTCCTTTGCATAAACAAAGTTTATTAACTGGAACAATAAGAGACCTGCAAAGTGTTGGATGGGCTTCCCTAATACACTGGGAGGTGGAGGGTGACTAGGTGTACCTTAAACTGGAGTAAAACTGTAGCAATCATGAGTCTGAGGTGTGAACTGCCTAGCCCTTTTCTCCCAGTAGGACGCACCCTTACAACAGAGACGGAAACCTTCCTGTATGTCATTCTCGCCATTGAGAACGGAAAATTGGAAAAAAGAAGAGTTCTCCCTTCTGGGTGAGTTTACAGGAGTCTATGCATTTTTTGGCCTTTTTGGAATCTTTTTTTGGGGGGGGGGGGAGTGAAAAATGTTCGGCACTTGTTTTTGTAGAAGCCCGCCCCACGAAGTCGTCCTAGAAAAATCTGCTTTGAAGCAAAACTGGGGTAGTGTTGCTCTTTGCACATAAAACATGAGTTTTTTTCCCCGTGATTTTCCCCCCAAAATGCAATTGCTGGTCAAAACAACTGTAAAAATGTTCCTTCTCATGCAAAAGGGGGGCGGGCGGAATCTCAGTGTTCACCACAGCTCAGTGGTTTAGGGAGCTGGCTGTGGAGCCATAAGTTGGGAGTTCAATTCCCCACTCCTTGGCAAGGGTTTGGATTGCTGATCCAAAGGTTCCCTTCCACAGATAGGATGTCATGGGTTCAAAACTCTTCCATGGATATACAGTACGTAGCCATCTTTTCTAAACTCAAATCCGGAAATGTGTTAGCCTTCATCTATTGCTCAGGAATGCTGGGTGAGTGTATAGAGTCTATGACAACCATGATCAAGAACAGCCCACATTCATAGCCACACAAGAGTATTCCGCGTGTTCTGGTATACCAATCATGGATCAACTGGGAGTTAAGAGAGATGTTCACCACTGCATACGAATCAACTCTACATGAAGGCATTTCCCAGAATCCTCTGCAATACACTGTTGCTCCTTGGTAGACGAACGGATGATTCAGGCCTTCACTTCCTCATGTGTAGGGCAAAAATGAAGCGGAGTAGCTTCATCACAAAACATTCCCATTTGCTCAACGGCATCCTAGACTTTCATGTGTCTCGTGGCGCAGTGGTTAAAACGCTGTACTGCAGCTAAAACTGTGCTCATGACCTGGGGTTCAAATCCCAGGTAGCCGGCTCAAGGTTGACTCAGCCTTCCATCCTTCCGAGGTCGGTAAAATGAGTACCCAGCTTGCTGGGGGGGGGGGCAATGTGTAGCCTGTATAATTAAATTAATTAATTTTATATTTGGAAGCCGCCTAGAGTGGTCCGGTGGGCCAGATAGGCGGGGTATAAATAAATAAATAAATAAATAAATAAATAAATAAATAAATAAATAAATAAATAAATAAATAAATAAATAAAATAAAAAAATTGTAAACCGCCCGGAGAGTGCTTGTAGCGCTATGGGGTGGTATATAAGTCCAAAAAAAAAAAAATGTGTTGAGCATGATAGCTCTAGCTCTGATGAGGTGAATGAGGTTGTAAAGTTGCCAAGTCTGACAATGCAGCCTTCTCATACATCTTGATCATGGGAACACTTGAACCCCATTCAGATGAACCTAGTGACACAGACTTCCATGGACCCTCATACTCAACGTATGAAAATCTAGGATGTTAACAGGTCCATAGAGATGCTTGTGCCCAACCACGTATTGAACTCCACTCAAGAGAAATTAAGTAGGTTTCTGGAACCTAGAAAGTTTGGAAATCATTGACCTTACAAATGGACAACTGGCCAAAACATTGACTTTTCTACAATGGTCTTCCTTCATCGTACCAGTCCCATTTCCCATCTATCCAGAACAAGTAGTTAACAACAACAAAATATCACCAACGCAACGAGGAACACATCTTCTTGAAAGCTTTTCCATTTTCTAAAAGGCTTCTTTCCAAAGCCGTTGTGTCAGATCGGTTTGCCCACAAATATGTTTACACGTTGGACCCTTCTCTGTACACAAGATGACAAGCCATTCAATCATAATTCCTTTCCTTGTATCTTTCCCCCAACCGTTTCTCTATAACCAAAGGCTGCCCTCTTCTCCCTTCAACCATTTTGGCATGTTTTAAATATTCACGCACATCGAGAAGCAGCCTTAAAACACGCACACTTTGATTTATTATTTAGAGAACACGGGTTTTCCCCACCTCGAAGACTGCCAAGAAAGCTCCTCTACAATTCATTTTTCATCCTTTCCTCCACACTTCCATTAGCCTTCTCGTTAAAGTTTAAAAACTGCTTTGTTATTTGAGAGCCACAACTTGTGCCACTGCCTGTTTTTTTGTGGAGACAGAGAAAATGTTGTTCTCATTGCAGGGGCAACTGGTGGAAAGAATAGGACCAGGTACCATATTTGTCCCCAGATCTACCCAATGGCTAGTGGTTTAAAGCATGTTCACTCCAAACTTCTGCTGAGAAAGACCTTGAGCAATAAACACACAATACAGATCTACACAATGATGACTGGATGGGCCTGTCTCAAGCCATTGTGATACCAGAGATGGAAAATTTCCATAACTACTCCATCCACACGTGCAATGGTTCTGAGTTCTGGATTTGGATAAATCCCAAATTTCACATAAAATGGACATTACTCAGTCCTGAAATACATACATATATAGACATTTTGATTTTCCAATGCACATGTTTCAGTAATAACAGTGACAATCTTAGACGTGCAGAGCTGGAAGGGACCCTATGGATCATTGAGCCCAGCCCCTATCAAAGAGGCACAGTGGGGGAATCAAACTCCCAACCTCTGGCTCTGCAGCCAGAGACCTAAAACTATATTTTGCCAACAGAGCCCCACTGCACTCTAGAGAGGACAAACAGGACAATCTCTACACAGAAGAATTAAGGGACATGAATCAGACATCGGAGATCATAGTACACAAAAAACTGTCTCACGTCACTTCAATCTACCAGAACACTCTTTACAAGACATGAAAGTTGCTATTCCGGATAACGAGCTACAGAACAAGAATCCAGAGGGAAACAGCTGAGATAAAATTTATATATACATGCTAGACACCCATATAAATGGATTAAATATCAGCTCATGTTTCTTAGTCATATCTAATTGAAATCAGTTACTTTCCTTCACAACCACCAGCCTCATCTTTTCAGAACAAGGCTCAAAGATAAAGTCCGCCATTCTCTATATTGCCATATGTTGTTTCTCTGTTGTTTCCTTTAATCATGTCGCTGTTTACAGAACTAGACTTCAAAAGAACTGAAAGAGGGGTAATAAATCAGTGCTAGGTGTGAAATGCAACCAAACACCTAAGAAGTGGAACATGTTCCATGAAACCTTATGTGAAAGGATAGCAGTTAGTTTTTAAAGCACCACCACATCTTTTTTTTGCTTTTGTTTCGTGTTTCTTATCAGAATGCTAAAGCCACTGAGCTACCCTGGAGTATAGATCCATTCTGTTTAAAGGCGTGGCATGAACTGAACAAGGCTAAAGAGCTGTGGACCAGATCAGGCTACATCAGTGGTTTCCAAACTTTTTCAACTCGTGGCTCCTATGATTTACTGGCCACAAGCCGTGACTGGTGGCCAGACACATTGACAGCTTCAAACTTTAACAAACAACCCAACGAACAGTGGTCATTAGGCATGGAGTTGTCCTAGAAGGTCAGAAGAACATCTGAAGAACCTTGCAGAACCACAACAAAAGCACTATGTTGTCCAACATTCCAATTCCACCACCATTAATTAGATGTTCACTAGAAACCCTCTTCATCTGGATTCCCCAATTTTGGGGGGTAGAGACAAGGAAGCAAGGAGAGAATCCGACTCAGATGACTCTCCAGTCCTTCCCATACCTGGGTTGAATAGAAATGGGAAAGTCATCCCCTGCTCCATTAGAGGAGAAAAGGGAAAATCTAATACCACTTTACGACCATCTTTCTAGCTATATAGTTTGTGCATTATATTCTGACCCGCTTGAATCAAGGTTAAACCACATGAATCCCCATGGGCATTGCCTATTCATCTTTTATAGGTGAAGATTTTCAGGTATAAAGGGAGGGATAAACCTAATACGGTGTTTAATGGAGGAAAAAATTATGACACCACCATTACATCTGTGTCTGTAATTTTGTACATGGACCAGGTTCTACCTCCCCCACCAAAGGACCCACACCTTATGCTGCATTTCTATATAATATGTGTATAATTTAATATCAGCCTCAAGGCATGTGGTTTCGTATGTCATCGACTTCCACGAAACCAGATCCGGGGCCTAAGTATCAGATGAGTGGCTAATATTTTGGGCGCGGGGGAGGGAGAGAGGGTAGAAATAGGCATGAAAACATGTTTCAGGTCTCCTTTTTTACAACCGTACTTGAAGAACGAATTTGCGATTGTAACCTGATGTTACACTGACATAGTTTCGTGAGCGTCAGGATAATTGAAAGTCCAGGCAAATCTGGGCATTTCGGAGGGGGTGCCCTCTTTAGTATTCAAGACAGTTTAAGTGCTTAGGTGGTTCAGATGAAAAGTGTAGGTACTTTGCCGCTTTGTGTAAGTTTAAAGTGTTGCTTTTGAAAAGCCCCGTTCCTCATTTCCCATCTGTCTGCTACATGATTAGCCCAAACCTTGTTTGTTTGTTTGGGTTATCAAACAGATGTCCAGAGCAAGCCGTTGTCAAAGCTTCACTTCCTTCCCTTGTGGAAAAGTTGTCTGTTTTTCCTTTTCATATGTAGGGAATGTTGTTCGAATTGGAACGAATCCGGCGAGAGCTTTTTGCGGGAAATGTGTAGCAGGGAAGGGCCAACGCTGTGACCAAACTTGCAGCTTGGAGGGTGGGAATGTCTCTGGATAAGGACGAATGCTTCGCCTGTTCTTTCTTCTCTAACTGCTTAATGTTTGTCTCTGCCTAAGAAGGAACAGCAGCCTGCCTTGTGGTCAGGTCTGCAAGCCTTCTAGAAATGGTCAGGCTTACAATCTTCCAGTAGATGAGATGGTGACGTTCCAAGTATGAATTTTCATCCCCTCTAAATGTTGGTGCTGTAGGGCAGTGCTTCGCCCACCTTGGGTCCACAAATGTTCTTGGACTGCAACTCCCAGAAGGCTTCACCACTAGCTGAGCTGGCCTGGATTTCTGGGAGCTGCAGCCCAAGAACATCTGGAGACCCAAGATTGGGAACCACTGCTTTCAGTTAAAGTTCCAATTATTCCACTCTAGTTTGAGCTCTGTCTGGAAGTACCGTATTTTTCCATGTATAAGACTATACTTTTGTCTAAAATCTTTAGACTAAAATTTGAGGGTCGTCTTATACATGGAAGTAAGCTGTTGAGAGAAAAAACAAGTGGAGGGGAAAGCAGGGATCAAAGCGATCCTGCAGGGCTTTGATCCCTTTCCCTCTATACTTGCTAAGCCCCACTTAGATTTCTTAATTTTGGATTAGAAATGTGGGGGTGTCTTATACATGGGGGCGTCTTATACACTGACAAATACCGTACCTGTAGAAGGGAACTGAAGGGTAGTGTTTGCTGTATTTCTCTCCTCTCCACATGTTCAGGAAAAAAAAATCAGAAAATGGCAGTGTGGTCCCCGAAGCAGTACAAATGCAAGAGGAGGTGACACCTTTATTAGATTAATATTCTGCACATAGACTCACATGGTGCCAGGTTTAGCAGAAAGTAGACAATAGATTTCCAGGAGGCACAGTGGGGAATCGAACGCCCACCCTTGGACTCCACAGCCAACTGCCCAGTAGACTAAATCCAATTGTTAGTCTGAATTACAGGAAACCCAATAAATCAATGGCCCTTATGTACATTTCCATTCACCATATTCATTCAATGGGTCTGATCACCTTGGTTTAACAAATCCCCATTGATTCAATGGCTTTAATTAAGCTGGCTTACAAATTTGTCACGATAAGTGGCAACTGTCCCTGTGCTTTCTGAGATGAGACGTCCTTCCCTGAGCACGGACAAGTCGCTCTCTTCCTGTGTTGAAGTTAAAGGTCGAAATATCATCACACAGGTTCTCACTGATTCAATGCTCAGCCAGCAATTGGATTTAGGTCCAGCTTTACAGAAAATTCCACATTTTGAAATAGGTGGACGTATCCTTTTCCAGGAAGGGGGGGAAAACATGCACACATGCCAAGATAGAACCGGGGTTGGCTTTATGGCGGTGAAATGATCATTTCAAAGAGATTGCATTTGATAGAGCTAGTCATTGGGTCCAACCCCCTGCTAAAGGCAGGAATCTTAATCAAAGCAGACCTGACAGAGAGTTGTCCAATTTTCTCTTGAAGGTCTCCAGTGTTGGAGTGCTCACCACCTCCTGAGGTTATTGGTTCCCTTGTTGTATTGCTCTAACAGTTAGGAAGTGTTTTCTGATATTCCACCACAATCTGTCTTCTTGTAACTTGAGACCAATACTACATGTCCTGCACTCTGGGATGATCCAGAACAGATCCTGCCCCTCCAATGTAGGACTACCATTCAAGTCTGAAAAGTGCTATTATCTCCCCTCAGTCTTCTTTTCTCATGGCTAAATATGCCCAGTTCTTTCCGTCTTTCGTCCTAGGTTGGTTTCCAGTCCCCTGACCCTCCTCTGAACTTGCTCTAGTTTGTTGGCATCCTTCTTCATGTACGGTGTCCAGAATTGGGCACAGGAGTCTAGAGGAGACCGAGCCTGTGCTAAATAGAGGGGAACTAATAATAAATGGGATTTGAAAACTATCTTTCTGTTAATGCATTCTAAAATAGCATTTGCCTTTTTTGCAGCCACATCACCCTGTTGGCTCAGGTTCAGCTTTTAATCTACCACTCCAGGATCCTCCTAAAGCAACCTCAGCTTACCCGTGTGGCACTGTTGGTGGGACTCCCCACTCGTCCCGCCACCCATCCTGCCAGCGACGCGGGCAAGCGGCCTGCTGACAGGAGGCTGACTTGACCCGCCGCTGCCCAGAATGTTGCGGTTCCATGGATAAACAAATGATTTCACCTCCACCCAGCTGCGCCCTCACTCTGTTTGCTCTCTTTGCTAAATGGCCTGACACCCGTGGAGGCTTAAAGGTAAATGACATTTTCCAGCTAATCCTTATTAACTGGGCTTAGCTGGAAAAAGTTAAAGCAAACAGAACTTGAGTGTGTTGGATTTATTATTAAATAAATAATTACACACACACACACACACACACACACACAGAGAGAGAGAGAGAGAGAGAGAGAGAGAGAGAGAGAGAGAGAGTAGCCAGATTTCCAGATCTTATTTGGGAGGACTTGGTGAACTTCTCTTCTCAGTATAAACTCGTAATGAATTAATCCTTGTGCATGGGAGAAACTTCACCGTTTTAGGAGAAACTTCACAAATTGTACAACAATACAAACTGGAAAAGGCACGGAGAATATACTTATCGGTTTCCCGATCGCCTATCTATTTGCTTTTTGGAAAACAAACAAACAAACAAAGAAATAAGTCATTTAAACCACCGGTGCAAAGTTGAACAGTGCTGTCTGAGTTCGGCAAGGAACTAATTACCAGCGTGAACCCAGCCCACATACCAGCCGCTGCTCCTATAAATCCACCATCAGCTGGCGCTCACCGTGGACCTTGTCCCCATGCTCCTGAATTGCGGTCTTTATGTTAATCTTGACCAGCTTGTGAAAGATTCATGGCTTCAGCCACTTTAAGTATTTTTCTTATGAATAGGGGCCCTTCAGACATTTCCTTCTCATTTAATTTATCATCATTATTATTATTCTTCGCTCGCTTTTCTGAACTGTGGAGAAGCTCAGAAGAATCGGAGGCCCTCTTAAGCTCGGGGCAGAAGGAAGTGGGCAAATGCAGAACAGAGGATGGGATGGCAGGGAGCCCCTCGGTGATGAAACACACACACACACACACACACACACACAGAGAGAGAGAGAGAGAGAGAGAGATGTCCCCTAACCATTCGGTGAAGAAGTCTTCCAGAAGGGATGCTCCAGAAGAGATGTATAAAGGGATCCAGATGGGCTGGAAAAGTTCTCTCTTCCTCTAGTTACACTAAGGGACAAACACAGAAGGAGACACACACCCAAACACAACATTTATCCTTCCTCCAGAATTGCAGATGCCTGCTTTGGGGTTCTCTAAAACCAGATCAACTCATTTCCTCCTTTGTTCGCAAACGGGTTCTCATGAGTCTGCTTGTTGTTGTGATGTAGTGTCCAGTTGCCTCCAATCCATGATGGTCCTATGAATGTGTAGCCTCCAGAATGCCTTGTCTTTAGCAGTCCGTGGTGTGTGTGTGTGTGTGTGTGTGTGTGTGTGTGTTTGTGTGTGTGTGTGTGTGTGTGTGTGTATGTATGTATGTATGTATGTATGTATGTATGTATGTATGTATGTATGTATGTATGTATGTATGTATGTATGTATGTATGTATGTATGTATGTATGTATGTTCAAATAGGGAAGATTGGAATCCACAGTCAACCAAGAGAAGATTATCTAACATTATCTATCTGTCTGTCTGACTGACTGACTGATGTGCCAAGCTCGTTCACACACACACATGAGCATGAACCACCAGTTCATCAGTTTGTTTCTTGGCCGCACGGGTGTCTGGCACTTCTCTGCCTCCTCTGGCAGGCACCCTCTCAAGAGGCAGCGCCTAGAGGAGGCAAGGCAGGGAAGCCAGGGCGCTGTCTCTGATTGGGCGCCCACTGGAGGAAGTGGGGTTAGGAAGCACCAAACACCAAGAAATGAAATGACATGAACCACTGCAATGGCAGTTTGTGCCCATCTCTACATCTCGTATTACCACTCCCTTCCTCTAGGGGCAGCTTGCCCACGGCCACACAGGCTGGCTTTTCTCCCTAGAGGCACAGTGTGCAATCAAACTCCAAACCTCTGACTCCATAGCCAGAGACCTAAACCTCTATTATTATTATTATTATTATTATTATTATTATTATTATTATTATTATTATTATTATTATTATTATTATTATTATTATTATTATTATTATTATTATTATTATTATCATCATCATCATCATCATCATCATCATCATCATCATCATCTTCTTCTTCTTCTTCTTCTTCTTCTTCTTCTTCTTCTTCTTCGAAAATATGTATTGTATTTGCGAAGGCTTTCAAGGCCGGGATTTAATGGTTGTTGTGGGTTTTTCGGGCTCTTTGGCCGTGTTCTGAAGGATGTTCTACCTAACGTTTCTCCAGTTTCTGTGGCCGGCATCTTCAGGGAACTGGCAAAACATTAGGTAGAACAACCTTCACAACACGGCCAAAGAGCTCGAAAAACCCACAACAACAAAATATGTATTATTGCTGTAGCACAAAGTCCCGTTTTTAGTCCAGCATCATGCCAACGTTGAACCTCTGCTGAGCGCTTTCTCCTCCAGAAATGGTAGGAAAGATATTTGAAGTGTATCTGGCGCTCGGCTTGGCTTATCAGGAAAGCAATCAAAAATTTAAAGCCTTCAGAGAACAGAAGGATGAAATCTGATAACACGGCTTTCCTCGAACATTTAAGACGGTCGTAAAAAAAAAAAAAGACCTGATTTTCTCTTTCAAGGTTCGAAATGTATTTGGTTATGAAAATCGGGTGTTGTGTTACCCATAGCACACAAAGGGATTTTGTGAGCAAAGCCCTCTATAAAGTTTCACAGCTACTGTAAATGAGAGGCCAGTGCTGGAGGTAAGTCCAGCTAAGCCAGGACATGAAAAGCTGAACCCAGAAGAAAGACTTGTAAGGCTTTTTAAAAAGATTGCTAATGCCTCCATCTCTTACCTGTAAATATCCAAATATAAGCAAAAAGTATCTCTTCATGTAAAAAAATATAATTAATTCTATAATGTACCCAATCTGGTAAGAACATATGGAGTCTGAAGTAACTACTTAAAAGTCACATAGCTCTCTGTACTTTGGGGTAGTGACTAATGTAACTATTGGGAAATCTTAGATTGTAATTCTAACAAGTAACATCTCAGTTACTTGTCTTTAAAATGTACAGTCCCTTTGGAAAGTCACTTTCAAGGGCATTTGGGGGCATTTCTTTTGAAACCATGCGACACCTGGTCTAGGGTAGTAGATAGAGTAGTAGAGAAGGACTCAGGAGGTCTGGGTTCAAATCCTTGCCCAGGCACAGAAACTCGCTGGAGGTATGGAATCCCTAAAGCGACTCCTTAAATATCCCACTTACCTTGAAAACAGTTTTAGGAGCTTGATACTGTATTTTTCCATGTATAAGACTTTATTTTTTCTAAAATCCTTACAATAAAATTGAGGGTCGTCTTATACACCGAAGTAAGCTGAGGAGAGAACAAAAACAAGTGGAGGGGAAAGCAGGGATCAAAGCGATCCTGCAGCGCTTTGATCCCTTTCCCCCTACACTTGCTAAGCCCCACTTAAGATTTCTTAATGTTGGATTAGAAAAGTGAGGTGCGTCTTATACATGGGAGTGTCTTATACACGGCAAATATGGTAATTCTGATTTGATGGCACAAGGCGGCCAACGAGTGGCCATAGCTTGGGTCTCCTCAAGAGCTATTTCCTCCTGCATCCATGCATTAGCAAAGTCTACCATCAGAGGTGAGCAAAAGAGCAAAGTTGTAATACAAAAGAAAGCTGGCTGGCTGTGGAGCAGACGTTTAATAGGCTTCTCTGTTTGGCACACTTTTCTTTTAATAAAGGGTAATGTAGTGTGAAGGCAACATTTAATTAAAGCCTGTCAGAATTCACTTTCATATTTTCCCCCTCCCCGAATTAAAATTCTTCTCTCTTGCAGGGTTGATGTCCCCCCACCTCCTTTTACTTTCGAACCCCAGTTTGTGCCTCACAGTCAAAACAAAAGTGCCACTTAATTTAGCGTGTACACATTCATAACGGTTTGGCTTCGTAGGGGAAAACACACACACACACACACACAAAACATGCCTATTATAGAAAGCTAAGGCTAGCATTATTTTATTATTGCTAATAATAAGATCTGCTATACCTTGTGGGGAAATAAGCGAGCAAAACATAACAGCGAAGAAACGTAAGTATGGATCATTTCTGTAATCACTACAATGGAGTGTCAAGTTAATGAACTTGAGTGCCCATCATCCTTTCATTCTCCATTACAACTCAAGATGATGTGTAGTAGACACTCTACTTTGGAATAAGCTCTCTCTCTCTCTCTCTCTCTCTCTCTCTCTCTCTCTCCTTCCCCCCTCCTTTGGCCTGATTTTTTTATAATATCTTGTCTGATAAGGAGATCCAGAGATCTTACAACCTTGCACTTTTGTTTGAACCTTGTAGTTTGACCTAATAAACATATTCTCCTACTACAGATTTTGGATAGGGGTGAGATTTGTGGATCTCCCTGGGTGACATATCCCATAATTCTCCATTCTGGGAATTCAACCTAACTTGCAGGCCCCTTATGAACACCTGGATGTGGCTCACCTGGGAGAAAGGCCTAATTTGGAAGGTTCTGAGGCCCAGCTAGGCCGAGCTCCAACCGACCTTCCTGTTCCTGCCCCACTGCTAGCTGGGAGCTTTCTTTCTGAACAGGAAGTTTGGGCAGAACTAGGCCTTTCTCCAAGTGCATCACATTCAAGTGCTTTCAAGGTGCTGACAAGAATTCTCAGAATGGAGATCTATGCAATTTGTAGTCTAATTATTTTTTTAAAAATCCTATTCAACTCCTCTGTAAGTTCTATCCGTTCTAATGGGCTACTCTAGTTGCAATTTAGTATGCCATGCAACAGGATTTCAGCCAAGGATTCCGAAATTCAGCCAGTTTTAATTTTTTTAAAAAAATCCCGTATGCCCTCTAGTGGCAGTTTTTAAAATTACAAGTGTATAGCTGTTGTGTGCTAAGCAGGAGCAAACCAGGATAACATTGCCACTCACGCCCCCTAGAGGACACAAAGGGACTTCTTTTAAAACCAAAAAGGAGAAAGAAGTTTTTATATATAAAAACAGAAGTGTGGGGCATTAGCATCTGGGTTCCAGGGTGGGCCAAAAGTTGTTGCTTGTCTACCCAGGGCACGCACCTCCAAAATGCTAAAAAAAAAATTTTTAAGTTATAGTTTCCCTACCCCAGTGACATTACTCCCCATTAAGTGGCAGATATCATTCCATGTAGTTTTCCCTTTGTCCCTCGGGGGGGGGGGGAAGAGAGGAAACCACTACGAGTAACTAGTTTAATTCAAACTCTGCATATTTTAATTCTTCTTTGTCCCTTCTTATAGTCTTCTAATGAAGATCGGAGGTGGAGATATCGAAGGGCATTTTCTGTAGCTGGCCGATGTCCTTCTCAAGGAGAGTTAATGGATTAGCAAAAAAAAGCGATGGAGAAAAACTGGATCTCTGATTTATGATGTGAAATCGTTCCCTCAGCAAAACATGCAGGCACACTCTCTCCTTCGATAGTGTTTTCCACCCCCATTAAAGTCTTGTGTGAATAAAAGTGTTGTGTTCGGTTTCTGGATTTTGCCCTCAGGGTGCATCAGGCAACTCCTCTGCCTTCGGTCCTCGCCAGGTCTTTTAAACAGGAAGTTTAATTTTATAGTATTTTTTTTAAAGAGAGAGAGAGAAAAAAAAAGAGCGAGCGACCGAGCAAAAAGGGAGAATGGTACTTAATTATCTGGCTGTGAAACAGCAGTACTCTTTCTTAATTTTAGTAGCTAATAAAACGTTGATCCCACAGTTAACTACTTCTGTGTCTAAATGGGCACCGATCTTGGCCATTGGAATAGAATATTTTATGAACTGTTAGATACTACACTACAGGTTTTAAGCGCTGCCATGACATATTTTTCTCAAGATTTATTAACATGTTTTATTTAAAACAATATATTACAGAGAGGCGAAGGCAAAAGCTTAGGTAAAAATTTAAATCTGAACAGAAACCAAAGAAAGAGATCCTTTTTTCTCTCTCTCCATTTAGAGCATTTGTTTCGTTTGCTTGAAACGTTTCCCTCCCACCCGCACCTGGATCCTTTATTTATCTCTATCTTTCAGGGTGACAACAGGAAGATATGAGAGAATGATGAGAATTTGTTGATGGCTTGAATGTCTTCGTGAACTACTAGTGTGATGTCCTCAGGAAATTGTGCATTACCAGTTGGATCACTCAGTGGTTTGCGGATGGTCGTTCGACCCCTCATTGAGCCTCCTGGGAGAAACGCCAGCCTGGGTAGCCTTGGGCAAGCTCCACTGTCCAAGAGTGCCCCTAGAGGAAGGGAAGGGTAATGCACTTCTGAGCATTCTCTACCTGGAAAACCCTGGATCAGTTGGAATCAACTTGATAGCATGCAATTCTTCTTATTATTTTGCGGTCAAAGAAACAAGACAGGAAGGGCCCATTTCAACAAATGTACTCAATGACGGCTATTTTCTGAAGATTTATGAGATTATCAGCAGCAGTGACATGTTTTCTCTCCCCCCCCCCAACAGGTTTGGTTGATTGGTTGGCTTTTGCTGACACACGAGGCTAAAAACATTTATCTGTAATTGTTACCTGTAACCCTCAAGTTCTTTCCATCTCAGGATTTTGGAAAGTTCAAAAATGAACTGGTATGGATTTTTCACTCATCAGCGCCGGACAAATTGAGTAGACAGCATAGACATGGTTTGAGGAAGAGAAGCCATACTGTAGAAGTCCAGAGCCACTGGAAATTGATCTTAGAAGCTTTCTTGATGTCCACCCTGTGGTGCAAAGTCCAGCCTAAAAGATAAGAAGGAAGTTGAAGATCCACCAACAATGGACGTTGGCAGTCATTTAATCTCCAGTTGGGCTTTCCAGGGGTCAAATAATGCCACCAAGGTAAGACTCAACTTGCTAGGACCTGTGAATTTAGCAGTCCTTTAGAATATATGCAAGGGATGGATAAAGTGGAGAGAGGGAAGCGCTTTCTCCTCTCACGCCATACCAGAACCAGGGGACACATCCACGCCAATTGATTGTTGGGAGAATGAGAAGAGACAAAAGAAAAGATTCCTTTACCCAATATGTTGTTAATCTGTGGAACTCCTTGCCACAGGATGTGGTGATGGCGTCTGGCCTAGGTGCCTTTAAAAGGGGGGTGGGACAGATTCCTGGAGGGCAAGTCCACTGTAGGTTACAAGCCAGGATGTGGATGTACTATAATCTCCAGGGCTTAAAAGAAAGGTATCTAGTTGTCTCGTGTGCTCCCAGAGGCATCTGGTGGGGCTACTGTGAGATGCAGGGAGCTGGACTAGATGGGCCCCTGGCCTGATCCAGCAGAGCTCTTCTTATGTTCTTATATATAGTAATCTGTGTCAACTAGGAGAAATAAAACTAAAGGGGAATTGTTCTTGATCCTGGTTGTTAAGGGTTTAAGCTATTGATCCCTCAAATCTCTATACAGAAGGCATTCTGTAAGAAAATGTACCATGTTCTCCATTTTAGAGAAACATGTGGAGCGTTGGCAGAACATATAACATCCCATTAGAAACCTGGAAGTCATCACCTGCTTCCAAAGCTCTTCAAGTTATTTTCACAACTTGATATTCACTTGAGAATGCTTATTATTTTATTATTTCATCATCATTATACTATTTTATGCTTTTCTGATTGTTTACATGCACTTATATTCAATGCCAAATATTATTTTTAATATGTGCTCCTAGCCTGATTGGCTACGAAGCCATAATGTATTCATATTCACTAGGACCAATGCTTGGAAGTAGTTGTTGCACATAAAATAGGTTTTATTTTGAGTAATTTGTAAGGCAACTAGTAGCTGCCGCTACTTCTGTGTTGTAGCAAGAAATACCTAAGTTACTTAGGAGTAAAGAGGAAAAGCTATTTATTTTCAAAAGTCAGTTTTAAGGCTATTTTAAAGGTTTGGGGGACATGTTGACATCAGTTTTTCACTTTTATGTACCTTCTTATCAATCCTAGGTAGCATGGAAAATGTTCGCTCATTTTGTCTTTTGCGTTTTTAGAAATATTTCCCAGCTGCAATATCAAAATTTGCCACTAGAGGGAACCAGAGAGTATTCCCTCAACATTTTTCTGAAAACAATGTTAATAATGCAGAATGATGCAACAAAGTAGGTTTAAGATCACTGGTGATGACAAGAAGCAATAAGTAACCAAAAAAAAGTATCCCCCTCCCCCCCGCAAAGGAATGCTCCAATGTCTGGCTAAGGACCTGCACTTGAAAGTGGATACTTTTCTCCCAAAATGAAAATATGGAAAAATCACAAGAAGGTGGTAACCATTAAACACCCACAAGAAACCCTTTGGGTCTCATTCTGAAAGCCCATGTCAAGGTAACACTGTCCACCGTTTCATAATGGATGTAGCTTTGTTTCGTTTTTCCTGCTTAGGGAATGCAGGCCACATGAAGCAAAGATGATTTTGGGTGACATGGTGGGGGTATGTCATTGCAGGATTGATTGCTGTTTGTTTCACACTGTTTTTGCTGAGGTGAAATGGATACTCGCTAAGATAAACATCTTACATTTCAGGGCTCTGTTTTGTTTTTGCTGGGCTGATTGAAGCCACTGGGGATTATACTATGTTGATGGGCATCCATGTCTCAGCCTCTGAAAATCACTCATCATCCTACAGGCTCAAAGGACATATAAATATGAAGACAGAACATAAATCCAAACAAAAAGGAGTGTGTGTGTGTGTGCGAGGGAACATAAAACACATTGCACAAGGCTATTGTGGGTCCCCCAACGTGTACAACCTCTCAGAAAGCATAAAGGAGGCAATTCTGATCATCAGAATTCCACAAGGAAGGAGCTGGGTCCTTGACAAATGGCCGCAGTGGGCAAGGAGAAAGAAAAAAGCCGTGAGGAGAGTTAAAGCTGAACAAGCAAGGTTTCCATGGAAATTGTACATCTGCCTAGTTCAGGAAACTGCCTCACCCAGGAATCGGAAGAGAGCAAGTGATTATGTGATTATTCATGTGGTCCTCAACAAGACGTCCTGCTGAGTAATGGTTTGCAAAGCTGGAAGTTGTGGGTTAAAAATCTCATAGTTCCCTATTCAGGGTGTTCTGCCTGAATGTGGCTCACCTGGGAGAAAGGCCTCACTTGGAAGGCTTTGAGGCCTAGCTAGGCCTAGATCCACCCAAGCTTCCTGTTCAGAAAGGAAGTGCTCAGCTAGCCCTGGGGCAGGAACAGGCCGAGCTTGGGTGGAGCTAGGCCTCGCTCAGCCGCTTGAGTCCTTTTTCCCCAGGTGAGCTACATTTAACTGTCCTGCCCGTGGGACTCTCAAAACGGAGAGTTATGGGATTTGTAGCTCACGAAATACTTTTTTTAAATATCCCATCCCCAGTATTGGTGTTGCCCTGATCATGCCATTAGTTTATTCTGCTGCAGTTTACTGAAGAACTGTGAAGTATAGGAACTCTCTGGTTTCTTCTAGTAACCAATTACTTTTTGTGAATATTTACAAAAGGACACACACACACACACACACACACACAGAGAGAGAGAGAGAGAGAGAGAGAATAGGTTTTTTTTCCATTAAGCATTGACAAAAGATTTCTCATCAAATTCATGCCCTTAGTAACTGTTGATAGCAACTAAATAACATTACTTATTACTTCTAAAGAGTAATGTTGTAACTACTCATTACATTACTTTTACCATAGTTTTATAACTACATGCTAAATTGCCAGTTACCCAAAAGTAACCAGTTGTTCCAAAGGAACAAATGACAGAGAACTGTATCTTCTGTAACTAGTTACTACCAAGCTCTGGGGAAATGTGAGGTTTCTTTCTGGAGAGTGCTGGCTTGATAGCTCAGTGGGTTAGATACCTGCCTGTGGAAACAGAGGTTGGGAGTTTGATTCTCCCCACCATGCCTCCTGAGAGAAGAGCCAGCCTGGGTAGCCTTGGCCAAGCTGCACAGTCCCAGGGCACCCCAGAAAAAGGGAATGGGAAATCACTTCTGAGTCTTCTCTACCTCAAAACCCCCTAAGTTCGAACTGACTTGTTGACACATTAATAATAATAATAATAATAATAATAATAATAATAAGAATAAGAATAAGAATAAGAATAAGAATAAGAATAAGAATAAGAATAAGAATAAGAATAAGAATAAGAATAAGAATGAGAATGAGAATGAGAATGAGAATGAGAATGCAAAGGCAGAATATAGAATGGGAGCCATAACTTCTGAAGTCAGAAACACAGGATTTAAGGTAAGGGAACATTTAGGGGCAGATCTTCTGAAGTTCTGACATATTAGAACATCACATGGTGAGATGCAGCCAACATCTTGACTGCTTTCCCGAAAACCATACGGCCTTTTTACAAATGTTGCCACCTCCATGAGTTGAGTTGAGGGCAGCACGTGGAATGGAGTCACACCAAGACCAGGCAGGACAAAACTGTTCCATCATCTGCCACTGTGCTGTCAACCACTGCATCATCACAATGAGATCCAATACTCATTCTCTTGGATCTGGCCAAGCTTTGGGGGTCCCAACTAACTTCTTCTGTTCTTGAGGAGCTTGGTGGTCCCTATTGTCTCAACCCGCCCATGATGCCAAAGAAACAGATGGCTATAGGGGTCATGCATCAAGTTTGTTAACAACCTAACAGTGCGGGCTTTCTTTAAGAGAACACAAAACTAGTGTGGGGTGTGAAGTCTTAAGACCCTGGCAGGTATGCCGTTAAGATTATATTTTTGTAAAAGCATTCTCCACTTTTTAGGACAATATGGTTTTTTAAAGGGCCTGTGGCTATCTCTAATAAATAAACAAACATTTGAGATAACACACCGAAAACCGTCGACTGCCCTGCATATAAGTTCTGCATAATTTCTCATTACGAGCCAAGCTCCTGGTTATTATCCCTTGTTTGCCGAAGGGGCAATACACCAGCCAACATCTGCTTGATATCAGCTGTCACTTAGTGATGAGTGACGTGCTAGTCATTTTCGTTCTTGATGAGCTGAAGGGCAGCCAATTAAATAGGAAGCCCGTGGTGGGTGATTTCATGAATCAATGCTTCCCTGAACCCATCCCTCCTCATCATCCTGCTCAATCCATTTAGCTGTGTGTGGTTACTTAATTTGTGAGCACTAAGCAGTTCAAACATACATCAATATTATTATCTTCCACTGTCTCTATTTATGATGCTAAATTAGTTTATCATTGTGGTAGACCACAGGGTCGTACTTTACGAGATGCTTTTCTTGTTATCCACACGCACAGGGAAAAACATACAAGGTGCATTTTTACATACACTATATGTTACACGTAAGAATATCTATTATACATATTTGGATTTAGCATGACTTGTTAATTACTCTACAAAATAAGTGTTTTATGTGATGGATCAAATCCTTCTGGTATCCAGAAGAGACTCAAAGTGCTTTTAAAATGTTTCATATTTTTAAAAAATATCTTATTTGGTGCCAGAGACCTGAAGCACTCAGCTATCTAGCAGTAAAACAGACAAATATTTGAGTGATCTGAAAACAGAAAAATCTATTGTTATGGTCATTTGATATTACGCACTTGATAAATAATAATAAATAAATCTCCTTACAAAAAATGTTTTGTGTGATAAACCACATCAATCTAGAATGTGGAACAGACTTGTTTAAAATGCCATGTGCTGATTTTGAAATCTCTTTCACATCTAGTAAGCACACTTCCATTATTAGAGTATTATATGTGCATACAAATGTACATATTCTTTTTAAAAAGTATTTACAAAGATTATCACTCCTTTCTGGCTTTATCTGAACAAATTTGTTCCATCCTGCGTGCAGAAGCCTTTATGAAATCTCCAAGCTATCCACTCCCCTTTCCAGGAGCAAAATTGTTTGGATTTTTTTTCCATGTTCAAACTCTCCTGGAAGGAAGGAAGGAAGGAAGGAAGGAAGGAAGGAAGGAAGGAAGGAAGGAAGGAAGGAAGGAAGGAAGGAAGGAAGGAAGGAAGGAAGGAAGGAAGGAAGGAAGGAAGGAAGGAAGGAAGGAAGGAAGGAAGGAAGGAAGGAAGGAAGGAAGGAAGGGAAATAGAACTGGGCACGAACCTTGGTTTGTAATGGTTCGTCCTTTGGATGCACTGGTGTTCACTGGGCACCCTGGCTTCCCTCCTGCACCTCCTTTGGTGGGCATCCCCTTAGTGGAGGAGGTGGGGCAGAGACGCTTGAGATGCTGCATTTCCCCTTTTAAAATATCAGAAGAGGGTTTTGGGATGAGGATGATGGAGCCCCTAATTCAGTGTTCTGATCTTGTAGCGTTGAACTAAAAGCCCGCCAAAAGGATATAGGTAAGCAGGGCAGTAGCAACCCCTGCTCTGTAGCAACTTGTAATCAGAGACTGACTTGTCTTCGGACACCACCGGTAATATCTAGCCAACGTGACTGGTACCATTGATAGCTACATCTTCCACAGATCCACAGGGATGAGAACTCAAATTGTGGGATTCGCTGTCAAGTCGGACTGAAGTTGAACTGGTGACTCAACTCATCTTTTAACCCCAAGACTTACCAACATCCCTGCAGAGGGATCCATCAACAAAGATGGGTTATTGTGGTTTATTTCATCAGGGCCGCCAAGGGGAAAATAGCGGCCCTCATTACCAAAGCGATGTTTTTGCCTTCTAGAGACGATAGCAGCCAATGAAAAAGACTACATGGCCAAGCGGCTGGCTCATGGCATGTCGAAGCCTTGAACTCCCTTCTGCTGCTTCGCCTCTTCCGTGTGTTTGTTCTCCGGAGCCTTATCAAAAGGCACACTTCGTAATGGCTCCCTTGGCCATTACTTGGGTTTGTTTCCACCACGTTTCGCACATTCTTGAAACGTAAACCGTCCAACGGGGCCGTAATAGCCCTGCGCTCGTCAATGACCTCCGCTAAGCAGATTGTTTGAGCTGTGAATTTGCTCAATTGGTCCTTTTCCATTATTCAAGCTGGCAATGCCAGCCGGGCCCGGTGCATTAAACGTCTATTACTCTGTTTACTAGAGTCATGTCAAACAGCAGCTTATGAATGTCAGTTTACTTTCTAATTAGCTATGCTTTATTGACCTCCCCATAGCCATCCAAATACCAGCCTCTCCTCAAGTGCCTGTCCCTGGAAAGCATCCCATTTGTTGAGACTGAGATTTGTTCTTGTTTTCATTAAATGGGGGTGGGGGGAGGGCCGTACAGTAGTACTTTCACACATTAAAAGATCCATCCCGTCCAAGAGGTTTTGGAACATGTCTCAGCTGAACGGGATGACTGTCACATCATGACTGTTTTGGCAATCCTGGTTTTCTTTCCTTCTTTGTGCTTCCAATGGGTTGACTGGGGGGGGGGGAGGAATCATCTATAACATGAGATAACAAGATTATTACTTTAAAGAATTGGTCCCTGTTTTGTCTCCTTTTCAAGACCTGTTTTCTAGGTTTTATGAAAAATGTGCTGGGCTGGAAAATGTGATGACTGTGGCCTTAACGTATGAACTAGTAAAAGTACACTCGTGCCCCGCTTAATGATTGCCCCGCATTACGACGAATCCGCTTTACGGCGATCGCAATTGCAATTGCAAAATGATGGTCTAAATGGGAGAATTTCACTTTGAGATGATTGGTTCCCTGCTTCGGGAACTGATTTTATGACGATCAAAAACAGCTGATCAAAATGGTTTTCAAAATGGCTGCCGGGTGCTTAAAATGGCTCCCCACTGTGCTTAGGGACGGATTCCTCGCAATACAGGCACCAAAAATGGCCACCGTATGGAGGATCTTCTCTGGACTGTGAGTTTTTAGCCCATTGGAACCCATTGAGGGGTTTTCAGTGCATTTCAATGGGCTTTTTAATTTCACTTTACGATGTTTTTGCTTAACAGTGATTTTCCTGGAACAGATTATCATCGTTAAGCGAGGCACCACTGTAGTAGCTTAGGATGTCTTAGGTTTGTATCTTTGTCCTTCTGTAGTTGCTGAGCGTGTTGTGCTAAGCTTCTGTAACGTGGGAAGCGAAAAGAGATTAGTTTCACAGCAGGACATTTGCAGTACCGCTGATCATCTGACTGGGCTGTTCTGACCATCCCGAGCCATGATTTTCTGCCTTATTATGAGTGGTTTAGGCATCTGGCTGCAGACCCAGTGGTTGGGAGTTTGATTCCCCACTGTGGTAGTAGAGCCAGCCTGGGTGGTCTTGGGCAAGCTGCACAGTCCCAGAATATTCCCAGAAGGGAATGAGAACTGCCTTTTTCCTCTTTTTAGTCCTTGGAAGTCAGTTCATTGGTTTGTTTGCTGTTGATCTGGTCACCACTGTAAGTAGTGAAAGGTTTTTATCATTTCTCCTACAAACGTCTCAGAGTATATTATTGAGACCTGAAGTGCCAATTAATCAGAAAGGGGTGGACTATCTGGCGAACTTGTAGCTATTCTCTTCTGTGAGTCTCTGAATTTCACAAGGAAATTTGCTAGAAATTCTAAGGTCTGCCGGTTTATCTAATGTGGGAGGTCTCATCAGCAGAGAGATTTCGGCAGATACGACACTGAAATGCCTTCTGGGTCACAAGGCGTCCTCTCGCTCTCTTTTTGAGATGACTATTCTTCCCTTCCTGCTCAGATAGCACTCCCTGGATGCTGCTTTATGGACTCTCCAAAATGGGACAGCACCACCCAAACAAGAGTATGGGAAGCCAGCCATGGAAGACGCAATGTGAAGTCCATTATACCGCTGAAGGCATGTTGTGTTGGACAAGAAAGATTTGCAACATCCAGTACTTTAAATGTCAAGACCTTGTGTTTTGAGCCCAGGTATCTTAATATAAAGGTGGTGGGGTGCTTAATCACTGTTGGGGGGGGGGGAATAAAAATTTAATTATCTGCCTCCCCATTAATCTGATCCTGATTTCACAAAGAGCCTTATCCTTTAACAACACGAACGACACAATGTAAGCCCGGTGGTGTTTTACCAAAATAATGCTCATTAAAAGGTCAAGCTAAACCACAGAGGTGCCACTCTTTTTAATTATTAAGCTCCGCGCCTGGGCCATGATGGGTATCAAAGCTGCGAGGGAACCGAAGCTGGCCGAGTAAGAAAGAAACGGTTTGAGCCTACAACGGGGCCCAGTACGTACTTTGTGGCTCCGTCTGGTTTCCAGGTAACAAATTGAGGTCTCGAAAGGAGTTTGCAGAAAAGAAAAGGATAGGTGTGTTATGTTGCGCGTGGGTAGGCGGCTAGTATGGACGTCCATTCCTTTTAACCTTTGAGATATTCTCCGAACGGGCTGTGAGCTTAAATAGGCTTCCATTTGTACAGGTGATTCGGGGCCCCTCTCTGCAATCAAGCCTCATTAACACTGGCGTTGATAATTACAAATTACTGTAATTTGGAGCAGTCAACATTTTGCCAAGGGTGTGATTGCAGTTGTCGGCGGGGGGGGGGGGCTAATGAACAGGCTTTGAAATCTACTGTAAAAGTTTCTTGCTTGTGTTTCTTTATTCTCTTTCCCCGCAAAAAAAAAAAAACAAGGGTCAAAGCCATGAAGCTTAAGAACTCATTACTTCAAAGGCTCAGCTATTAGCAAATTATTATTTAGGTTTTTAAAAACCCACAAGGGAAGTTCAAAACAACTCCTGCTTCCATGGCACATGGACTCCTGGTATTTTTTTTTTAATGTTACTGTAAGCACAGATTTTGTTTGCAAAAGTCATGTTGAGTTGGAAATGGCAGCATTCGGCAAACAAGTGAAAGGTCCCGATCCAGCTTTTAGAGATGAGCCGAAGCAGAAGCTCAGGATATGAAGTTGCAACGTGACCCCCCCCCCCCGACTTGGTTTGTTCTCATGGAGCCAATGAGAAGCCTTCCAAATTTCATTCCTTGTTGTGACACACCGTTGTAGAAAATCTGGACATGTGGTCGTAGAATCATGGAGTTGGAAGGCGCCTACAAGGCCATCGAGTCCAACCTCAGGGCAAGGTTCAAAATCAAAGCAAATCTGACAGATGCTTGTCCAATTTTCCCTTCAATGCCTCCGGTATTGGAGCCCTCATTTTACCAATGCCACTTCCCTGCGAATTTCCATGGGCAAGTCTGGATTCGAACCCAAGTCTCCTGCATCCTGTTCTGTATTACACCGCACTGGCTCCACAGTCATATCGTTGCTGTTCTTGTGTTCCCGGCTGCTCAGCTCTTGCAAACTCAAGCCTGTGGTTGCTTTTAAGGAGTCAATCCATCTTGTATTTTGGTCTTCCTCTTTTCCTGCTGCTTTCCACCTTTCCACATCTTCATGAAGCGCCCAAAGTAGGACGACCTCAATTTCAACATTTTGCCTTCGGAGATGGTTCAGGCTGGATTTGATCACAGAGGCCATTTTTTCTCTTTCTGGCTATTTAGGGTCTCTACAAAGCTCTCCTCCAGCACCACATTTCAAATGAATCCATTCTTTTCCTGCCACGACTCTGGACTGTCCAGATTTGGCAGCCATACATTGGAGATCAGAAATACAAGAGTGTGGGCGGAAAATTAACCTCTAGGCTCACTGAAGTTGGATGATCTCGGTCTGGTCTTTCTCTCCCATGAGACATCCGTCCACTTGATGATCTTTTGTAGTTCCTTAGGCTTAATACACTCAGTATAAAATTCATCGACCCCAAACACACAAAGGCAGACCTTAAGTGGCTAAATGCAGCTTCAGAAAGACACATTTTAATTTTATTTGTTTATTTCATTACTATACCACCCATTTGGCGGCCAAGGCCACTCTAAAATTAATTGGGCAAGGGCTATGATCTTGAAGGAGGATTGGTTAATGTTCTCGAAAGGTCCACATCTTGGATTTGATTCCTGGGAAAAGGGAAATTGTCTTTTTGAAATGGACCTTCCTTTTCAACTTGGCTACTCTTAGCCGCGGAGGTCCCAAAAATACACATACCTCATTCCAACACTCTGGCAAAGCCCCTTTGATTCATGAAAGCTTTCAGGCATTGTTTTTCTGCCAAAAAAAGGGGGGGTTTCCCTAAGGGTATGGGTCATCCATTTCTCTTTTTTTAAAATCAATGCTCTGAAATTGCTCCGAATTCCTTGCGATCACAGTTTGGCAAATTGTGTCGTATTATAACTTTGTGTATATTATTTTTAAAAAAATTCATATCTGTTTTTGAGCCTGTGAACTGCCTCCGGTCCTAGTTTCGGAAGCAAAATATAAATTAAATAAACAAACAAACCCTGGTTCTTCCACCAAAGAAGAGCAGGATGGTTCCTTTCGTGATTTATGGCTTGCGTTGGTGCCTTGTGAAGGAAACCTTGTTTGGGGGGGGAGGGGATCCGAAAACGTAAAGGAAAGAAAAAAAGTTCGTCCAAGACAGGGAATGGCTAATTATTTCATCAAATCAAAAGCCGCTTCGCTGTGAGGTTTTCTCAAAACGATGATTGCTGTGACAATTAACCAATATTTGTAAAAGATCCCTTTTCCGGGAGACATCCTATAATGTTCTTATCTCCCAATCTCATGTATACGTATGCTTATTAAAATCAATAGACGCCATTAGCCCGCGCTGGCTCTAGTTTTTAATAATCTATTGATATATGGCTCGGATTTTTACAGGACTAAACAAATTTCCTCTTTATTTGCCCTGTAATAGCCCAGGGTCAGACTGGTTGAGAGCAGTTGCCATATATAAATGTTTATTTAGTGCCTGACTACTGATTGAGAACATATCTGGTCTGCAGGCATCAGATGGCTTTTAAACTAGAGATTTATGGCGGACTTCCTGTTTTCCAGACACAGCACCCCCATTTTTTTTTTCTTTAAAAAGTAATGAATGCAAGGTATTGTGAAAGAACATAGCTGGGGTGTTTCGCCAGATCAGAACTTTGGGGTGTTCATGAACGAATAAGAGAATCTTGTAAGTTGGAAACAAATTGTACGGTTGTCCTCTCTCTCTCTCTCTCTCTCTCTCTCTCTCTCTTACAAGTGAATTACTGAATCCATCCAAAACTGATCCAGCTTTCTGTTCTATTTCTGGAAGGAACATGGAAAGTTGTCTTATACTGAACCCGTCCTTTAAGCCACTGGTTCTTAACCTTGGGTTACTCAGAAGTTTTGGACTGCAACTCCCAGAAGCCTTCACCACCAACTGTGCTGGCCAGGATTTCTGGGAGTTGCAGTTCAAAAACATCCGAGTAACAAAGGTTAAGAACCACTGGTTGTTGTGGGTTTTTCGGGCTTCTTGGCCGTGTTCTGAAAGTGGTTCTTCCTAACGTTTCGCCAGTCTCTGTGGCTGGCATCTTCAGAGGACTCTCTGAAGATGCCGGCCACAGAGACTGGCGAAACGTTAGGAAGAACCACTTTCAGAACACGGCCAAGAAGCCCGAAAAACCCACAACAACCATTAGATCCCGGCCGTGAAAGACTTCGCGAATACGTTAAGAACCACTGCTTTAAGCCATCTAACATGACATTGTCTCCACTGCTGTGAGAGATCTGGGTGATTTATGTTTTACAGCCACAGAGTGTTCTTGGACTACAACTCCCACAAGCCCTTGCCCACACACCTAGTGGTGAAGGCTTCTGGGAGTTGCAGTCCAAGAAAATCTGGGGACCCCAAGGTTGGGAAGCACTGGTGTAGCAGTTAGGGTGATGCATTCATCTGGGAAGCCATCTTCACATAGTCACAAAATCCCGTGATTCACCATGGATTGTTTCTCTGCCTGATCTACCTCGTAGGGTTGCTGTGAAATGAAGTGATAAGGAAGTCATTGGAGAAAGGGCAGAATATAAATGTAGTAAAGAATCACACATAGAGATCAATAAAGATGTGAGGGTACTTGGTGGGTACATACCTGGGGCAACTGATTTGCCCTCTGTGGGGCTAAATTCAGTTCTTTCGTACCTACGAGTGTCGATCCACTGAAATGAGTAGAACTTATATAAGCGGCAATTAATAAATCTCATTCTATTCATTGGGTTAACGGCATCTGGAATGAAAACTGTATTTTGCTTTTGTTTTTTAACCCCAACACACTGGATCCTTTTAAAGGAGAAAAGGTGGGGTAAAAATATTTTAAATAAATAATAAATATAGTTTGATGAGAAATGCACATCAGCTTTTTATCCTATTTGGATTTTTTTAAAGTTCCATAAAATTAAAATCTAATCTGTTTTTTACCTTCTAAAGTTGTGACTGGAACAGCATTACTTCGTAGTGTTATCAGAGCTCAACAACATTTCCCCTTATTTTTGGACTACAAACTCCAGAATCCCCAGGCATGCTGTGACCATGCTGGCTGGGGAGTTATGGGTGTTGTAGTCCCCCCCAAAAAAGAAGAATGTTTCCAATCTTATTGTGCTACCAATCATTTAACTGTATTAAATATCATTTTTTAAAAAAATACTGAGTTACAAACATATTTCACTACATGTATTTTAGTTATTTGGGCATTTCTTTTACACTGCCCTTAGATTCCATGAACCTGCTGGCCCCTTCCTCATAAGAAGACAGTTATATTCTTAAGGCTTTGATTTTATATGTGTTTATGTGGGAGTAAGCTTTATTGATATTATTACATTGGTGGGCATCAGGTTCTGCATAGCCAAAGGCTATGATACATTAAAGGAAATTCATTTTTTTCTTGGTTTCACAATTTTTTCCCCTCCAGCCACCCCATTCCTTCAGTGTTCTACACCTGGGCAATCAAATTGGCAAGAGGTTTGGCTCCTCGCTGGTTTACGACACGTATAGCAACCATCAACTTGCTAGATTAGAGCAGAGATAGCTCTAAAAGCAGCTTGCCTACCTAGATTTAATGAGCAATGCGACGATTCCTTTAAACACACAAACACACACACACACACAACACTCTCTGTGTCATAAAAGTTTGTGTATTAAAGCCACATGGAAAAACCAAATTAGGAGGGTTGCCAAGCCATGGATCATTCAAGATTAGAAGTGTATTCGACATACAAGCACATGCTCATTGCATGCAGATGACACACACACACACACACACTCATCCACCACACAGTGACCTCCATGTGAGAAATCGCACTCCGTCGTGAAACTGGTGCCTCCTGTTGCAAAGTGTTTGAAAGGTGAAGGGTCTGTCTGCAATGGGTGGAAAATAATGGGGAAAGTTGGATATGGAAAGAAGAAGTGGATCTGGAGACAAACCTTCCACCTGAGAAGCATTTGATCCCTGTGAACTGAGCCTACATCCTTCTGAATTTGGCCTCGTTCCGAGATGGTCCCTGTAGACACTGGTGGGTTCCATCTTGGTGGAGATGGTGGAATTACTCCACTGAGAACCTCACAGGTGTAGTAAGCTTTTAGCTCAACTTTATGGATACTGGGCTCCATTGGGGTACCCGGTCCAGCACCTTCGTTAGCTTCTGCAGAGTTTGGACCGAAACACAGAGCAGGTTGACCACCCTATTGACACTGGAGCCATCAACCTCTACAGGCGGGCAATGTTTTACAGAACAGGTGTGCGTATGTAGGTATGGAACGCTTATCCAGAAGGTTACCTAAGGCCCAAACCGACAGTTCGAAGTGGGGGAAAGATTTTGCCTGTTGGATGTGCTTCACTTCCAGAAGCTCGTCGAGAAGGAAATTTTCATTGCTCTCCGAAAGCAAATATTGGCAGTAAACTAGATCTGTGTATGCACATGACTGACTCTAATTGTCCCTACAGGAGACAGGATCATTGCTTTTCTGCCTTGGCTGTTTGACGAGTGTTAATATCCCCTTCCTCTGGGCTGTAGGAGCTGATGTGGTTTGAGAGCCATGTTCCAAAGACATTTTGTGGTCGGATTCAGACGCCGGAATGATTTAAGAGCCCAATTGATTCGGAAAGGTTGGAAGCCCCGCATTAAATAAATAGGCAGTAGCCACTAGTGAGAGCCGGTGTGACGTCGTAGATAGAGTGCTGGATGAGGACTCAGGAGAGCTGGGTTCAAATCTCTGCTCGGCCATGGAATGTGGCGAGACAAACATTTCTCATAGTTCAAAAATAGTCCTCTGGGGTTAACAAAATTTGGAAGCAACTTCAGAGCACAGAATGACCACTGTCCCTAGTGGATACAGCGGGGGGGGGGGGAGCATGTTGCTATTTCCCTGAACCCTTTAGTTCTGCTTATTTAAATTGGTTCAACCATCAGGCCCTTCTCAAGGAATCCTGTTTCTACTGTTCAGGAAAGAAAATGTTGCTTCTTTCCATTTCTCCACAAGTTGGAAGGAAACCTATCACGGATCTTAATAATTAAACCAGAAGCAGATTAATGTTACCCAGTACAGTGTTGTGGGTACAGTGTTGGACAAGAATTCAGGAGACCTGGGTTCTAATTCCCGTTCAACCATCAAAACTCACGAGTAGGGTGGCATTAGTAAAACCAGTCCTTAGGGTTGATTTTTTGGCAAGGGAATGCTTCTTAGATCCAGCCAACAGAAGTTCCAGGATGCAAAGAAACCCTAGGGTTTTTTAAAGCAAAGACAGATTTCTCCTAATCATCATCATCATCATCATCATCATCTAAAAACCAGATGGTTTCTCATCAGAGAATGCCTGTAATCAGAAGTCTGGTTCGTCCACTTGGGAAGCAAACCATACACCCATAGCAAGCATAGGACAAAGAGAGGTATAAAAAGATGAGAGCAACCCATCTGGAGCTTTTAATCCCTTAAAAAAATACCCATGCAAGCAAAGTAGCAGGCATGGCACGTCCATGCATTTAAAGGGTTGCAACATAGCATTGTTTAGAACTGCCACCTACCAAGGTGAAACGGACATGATTGACATTCAGCCTCTGGCAGGAAAGGAGAAGAAAGACAAACGAAGTACAACTTGCACACAGATCGTTCTTGCCAGCATGAGAACCTTTGACTCATCCTCATGTAGGGGAAGGAACAGAGATGGGCACGAAGTAGACCACGAACCAAAAACAAAAACAAAACATGACATCCATCTGCAACAATGGAGGCAGGAGCAGGCAGTGCGCCCCCCAGCATGAATCAGGAAAAAAAGAACTATGAACTGATGTGTTTCTCCAAGGTAAGCCGTAAACCACGAACTGCCACAAACCACCAGTTTTCTAGTCTATGCCCATCTCTAACAAGGAGACCCTTTTTGCAGTGATTCATCCTCACATGGGATGAAAGAAGGGTGCGTTTACAATGCTGTCTCAGTCCAAGGGTTTCCATGACTCTGCGTGAGCCTTACCGATGAATATTTGCATGCTTTCTTGTCCTTAGCTAAAAAGCTGCCTCAAATCATCGGGAAAACTTTAAGGACCCCAATTTTTAAAAGTGACTAACATTGGAAGACTTAATCTTGGTTGCATTTTTCTTTCTGCCAGCTGATGTAGCAAAAATTTAAATAAAACAATTTTTTTAAAAAGTGCAAGGAATTTTGTAGTTCACACCAAATGCAAGATTTTGCGTAAGATTCAATTTTAAATATTTTTTGCACAAATCACCAAGGGTGGTCTTGTTCTGTTTTGCCAAACATACCACAAATCTCACAAGAACACTCCAGACCGTGCCCTATGGAAATGAAAGAAAAGGCAGATTTACACTGCTGCTCTGATTCAATCTGGATCTAGACCACAACCAGCAGAGAGCTGGTAGGGTTGCTTGCTTGATATTATAGGCTTCCTCTAAAGACCCCCCCCCCCTTCTTTCTTTCTTTCTTTCTTTCTTTCTTTCTTTCTTTCTTTCTTTCTTTCTTTCTTTCTTTCTTTCTTTCTTTCTTTCTTTCTTTCTTTCTTTCTTTCTTTCTTTCTTTCTTTCTTTGTAGAGGTATGCTTTTAATCTGTTGCACCATTAAAAGACCACATGGCGCAATGCCAAGCACATACTACCTCTAAGACACAGAGTGGCCTTTCTGGAGAAAGTGCTTGTTAAAAAGGTGTCATGAAATTCATGGCAAGCCCTCCTCCCCTCTGCCCTATGCTCTGAAAGGCCTTCATTAGCTCTTTAATTATATCAGCTGTTTCGATAATATAAAATGGTGTGGTGCTTTCTTTAGGAACCCACTTGACCCGGGGGCACGGGGGAGGGAGAAAACCAGCTAGGAAAGTCTATTTGCAAAGCAGGTCATAATGCGAGACTGACCTGTAGGATGGAATCCTTCATTCATGGCTGCTATGGTTCGGCAAAGTTCTGTGTTGGAATCGACATTATTTGTTATTAAGTGGTGGATAGCTCAGTGGTTTTCCCTGGAAAAGCCCCTAATGTTGGGAAAGTGTGAAGGCAAGAGGAGAAGGGGCCGACAGAGGACGAGATGGTTGGACAGGGTCACTGAAGCGACCAACATGAATTTGACCAAACTCTGAGGGGCAGTGAAAGACAGGAGGGCCTGGCGTGTTCTGGTCCATGGGGTCACGAAGAGTCAGACATGACTTAATGACTGAACAACAACAACAACAACAACAAAAACACACAACCTCAGTGGTTTAGGACTCCGGTTGCAGTGTTCGATTCCCCGTTGGGCCTCCTTAACGGGCTGGAGTGGATGACCTCTAGGATTCCCTTCCAGCTCTGCCTTTCTAAGATTATTATTATCAAGTCATTTCTAACTTTAAAAACAACAACAACCAACCAACCATTGTTCAAGCGAGTTTACTTGGGGGTAAGGCCCTAAAAGACTTGTGAAAAGAGCCAGTTTTAATTTGCTTCCTAAAACCAAGGAGGGAGAGGGCTAATCACCTCATAGATGGGAGCGAATTCCAGAGAGAAGGTCTGGTTTCCAGTGGCAGATTTCCACTCATGGCCTCCCGGTGTGCGAGTTGTAGGTGGGACAGGAAGATGTTTTGAGAGAAAGGCCCTCAGACAGGTAGAATCTAGTCCTCAAGGAAACCGTTGACTTTTACAGCCAAGAATAATCAGTGCAATTTGAAACGTTTAGGGAAGCCACCTTCCTGTCTTATTCGCAAGATGATAGCTGTGTTTTACCTCTTCATTGTCCTTTGTGCAATCTCTCTGTGTGTTTGTGCGCATGTGTGTATGTGTGAACCTGTCTTGCCTCTCTGGGGGGAAAAAAGAGCGAATTTTGGAGCCGAGGGAGCTGCGCTAAGTACAACGTGTAAATTTTGGGAGCTTTAAACATGTGGTTTGCATTTCAAAGGCCAGGAGACATTATCAGCCCTATAAACTATCCTTGGTTCAGGGTGTCGAAGAGAGCTTTGCGACTCCATCTATCCAGCCTTACCGTTCCGAATTTGGACGGCAGAAAGGAGTCATGAATTATGTCACATGACATCAGCCCCCTTTTGCTGTGGGAACCCAGTTGATATTGGGAAGGAGAAAAATATAGACCCCTTCAATTTCTCATGTAGGGCTTTGCAGTACCTCTACAAATTATCTCTGCAGAAGGTTTTTGAAAGCTCACCTGATATTTTTAAAAAGACATTTTTGTGTGGAGAGTTGGATATATATATATATATATTCCATACTGCAACCCCTAGGTGAATGGTTCACTGATTTTCCTATGAACATTTTCTAGCCTTATTATTTTCCTCGTCATTATTCGTCTGATTACTTTTTTTTTCTATTATCGATTAGATCGTGAGCCAGTGGATGGAGGTTCATACTTTCCCCCTTTCTCTGCACAGGCATTAGAAAAATTAAGATGCATTGTAAATCTAGGCTCTTAAATGATTTTTGTTTGTTCGTTCCTGGGAACTTTCCTATCTAATCATCACCAACACGTGCTGTCAAGTCAATTCTGGATTTAGGCAGAATGGGAGCATCCTACTGGTATAAATGGAGCAACATTTTTCAGGTTGAAAGTGGGTCTCTCAAGGGTTTAGATCTCTGTCTGGAGAGCCAGAGGTTGGGAGTTCAGTTCCCCACTGGGCCTGTATGACAAGGGCTGGACTTGATTATCTATAGCAGTGGTCCCCAACCTTGGGCCTCCAGATGTTCTTGGACTACAACTCCCAGAAGCCTTCATCACCACCTCTGCTGGCCAGGATTTCTGGGAGTTGAAGTCCAAGAACATCTGGAGGCCCAAGGTTGGGGACCAGTGATCTATATAATCCCTTCCAGCACTGCCAGTCTAAGATCAAAGAACTGCTGGTAGCTCACTGGTTTAGGTCTCTGGCTTCAGAGCCAAAGACTGGGAGTTCGATTCCCCACAAGGGCTGCACGATGATCCATAGGGCCCCTTTGAGCAATGCAGTTTTAAGATTACCCTATGATCACTCCTGATGGTTCAGCACTAAAACATTGGAAAAGTACCCACTCTCAGACAAGGGAAGGTGAATGATCTATGAAAGAGAGCCGTATTTCCCCATGCATTTGAGTTATAACCAGATTTGCAGCTACATAAAATTATGCCATGTTGGAAGTCTAGGTGGCTTAGTTTTCTTAACAGCCTGTGACCTGGAGTCCATTTGCTATGAAGTGTTAATGAGTAAGAAGTTTACAAGTAATTAAATTAGCATAAAGAACCATTCTCAAAAAAACAGACAGTTTCATGCAGTTTTGCCACTGGTCTGATGCTAAGTTCTCCAGACCATGATGGATGAACCCTGCTACCAAAATTCCCTTAATTAAGTTTCTTTCCAGGCTTTAGAATTCCGGTATTTCTAGCAACAAACAACAGGAGTTCTTGTCCATCACGTAAGTTCCCTAAATGAATGCACTTTATAGTGTATTATATTTAAAAAATCCCATAGTTCCAGTTTCTATGCATTTATCAAAAAACTTGCCAGCTGTGATGTCGTTGTCTTTTGATTTTTCTGAAACTTGCTTTCCTTTCCTTACTATCCAAAGTACTGTAACTATTTGGAACTGTGACTCCAGTGTCAGCTGAAGTGTGTATGTGTGCCTCTCTCTGGGTGTGAAACAGAGAAACAGCCAGCCTGACCATGTAGAGCCATATTCCAGTTGTAACACCTCAGTTTTAGAACATATAAGATAAGGAGGAGAAGGAGATGAAGACGAAGACAACAGTATCTCTGAGCATGTCTAATGGCATCTCCTCAAGTCGTGAGACTGAACCTGAAAACTAGGGTGGCTGGAAAGCCAGCTTTGAATTGTGGGTGCTGGAGGAGGCTCTTGAGAGTCCCCTGGACTGCAAGGAGAACAAACCTATCCATTCTGGAGGAAATCAACCCTGAGGGCTCACTGGAAGGACAGATCCTGAAGCTGAGGCTCCAATCCTTTGGCCATCTCATGAGAAGAGAAGACTCCCAGGAAAAGACCTTAATGTTAGGAAAATGTGAAGGAAAGAGGAGAAGGGGATGACAGAGGATGAGATGGCTGGACAGGGTCATCGAAGCGACCAACATGACTTTGACCCAACTCCGGGAGGCAGTGGAAGACAGGAGGGTCTGGAGTGCTCTGGTCCATGGGGTCACGAAGAGTCAGACACGACTTTACGACTAAACAACAACAAAAGAAAGCCAGCATCTCATTCGTTGAGTTCTCAGATCCCACAGAATAGCCCCACATGCTTGGAATCTAAAACTTAAATCTAGGAACCTTACAATGAGATGCCCACCGAGCCTGATGGGATGTCCAGAACTTTGGGGATGCCTGATGAGATTCAGGTGGCGTCTTACAAAACTGCCAGGGAAATGTCCCAAGACTGGTTCAGGGTTTTGCTTTCTGAGCTTCGGTGCTTCCACAGGTAGCAGCCGGAAGCGAAGTGGTGGCGATGAAGGATGGGGGCTGGGCTCCCGAGGCAAAACAGCTGGCGTCTAAGGACATGTTGATCCTCCCGGAGATTGTCCTTCCAACGAAGCGCCATACTGATGCGGGATTGCTGAGACAGACCTTGAAGGTTCCCAAGTGTTCATGTTGTGTTTTTTGGGGGGGGGAGAGGAAAGGGGGGAAGCTTAGTGACTTATAGCCCCCTTTACGCACTGTTTTCATTAACTAGTAGGTCCACTCGGTACGTCTTTTAAAAGCCCTGCAGTTGCAGGGGGAGAAAAATGCTTAACACCTTCAGCCAATCCAAACACCACGTTGGATGGTCCGAGGTGTAAAACACATTATTATATTTCATGACTGAAGGTTATTAGGTATTCACAGAGTGATGCTTACATTTGTTCTTCAAGGCCAAAAGCAGGGGGAATTTTAAATTGAGCTTTCCATATGCCCTCCATTAAGGGGTCAAAAGCAGCCCGCTTGGCTTCCCCAAATGGGAAGGGTGTAAGCCTGGAAGTGTCTGAAGATGACCGTGTCTCCTCCCCCCCCCCCCCAAATTCTATCCCAGCATGGAACACTGGAAAGCCATGAGTCTGGAATGCTGGATAATTCATTGTGATGGAGTTTTGAGGAATTGGTGCCAAAATAATTTTTAAAAGTGTTGTAGATGGGGACTTAATTTTGGAATCTTGATGCTTAGATCCAGAGTGGACCTTTCAGTGGGTTGGAGACTAAATTTTGCTTTGTTGCAAAAAACAAACAAACAAAAAAACCCTGCTGGGTTTCAACCCCACCCCAGTTGTTGCATTCCATGCCAATAAATTTCATTCAATTAATTTATTTTTTAAAAAATATTCTTTGATTTCAGTTTCATATTCCCAATTGGGTTTCAAACCGGTATAAGCCAGGCAAAATTCTTAGTGTTAAAGGGGTTATCCTAGACTTTTCATCCTCAACTGTGCTACCGTCTAGGGCAAGGGTTCCCAACTGGGGGGGTCCCCAGATATTCGTCAACTGCAACCCCAAGAAATCTGTTGGAGTGGTCCAATGGGGATCAGTTTTCCCTAGCGAGCACATGACACATGGGGGAAAGCGCTCCAGAATGACCCCAATCTGTCGCTAAGCTGGCCCTTCTTGGTTCATCTGTAGGGCCTCTACATTTGGGGGCTAGGAGGAAGCGATTCTCTAAAACACTGAAGGGTCACTTTATGAGCCTTTCAGATGGTATCAGGAGTGCACTTTTACAAGTGTCTAATCATACCCACACTGATTTTACTGACCTTTAATTTTCTCTCAAGCTACGCATGTTCCTCTCCTTCATAAAACACGCACTTCTACAGATATTGCTTGACCTCAGACCTCCGTCAGTCTGGAAGACAAGTGAGGTCAACTATCTTAGAAATGTGGAGTGGTCTATTGAACCAGCAATCCTAGTGGTGAGGGCTTCACACACCCCTGGTTCTTGACTTCTAATATTCAGAGGTATAAGCACCCTGCCTACAGAAAGGCACTGTTTTGCTATTATGGAAAATAGCCACCAAAAAAAGCCCTTTTCTTGCTTAATTCACCTAATCGTTTTCTTTAAAAAATGGCGCAATGAGTACCAGCTGTCCAAAAAAATAGAAGCCAAAGTATTCTCTAGCACAAGCTCCTTGCATGAACCTATATATGTATATGATTTGTAAGCATATAAAACGAATTCATTTACAGTGTTTTGTGCTAAAGCGTTGCATGTGTGATTACCTACCATGTACTGCACCTTTAAGACTCTAATGGGCCTTCTTAAAGGAAAAGAAGGGGGGGGGAATCAGAGCTAGGACAATCCACTTGCAACTAGCAAGCTCACAGGTTCTCATCTGACACCAGTAGGGAACCGAAGATATTTTATTATTTGGAAACTCCATATAGGGGAAAGCTCGCTTTGAATCTGTCATTACTCGGTGAACCGCACCTCCCCTGGGAGTTAATTATTTTCTTAAAATGCAACTTGTTCTGTTAGTTTAAAACATTCCAACAGTGTTCTCACTCTTTAAATCTTCGGCCGAGCTCTGGGTTTAAATCACTTGCAGATAAGAGTAATTCTATTAGAAGTGGGGTAGGGGGAGAGCAAACCAGGCACATAAAAAGCAAAATGGGGACAGAAGACGTGGGAGACGGATGAAAGAGAAAAGGGACATGGAGAGATTTGTCCCGATGACTCCTTTCTTTCACCTTTTTTTTTGTCCATGATCAACAGGATCTTAGATGACGCTCCAGAAAAAGAAAAGAAAAGGCAGTAAAGGCAGAATCGCTCCTGCCCGGAGATGGAATCCGGGACTTGTGTTCAAAACAAGAAATTTTTCCAACCTCTGTTCCTGCTCCCCTGTTTCAAGTCTGTTATAAAATCATTGACTCGTAGGATAATGAAGTTGGAAGGGGCCTCTAAATCCATCAAGTCCCACCCCCCCCTGCTCAGTGCAGGAATACAAATCAAAGATCTGACAGATGGTCGTTCAGTTTTTCTCTTGAATTCCTCCAGTGCTGGAGCACTCATCACCTCCCCTTGAGGTCATTGGGTTCCATTGTTGTACTGCTCTAATAGTTAAGAAGTTTTCCCTGATATTCAGCCAAAATCTGGCTTCCTGTAACTGGAACCCATTATTATTATGTGTCCTCCTCTCTGGGATGATCGAGAACAAATTGTGCCCCTCCTCTATAGGACTAGCTCTCAAGTCTTTGAAAAGTGCTGTTATATCTCCCCTTAGTCTTCTTTCTTATCCTCTTGTAGATTTCTCTACATGGAGGACCTAAAGAAGGTACCACTCACAAGGGCACCGCACCCCCAAAAAAACATCCAGGAGGGACAACCCAATCTGATTGCCGGCTGTCACAAGGTCAACTTGCTGAAACTGTTATCATTATAGGTATTTATTTATTTTGAATCATAGCAGGGATGGGTCCTCAATTCGCAGGACTCACTGCCAAGTCAGACTTAAGTCACACCAGTGACTCGACTCAGGTTTGTTTGTTTTTTTAATGACTCGTGACTCGGAACCCACCCACTCCTAGGGAAAAAAGTTTGTTTTTAATAGGGACTTGAGACTTGGGACTTGATACCAAAGACTTGGACTTGGGACTTGATACCAAAGATTTGAGACTTGGGACTTGATACCAAAGACTTGGACTTGGGACTTGATACCAAAGACTTGGACTTGGGACTTGATACCAAAGAGACTTGGGACTTGATACCAAAGACTTGAGACTTGGGACTTGATACCAAAGACTTGGACTTGGGACTTGATACCAAAGACTTGGACTTGGGACTTGATACCAAAGACTTGAGACTTGGGACTTGATATCAAAGACTTGAGACTTGGGACTTGATACCAAAGAATTGGACTTGGGACTTGATACCAAAGACTTGGACTTGGGACTTGATACCAAAGACTTGGACTTGGGACTCAGACCATCCATCCACCCACCCACCCACCCACCTATCCACCTTGGTTTCTTTCTTGCTTGCTCGTTTCTTTCTTCTATATCCTTCCCACCCTTGACCCGTATTACAAGCCTTGGGTGTGTTTCTATTCCATGTGGGATTTAGTACCCCTTTATAACACATTTTGCCTAAAGTGAGGCTTAATTTTTCCATTATACCTAATATATACATTTTCCCTACTGACTCATATTCCCTGTGCTTCGTTTCCCCCCCACATCTGGGCACATTTTCATACATTCTGCCAAAAGGAGGCAGCATTTCTGCAGTACCTGTTCTCTGAGAGAGCCTTCATTTGTTGTTTTTCCAAAACAGCTTGTTTATTTTATTATTAATTGATTTGTTTGTATGTTTTAAATATAGCCTGCCTTTTTCCTTTAAAAAATGACCCAAGGTAGTTTACATCATCGAAAGATAATTTTGAAAGCCAAAAAGGACCACCCTAAAAGATGCTAAACAACAGCAACATCAAAAACACATTCAAAATGGTGAAGACACAACCAGCAATTAAAAAAAAAAACCTTACTCAGGTAGCCAGGCACTGAGGGAAAGCTTGCCTGAAGATAAAGGTTTTCGCCTACTTGCAGAAAAACAGCAAAGGCAGCCAGCCTGGCTTCCAGTGGGAGGGAGTTCCAGAGTCTGGGAGCTTAGCAATAGATTATTAATTGCTCCTGTGGTTTGACAAAGACCTTGGAATAAAATCTATCACAGCTGTTCCTCAGGACTTAGAAATGCCACTGTTCTTCCTGTCAACTTCTTTTAACGGAAAAACCTCCCTTTGTTTAACGCACAGCCTTTCCCTCTAGAAAAGTAGGGTTATAGTTTTCATTATCACCAGAAAACAAAAATGGAGCATCATGGGTTTTATTGGGATTCTAGCTGACACTTCTGCTAACATATATGTCACGTACAATTTAACAAAAATGAAGGGAAATAAGTTGATAGCTCCTTTAGAGATTGATAGATGCATTACATGGATTAAAGACCACGAAGGCTCAGAATTTAGGACACAACTGTACCGGGTTGTGGAGTTGGGTACCAAGTAAAATGGGATAAAGGTTTTGCAACACTTGGGACCACATAAAGGATGAATATTCATAGAGTTTCTTCCAGTTCTGCAGCTCTAAAAGTATTATTATATCTTTTCTTGTTTCATGTTCACAGATGAGAATGGGGGGGGGGACCCAAATCTACTTCCCTCCGGGATTGATTATATGATTATTATTATTATATGATTATTTTCACACCCCCTCAATTTCAGCAGGGATATTTTGTGAGGGGAGGGGATACAGAAGCTTTGTTCTGTGCAAAACCTAATATTTTCCACTAAACTTAGCATTGCGTGCAACGAATCTCGAATTTTGCACCGAACCCAATGAGCTGCAGTCCACGTAGCTCTGCATTTATTTCATATTTTATGTTACGCTTCCAAGCCTGCCTGCTCTTTGGCACTGGGAATTGTTCCTAGAGTGAGAGGAAAAGAAAACCCATACAAATCTGCACTAATATTTGTCTTTGCAGAAGGGCCGTTAGGAAAATATTTCGCTGGTGTCTGAGCACAATTTGCTCTGAGATGCGGTGTCCCCTCGTTGCATACACAAATCCGGCAGGTAGGATGACCGTTCCTAAGCAGGAAATATGACTGTGAAGTGCAAACATTTATTCGTAAATGAATGCATAGTTTGAGATTTTGCAGAACTCCTGGGCTGTACTTCCTCGAGGGACTATTTTTCCCCTCCAAGGAACTTACCTTCTCCTCATTACTCACTCGTTAATACTCCGTCTCATAGAATCATAGAGTAACTGAGTTGGAAGGGGTCTATAAGTCCATCTAGTCCAACCCCCCTGCTCGAGGCAGGAATCCAAATCAAAGTAGATCTGACAGAAGGTGGTCCAGTTTTCTCTCCAAGGCCTCCAGCATTGGAGAACTCAAGGTCACTGGTTCCATTGTTGTACTGTTCAAACAGTTAAGAAGTTTTTTTCCTCACATTCAACCAAAATCTGACTTCCTGTAGGTTGAACCCATTATGACAAGTCCTGAGGTGTGGGGTGGTTGAGAACAGATCTTGTCCCTCCTCTCTAGGACTACCTTTCAAGTCATTGAAGAGTGCTCTCCTATCTCCCCCTGGTCTTCTTTTCTCAAGGTTACACATGGACAATTCTTTCGGTCTTCCCTCATAAGGCTTGGTTTCCACCCCTCTGATCATCCTTGCTGCCGTCCTCTGAACTACCTTCAGTTTGTTGGCATCTTCATCCTTTCCATCTGAGTATTTCCCAGGAGGGAACCAAGAATTAGGGCTGGCCCTCTCATTGGGTAGAGTGAGGCAGCTGGATCTGGGTGCCATACAATGGCAAGAATGACTAATTATTCTGTTTATTTGTTGTTGTAAAGTGCAAGAGGGAGTTGCCTCCATTTTGTCTCCTTTCTTGTTTCTGAGGAAAAGAGTACCATATTTCTTCCTAAAAATATGTACGAAGCCTATTCTGTTTCCCCAGGCCTCACTACTCAAGGTGTACACACTGAGGGAAGTAAAGAAAAGAATGATTACAAAGAAGCAGGCTTTCTCGGTGGTGGCCCCATCCTTCTGGAATAGATTTCACCAGAAATCTTTGGTGGAAATCTATCACCACTACGCAAAGCCCCCTTCATGTCAAATCTTTAGGAAATTAATGAAGGCAGAGCTGTTCAGAGAGGCCCTTTATTTATTTATTTATTTATTTATTTATTTATTTATTTATTTATTTATTTATTTATTTATTTATTTATTTATCCAAAGGTCTCTGGCTGGCTTATGACAATTTGAAACAATAAAAAAGATAAAACAATTAAAATACAATTAAAAATACCTTGGTAGCCTTTTTTCTGTGAATAACTCAAGACCTTTAGCAATGCTTAATAACAACATCACTTCTTAAACTTTTTAAAGTTCTATAATTTTAAGACAAACACACACACCCCTTTTCCTTCTGTATATTTTACGTCACCAGGGTTTGTTGTTCTGGTAGCTGATGTTTAAACTGATTTAAACGGACGTATCCATATTGTGGTTTTAATGTTGTTTCAATGTGTGAACCGCACAGACTAGTGGTTAACTTATTTGAGTGTTATACAAATTCCATTAAACAAACAAACAAACAAACAAACAAAAACCCAACAAATATAATTACTAGAGAGGTCCTTGGCGGATATAACTCAGATTCTGGCTCAGTGGGAACAGATTTCCAATAGATCGCAGTGAGGGAGCAACTGTGTTGTGTATGAAACCTTCAAACAGGATTGGGAATATCCATCACTGATTTAGCAGCACCTCTCCTGGATACGGCCATGCTAGAGGTAGGCGTGAACTATGGCGCTCTGGATCCCATGTTCAGCCATGAAACTCACTGGATGACCTTCTTTCAGATACTCCATCAGTTTGGCCCATCTAACACAGAAGTGTCGAGACAATAAGAAAGATAGAGCAGAGGAGGGCCATAGACATCACCTTGAATGGTGGGATTTATATATAATAAATAAATAAGAGGAAGCAATACTGGATCGCTCAGTGGTTGAGGTTTCAGGCTGCAGAGCCAGAGGTTGGGAGTTCGATTCCCCCACTGGGCCTCCTTGATGGGGGCTGGACTGGATGATCCATAGGGTCCCTTCCAGCTCTACAATTCTAAGATGAACACAGATTTCCCCCCAAAAAATATACAGGTATGGTACACAATTATACCCAAAATATGGATTCTGGTTCCAATTTCCTCCCCTATACAAAATTTTACACACATCTTTGGGTCGGCCGTTGCATCACAAGACGCAGAGAAGGGTACAGTTTTGAAGACCAGCTGCCTTTGGGTTCACAGTCCAGGAAATCGGAATTAGGTCAGCTTGCTTAAAAATGGGGCCTGAACAAAAGTCTCCCCCTCCCCCCGCTGCCGCCCCTAGCTCTCGCCGTAATTAAGTTTGGTGCCCATTAAATCCTGATGGATGCCCCAGCGTGCCTTTCGTCAGAGGCCAAAAGAGCGTGCGGGCTGCGTTTTCTTGAACACATGGTGCAAGTTAACAGTTTTCATTGACTATGAATCTATTTTAAAAAATACATATGGGACCAAGGTATACGGCGTTGGTCCTATCCCTCTGCCTCCTTCTTCAGTCTAATTGGGGTGCAACCCATTTTAATAGACACCACGGAGTCTGTTTAACGACCCCCCGTCAGAACAATGCTCCATTCATGTCGCAAACAGAACCCTCCTGATCAGGCTAATATCTCAAAACTCGAAAAAACAACTTTTAATTGGAACAGATGCCGTAAATACCAAGCACAAAGAGCCAAGCATTTTGGGTGATCAAAACCAGGGCTGGCTCATTGATTCATTTTTAATAGCAGCTTTCGTTTTTTATTAGTAGAGAGACGTGGGATTCGGGAACACGATGCGAACAGTCAGGGACAATGGCTTGAGACAAAGCACCTGATTTCAAACCAGGTTGTCTGTCACATATTGTTTCACGCCAAGAGCTGTAACGATTGCCATTCTACCCAGCACACACGGTTGCTTGTTAGCTTCCATTACCGTTCTAGTAACAGATTCCAGGTGATTTTTCTGCTTAGCGATTCTGCCCGGATCAAATCCAGTTACCTGGATTTGTGTTTATTTGTCCACTCGTTTTGGAGGATTTCCTTCAGGCACCTACGTGGAACAATCCAAAGTGCATCTGGATGAAAATGCTAGCATTGTTATATACCAACTTAAGTTATTTCTTTATTTATTTCAGACAGATCTATCCTTTCCCTTTTTGATAAAGGAATGGAATTTAACACAGTGTAAAATAGGAGGAGCCGGAGGATGCTCTTGAGAGTCCCTTGGACTGCAAGGAGAACAAACCTATTCGTTCTGAAGGAAATCAACCCAGAGTGCTCACTGGAAGGACAGATCCTGAAGCTGAGGCTTCAATACTTTGGCCATCTCATGAGAAGAGAAGACTCCCTGGAAAAGCCCCTGATGTTGGGAAAGTGTGAAGGCAAGAGGAGAAGGGGACGATAAAGGATGAGATGGTTGGACAGTGTCATCGAAGTGACCAACATGAATTTGACTCAACTCCGGGAGGCAGTGGAAGACAGGAGGGCCTGGTGTGCTCTGGTCCCTGGGGTCACAAACAGTCAGACATGACTGAACAACTAAAAAACTACAACAAAATAAGAGGACAAAACTTAAAGTGGTGTAGTTTACTAAGGATGGAATTTTAGCATTTTCTTTTTACTACAGATCCTATAATTCTTAATTCTGAAAATTGTATGTGACAGACAAACACCTAACCATGGCTCATCCAGGGGAAAAGCCTCAAGTAGGAGGTTCTGAGGCTGAACTAGGCCTAGCTCGGTCCAAGCTTCCTGTTCCTGTCCCAGTGCTTGCTGGGAGCTTCCGTTTGCAACAGGAAGCTAGGCACAGCTAGGTGTGAAATTTCAAATTGGGTGAGATGATAAGAGTTGTTGTGCGTTTTTCACATCTTGGTGCTTTTTTCTTTCTTTCTGAAGAAGGGTCACAGGTGTAGTGTTGTTGTTTTTTTGGTTTTTTTTTTTTTTTTTTTTTTTTTTGTGGTAGGAGAAAAAAAAGCACAGGATTTTGTGCAGAAAACCTTGCCAAACTACACAGAACAAGTTCCCTCAGCCAGAAACACTTTTCTCTCTTTTTTGGAATAGTGTTGTGGACCACCTAAAGTGTGTGTGTTTTTGTAGCAATGACAATTCTTGCTGCTCTAGGCTGTTTCTGATACTGTGTGTGAGAAGACAAACTTTCTCATTAAGAACAATAAAGTTGCAAAGACTTTGCTTCATCCTGCCAGGGTGACAGTAAATAAGCATGAGGATACAGATAGATTATTGGGGTGAGCAACGATTTATTTTATTACGCATCCTACAGGATTTGGTGGGTTTCCTTGTGGGCCGATCTGCTTCAGTCTGACATAGTTCCTTCTCCTGATGTAGGCCGCCGTGCCAGAAAAGAAAATGTGTGTTTATTTTATACCTCAATATTATGCGCAGAAGTTCTTTCAGCCTTCTTGTCCAGATTGATAACAGGCATGTGATAATAGGCTGAAGGTTTTTTTTTTCATTTGGAAATAGCACCCCCTAGGGAGCAGAGCCGAGACTAATTATTACAGATTAATGATTCTCATAACATTTGTTCCCCACCTTTCTTCTTTAAAGTTAGAGGAACCCAAAAAGTCACATTCAGATCTTCGTCAGATCTGGAAAAAAAGCTGGCATCAGAGGCTGGTGACCGTGAGAAGGTGCTGGGGTCAACTCTTGTGTAAAATGGCACGATCTTAAGTATCAGCAAATTCCACTCCTCGGGGGGTAAAAGAAGAGTGAATCACGTGCTAGAAGGTAATAACAAAATGATTTAAACATCTTATCTTTTTAGATATTTTAACACGGAACTTCATAGCTGCCATGCGCCACCACAAAGACCGCAAATGGTTTCTAGATCGAAACAAGCCTGAGCTTCTTGTAAAATCGAAACTGACCAAACTAAAGCTATTAAACTCTGATTAGATCAGGAGAAGACAGGTCTCACGGGGGGGGGGGGTTGTGGAGGTGGAAGTTGCAACAATGCTAAGGAAAGTTGAAGATGATGAGAAAAGAGGAAGACTTGACAAGCAACAGTTTGACACCATCAAGGAAAGTTAGATCTTAGACCATGCCTTTGGTTTGCAAGAACTCAGAAACCTATTTGATAGATCATATTCATCATTATCATCATGTGCTATCAAGTTAATTCAGACTTAAAGCAATCATTTTCAGGGTTTTCCGGGTAGAGTGTACAGAGAAGTGGCTTGCGTCTGGGGTGCCCTGGGACTGTACAGTGTGCCCAAGGCTACACAGATTTGCTCTTCTCCAAGAAGACAGTGGAGAATCAAATCCCCCCAACCTCTGACTTCTCGTCCGTATCCCTAAAACACCAAGATGTCCAATTACCTTAGGATACATTCGAGGTCATGACGTCATAGAGTCAGTGTGAGCGAGAAACCACGTGACAGCATATATCACCAACTATGGGAGGAGCTGCAAGAGAGAATGACAACCGACACATAAGACATATACGTACATTCCCCACCTCTGTTGAAATCATCTATAATTCACATATACACGTGGACATTGTTTTGTTTTGTGTTGTTTCCAGATTTAGCAGGGATCCGCATGATCAATACACGCTTCCAACTCCACACAAAACAAAGTGGGAAGAAAACACAGTGGAAATGGAATCAATGGTGATAGAACGATCCGATTGCATTGATTATGTCATTATTGATTGAGTCATTGAAACATTTCCAATCTACTCAGTGCTGATGATGGTAAGACCTATAAAACCATATTAAACACGTCTATTGCAATTTAAATGCATTAAAACAGCTAAAGCATTGCTAAAACTCTCGAAAAATCAAAATGCTTTAAAACAGTTTAACAATTATGACATGTCCAAGAGAGTCTGTAAACTGAAGGGCAAAGTCAAGATAATTTCGGTTTGCAGCTGCCTTGGTGAACAGCTAGCTAGCTATGTTCTATCTTAGTGGTTCCCAACTTTGGGTCCTCCCAAATGTTCTTGGACTAAAACTCCCAGAAGCCTTCACCCATGAGCTGTGCTGGCCAGGAGTTCTGGGAGTTGTAGTCTAAGAACATCTGGAGACCAATGACTGGGAAGCACAGTGAAAAGGTCGTGTTGTCAAAAACACTCTGGCCTCCAAAGGGAACATGTGTCACAACAGAAGTGTTACAAGTGAGAAGATCTGCTCCTCTGCCTTCACTTACCGTATTGCTCTCAGAAGAGGGACGCAATGTGCAACCCACCAACCCTGGAGATCTTAAGGACTAGGGAGATATAAAAGGGAAGAGGTGCCCCTTGAAATCTCTAGGTCACTGTGATCTTCGAATTATCCAAGACTACCAAGGATGCTGGATTTGGAAACCATAATGTGTTGCCCATGAAGGTACTCCAGTATGCCTTCCTGTAAGCGAACATGTTTGGGATCATTGCAAGCTTCAAAGCTCGTTAGAGAATCTCCGAGAGGGGTAGCTGAAATAGTTTGTTGCAAAGAAACTCTAAATGACGTTTAAAGCACAAATATTGCCATCATTATGGTCATTACTGTTTCCTGTGGCTTTCAAAGCATCCCTTGGCACTTTAAATGATTTGAATCACAATCCCGGTGTAGCAGGGAGGGCTGGTGGTTTTTGCATGGCGGAAACAACATCAAAAGAACGGCTGGATGGGCAAAATTACACGCGCAACCAGCATGGCAGGGGAGGAGGAGGAACCTTTATGTTTCAAAAAAAGAGGAAATCTACATGTGATGGGGGCCAGAGGCCAGAGTGGCTTTTCATCTATGCAAAGTGTGGCCATCGTCGAGCGCCAGCCGCTCTCTGAGCGGCGTTTACCCAAACGAGCCTGCCAATCTAGCCATGTGGGGTTGCTTTGTGGAGGCCAGTTCTGCTCTCCTGCAGGCCACGCCTGGCATATATTTTGTGTTCTCCCAGGGCAAAGGGGGGGAGGGGCAAGGTTGCCAGCTTTAATGGCCACTCCATGGCTCTGTTGCGGTCAGGTGCCACCTCTTTGCTTTGTTGGTTTCACGCTCCTTTCCCCCCACCCTCCCGGCAGGTGTTTGACTCTGTACTCCAGAGTCAAGGTGACAGCTTTAATTCCTAACATTTTTCCACCTGCTATTCCACCTCAAGTTGGCTTCGGCAGCAGCGGGCAGCCCAGCAACCGAGAGAAGGTTGAGCGGCTCATCCTACCAGGGGGTTTACTGTTGTCCAAGGAGCCATTGGGGGGGAGGCCTTGACCCATTCTTCCATTCAAAATGTTCTGCCCAAGAAAGACCCATTGCTTGGCATAGGTATCCGGCTGAGGTTTCAGCTTTGCGAAATCAGAACTGGTGTTGAAGATCTGCATTGTGGTTCCGTTAACAAGGGGGCCATCAGTAAGGCTTTTATCCCATGATTTGATTCAGGTTGGAGACCAGCTGGTTTGCTCCTTTTTCCCAGCGACCACATGACGTTCTGCACCATTGCAAAACAGCCGTGTCTGATCAATGCTTAAAGGTAAAGTTTCCCCTTGACCATTTTTGTCCAGTCGTGTTCGACTCTAGGGGGCGGTGCTCATCCCCGTTTCCAAGCCATAGAGCCAGCGTTTGTCCGAAGACAATCTCCCGTGGTCACATGGCCAGTGGGACTTAGACACGGAACGCTGTCACCTTCCCACTGAGGTGGTCCCTATTTATCTACTCGCATTTGCATGCTTTCGAACCGCTAGGTTAGCGGGAGCTGGGACAAGCGACAGGCGCTCACTCTGACACGTGGATTCGATCTTACGACTGCTTGGTCTTCTGGCCCTACAGCACAGCCTTCTGCGGTTTAGCCCGCAGCGCCACCCACCCAAGTGGGTGCTAGATCGATGCTTACTCAACACCTTTTGGGGTCCCTGTCCGGGGGACCAGTTACATCCAGGAAGGCTCTTCCATCTTGAAAAGTTCTGTGTCCTCATCTTGTTTAACACCCCTGTCTTCACGTCTCTGCACGGTTAGAATGGTCTCTAGCATCCTCCTGTTCCTGTTTATATAAAAGAGCCTTGCCTCGTGATGTTCTAGATGACTGAAGCAAAATCCGATGGAGGACAAACCTGGACGGTTTCTTCTTTCAGTTGGCCAACGGGTTGAACGGCAAAAGTAAACACCTTTTAAAGACTCCACTCATCCATTTCGGGTTCCTGAGGTTCAAAACAGTCGATATTTGCTTATTTAGGCAACCCAACGCAAAAGCGAAAGCAGATATTCCTTCTGAGGCCATTGGGGGGGGAAGCCGCAAAAGTTCCATCCTTGTAGTTCTGCTTCTGTGTTCCTGTGTGTGTGTGTGTGTGTGTGTGTGTGTTTGTGTGTGTCATCAATTCCTCCTTAATAGTTGGATTTCCTAGTTGAGTTTCCCAATGTGTCTCTGTGTTTTTCTTTTTGTCGGTAAACTTTTCTTAACCTCCTGGGCTGTTAATGAAGTGCTTTGTAAAAATAAACCAAAGGTGCCAACTTGGCAGGCTCTGCCCGGCCATGTTTGCTTAGAAAGACTGAAAGGATAGTTAGAAGCACCAAAAAGCGTTGCCTAGGGCGGGGTTTTGACCTAGTCACCGGCTAAGATCCAGGAACTTGGTGTTAGTCATCCGCGGAAGGAGCTCAGATTAGTCATAAGGATGGCAGGCACACTGCAGCACGCTTGAACCACGTGAAACTTCATTTAGAGGGGAAAAATTGGGACCTGGGGGATTTCGAGGGAATCCAGAGGCAGACAACTTCTGTGAGTGTAGAGGTTAATTTTCCTGGCCCTAGAAGATTATCCACATTCTTGTATTTCCAATCGCCATGTATGGGTGTGAAAGCTGGACAGGGAAACTATGGTTGGCTTGCAATGTGGTGCTGGAGGAGAGCTTTGAAGAGACTCCAGACCGCCAAAATGACAAACAAGTGGGTGCTAGATCAAATTGAGCCTGACCGCACACATTAAGTCCCAAGGGCGAAAACAAGAGCTCAACAATGGGCAAGATAATGGAGCACAACAAGGGTGCGTCTGGCCGTGTCTAAGTGGCGTGCCCTGAAGACATGACAGTGAACCCCGACATCTAGGGTTGCAAAGTTGGTATGGTCCCATTCATTGGGTTGCAAAGTTGCCATTGCATGCATACATCAAAGGTTTTCTACGTTGTCTACCTACCACTTACTAACACACACACAGAGAGACATGCACCCACTATAGTTACTCAATGATCTACACCTTGTGACATCACCAAAATCTATCCACAGGTCACAGCCTTTGGACCTGAACTCAGCAAATGAGATCTTGCTGACCTCAAAACCCTGCTATATAGTCGCTTCCTGAGAGATATAACCCCAAACTATTTTTCCCGAAGTAGGAAATAACGCATGCAGCTGCAAGTGCCTCTTTTCAGATGGCTTGGAATTACATCAGAGCCCGTTTGGTGATCAGTACCTTCCCGGTTGTTCAACATTTCCGATCACGCTATTAAAGCCGGCTTCTCTCCAGAGATGGCGGAGAGATGTATTGAGTTTAAAGAGTAGACGGCACGTGTTGTGACATTCCAGAGGGATCTCCAAGTGACCAAATCTGTAATTTAAGTTTCCCTTAAAAGGACAATGCAATCTGCTTTTCTCCTGTCCCTACTCTCCTCTCCCTCATCGTTTTGTCTGTTCTGTTTATAATTAGTTTTCTATTCTCTTTTCCTTTCTGCCTTGTACCTTTTGGGGAGCAAGCTCTACAATGGCCCTCTGCCCCCATTTAGAAGACACGGAGTTTTACTCCCTCTTTGCAGAGTAGACGTTTTCATCCCATCCTGTTTCATAATCAGTTCCTCTTTCTTTCTTTCTTTCTTTCTTTCTTTCTTTCTTTCTTTCTTTCTTTCTTTCTGTCCGTCCGTCCGTCCGTCCGTCCGTCCGTCCGTCCGTCCGTCCGTCCGTCCTTCCTTCCTTCCTTCCTTCCTTCCTTCCTTCCTTCCTTCCTTCCTTCCTTCCTTCCTTCCTTCCTTCCTTCCTTCCTTCCTTCCTTCCTTCCTTCCTTCCTTCCTTCCTTCCTTCCTTCCCATCATCATTGTTGACATAGGAGGCTCTTTCCCCATTGTGGCCAGCCAGTGCCTCACCTAACCCTGCCCCAAACCCTCGATGCTTGAGCAGCAAGCCTCAGAAAGCACCAGACACTAGAAAGCCACTTGTAGATGCTGTCATCCTGGAGAGAATTCCCACCAAAACCCACCAGGGTGACCACATGTGATCAAATTAATCTGCTACCAAGGTTAAAACACATCCAACAGTCACTGGAAGATTTCTCCTCATCTCTTAAATCTGATTTTCTCTGCAGGGCTCTGCAGGGTCCTCCTGAATTTTATGATGGGTATTTTTTTTTAAGCCTGCATGAAAATGTGGACATTTTAGCTTATATTTCTCATAGCAGAAACACCCTTGTCTTTCTCATCTAATGAGTGCTAAGAATATTTTCATTAATGCATACATTTATGTGCTCCTATCAGAAAAACAGCACATCAGCTTGTTATCTTCCTCACCGCTACACAATCTCTGTGTCTCTCAAATCCTATTTGATATTTTAAACACATCTATCTCTATTTCGAAATGTGTATCTTTTATGTGCTGGCTTAAATCCTGCAGTAACACACAACTAGAGTAGCCCCATTCAATCATTGCAGAGTTGGTAAGTCAACATCTATGTAAGTTCCGTTGATTCAGGAGACCTGTTTTAGTTGCTCCTTACTGCTGGATTTCAGCCATTGTGTTTATATCTCAAACATGTATGTATATTATATTATATTATATTATATTATATTATATTATATTATATTATATTATATTATATTATATTATATTATATTATATTATACACACTCAATATATATGACGATTAATATATATATTTAACTGGAATCTCTTGTGATTTCTCTTGATTACATCTTATTCTGGATGCAAAGTAAATCAACTGGACTTTCAACAAGAATTCTTTGGAGTAATAAATCTTGTTTTTCTTCCAAAAAAAGAGTAGGACCCCCCCCCCCCAGTGCCAATGGAGCTTCCATTAGTGCTGTTTAACTGGTCCCAGTCCCTTAGTCTACTAAGCGAAAACCAAACTCGAGCGAAAACCAAAACGTTCAGTCTGTTCTAAACATAGGCTCACCTTGTTGAGTCTATCTGGAGAAATCTTGATTTGGTTGATTCCCCCAGTGCAGCTTTTTTTTTATAATGGGTCTGTTTTCATTTTAAAAAACGAGCTAAGGATCCTGAAATGTGTCTTATACAAAGCCGCTATGAATGAAGGAGAACGTGTTCATTTTTATTTTGTTTTTTAAGAGAGAGGTTGGTCAATAAAAGCATAAAGCAATGTACAGTTCTTGAAGTGGAAACTGTGTGCTCAACCATTTTCAAATAAAGCAGGCAAAGAATGCCCTATAAATAGCTTATTAAACTATTTATGGCTTGTGCCTTCTCATGGGGAGGGGAGCAGCATCTGTGGGAAGCTATTCACAGGTGTTTGGGTCAGAATTCTAGTAAACGGCCCTTATTAAATAAAAAAATAAAAACAAAAATCACAGCCTTTCGTGGGTTTTAAGAATTCGAATTCTCGAGCCAAAGCCTTTATGACCATCTGTCCTGGAAGGTTCAAAGTCGTCATTGTGCATTGTGTGGAAAAAGAACAGGAAAATATCACGTGCAGACCAGTGAGTTGGGTTCCTCACTCATATATACTTGACTATGCCCTTATACCAGTGTCTGGGACCAAGCTCGTTCATCATTGTGTCTTTGAGCAGGATGACATAGCCAATGCTTCAGATACGTTGTCTAGAATTCCCGGCTCTAGCCGGCATGGCCAAGCTTTGGAGACTGCAAGAGCGGCAGTCCAAAACCTATGGAGAGCATTCCGTTATTTATCCTTCATCTATAACAGTGGTTCCCATCCTTGGGTCCCTGTATATTCTTGCACTACAACTTCCAGAAATCCTGGCCAGCACATTTAGTGAAGGTTTCTGCGCGTTGTAGCCCAAGAATACCTGGGGACCCAAGGTTGGGGGAACCCTTGGTCTATAATAGATGAAGGTATTGCTAAACGTTGAGTGTGACGTGAATTCAGAAATTGAGTTCATAAATGGATTGAGACCCACCACAGGTTTTGGTAGAGCTTACGTCTGTTCCACCATGTGTTGTGGTTCAAGTGCTCAACTAAGAGCCGAAAATCCAGGGTTCAAATTGCCACTCATCCATGATATCTGAGAGAAAGCAGCAGCCTTAGAAAAATTATTGTCAACCTTAAACTGGCTCATACAGTTGTTGTGAGGATAAAAGCAAAAGACGCACACTGAGTTTGGCCATTCCCCCCCCCCCCAAGTATCTTAAACTACATTGAGAATCATTCATTATGTGCCAAAGGAATGTTATGATACCCTGGCTGTGCTCCAAAAGAATATACAGGCAATGTTGCCATTTGTGGTATATTGGCCCAAATCCTGTTAATTAGCATAGTAAATCACACTAGGATAGGCCAGTTGAATCAATGGGGATTTGGTGAGTCAAGTCTTCCATAAGTCCCATTGACTCAAATGAGTCTACTCTAACTGCATACTAAATCACAGCTACAGAAGGCTCATTCGAATCCATGGAACTTATGGAGGTGTTGACTCATTAAACTGATTCAATAGGCCTACTCTAGTGTGATTTGCTCCTCTAAGCAACAGGATTTGGGCCCTGATTTTCAAGCCGTATTAAAATCCAAAGAAAGCAAGTTAATTCTTTGACAAATGAAATTCCTGTTGCTTTTTCACCTTCTTCTTCTTCCTCCTCCTCCTCTTCCGGTCCTCCTTCAATACCTAGTATTTCTCATACCGAAACACATCATCATTAATTTTTCTTACATTTTCTCTTGCATTTCAATAATAAGATGGCATTCCAAAATACTGCATCTCGCGTCTTCTGATGCTTGCAGAGTTGTCCTTTCTGGTGCAAGGTTTCCTTCCTTTCTGTCCCATCGGTCTGAGCGAGCAAAGAACTGGGAGAAGATCTTGGCAAATACATGTCAGATGGACCAGAAAGGATTAGCCATCTGATGCTCCACCACCCTCCACCCAATCCAACTAGACAACACACACCAAGGCACCATCAGGATCTGCTCTGGTTAGGCCAGCCACCCAGAAGACTTCCCAGAGCAGAAGAGCGAGCTGCAAGCCATCCCCTTGTTCTTCTGTCATTCTGTTTCTGAGAGACCATTTCTCGGACAACATTTCTGAGATTATTCCTTCGCTCGGCCCACCCACTCAAAAAAGCCATGGCAAGGCTGTGCAGCTCTTCACCACGAGAGCCTAGATTAAATGCAGCATTTCTCATTACTCTTCTCTCATGGGAAAACCTTGTAAAGGGTTGCCATAAGTCAGAAATGACCTGATGATGATGATTAATCCTGTTACTGTTTAAATATATGGTCAGCTGTCTTAAGTTCTCGGAATGGAGAATGGCGGCATATTAAAGAACTAAATAAAGGTGGCATTGTAAATAAACGAACAAAGAGAAGTTATCTTGAAGGTGTTTTGCTGAATATTTCCCTTCACGTTGTGTTTGTGAGCGCAACGTGATTCAACCACACACACACACACACTCCACAGATAAGGCTCTGGGATCGTGTTAGCGTTGAGGCTTTCAACATTGAGAATGTGGAGTTGGGAATTCAAAATGGCGGCCAGGCTGCTATAAGTGGTGGCAACCTGAGGTGGGCGGGAAGAAGGGAGGAAAAAGACTAGGATGCTGCGACTTCTAATGGTGACCTTCACTGAGGCAAATTTGGTAAATGTCCCTTTCCACCCCTCACTCCTCACAAATAAGGCTGAGGACTTCGAGATGACCTTTGCTCACAGTCCCATTTCAGGAAATGGCTCCCAACCTTGGGTAACCCAGGTGTTCTTGGACTGCAACTCCCAGAAGCCTTCCCCATTAGCTGTGTTGGCCGGGAATTCTGGGAGTTTTAGTCCGAGAATACCCGAGGACCCAAGGTTGGGAACCACTGTTCTAAGTCACCCAATTCCCAGCAGTCCCAGCATTGGGGTGTGTGTGTGCAGAACCTCTCAACCCACAAAGAAAATGAGAGACAACCCGAAAACTAGAGCTTATCACTGAATTATCTCCAAAACAAAACATAAGATACAAACGAAGGAGGGTTTTCTGAGGAAGAAGCATTGGCGATTCTTTGAAAGAAACCGAGTCGATTGATTTTATTCTTTTGTAAGACCAGGGATACATTTTGTGAGATGTGGGCATCTAACATTCCAGGAGGCAATGAGAGCTTCTGTATGTCTCTTTGCCCTATCGGCATGCTTTTTTGGGGGGTGGGGGGACCCAAACCCCTTTGCTCATATGAATCATCCACTCATGTTTCAAAGTCCCTTCTTATCTTGCATCTCTCAGCCAGGATCTGCTTCTGTTTCATAATCACCTTTAATGGGGCAGTGGCACCTTTGCCACGCTGGCTACAAGACAGAGTAATTAAATTTAATGGAAGCCACCCTCGCTTTGAAGCTGCCCATAACTTAAGGCCATCGAGAAGAGCAATTAAAATGCAACTGCTACAGGTCTTTGCTATTAACTACTGGCTCACAGGTGATTTTAAAGAATCTAAGTTCTCTCTCTCTCTCTTTTTCTTTTCTTACTCTAGCTTATATTTCACAGCCAAACTTGATAGCTTTCCAAAGTTAACTCTGATGCTCAGTTACGTCTGTGCAGGTCCTAATAACAATAGTAAAGCTTTTGAACCACTATTTTTCAAAACATGCAACTGGGCATAAAATATAATATGGCCAAAAATAACAACAAAGGGTTGCACCCAGCTGTAGTCGTGCTTAGAGTAGACCCACTAAAACCAACTGGATTTATGTTAAACACCGCAAACTGGTGCCACAATGTGCCTGGAGTATATCATTTACCGGAAGAGTAGAAGTTACCTTTGTTATGAAAGCCACCTTATCGTTTTGGAATAGATTTCATTCCCCCAAGGAGCTGTAAATCATTGTGAGCGCCGGTTGCACCTATGCCCACACATGAAATGTAGATAAACCACGGATTTCAAATGTTGCGTTACTAAGCTCACAGAACTGTTGAGTTCAGAATGACTCTGATGGTCACTGAACACAACCTCCTGCTAGAGCAGAAAATCCATAATTGACATATGTAACAACAACAACAACTTGCTATCAAATCGTTTCTGAATTTTACTAGGATTTTCATGGTATACGTAAGTGGTTTGCTCTCCCCTTGTTCTGGGATTGTGCAGCTTGCCCAAGGCTACACAGGATGGCTTTTCTCACAGGCTCAGTGTGGGGAATCGAACTCCCAACCTCCGGCTCTGCGGTCGGAGACCTAATTCCCTGAGCTATCCAGCCAGACTTGCCTAGATAACCTCTGCCTATAAACTTCCAAGGAAAAAGAGTGCACCACCTCTGATTTGCTCTGTTCCATTGCTGAAGTACTCTTACCATCATGAGATTTTTCTCAATGATGCAAAGAATAGTTTGTTCCATCTTCCACGTGACAGCTCTTCAAATATTGGGAAAGAGTTATCACGTTGCCTCTCCAATTCTCATCTCCCTCAACTCATAAGGCTTGGTTTCCAACTTGGTTGCCCTCCCAGGGACACCTTCCTAGGCTGTTAATTTCCTTTTGAACTCTGGTGTGCAGAGCTGAATGTCAAAAGAAGGTCTGTCTGTATTTAAAATATTTTACCCCACTTTTCTTCTTTGAAAGGACCCAAGGAAGCTTACGTCATTCAAAGACGACATTTCAAGCTAAAAACAGAAAGCCAGCAAATACGGAAAAAAAGGATCAAACAGATGTTACACTAAAAACAAAAGCAGCACCAAAATTTTATTCAAAAGCAACAAGGCCCAACAACCCTTTTCAAAAAAATGAAAAATCCACTCAGGCAGTCAGTGAGGGAAAGCTTGCCTGAAAGAAAGATCTTTGCCTCTTTGTGGAGGGACTGCAAAGACAAGCAAAACAGTTTCTGTAAGAAGTGAAGACTGAGTGCATGCTTCATATTTTGAGTAGGAAATGTCAAAATTGTTCATACGCTTTAGAAAGAGAAGGTCATAAAGTTTTTGAATGCTTACTTGCATAGCTCTTCTCTCCATTGCTGGTTCTTCTGGACACATCTCCACTAATCTGTTTACCTTGTTTCATAGTCTGAAAGGGTATTGTTTCTGTTGAGCTGTCATTCTGCATTCTACTAATTCATTGAGAAAAGAAAACGGAGGGGAGCTAGGAAAGCACTCTTTTTTTAGGAAGTGCTTAAAAGACAGTCATGAAGAATCAGGTCAGGATCTGTTCTCAGTACAGGACATGTAATGATCGGTCCAACCTACAGAAAGCCAGATTTAGGCTGAATATCAAGAAAAATGTCCTAACAAAGCAAGTATGACAATGGAACTGATGGCCTTGGGAAGCGGTGAGCACTCCAATGCTGGAGCTTTTAAGAGAACATTAGACTATCATCTGTCAGGTCTGTTTTGCTTTGGATCCCTGTTGTGAGCAGAGGGCTGGCCTTGATGGCTTCAGAGGCCCCCTCCCGACACCATTATTGTATGATAGATCCAGCATCTTGGAAACCAGAAAAAGGAAGACTGAATTTGCAACCTGGAAGCATCCTTCAGAATGGCTGACAAAGCACGGGGATCCGAACCCATGGAAAAGGAGCAATTTCCCTCAAGGCAAACCTTCAATTTGAATTGTTCCAGTCCAACCTTCCAAAATAGTAGCTCTACAGTTGGACTCTAAAGCCCCAGCTTTTCCTTTGATCGGTTTTGGGCTGGAGCGAAATTCCCCATAGGTTGTGTGATCAGTAAGAAATATATTGCACTGGATTGCTCCTCAAGTCATCCAAAATATGATCTATTTCCCTGTGTGATCACATCCTAAGCTTCTTCTTATAGAAGCCTGGGCAGAATGACTCCCTTCTGTTTACAAGGCCTGGTGTTGTATATGACATAAGCGTTCTAGAACCTTCCATTCTCAAGCCATCTGTTTGGTCTCTGGTTCCACCACCTTCTCAATCAGCTTCTCCAAGGCAAACAGAAACCATCCTCAAGAATGTCAGAGGCCAAACATTTAGATATCCCAGCTGTGATCGTTGACAATGGCTCCGGCCTTTGCAAAGCCGGTATCGCTGGGGAAAGCGCCCCGAGGTCTGTGATCACAGCTATTGTGGGCCGCTCAAAAGCCAAAGCTTCCATGCTTGGGGCCGGCCAGAAGGAATATTACATCGGCGAAGAAGCCCAGTCCAAAAGGGGAGTTTTGTCGTTGAATTATCCCATTGACCATGGCATTGTGACGTGTTGGGATGACATGGAGAGGATATGGCGGCATATATATAAGTGCGAATTGAGGATCAAAGCCAGCGACAGGCCCGTCTTGCTCACCGAAGCCCCACTGAATCCCTTACAGAATCGGGAAAGGATGACGGAGATCATGTTTGAGAACTTCAAGGTGCCGGCCATGTATGTTGCGGTCCAGGCGACGCTGGCTCTCTACGCCTCAGCACGAACCACAGGGATTGTCATGGACAGTGGAGACGGCGTGACCCACACTGTCCCTATCTATGAAGGCTACTGCCTGCCGCATGCGGTATCCAGGTTAGATGTTGCTGGAAGGGATATTACCGAATACTTCATGCGGCTGCTCCTGGAGAGTGGGCATTCCTTCGTCAGCACAGCTGAAAGAGAAATCGTGAAGGACATCAAGGAGAAGCTATGTTATGTGGCTCTAGATCCCATCCTGGAAATACAAGCGAAGCCAGAATACCTGTTGAGAGAGTTCAAACTGCCAGATGGCAACGTGATCAAGATCGGGAGCCAGCTTTTCCGAGCCCCCGAGGCCCTTTTCACTCCGGCCAGCTTGGGCGTCGATGCTCCCGGGGTCCACCAGATGATCTTCAACAGCATCATGAAATGTGACATCGATCTCCGCCGAGATCTTTACGGGAACATTCTCCTCGCGGGCGGGTCCACCTTGTTTTGTGGCTTGGACGAGCGTGTCTTGAAAGAGATGCAGCTCCAGGTGCCGATCGGGATATCGGTCCGGATCATCGCACCCCCAGAGAGGAAGTACTGCGTGTGGATCGGGGCCTCGATCCTGGCCTGCTTGACCTCTTTTAGGCAAATGTGGGTCACCTTCCAAGATTACGAAGAGTTTGGCCCGGGTGTGATTCATCGGAAATGTATTTAAATAAAAACCACCCATGAATTTGACAAAACAGAAGGTGTGGCCAATACATGACCCTCCATATATATCTATATAGAGACATATATAGAGATATTTGAAAGCGGTCCTCCATATATATATATATGAGATAAATCAGCTTCTTTTTCTCTCTCTCTCTTTTTTCTTTTTGCATTTTTGCCTGGGCAGTATTTATAAGAAAATAAAATAAATGCTTATGGAAACACCCTGTGAATTTGGATTGTGGTGGTTTTTCTCTTGGGTCTTCCCATGCCATTCTACAAGGGATAAATGGTACCATCTGTCTGCTGAATTGTGTTGCATGGTGATTGAAATTTGAATTTTAAGCACTATAAAAGCTCAGGTCCAGAAACGGATGAGTCTTTTGATTTTGCCTTTTCTCGGGTTTTTAAATCCCAAATTCTTCCTGTTTATCCAGAAATTGGCAGATTTTGCTAAATTCTTATTATTAATAAGAACGCAACTGTCACCCATGTCTACTGGCCGGATTCAGTAGGTGTGCCCTAACCCTCTCAGTGTTCGAATAAAAACTGATGGATTGGTGCTTGATTTGCTGTATGCTCTTTTAGGACCCTCAAGCCCAAATCTTGTCTGCATCTGTAGCACTAGGAGCTCTGTTTTCTTTTTTAATCCACACAACAATTTTTCCAGCTAGTAGAAGAAAGCCCCACTGACTTTCTAAGGCAGTCACAGAGAAGGGAGGAAGGGACGGACTTAAAAAGGCAATGGCCATACTCCCCTTGTGGAGTCATTCTTAAAAGGATCGTGCTTGTGATTTCCCTATGCTGACTATCTTTTCTCTCTTCCCCCTTTCTCTTTCTTGGATCTGAAGTTGGGGCACCAGTTTTTCCAGCTAGTAGGAGAAAGCCCCACTGACTTTCTAAGGCAGTCACAGAGAAGGGAGGGAGGGACTTAAAAGGGCAATGGCCATACTCCCCTTGTGGAGTCATTCTTAAAAGGGTTGTGCTTGCGATTTCCCCATGCTGACCATCTTTTCTCTCTTTCCCCCTTTCTCTTTCTTGGACCTGAAGTTGGGTGAACCTGAACTCCTTCAAGTTCATGAAGAAAGTAATTTATCATCAAATAAATGCAAGCTAAGGAGTTATTTTGGAAAAATAATTTCTACAGTTTTCAAAACAAATGATGCTGAATGAAAAAGTGGTCCTAACTCAGGGAGAAGGAGGACTGGTGGGTTTGAGCCCAGACAACATCCATTTTTGTCTCAATAAAGGACGTTTCATGAATCTTGGACACAGAAGGAGAAAGTAACTTTTTATTTAACTACATCTTGCAGAATCTCCCAGCCAACCTTGGCTGTTTTTTTTTTTTTCCATCTTTGCACAAGCAGGTATTGAAAAAGGAGAATACTCAATGAAAACGTATAAGGTACAGAAGGGTGATGGTCACCTCCATTAACTCTGCCTAATTTTGACCCTCACCCAACAATGAAGGCTGTCATATGTTCTGACTGAGGAAGTCCAAGACCGAGGAATGTCCCAGAAGTACATTAATCCCAACCAACACTGAGATTAGAAGAAGCAAATGAGTTTACATCTCGATACTTTATTAGTCTCCTGGTTACAGGCTACTTCTGGTTTCCTGGAGACCACCAAACAGTTGCTAGGAACTACCTCATCCATTGTTAAGTAAGAGCTATAGCCAGCAAGTTTGGGGCTATCTTAGACCAGAGGCTGCCATCATTCATGCAGATGTACTGCTTAGAGCACGAAAACTCTGCCTCTCCATTCTTGATGCTTTTCATCCTCGAAAATCCACTCACGGCTTCTTGGAGAAGACTCAGTTTCTTAAAGCATTTGCAATATGCTCGTGCATCACTAGGAAAAAGGGAGACGTCCCTTTTTGCGACTCATGGGGTTCTAGAATTTTGATAGCGAAGGATTCTTTTCTACAAGACCGAAAAGAAAGGCGAGAAGCGGTGGGAAACCTTCATTTCCCTGATCTTTGGATTGTGAGAATGCATTGCGCCGGCACACCAGAACTTCCTGCTGTCATCATCGACAATGGGTCTGGGCTGTGCAAGGCTGGGATCTCAGGAGAGGTCGGCCCACGGCACGTCATGACACCCATCCTGGGCTACCCGAGAAGCAAAGTATCAAAAAGCAGGCAGGCACAATATTATATCGGCAACGAAGCCCAGGAGAAGCAAGAATGGTTGTCCTTGAGACAGCCCATCGAGGGCGGCCTGATTACCTCATGGGATGAGATGGAGAAGATCTGGAAGCACATTTATGACAAAGGCTTGGGAGTCAAAGCCTTTGAAAGGCCCGTGTTGATGACGGAGTGCCCTTTGAACCCCAAAGAGGACCGAGCCAAGATCACTCAGCTGATGTTTGAGCACTTCAAGGTGCCCGCTTTTTATCTCTCCATCCAGGCCATATTATCTCTCTACGCCTCGGCACATTACAACGGCATAGTAATGGACTGCGGTTATGGAGCGAGCCACGCGGTGCCCGTATACCAGGGATACTGTTTGCCCCATGCTGTGGGCAAGTTGGAGGTTGGTGGCAGAGATATCACCGAATACCTCAGAGAGCTCCTTGCGGAGAGACGGCAACACCTCCGGAACATTCCGGAATGGAACAGCGTGGTGGAAGACATCAAGGTCAAGTTGTGCTATGTCAGTTTAGACCCCCGCCAGGGGTCGGAGGGACTGACCAAAGAGTACAAGCTCCCTGATGGGTGTCAGATCACAATTGGAGATTCACTTTTCCTCGCCCCAGAGATTCTTTTTACGCCAAGCATCGTCGGCCGGAATGGCTACGGACTTCACAAAATGATTACCAGGAGCATTAAAAAATGTGACCCAAGCATCCACAATGTCCTTTATGGGACTGTGTTGCTTTCGGGTGGCTCCTCGCTCTTTCCGGGATTAGATGAGAGAATCTTTAAATTGATGGAAATACAGGTCCCCCAAGGGGTCCCCATCAAGGTCATTTCGCCCCCAGACCGGTGGTTCTCAGCATGGATCGGCGGCTCCATCATAACATCCCTGAGCACTTTCAAGCCAATGTGGGTCACCGCCTCCGACTACCAAGAATTTGGACCGAACATTGTGCAACGGCGATGCTTTTAAAGAGGGCTTAGGGACTTATTAATACGATGAACAAGCAGCCACAGCTATGGGTCGTTTCAAAACTTACTTCTTTTAAAGGTTTAAATTTTTAAAAAAGAGCTTTTTACAAGTTCTAAAGAACCGCATGGGGTTTGTCGTTCATTTTCCTTGTCTGGCTGTTGAAACACTGGCTCTTCCTTTCCTGATTCTGCTCGAGAAGGAGGGGGTGGGGAGATATTATACAGCCTCATCCCTTTGTTGGTGTGGTCTGGATTTCTGCAAAAAGTCTCATATGCATTTTAGCGATGTGAAGAGTTATTTGTGCAGCCAGATGTGTAGGGACCAGTTTAATTGGCTTCATCAGCTTCAGGAAGGGCAGGGGACTTTCTCTCTTGAGAACCTGCCTCAATGGGAAGGCTTTGAGTCTTCGCTACGCCAATCTCCACCCAAGCTTCTTGCTCAGAAAGAAAGCTCCCAGCTAGCACTGGGGCAGGAACAGGAAGCTTGAGTGAAGCTAGGCCTAGCTTGGCCTCAAAGCCTTCCAGTTGAGGCCTTTCTTCCAGGTGAGCCACATTCAGGCATTTGTAAGGTTCCTGTAAGGTAGGTAGAACTTCCAGAATGGAATATTGTGGTATTTGTAGTCCAGGAAATCAGAAAATCCCATCCCCGGGTGCTACCCTTGTGCTAACTCTGTAAATGCAGAGCCTCTAGCAGAACAGGTCTTATGCTAGCTCAACCAATACAGGTTTGAATCATTTTGCATATTATGAGCAGTTGCTCGTTGGGTTTTATTGCTTTTGAACCTTTTTTTTTTCCTTAGGAGATCTTGAGGGAGCATGCATGGCTCTCTTCTTTTTTTTCCTCCTCCCTTCCTCCTCACAACAATCCTGTAAGGTAGGCTGTATTGACATCAAGAAGGTCAGGATCAGAACCTGGATTTTCCACATCCTGGTCCAGGACTCAGTAACCAATGCAGCCACACTGGGTCTCAAGGGTCAGAGCAGAGATTTGGTTTGTACCGGTGGTTCCCAGCCTCAGGTCCCTGGATGTTCCTGGAGTAAAACTCTCAGAAGCCTTCACCACTAGCTGTGTTGGCTTGGATTTTTTGGGAGTTGTAGTCCATGACCATCTGGTGACCCAAGGTTGGGAAGCACTTGATGTTCCTTTCTGACATCATGTTGCTTTTCTGATGTCACCTCAACACTATCCTTCCTGGGCTGTACAATGAAGACAAGAATACAAGGTATTGCCTTGAGTTCATGGTACTCCATGAAGGCTTTCTAAACTGAACCGAGTGTGAACAAAAAGATGGTTCGGCCTGACTTCCTTGCTGGGTGGTTGTAAACCAAAGTTTTCTTCTTGATCTTTGGGGTTCATTTCCCATGATCATGGCAGAGAGATCCTGGTTCTCTCTTTTCCCAGGGCTCTGAATCTTCCTTCTTGAGCCTAACATAGAACATTGGCTGATCCAAAACTCTGCCTCTCCATTCTTGATGCTCTTCATCCTCAAAAATCCACTAACGGCTTCTTGGAGAAGAATCAGTTTCTTAAAGCATATGCAATATGCTTGTACATCACTAGGAAAAAGGGAGACGTCCCGTTTTGTGACTCATAGGGTTCTAGCATTTTGATAGCGAAGGATTCTTTTCTACAAGACCAAAAAGAAAGGCACAAAGTGGTGGGAAACCTTCATTTCCCTGATCTTTGGATTGAGAGAATGTCTTGCTCCACAATACCAGAACTTCCTGCTGTCATTATTGACAATGGATCGGGGTTGTGCAAAGCTGGTCTGTCTGGAGAGCAAGCTCCTCGAGCCGTTGTTGCGACGGTTGTGGGCTACCCCAAATCCCAAGCCATCATGTTCAGCCCAGTACAGAGGGAGTTTTATGTTGGCAAAGAAGCCCAAGTCAAGAGAGGTATCTTATCTTTCAAATATCCTGTGGAGCATGGAATAGTCACCTCCTGGGATGACATGGAGAAAATCTGGAGGTACATATACAAGCACAGGCTGAGACTGAGAGCCCAAGAGCGGCCGGTGTTATTAACGGAAGCACCCATGAATCCCATGCCCAACAGAGAAAAAATGACAGAGATCATGTTTGAGCATTTCCAGGTGCCAGCCATGTTTGTGGGGCTGCAAGCCTTAATGGCCCTCTACGCTTCTGGTGGTACCACTGGCTTAGTCTTAGATAGCGGAGATGGTGTCACGCTGACTGTGCCCATCTACAAAGGTCATTGCTTGCTTCATGCCATTTCCAGGTTGAATTTTGCAGGCCGGGATATCATAAAACATTTAGCGACGCTGCTCTTAGAGACTGGCCATACCTTTTTGAGCTCTGCTGAGAAGGAGATTGTGAAGGACATCAAAGAGAACCTGTGCTATGTAGCGTTAGACCCTGAGCAGGAGAAAGACAAAAAGCTGGTCCAAACCTACACTCTCCCTGATGGAAATCCTGTCAAAATTGGGGACCAGCTCTTCAGAGCACCAGAGACCCTTTTCAGCCCAGGGGATGCTGGAGTCACAGCACCCGGGGTCCACCAGATGATCGCGGACAGCATCTCCAAATGTGACAGCAGCATCCAGCAGGCCCTCTGGAAGAATGTGGTCCTGGCAGGAGGGTCGACCCTTTTCCCTGGTCTAAGGGAAAGACTTCTAAAGGAACTCCAGACTCTTGCACCCAAAGGCGTGTCGGCCAAAGTGGAGGCACCAGGAGATAGGATGTTCTCTGTTTGGATTGGTGCATCGGTGCTCACCAGCCTGGCTTCGTTTAAGAGCATGTGGGTCACCCGGCAAGAATACAAGGAGATCGGGTGCACCGTCCTGCAGAAGAAATGCTTCTGAGAAGAATAAAAGGACAACTAGAGAAACACACACAGATACACAAAAGTCAATCGGAACAGCTGGGGAGTGACTAGTAAACCTTTTCACAAAGAATCAATGTGTTGCAATTTTATCACATGGTAAGAAAGGGTCCCTTGTGTGTTCAGTTAAAGAAAGGGACCTTGTTTGGAATATTTTCACGACCCTGTAAGTTATATATGTTGTGGGGTGTATGTGTGTGTGTGTGTTTGTGTGTGCACACGTGCGTGCGTGCGTGCTGGAATGGCTACAACAGCACCGTTGCTTGTTTGCTGGGCTGTTAAACTCTAGAGACCAAACCACCTTAAGCTTCTATGCCCCTGGGCGTTGGCGCTTTGCCATTCACCATAAATATCCAGTGGATATAAAATAAACCAATAATAGAATGATTGGACTCAGCCACCCCCAACAAAACACAAGCATGCACATTCCCACACAGGTGCTTAAACACACACACACACACACACACACACACACACACACACACACACACACACACACACACACACACACACACACACACACACACACACACACACCTCATATAGTCATTTTTCATGTCCGTGAGCCTCCAGGCAAAAGCTGAAACCCAGGAGTCAAACGCAACATGAGTAGGGCCCTTGAATCAATGGAACTTTTAAAATTAAGACAGTTTTTAATGTTTTTCCTGTTTCTGATTATTCCATTATATTTTAATTAGTGTGTCGTGTAATTGGTGTTTTTAAAAAATTTTCGTTTAACTTATGTGTTTAATTCTATTCTTTTAATATTGGGAGCCACTTTGGGTCCCCTTATTGGGAGAAAGGCAGCTTATAAATAAAACAAACAAACAAACAAACACATAAAATGAACAAAATTAGGGAGGAGCTGACTCACCATATCCCCACGGCCATGTAAGATGTGCCACTGGAGACCAAGGCCAAGATCATTGATGATATGGTTTTCCTGATTTCTATGCATGGATATGAAAGCTAGACAGTGAAAAAAAATACTGTAATCTGTTCATTCCAAATGAGGTGTACCAGGTGAGCTTCATGAATACCACAGACTACCAGGAGAATATATAAGAAGGTGTTAGACCCACTGAGGCCTATCATACAGTAGAAATCACACTTCAGGTGCATTGTGAGAAGACAAGACTTCTTAGAAGAGATCTTGACAATGCAACTTTTTTGACCATGTCAGAAGCAATCTAAAGGTGCTTCCGGGGTGGAAAGATGAGCTGGCAGGATGGTGTCATTGCTCAAAAGGGGTACCCAAATGTATTCACTATCCTCACATTTCTTAGCAAGGCTCCTTTCCTGTCCCTGACAGCAATGCCAGGGCAAGTGGAAGGCAGTAGGAGCAGGGGAAAGCTGGAAATGAAAGGGTTTGGTTCATTAAAAGAGGGGATTGCTTTTACTTTGAAAATCTGCAGTTGGGGTGTTAATGTTAAGACCTTTTTGAGGTTACTACTTATGGCCACCATACGTCCGAAATGAATGACTCATAACATCTCTCGTTGGAAGGATTAAGCAGGAAGTGGCATAGACTACTTGTTTAAGATTCTAGATACCTGCTGTAGGCAATCCATCACCATCATCATCATCTAAATGTATATGTCATGTTTCTGTGCAATGTAGTCAAAACAGCTTGGAACTCGAGAACAGCAATACAAAACTAAAATATCAATACAAGATTGTGAGAATACATCATTAGGATTATTAGTTGTTTAGTTGCCTTTTGGAGATCATGAACGAGTGACCTCTGAAAGATCTTATGTTTAACAGCTTTTCTAAGTTCTTGCAAACTCAAGGCCATGGTTTCCTTTACCAAGTCAATCCATCTCCCATCTCGTTTTTCCTCTTTTCCTGCTGCCATCAGCTTTTCCTAGCCTTATTGTCTCCTCCAGCAAAACACGTCCCCAAAACGCGACAGATCATTCAGAGCTAAACAGACTGATGTTCGAAGGTCATGTCATATTTTTCTATACAGATTGCTAGTCCACAGCGCATGTTAGGTGGACCACTGAGCTTGGCAGACCACTTGCGAGATTTTGGCAAGCCATGTTGGATGAGGTCCGGCGACACCAAACTGATCTGAAAGCCAATTGAAGGGGAAAGGCCAAAAATCTCGGAAATCTTTGCAGGACGAAATATGTATTCTTTTGTTCGTTTCTAGAATAAAAGGAGTGAACATTTGGGAAAGTGGAAGCATGGCACATGCCTACATCATATAGCCTCCAGGGCTAAAGGTAAGTAAAGGAGGCACAGTAATAGCTTGCTGATCAATGCACATTTATAGGGCTGTTATGAAACTCGATTCGGCAGCCAGCAGCTTTTGTTCCCATTTGCCGTGTTACGTTTTAGCAGCCTGCTGGAAACGTGTAAACAAATGAGGTACAACTGTAGCCAGTTTAAATATTTTACAGCTCACTGACTTCCATATGACAGCGGATTTGCAGTCTCACTTTAAGAGCTCAACTCCTGCTTGAATAACAGAAGACAGAAACAAATGCAAAACACACCGTGGAAACTTGACACAACAAAATAGTTTGATACTGGAATCGGGACAAATCTAGCCAAAATGTTCTCCCGCAGATCTTTCTGCCTTTGCCGGTTGCCTGCGAAACTTCCAAAGCTAGAACCAGCTCGTAGCATTTTTTCGTTCTTTACTGGAAGGATGTGATTATCAACCGGCTCTCAGTTTTTTGACGTGTTCCTCTACATCCCGTCTTCTGTTTATGCATTTTATCTCATACACACTTTGTGCTCCATGAAGTACGGCAGAATTGTGGGGTTTTGCAGGAGAGATCTTAGCCGGTCCTATTTAAAATCATTAAATAATGAAGTTGGAAGGGACCTATAAAGCCATTGAATCCAACCCACACTCAACGCAGGACAATGCAAGTCATTGCAGATCAGACAGACAGTTGTCCAATTTTCTCTTGAAAGTGTTGGAGTGCTTGCCACCTCCTGAGGTCATTTGGTTCCATTGTCGTACTGCTCTAACAGTCAAGAAGTTTTTCCTGATATTCAGCCTAAATCTGCCTTCCTGTTGCTTGAGCCCATTATTACATGTCCTGTGTATTTTTTTTTTCTGCATATGTTATTTCTCTGCAATCAGAGATTGGGCTAAGCTGATTATTATTTAATTGGGCCAGATTATTGATTTCCAACCAAAGCTTAGAAACAGGGCTTTGTATGAGTAGAGGTCTTGGCTGAGGGATTCTGGGAGTTGAAGTCAAAGAAGTATTGAGTCAAGCTCTGCTTTTAACTTGGCTTTATTTTATCCGAATTAGTTCAGTATTTACCTATAACTTTAATGGCATTACTGGAGGCATTACTGAAGTCTGAGTCATGGGCAGGAGAATGAGAAGGGAACTGATCATGGCGGAAATAGAGGGGAAATCCTGTCATTCCCAGCCAAAAATGAATCGTTGGATTTATAGTCTAAGGCTTTTGAAAAGTTCCAGCTTGGACTTCAGAAAGAGTAAATTTGAAAGAATAAGCAACAAGACACTACGAAGGAACCAGCATGGATGTCTGTAATGTATGCTACTTTCTCCTAGGGTTTCCTTTAAAACTAATAACCTGATGTTTAATTGCATGCTTAATTTGATGAATTAAAAACTTTAGGCACCAATGTTATTAATGTGAACTCAGTTAGGTGATTTGGTCCTTTAACTGGAATGTTTATGGATTAAGCCATTTCAAAATTGGGAAAGGAGTAGGGTAAAGCTGTATATTGCCTCCCTGCTTATTTAACTTATATAAAGAATACATCGTGCGAAAGGCTGGGCTGGAGGAATCCCAAACTGGAATTAAGATTGCCGGAAGAAATATCAACAACTTCAGATATGCAGATGATACCACTCCGATGGCAGAAAGTGAGGAGGAATTAAAGAATCTCGTAATGAGGGTGAAAGAGGAGAGTGCAAAAAAATGGTCTGAAGCTCAACATCAAAAAAAAAAAAAAAAAAAAAAAACTAAGATCATAACCACTGGTCCCATCACCTCCTGGGAAATAGAAGGGGAAGATATAGAGGCAGTGACAGATTTTACTTTCTTGGGCTCCATGATCACTGCAGATGGTGACAGCAGCCACAAAATTAAAAGATGCCTGCTTCTTGGGAGGAAAGCGATGACAAACCTTAAAAAGCAGAGACATCACTTTGCCAACAAAGGTCCGCATAGTCAACGCTATGGTTTTTCCTGTAGCGATGTATGGAAATGAGAGCTGGACCATAAAGAAAGCTGACAGCCGAAGAATTTATGCTTTTGAATTGTGGTGCTGGAGGAGGCTCTTGAGAGTCCCCTGGACTGCAAGGAGAACAAACCTTTCCATTTTGAAGGAAATCAACCCTGAGTGCTCACTGGAAGGACAGATCCTGAAGCTGAGGCTCCAGTACTTTGGCCATCTCATGAGAAGAGAAGACTCCTTGGAAAAGACCTTGATGTTAGGAAAGTGTGACCACAAGAGGAGAAGGGGACGACAGAGGATGAGATGGTTGGACAGTGTCATCGAAGCAACCAACATGAATTTGACCCAACTGTGGGAGGCCATGGAAGACAGGAGGGCTTGGCGTGCTCTGGTCCATGGGGTCACAAAGAGTCGGACACAACTTAACGAGTAAACAACAAAATATACATCCATAATTTTAAATTGTGCAATGCTCTGATGCGAATATAGAAAGATACAATCATAGCCAACAGGCTCAATATTTATTGGTGTGGAATCCTACAGCTTTGTGAACCAAAAGTCAACATATGCTTAAGAAAAAGAGCCCAATTTTTTTAACATCAAAATTGCTAATACAGTACAGGGAGCCTGTTGATTGAGAGCGACGGGTTGAATATTAATGACAGCCTGTTTCTGCCACCGAGATTTTTATGAAGCCGTTCTCCCCTCTTGCTCTTGTACATATATATTTAATTTGGAAACATTTTGAGTGTCTCCTGCTCCCCATGTGAAGTGAGTTAGCTTTCCTGAGATTCATTAGTCTTACCCTTTTCCCCTCCGACGTGAAAGTGGATACATCTCTGTTATGCAATGTCAGGTTGCAACCATAATGAAGGACCATGAACGCGTCCAAGAAAAATAAAGTTTTAAACTTGGATGTGTAAAATATTCATATTCAATCATCATATTATTTTTAATACCCACCTCCCCAAATTAGCCCTCACACATATTTCCCTTTAAGGGGAATTTTATTATTATTATTATTATTATGGTTTCACGCTTGAGGCATTGGTGGCTTCCAGTTACAAGGATGAGATGCCCCAATGAATGATGGATTAGGACCGGCTGAAAGATTTCCAGAACATTATTTTGGTGGGGGTCTACACTTCTTGGAAATCTCCCCACAAACATGTAGAGATTCCCACAAAGCATAAGATTGTTGCATCCATCTGGTTTCGACTATACTCCATTATTATGAGCCATCAAGTTGAGATAGAATTTTTGTAATCTTAGGGCCCCCAAAGTAAGTGAAATATTTAAGGAAGGTTTTTTACCAGTTCCACACACAACCATGAGATTCCATGGTGGAACAGGGATTTGAACCCAGCTCTTCTGAGTCCTAGTTTGTTTCTGCACACCATACTGGGTATATACTCAATAATGATGACATTCTGACTTGTGGTGACCTTCTTCATGTGTTTTTAGGTACAGAGTACTCAGAAGGGATTGACCCTTCTTTTCTTATGGGATTATGCAGCTTGCCCAAGGCTACAGAGGCTGGCTGTTCTTGGAGGACACATGGCGGGGAATCAAACTTCCAACCTCAGGAGCTAGACTTGATGGTCCGTAGGGTCTTTTCCAACTCTGCAGTTCTTAGATGGTAAAAGCACCACTCCCTTTATTCCCAATTCCTATTTCAAAATATATGCTTTTTCATACAGCCCTCCCCTTGCCCCCCCCCCCTTGGTTTCATATATGCATCTCTTTCAAGTGTTTTCTGTTAGAGAATGTGTTTGTGTGCATTTAAAAAATACACATTTTCATGCATCATTTTGAACATTATCCAGAATGGTGTTGGTTGGTTGGTTGGTTGGTTGGTTGGTTGGTTGGTTGGTTGGTTGGTTGGTTGGTTGGTTGGTTGGTTGGTTGGTTGGTTGGTTGGTTGGTTGGTTGGTTGGTTGGTTGGTTGGTGCATTTTAGCAAACTTACAGAGTTTTGCATTTATTTTTCCTTTTCCTTTTGCCATCTACCCTACAGACCAGAGAAGCCCAAACGCCGACATTCAAATGCCTTCTGGCTCATCTTTGAAAATTTAGGTTTAGAAAATAAAACTTTACTCAGTTTGCAGTAACAATAATCATGTGCTGTCAAGTCAATTCTGGCTTATAGCAACCCTTTCCAGGGTTTTCCAGTGAGAGTATTCAGAAGTGTTTTACCCTTCCCTTCCTCCAGGGGGAGCGCTGGGACTGTGCAGCTTGCCCAAGACTACCCAGGCTGGCTCTTCTGAAAGGAAGCACAGTGAGGAATTGTCAGACCTAAACCACTGAGCTAACAGGAACTGAACATATTTATCTGTCTTTCTTAAGTGAGAGAAAAGTGCTGCAGCTTGAGGTGCTGCTCTGTGTACATGCATTTTTCTTCAGTAGCTCCGAAAGGCCCACCATGACATTATAGCCTAAGATCTTTTTTTTTTAACAGCCCAGAGGGAATTCCCTTCCTCTCAGCCCATTCCAGCTGGCATTTCTGTGTAGCTCTAGTATCAGTGTTGCCTGTTACGGTTCCAACCGTTTCAGGGACGGATTACACAAAATCAAAACAGACCTCTCCAATATGTAGATTGCACAGCTGCTCATGTTTCTAGTAGCTGATATCTGGAACACAGCATCCCTTCTGAGGGTTCCCTCCATTCACAAACTACTGATGTATTTGGGTTTACAATGTTGGAGGGTTTTTTTAACAACCTCGCATGCTCTCTGTGGTTGGTGTGACTGGGAGGAACCTCTCTGGGTGAGTGTCAATCACAGTAACCAATCATAGTTTCCCACCTCTGAATTCAAAGAAAATTTCTTCTCTGTAGAGTGTTGCTCTTTCTCTCTCCTTAGTCTGTTGGAAGCCAGCTGTTCTTTGTTTGCTGTTCATCTACTCACAACTGTATGCAATGAAATGCTTTCTTATTCTTTCTCCTACAAATGTCTCTGAGTGAGTAATTGAGACTGCATGTGCCAGTTAATGGGGAAGAGGTGGACCATATGGGGAACTTGTAGCTATTATCCTCTGTGAGACTCTGCATAGCAAGAAGGAAATTTTTTCCCAAAAATTCAAAATTCACCCAAACCAATCTTGTGTGTTCTTAGAAGCAAATTTCACAGAATTCAATGGGTCTCACTCTTGCATAATTGTATGTGGCCCTATGAAACATCACTAATGTTGAACGTACAATTTGGTTGAAGTTACTAAAAAGTTAAATAATTTCCCCCTACTTATGTGATTAAAGGGTCTTCCAAATGAAATAGAAGTCCCACCCCTCTTGCTGTCAGTTGGTCATGAAGACATGCAAGATTTATTGAGATTCCCCTCTAAAAGGTCATTTCTCTTTCTAAAATCTTTAGGAAATCTCCTGTACTGGAGCTTCTCTGACAGAACATGTGCTTGTTTTGAAGGAAGGAAGGAATCTAAGTGAAAGTTTTTGACAGAGAGGATCACACTGGAATCTTTTTCAAATGGAAGCATCATAGCGCTAAACTCCAGCCCTTCAGTACAAAGTAATATTAAAAATCGCCCATGCTTTCACAAGGGGTGAAATGGTGTGGAAAGTGACAGAAACTGTTTGAGCAGTACGACAATTACCTCGGGAGCACTCCAGAGCTGGAGGCATTCAAGAGAAAATAGAACAACCATCTGTTAGGTCTACTTTGATTTGGATTCCTGCACGGAGCAGGGGGTTGGCCTCGATGGCTTTAGAGGCCCCCTTCCAACACAATCATTCTATTGTTTTCTGAAAACAATATTAGACTTAGTGAGAAAAGAAGAACATCGTATAGATGGTGGGGAGGTTATTGGTAACACCAGTGCTGAACTTGGTACATGAAGGAGAAAAAGATGCTACATGTAGAAGGGTGTAATTATCCAGCCTTTGACGATCTTTGGGGAAGAAACATGGTTAAATGGTGGAATGCCTGTATTGCTACTGGAAGATCCCAGTTTGTGTGCTTTGCCATTTAGGAACCAAGTCAGGGTGTCCATCTCTAGAAACTGGTCATGTGACAAGAGCCCACCCCTCCCTTTTTTTCTAGCTTATTTCCTAATTAGCTGGGGTTTACCTAGGTTCTGGGACCATCAATCTGGATTTCCCTGCCGTGGTCCCCAACCCTGGGCCTCCAGATGTTCTTAGACTACAACTCCCAGAAGCCCTCACCACCACCTCTGCTGGCCAGGATTTCTGGGAGTTGAAGTCCAAGAACATCTGGAGGCCCAGGGTTGGGGACCACTGGTGTAGTGGACAGAGTGACAGACTGGGGCTCAGGAGACCTGGGGTCAGCCATGGAAACTCACTGGGGGAGTGGAATGGGTTAAAACATCTGTTAAAACATCTCATTTATCTTGAAAGCCCTGCTAGAGTCTCTATAAATCGGTTCTGACTCGACAGTGCAGAAGAACGGCAACATTTCCACAGTCCACTGGTTCAAAAGCCATTTCGGACCTTCTCCCAAACTTTGCCTGCTCTACCTCTATGACATTACCGGGGTCCACCCCTTGATCACAGGCTTATGCTATGAATTTCCAAGAAAAAAGGCTGATGCTCACCTCTTAGTCCTAGCAAACAACAGGCAAGTTGGCTTTTGCAACCACAACTGATGTATATGTTCGCCAGGGTATTACAATTATCCTTGTGTTGTTGAACTGGCTACAGCTGTATTTTATTACACCTCCCATTTGGGGTTCATTGAGGTCCAAGTCTTTTATCCTTCTGTTCGGAAGGCTTGCACCAACCACTCCTATTCCCTGCCTGCTAAATTCAGGTTATGAGAAAGTGTACAGCTGGGCTGCTGTGTGTGTCCATGTGTGTGTGTGTGTGTGTGTGTGTGTGTGTGTGTGTGTGTGTGTGTGTGTGTGTTTGTGTGTGGCATTAACGTGTTGATTGATTCACAAGGCTTGCAGGGGGAAATGGCTTTTGAGGTCCCCAGTGTTTCCAGGAAATGCTCGTTTTGTCTCTTTTGGCTGAAAGAGCAGGAGATTCTGGAAGACACAATTTTGCCATTAAAGTAGTACCAGAGAAAAGTCCTGGACTGTTTCACTGATGAATTCAAAAGAATATAAAGATTTCACTTTTAAAGTTTAATGATAATGGTTGCCGTTCTCTTTAAAAAAATATTATACTTCCTTTGTCATCCTCCTTTTGTTCTTCAAAATCTTCCTTGCCTTCTTCTTCTTCATTCTCTTCAGAGTCTTCTTCGTCCTTTTCTTCTTCATTGTTTTCTTGTGTTCTTCATGATCTTCTTCCTCCCATCTGAGGTAGGACACACAACATAGAACACACTTATTGCCGTGACCTCTCTCCACTCCCGTCTTCTCTCTTGCAGTCCTTTATGCTGTAAGAGAGTGGTCCCCAACCTTGGGTCCCCAGGTGCTCTTGAACTATAACTCCCAGAAACCATGGTGAGCACAACTAGTGGCAAAAGCTTCTGGGAGTTGTAGTCCAAGAACATCTGGAGACCCAAGGTTGGGGACCACTGTCATCGTAGATGAAAAGAAGGCCGTTTCCAAGGGGAAACGTGCATTGTCTACCCTCCAAATCGAAATCCATCCATCATAGACTTGTGATAGGCTTGGGGGATTTCCCACCATCTTGAAAAATCCTACTTATGAACTACAACTCCCAACATTCTCCACACAGTAACTTTTCAGGCTCTGGCATTCGTCCCTCACGACAGCTCAAAGAAAAATGATATCCTTCTAGATATTGTTATGTCCCAGTTCCTATCCGCCTCGCCCGTGATAGGGGATGATGGAACCAGTAGTTGAACAGTGACTGGAGGAAAATAGACGACCCCCCAGCTCTGCATTACAGACAAGTTCAGTTGTCATCTGCATCCATTTTTTACACTCGTCACAAAGTACATGGCACACAATCTTTTTTCCCAGTGACACCCTAGGCTGCCTGGAAAAAAAAATATGTATATGAAAAACACCTTCATATGGATTAATATCCTCTTAGCTCTAGGGGGGAAAAAACCCACAGTAATGATGACTTTTCACAGGTTCACATTCTGGGTGGCTTTAGGAACAAGAGCTGCTGCTTTGAAAAGAACGGAAGGGGTGTTCAGGCTAATAATCGTTTTATTAAAATGCACCTTCTTATATACCCGATGCTATCTCACATGTGATAACAGCTCCAAATGAGCCAGAACATTACCCTCCAATATTGTAAAGTTCCATTTCCGACTTGAGAGGAGAGCCTCTTATATTTAAGTCACTTAAAAACAGCCGCACGGGCGATCTCACTCAATTACTTTTTTTTAGAAACTTCCCAGTTCACTCTATTTAACTTTATGCTTTAGGGAAATGGAACTCTTTTGTACTGCTTCCTCCAAGAATATAAAAGAATGAAACTGATGGGGATTGGCAGCTGGAGGGGAGAGGACTCACAAATCTGGAGCCAAGCTGAAATGAATGCAGCCAAAGAGACTCTAGGTTCGCAGTTAGAAGCACCGCTGCCTTAAGAGATAAAAGGCATCTAATGATGCTGGGATGAGCATCCGGCTGCACTGCAGTTAAAAATTAGCTTGTTTTTGTTTGGTGTGTGACTCAACTGCTTGAAGAATAAACCATTTAGAGCATCTGCAGCTGGGTTCAAGACCACATTACTGCTGATTTGGCTGAGATTAAAATGTGACACTGTACTTGAAAAATGGGATTGACTTGATCAATCAGAGGGCTGGTGAAAAGTCTTGGGGGACATTTAAGCTAAAGAGAGAGTGTGCGAGTACAGCATTTGGGGTAAAATAATTTGATAAGGTGGACATTGTCAAGTACTCCTTCTGAGCTACTGAAGGAATATTTCTTAACACTACTTGAAAAAAGGGTTAATGTTCTACGGATCTACTACAGATTCCACAACCTTGGTGTTTCCTTGATGCCAAGAGTGGGAACAGATGTCAAACCTTGTCAAACCTTCTTGTTGTTGTTGTTGTTGTTGTTGTTGTTGTTATTTAGTCATTAAGTCGTGCCCGACTCTTCGTGACCCCATGGACCAGAGCACGCCAGGCCCTTCTGTCTTCCATGGCCTCCCGGAGTTGGGTCAGATTCATGTTGGTCGCTTCGATGACCCTGTCCAACCATCTCATCTTCTGTCATCCCCTTCACACTTTCCCAACATGAGGGTCTTTTCTAGGGAGTCTTCTCTTCTCATGAGATGGACAAAGTCTTGGAGCCTCAGCTTCAGGATCTGTCCTTCCAGTGAGCACTCAGGGTTGATTTCTTTCAAAATGGATAGGTTTGTTCTCCTTGCAGTCCACCCTGTCTAGCTGAAAGCCTCTTAATGTTGGAGAGAGGTGACTGAGGCAGTCCTTCAGCTTTGACAAATTGGACCTCAAAGGGCAGGTCACCACACAAAGCAAATTTATTTGCATATTCCTGGAGGTAAGAGAACCTCCTGCTGTGAGATCCAGACATTTTCATTAGTTAAGGATTTTCTTCTTTTAATCATATTGGTTTTTGCCCTCAGGCGTCCAGATTAAAATTCTATAGTTCTTATATTTCTTAGCAACAGCTGAAATAATGAGAATTAATGTCACCAGGCTATGTCAGAGGGTAGGGGATAAAACCATCATACTTCAGCTAAGCAAGGCAGCTTTGAGTTATAGGTTATTAGATGAGATATCCAGAAGTTGGAAAAGTTACTTTTTGGACAGTAGCTCCCACTGTTACCCAACCTGCATGGTGGCAGAGCCAGAGGTTGGGAGTTTGGTTCCCCCACTGGGCTTTTTGTGCTTAGAGCCAGCCTGTGTGGCCTTGGGCAAGCTGCACCATCCTGAAAGAAGGGAACGCTAAACCATCTATGAGTATTCTCTACCTGGAAAACCCTGAAAACGATCACAGTGAGTCAGAATGGCCTGGATGGCACATGGGTATTAAATGCATAACTAGCATCCCTAAGGTTTCCCTCGAGCAGCACATGATTGATTGCATCTTCTCTAAGGTCAGGTTGGAATGTCTTTATCCTTGGGGCAATTCCTGGGGTCTGCCCTTGTTCCTTTCAGTCTGGCCGGACTGCCTGGGCCCCCCGAACACAGATTGCTTCTTCCTTCTGGGTCTTTTTTTTTTGAAAGGTGATTTGCTGTCAAAGAGGAACGTTGACCTAGGCTGATTTTTTTTAAAAGAGCAGGGTCTGGGAAAGACATATTTGATGGGGAGATGGAGGTCTCTAAGAGCAGAGAGCGTTCAGATGCAGGAGGAGGAGGGGGGACGTCTATAAGATGCTCTTGCGGGACTATATAATTTTTGAGTAGCAATGCCTCATTGTTAGCTTTGAGTGCACGCTTTTGAAAATAGGTCCATTTATTTACAGTGGTGCCTTACTAGACAATGATAATCCGTTCCACTGAAATTGCTGTTTAGCGAAATCATTGTCTACTGTAAAGCATTTCCCCATTGGAATGCATTGAAACCTGTTTAATGCATTCCAATGGGGAAGAATCATCGTTGTCTAGCAAAGATCGGCCATAGGAAAGCCGCTTTGTGAACCGCCGATCAGCTGTTTAAATCACTGTCTTGCGAAGCTTAGGTCCCGAAAACACCTGTTTTGTGAGCGCGGAAGGAGCTGTCAAAATTGTTGTCTAGTGAAAATCGGTTTCCGAAGCAAGGACCAAACATTGTCCAGCGAAATTCCCCCATAGGAACCACTGTTTTGCGAATCGCTATAGTGATTGCAAAAAGTCAGTGTCTAGCGAAAAAACTGTCAAGGGGGGTAACTGTCTAGCGAGGCACCACTGTATGTCCATTCATGTATTTTATTTATTGCTTAAGTTTATATACCGCTCCCCATGAATGCATGAGTTCTGGGGAGGTTTGCAATCAGAAACCAACCAAACCAAAATAAAAGGGAAGCCGTTTAAGACCAAATAGCAGCTAACCGATAAAAGCCGATGGAGCGAACTAGAGAATGACAGAATGGTGAAGAAAAGATGGTCAGAGAGGGTTGGTGGGAAGCCTCCCGAATGTCAGAATGTCCACCTCTACAACTGTATGCTTCTATAACTGTTCATAGCTGGCTGGATAGCTTGGTGGTTGAGCTGTCTGGCTGCAGAGCCAGAGGCTGGGAGTTCGATTCCCACCTGCTGGGCCTCCTGGGAGAAGAGCCAGCCTGGGTAGCCTTGGGCCAGCTGCACCATCCTAGGGTTCCCCCAGAAGAAGGGAATAGGGAACCACTTTTGAGTCTTCTCTACCTGGAAAACTTTGAAAAGAGTCACAATAAGTCAGAATTGAATTGCCGGCACATGGTTAGTATTATTATGAACCCCCGATAACTTTGAATTTATAATATTCTGTTTCTGAGAAAGAAGTTCGAGACAAGTTGAATTTTTGGATAAAAAAGTGGATTTATACGTTGCGTTTGTAGCAGTCAAGGTGTAGAAAAGGCTAGCAGGTATTGATCCTGTTTCCTGACACGGCAACAAAACAGGCTTGGAGGCGCAGGGATCAGTTTGGCTGTTCATGTGTTATGTAAATTTCCCCTTTGCTATACTGTATATAATGTTATAAACGTTACCTAAATGTTGCCTGCCAAAAAGCTAATAATAATAATAATAATAATAATAATAATAATAATAATAATAATAATAATAATAATAATAATAATAATAATAATAATAATAATAATAATAATAATAATAATAATAATAATAATAATAAACATTAGAACTGCAGAGCTGGAAAGAGACTTTATGGAACAAGCCCCTAATAAGGAGGCACCGTGAGGAATCGAACTCCCAACCCAAACCACTGAGTAATCCAGCAGTTCCTAAAACTGGTCTTCTCAGGGAACATGGTAGGGTGCTATGTATTCTCCAGTCTAATCTTTAGCATGGAATTATGAACTTTACCACCATTACCTATAAAAAAATAGAAGCTTCTATATTTCTATATCTTTGGTCTAGATGGGCGGGATAGAAATCCAATCAATCAATCAATCAATCAATCAATCAATTGCAGTTTTGCTGTAGATTGATAAGGATTTATTTGACTGAAAGGCTGACCAACAAAGGAGTACTAAAGTGAATGAATGAAGATCAATAGATGCAGTTGTTTTTGTTTTTTACAGAAAGCAAGAACACCTCAGTCACGTAATGGACGATGGAAAGTACTGGTTGTAACAGCTGATCATTCCACATAAAACAAATGGGAGAAGAAGTTAATGAAGGAGATCAACTTTTTGCATGGAAAACCAGCGACGTCGTGGCTGAAAAAAAACCTCCTATGTAACGCACCATCGTTGTTTAGAGCTGCTACATCCAGAGTTGGAGGGTTCATGAAGATGTCCAACATCTAGTAAGAGAGGAACAAAAAGAGGATGATGATATTTTCATAGAATCATGGAGTTGGAAAAGGCCCATATGGCCATCCAGTCCAACCCCCTGCTCAAGGCAGGAATTCAAATCAAAGTAGATCTTACAAATGGTTGCCCAATTTTCTCTTGAAGGCCTCTAGCACTGGAATGCTTACCACCTCCCCCTGAGGTCATTGGTTCTATTGTCGTACTGCTCTAACAGTTAAGAAGTGTTTTTTTCTCATGATATTCAGCTTAAACCTGGCTTCCTGTAGCTGGAGCCCATTCTTATGTGTCCTGAACCCTGGGATGATCAAGAACAGATCCTGCCCTTCTTCTGTAGGACTACCTCGCAAGTATTTGAAAAACATTATCATAACTCCCCTCAGTCTTCTTTTCTACTCTACTTTCTTGAAAACCATTGTAACCCAATATACCTGTTTTAAGTCTCGTCTGCCTTTCCTCAGGGCAGTGACCATATAATAAATCAGAACTATGACCGTACAATGAAATTCAATGAATGAATGAATGTTGAAGAAGCACCTGCCTTTGATTTATCCGCTCCTTTCTTTATGAAAAGCACAGGATGTTTGGTGTTGTTGTTGTTGTTGTTGTTTTTAAGATAAAGTACTGGAACTGAAAGGACAATCCTTTCTTTGACTGCAAGAACTTGTTTTTGGTTGGAAAACTGAAAAACAGGTACCGGTAACTTCGAAGAGTAAATACCCGTATTTTTCGCACTATAAGACGCACTTTTTTCCCACAAAACAGGGGGGGTGGAAAGTCTGTGCGTCTTACGGAGCGAAGAAAACAGATTATATTTTCCTGTTTTCTTCTCCTAAAAAATTGGTGCGTCTTATGGAAAGGTGTGTTTTATGGAGCGAAAAATACAGTAATCTAATGGAGGGCAATTCTTATTTTGTTATGTTTTTAATTGTTTTAAGGTCATGTCTCCTCTGTTTGGTTTTCCTACACACACACACACACACACACACTTTATATTTTCAGGATTTCTCCACCCTGTGTCCCAAGCCTCCTCCCACCGCCTCTCACGTCTGCCCCCACCTCTCCTCCAGTGAATCACAGCTTACTGCAAAATCACTTCACACCTCATAAGTTCTACCTCTCTCTCTCTCTCTTGAATTATACCCCTAACTAGCTGCTGTTTGAAAGTTTCATTGTGCCCTAAATGAATAAAATATGTCGCGAGATCATCCAAGCCTTGCTCTATTCACCTTGGGAAGCAAGGGAGTTAATCAAGAGGTTTCCCCACCCTGCCTGGCAGACTCTGATGCCACACTTCGGGGTCAAAGAAAGAAAAGAAAAGAAAAGAAAAGAAAAGAAAAGAAAAGAAAGAAAGAAAGAAAGAAAGAAAGAAAGAAAGAAAGAAAGAAAGAAAGAAAGAAAGAAAGAAAGAAAGAAAGAAAGAAAGAAAGAAAGAAAGAAAGAAAGAAAGAAAGAAAGAAAGAAAGAAAGAAAGAAAGCTTAGTATTTATTTGGGATTGCCTCCATTTATTGGTGCATAAAAAGGAAAAGTGACATAATTCATCCAATGTGGAAAAAATATATATACCAGAGTGCCTACATAGACAGCTGGTGTCCATCTCTAAAATAGGAGATCTTAAAGTTGGAAAGGAGGTAGGAAGCCATAGGTGAAACCTTGCTAGAGTTGGAAGCTCATTCGAACAAAGATTTGAAACAGCTGTGGCCTCTTCTGTTTTAGAAGAAGGCTCCAAGGCAAGGAACAGCAGAATCTGGTACATCTATGTTTCCCATCCAGCTGATGCCCAGATGTGTAGGATGCCAAGCTCCATCGGGGCCATGCCAGTTGGAGCTCACGGGAGGGATAGTCCAAATGTCCAGCACATCTGGATGCAAAAAGCTTGGGAGCGAACCTTACTGAGTTCAGAGAAGTTTGCTCACAGCTAAGGAGCTAGGGGCTGAAATCCTGTTGCACTGCTAAGCAAACGTCCTAGCTGTTGGAAGCAAAGATGCTAAGGCTTTAACTGGTCAGCCCACTGGGCATCCAATGGGAGGACAGGCCACCACGGTGTCCTCGCAGTGGAGAAGGTACGAGGGTGGCAATGTAATCAAGTACACGAAGGGCTTGCAAATCATGAACTCAACAGAGCACAAGGAACAAAGATGTAACTAGCAACGTTGACTCATAGGACCACCCTCTCCAACCCGCTCCATCCTGATTATGGACATAACCCCTTCACCAGAAAATGGAGAAGAATAAAAGTACTGTATTTTTTCCATGTTTAAGACTATACTTTTGTCTAAAATCTTTAGACTAAAAATTGAAAGTCGTCTTATACATGGAAGTAAGCTGAGGAGAGAAAAAACAAGTGGAAGGGAAAGCAGGGATCAAAGGGATCCTGCAGGGATCCCCCTAAGTTTACTAAGCTCCACTTAGATTTCTTAATTTGGGGTTAGAAAAGTGGGGGACATCTTATACATGGGGGCGTCTTAAACATGGAAAAATACAGTATGTCCCTGAAGGGTGAGATTTTCAGATTTTCAGTACTGCAGATCCCATAATTCTCCTTTTGGGGAGGCCTTTCTCTCAGTCCCACCATCCCCACAGGAACATGGAGACACAGGAGAAGGCCTTCTCGGTGGGGGCTCCCAGACTGTGGAACTCCCTCCCACTGGAGGCGAAGCTGGCTGTCCTTCTGCAAGCAAGCCAAGACCTTTCTCTTCCGCCAGGCATTCCCTGAGTGACTGGCCACCTGAGAGGGATTTTGTTTTAATAGAGTGCTATGCCCTAAATGAATAAAACATGCTTTGGATCGCTCTCTGGTGTTGCTTTCGTTTACTGTCTTTTAGTGTGGTGCTAGATCCCCTTTAATTTTTTTTATACTTACTGTTTTAGCTTTCAGATATTGTCTTTTTCAATGATGTGAGCCAGCTTGGGTCCTTTTTCAGGAGAAAGGAGGGGTGAAATTAGTTTAAATAAATAAATATATAAATCAAATCCCCAACCAAACCCATCCTAATCATAGGCATGATCTTCTCCACCAGGAAAAGACCGTGAAGAATGTCATTTACCCGCTAGAGATGAGACTTTCAGATTTCTGGGAGTTCGGACTCCAAAATGCTCCATTCTGGGAGTTCGTGTAAAAGCAAGAGATTCCCCCAAAGTATATTATCTCTCATATACATAAGTATATTAGTCAATGGGCCGCTCAGGTTTGAACTGAGCGGAGAGGCAATTTTGGAGGCCCAAAAAATTGTTGAAGCTGAGGCCGTCCACCTTTCGGCATGTCCTGAGAAGACAGGACTCCCCAGAGAAGACCGTGACGCTGGGAAAGGTGGAAGGCAAGCAGGAAAAGAGGAGGACCCCCAATGCAAGATGGACGGACTCCCTAAAGGAAGCCACAGGTTTGAGTTTGCAAGACCTGAGCAGGGCTGTGGAGGAGAAGATGGCCTATTCATGGGGTCGTCATGATTCAGACGTGACTTGGGGGGGGGCATCACAATAACCACTACAAGCAACCTGAAGCTTATCTTTTGGTCTCCCTCTGGCCCCACCCTGGTCCGCCACCCCCAGCCCTTGCCAAGGCAATCCAGAAACCCTTCTCTCTCTCTCTCAATCTCTCTCTCTCTCTCCCCCTCCCCACCGCCTTCCTTTTAAAGGGCCCTTGATTTTATAGGTCTTCTGCTACCGCCTGGTTTTCGCTTGCCCCGAGGCCAGGCTGTTCCAGTAAGCTCCTGGCACGCAGCAGGCTGAAAAGCGCAGAGAGAAAGAAGCCGGGAAAGAGAAGGGAGGGGGGTGAGATCCATTCCTTGGAAAGAAGCCTTGCCTTAACTTAAAGTTCCTATCCCTCGCCCCTAAATGATTCCCGCCGCCCCCCCCCCCGCTTCCTTAAGGTCTCTTCCCGCAAAGGGAATCGTGAGGTTGCCAAACTCAAATCCTGCCTGGATTTTTCCTTCTGCGCGTCTTCCTCTCCAATCCAATTCATGGCGCTTCTTCCCTTCCCTTTCGGGAGATATTGGGTCACCTCTTCTTTATATATATATGTGTGTGTGTGTATTTCCCCGGTAGGGCGAGTTTGGGGGGGGGGGGAAGGAAGGGAGAGAATGGGAAAAGGTCTTGAACTCAATTAATGGCTAATAATTACCCAGGCGCAACCGGCTAAGGGCGAGTGAGAACTGGCGAAGGCAGGAAGAAAGCCACCCCGGAGGGAAGCCTGGGCCGCAGCGTGGAGGGGTCAGAAGAGGGGTGGGGTGGGGGGGGGAAGGGCCCGATTCAGCCGCGAAGGAGGTGCGGGGGGGGGGATAAGGAGCGCTAGGGAGCGAGGCAAGCCAAGGCTGGAAAGGAGGAGAGACCCAGGCGCGCACAGCCGGCGCGCACTCCCTGGAACGGGTTCAAGATCGAATTCCACCGGTGCTTGTTGGCAGGAGGTGTTAATCCGAATTAAAAGCGGCCCGTCGCCTCCTTGTTTTAATAACTCGCCTCTCAGGGTGGAATTGCTCTCCCGGGACCCCCTGCTTGCCTTCCTTCCTTCATTTTCTCTTTCCTCCTCCGCCTCCTGGTTTCTGTCCCTCCCTCTCGCCCCACCCCTGGCGAGTTTCCACCTTGATTCCCCCCCCCCAAAAAAGCTTGCTCCAGTGGGCTTTACTTTCGAGTAAGCGCGGCTTCCACCGGGCTGAGAGGGGAGGGGAGGCCACCCCCTTTCCCAGAGGGGGCCAAGCATCCCCGTTGTTGTCAGGCGCGTTTCCTCCCGAGGAGATCAGCCTGGAGGCTGCACTCTTGCGCACCAGGGAGGAAAGCCCCCCGAAACCTCCTGTGTGTGGGGGTGGGTGGGCGAAGGAGCCCCGAAATTACCACCGGTCCCATGGGAGGGAAAGCCTATTTTCATTTTCCTCCGTCACCTTAACACCCTTCCAAACGATCTCTGTCTCTATTGGAAACAAGGCGGTGCTTCTTCGGATCCAGCCCACCCCCTAAATAAACGGGTTGACGGTCGTCATTATCAATCATAGCAGCCTAATAATAATAATAATTGATGGAGAGAAATTGAGCCCCACTTTAGTTAACTTCTCCGGAAAAGTTTGATCTTGCCTTGCTCAAAGCAGGCAAGGGAAGCCGGTTTTCTTCCACCAGTCTGTGCTCTTTCAATTTTGATTTTTCAATCAATCAATCAATCAAAATCGAGGCCGATTTTAACACTGGATTTCTCCCCTTCCCCCCCCCCCATCTCTTTACATACACATTTCCCTAATTATATACAGTATTTTCCAAAGGGCTCCCTCGCCAACTTCCAAACAACAAGGCATGTCTTTGGACGCTAACCTTTCACAGCTATTAATAAATGTAATTAAAGGAGAATAAAAGATCCGTACGGGTTCCTCTAAACTCCGGGCGCCGCGAATTAAATAATCCGAATTTTTAAAACGGAAATAAAATCAGCCGAATTCAACTTTGACATGTCGGCGCGCTCCCGGCATGAAAAAGTAAACCTCCCCCCTCCCCCCAAAAAATAAAACAACACAACGATCGGCGGTTGTTTATGAATCCTCCTAAGCTTTAGTAGAGAGAGTAAGAAGGGAAAATTAGTATTTGGCAAAAGGAGAGTGGTATGGAGAGGAATAAACAAGACGCGTTGGTAATTTGAGGGCCATTATCTGTTCCTTTTAAAACCTTTTTCCGAGTCTTGCTGTGGTTATAATTATTATTACTTCTCTTCAGAAGTCGGAAGCGTAAACTAAAAGTAACTCAAGGGATAAAGTGGCGGAGTCATGACGGAGAGCCGCTTCTTGTTTTAAAAAAATATGTGTATTTTGGGGGGGAGGGAGCGTCCTTAAGAGGAAGGGGAAGAAAAGGCGGCTCTCTTCGCCTTTTGAGGCTTTAGTACCCTAAAAATGACAAGGGGCACCCCACGGTTTCTTATTAGGGGAAAACGGCCCCACAGATCAAACGGGTCGCTTTTAGGCTGCGCTCCCACCCCATTGTCTTGTTTTTGAGTTCAAGAGGCAACGAATAGGGGGAATTTTCCCGCAAACTGTCTTGTGGCTGAAAATGTCATTATAACACCTGGTGGATTTTTTAATTAAAGAAGCAGGTTCCTAACCAATAATGAAGATTTAAGGATGGGAGGCAGAACTTTCCCCTTACAAACAGGGTGTCTTGGGGAGGTCGGTTCTAGGCGCGCACACACCCGACGAACTCGAATTTTTTTGAAAAATATTTAGGGTTACCAGGATCCCCTTCCTCATCTTTTGCTGTTGCTCTGCATTTATGGGGTGTGTGTGTTTTTGTGTCTCTCTGATCAAGCGCCATGCTTTTCCAAACACCTACCAAGAAGCGTGTTTCTCTCGAAATCCTTACGGGCGGTTCCCTGCTATATATTCTGGTTGTTCAAGACACTTCAGAAGTTTGTTTGCAAACAAACAGTGAGGTTTGCGGGGGGGGGAATTAAAACACAATCCTAAATAAGATTTATGTGATGGGGGGGGGAGACTCTATTTTTTAGCAGTTTCTCTACCTTTTCCCTTCTCCTTCCCGCACCTCCTCCACCTCCTTAATCTCGTTCTGAAAAGAAAGGGCGCGATCCAGCACTTTCAAGAGGCGTCCCAACGCTCTCGAATCTCAAAAGGTAGACGTGGAAGGGGGTTGAAATTCGGGAAATCGCCTCCGTGTCACCCGATTCTAGAGACGTTTTCTGGGGAGACGTTCGTGGCCCGAAAACAAGCAGACACCTCGGTCCATTTTCGAAACGCTGGTTTCGACTGGACGGTTCTGGCTTTTCCCCCCTCCCAAGTAACCCAGCTGTTTTCTTTCCAGTAAATGCCACTGTATTCAATTAGACCTACTCCTAAATCAAGAGCAGATCCTTTGAAGGAGGAAAAAAAAAAAGAGCTGTTTAACCTTGGCCGGATCGCTCCCTTTACTGAGCTGCAGAAATAGAATTCAATGAAAGGGACAATAAAACGAGAGTGAATTTCACCCCCCCCTCCGAAGTGAGTTACAAATCAAATGGGTGAGGGCTTTCTTTTTATCCCTCCCCTAACACACATACAAAAAGCTTATCATCTTAATTTTGATTTATCGACGAGAATTCTCTCTGTGTAGCCGCACGTCAGGGAAAGAACACGCCAGCAGCGTTGATTCCCCCCCCTCGCGTCCTAGAAGAGCGATAAACGCCACCTTGTTGTCGTTCCGGACCAGCACTGTTATTATTATTATTACTGTTATTATTACGCCGTGACAGCAGCAGTAAACCTTTCCCTACAATCCGCAGATATTCGGGATATTTTTCTTTCCGCCATTTGAAAAGACAGGTCTCCGCCCCGAGGAGCGTGCTGTAGACAAAACACTTTTGAAAGAAAGAAAGAAAGAAAGAAAGAAAGAAAGAAAGAAAGAAAGAAAGAAAGAAAGAAAGAAAGAAAGAAAGAAAGAAAGGATCACAGAGACAGGAGAAAATTGATTGGTATTTTTAACTTTAAGAAATTAGGGTGTTCTTGAGCATCTCCCCTCTTTGCTTGTGTCGTTTCTTCCGGTTTGTAGGAGAACCAGAGCATAAATATTGCCAAACAGAAAAAAAGAAAAAAAAATGTGATAAAGAAAAATGGCGCTTAACACGTGTATTTTTCCTGTTCAAATGTGATGGGTGGGTACTGTGCTAGGAATGGGCCAGGAGGTACTCTTGTCCCTGACCCTTTCGCCCTCCAGAGCTGGGTCGACCAAGGTAACACAGGCTTTTCCACCATCAAAGCTACTCCCCCCTCCCGCCGCCGTTTATTTTCCTTTTAATAATGGCTCAAGGCCGCGGGCTATTTAAGTCCCGAAGTATTTTAAACTGGTCCGATTCGCATCGCTTGCAAGTCCCCTTTGCTGTTCACATGGATTGAGCCTGGAAGCTTGATGTAAACAATGCCTTCCAGGTAAATCTCCTTTGCAGTATAAGATGCACCTTCCCACAATCTAGAATTCCTACACACATTTACGCGCAATACAGCAAAAAACAAAAAAACTAGTAACACGCAGTTGTTTTTATTATTATTCCTCAGCAAATTTGGGCCCAAGATTAAAATGGAAAGAAAGAGAAATCTATTGAGTCTACTTGGTCTTCCTTCCTACTAAGCACTATTTCGGGCATAACGTTGTTAATGCTTTACTCGGAAGAAAACAGAACTTTCTTCCTGGTGCGGAGATCTCCTCTTGAGCCGGTTTGCTTCCCTAGGATCAAAAACGGAGGAGACCGACAGGAACTATTCTTATAATTTCACGCCATCCGCAGCTGTTTGGGTTGAAGGGCGCGATCCACGTACAGTGCCGGCCCGATCCTTCACGTGTTGACCTGGAAGGAAGAGCCAGCGTGCACTAGGGCTTATACAAGAAAGTCTCTTTGCGGCATCAGAGATCCTTGATCCTCGTTCAGAATTCCACCATGGAAATGGGAGGAAATGCAAACGATCGGCCGCTGCAGAATCGGGTCCCGTCTTGTCTGTTTATGTGCACCCATTGTTTTCCGTGAGGGTGGGTCTTAATCAACTCGCCCGAGGCGCCCACTTAGAGGAAATCCCACTAGCACCGCCTCGGTGCGAATTCTTATTAATTGCATTTTTTTTTCCTGATGGAAAGAAGAATATTGATCAGGCCAAGCAGGTAGAGAAGGGAAAAAGCTGCTACCGGAATGAGAAACATTCGCTCAGAGACATCCTTCCAGAAATAGCTAATTCAACCGAAACCTTGCGCCCCCCCCCCCCGTTCTCCATCCAAGTTAAGATTTTCCAACTCCTCCCTCCATTTTATAATTCAGGGAATCTATTTATTTATGGCCCACCAATATCAGGTAACAGGGCACTCCAGAAGCTGCCCCGACCCCGCCTCACTTCATCAGAAGCTTGGCCTTTCCTTAAACGAAAAAGCAAACTTTCTAGCCCTCAAGCTCTCCCCAGCTGGGGAACTCGCTCTTGAGGACTAGAAACGCAGGTGCCTTTTTGAGCTTCCAGGAGGGGATTCATAAAGAATGAACAGTCCCTTACAGCCCCGGCGATCATTGATGCTCGGGGTCAGGACTAGATTGAAAGGATTTTGAGGAGAGAAAAATAAAGCGCTCACGCTCGGGAGGGGGTGTTAAGGACGTCCCACCTCCCCCCCCAAAAAAGTTACATTCAGGCCTTGCCAAAGGTTGGAGGTAGTGGGTGGGAGGTCCTTTCATTATTATTATTTTTCCCCATACGGTTCCTGTGTATGAAAAGTCAAGGGTTCTGCGCTTCCGGGGGGGGGGGTTATGGATCTCCCCCCCCCCACCCTTCCTTTGCGCCTTCCCCCTCTTTCAGATCCCAAACAGGGCCCTTCGGTTTAAATGGCCTGGTTTGACTTCCCTGTTTTGCTTTGAAAGCAAAACAAGTTTTGGTAGGCCGGGTGGGATTAAAAATCGGGGGGGGGGGCGGGGAAGAGGTGCGTGAAAGGGGTCCCCAGAGGGGTGTCAAAGGAAAGTCCTAGAAAGTCGCTTCCACCGCGATCCACAAAGCTGCTGAGCGCAGGAAGGCATGGTTTCCAACACCTACCACCCCCCCATCACTCTCTCTGAGGATATATGCATTTTGCACAGATCCAACCCCCCCCCCCCCGCATATAATAGGAATTATCCGCGGGTGGAGATTCCGAAGGCGCAGGAGCGCCGGCTTAATCGCCCGGTGGATCGGCCCACGGCTCGGAAGCAACCGCTGGCTGGGGTGTGTGTATGTGTGAAGGAGGAAAGTAGTGATTTCCGAAGCGGTGGATCTTGCTCTTGAGTAAAAAAAAAAACACCTCGCTGTGATGTGTAAGGGAGACTGGCCTTGACTTTAGGCGCCGGACCGAGGCAGAAAAAGAAAATAGAAAAAATCGGGGATCGGCCCATCAGTCGCCGGGAAACGGGTCTACTCGGGAGTAGGGCAGGCCTTTTTTTTTAAGCTCCAGGTGTTGCTTTCCAAAACCTTGGCGTTCCTCCACCCGTCTTGCCCGTTGGACCAGGCTTACATCTGCCCTCCAGGAACCCCCTCCCACTTGGTGGGTCGGTTGCTTTTCCTCTCGCACCCCCCCCCCCCCCGCCACGGCCGCCTCCTTTTCGCCTCCAAACCTCTTTTAAATAAGTGTTTCCTCCTTGAATTGACAGGGTGTAAATCCGCATCCTACCCCGTTTACACAAACGGGGATTCCACAGAAAAAGGGGGGCAGGGGAGAGGAGGGAGATCCCCCTCCCGTTCCTGGTAGAGGATGGCTTGAATTAACAGGGCCAGTTAAAAAAAAATTAGAATTAAATAGGATCGGCCGGTCTCCAGCCTGCGCAACTTCGTGGCTGTTAACGGAACAGATAACGGGGAAATGGGAAATTATAACGCCGGAGGAAAAAGAGGATGGAGGGATTGGAAATGACAGATATTTGGACCTGAGGTGGGGAGGAAAGAATTAAGAAATGCGATCCTCCAGCCAAGACTGGCCACAGTGGGGATTGCTGGCGGAGGTAATACACGTCGATGGATCGCACCAGGCGCACACTTTTTGAAATAGCTTCCTTCCTTTTTAGCAACTCTTTAAACTCTCCTCTCTCTCTCTTTTTGGTCTTAGAAAGCTACCCCACGTCCTCCGTTGGGTCTCTAGTTATGGACGCAATCCTATATAGTGCGCTGGGAAGGCGGCGTCTAGATATATATAAGATCCCAGCTTCTGTCTCATCCCAGGAAGAGCTAACTTTGAAAGGTCTTCTTTCCTTAAGGGCTTCTTCCTGGATAATCCTGGCTAGGCGCGATCCTATACAGGGTTCTTTGTGGGGAGAGCCATCCCTTTCTTGCCCATGGTGAGGAGTCCTGTCTCAGGGAAGCCATCCTGACCGGACTGAATTCCGAGCAAATCTGTAGGATCTCTCTGGGGCCAAAAGAAAATTGTATGTTGTTCAAAGGGGGTGAAAGAGGTGGCGGCGTGGGGCGGGCCAGAAAGAGTAGCAACCCGAGCTAAAGAGCAGAGCATTCAGAGCTGTGTTTACTCCGAGAGTAAATCTCATTTGAACGAAACCTTCAGCTGGTAAAGAACTCGGTTTCCTCTTACTGCCGTACTAAATCCTGTAATTATGGATGGCATACCGAACATGAAAAAGACCTGCTAGTCTACCCCCTGCTTACTCTAAAGTTAGTCATCTTATTACCATTGGGTTTACTCTCCGGTAACAGTGGGTAGGATCGGAGAGGGACGGTGCAGATCCTGCCCAGGTTTTCTGAAAAGTTAAATCCATTGTTTTAACAGTCTCCTTAGCAGAGCATCCGTAGCCAGATCATTTATTTTCTGTTGTATTGGTGGCAGGATTGTGACGCCTTTCCTCCTGTGAGCTCAAGGCGGCGTCCTTGACTACCATTTTGGGTTTCCAAGGAGCCTGTGCGAGCAGCTGGACTGGGACTCGGGGATTATTATCCCCTCTCCCTTCTCGGTTGAAGGGAGATCCGGACCAGGGTCTCCCCCGAGATTCCCAAGAGACCCACTGAAAATCAAAGGGGAGAAACGCCCACGCCTTCCTAACTGGCGTTAAGCCTCCCGATTCATTCCAATGGGTCTGTTCCGTGTGCTCTGTGCTGGTGCCCTCAAAAAGGGGAGCTGGGGGCTAGAGTACAAACCCCATCATCCCCAAACGGCCAGACCAGAAGAGGCTACACTAACCACTGCACATTCCCAACGCAACTTTTTGAAGCCCTGTGGGACACCCACCATCTTGGCTAGAAATGACCTATGCAGGTACAGGTGTTTTTACAAAGAGTGAAGGACAGGTGTGTGTGTGTGTGTGTGTGTGTTGGTGTTTCTGGCTGCTACAAACCTTGGCTGGTGCTTTAAGCTCTCTGAACCTGGCTTCTGTTAGACTGATTTTGGTGCACAGTATTTGAAAAGCCAATGAGAGAGGAAGAGAAAGCTCTAAAAGATTGCGCAAAGAGTTGGAGACAAATTTCACTGACCTCCCCCCCTCCTACGTCCGGTGCCACGCTTGGCAGCTTTTGCCAGCCCCCGCACCTGAGTACACCTGAGATCCTTCTGTCTGGCCAGGAGGTTGAGAGATCGCCCTTTGAGGAAGAGAGAGAGGAAGCCCCCAAAAAAAGGAAGGCAGGCGAATGCTTCTCTGCCTCCATGACCAACACGATTTTGGGTGGCTAGCCATTGGACCTTCCCAAAGGTGTTTACGGGGGAGGGGGAGGCAGGGGGCAGCGAAATGGGAGAGAACAGGACAAGGATGGCTAGTGGTTAGAGATCTAGACTTGGAACCCAAAGGCTGGGGGGGGGGTGTCTCCTGGCCCAGCCCAAGATAGGATTCCGCTCTTTCAGTCATTCCCACTTTGCAGAGCCTGCACGAAAATAAAAGGATATGACTCCACTAATAATAATAATAATAATAATAATAATAATAATAATAATAATAATAATAATAATAATAATAATAATAATAATAATAATAATAATAACAACAACAACATTTTTGCAATCCTACTGTTTTATATACATATAACTTTAAATCCTACTGGAATCTCTTCTTGACTCCAGAGCAAACAAGCATAAGCTGGAAGCCATATACCGAGGAAGGTTGGCCCCAATCCCTAAGGAAGTTTACTCAAAAGCAAACCTCCATGTCCTCCTAGATGTAACTCTTTCGGAGTGGGCCTGGGACCGACTGCCTTTCTGAATCTCCTCCTCCTCCATCACTTGGTCCTTAATTTTTTTCCCCTCTATCCTACCGAATCTCTCCAGGTAAGGGAAAACCCACAGGGCAATCCTGTACAAACGGTTTCCTCAGGGGTAAGTCTCTCCTCAGGGAGCCCAGACTTGCGTTGGGGGTGGGGAGGGAGGAAAACCACATCAAGGACTCCTTCTGAAATCAATAATTTACTTCCAATTTTAACATTTCAGGACCAGCGCCTATTTTGCTTTATTATCTGCGGTGGCCTTTCCTGGCCGCCTAACAGCCTGCGCCGGGAGCAACGAAATGGGGTTCTAAAGACTGGTTTAGCCTACCTGATAAGACACTATATATTCAATATATAGTAGGTATGTATATACTTATATATAGTAGATATTATACGCACGCACACACATAAGTGCATACGTATCCGTACAGGTGGACTTGAATGTGAGATGACAGGTCTCTGGCACAGGGATCTGTCTGCTCTTTCTGTTTCACTTAATAAAGGAAGATCTTCCAAGATCCATCAAGGGGGTAAAACCCATTGGCTTCCATAGGGTCGACTTCCGAGTAGACCTACTTCTCTGTCTCCCCCACCCCGGGAAGCTGAATTGGTTCGGATCCCTCCATTAATAGCGACCCCTCCCCCCACAAGAGCACAGCTGCTTTTTGAGACAGGTTTACTCAAAAGGAGACACGCCGGAGTTCCTGACAACTATAGGATCGCGGCTTTAGCTGTGGGTCACAATCATCAACCGCATATACCGTGGAATTAGCAAGGGGGTGGGTGGGATATATATTTTTTCCTTGAAAGGAGTGAATTACGAATAATTACGGACTCTGGGTTGTCCAGGTATCAAGTAAGGAAAATATTTTTCGTTTTGAGAAAAATACTTTTTTCGGGAACGGAGATCTCTGTTGACGGGGTAGGAAAGCTACTTTTCGATTCGACATTTTACAGAAAATAACTTATTTCACAAGACAGAATCCAAACCCTTAAGGGAACCCGCGCTTTAGAAATAATTCGAGATGTGTTTCAAAGCGCCTCTCGAGGTCTACATTTAGAACCAGCTCATTTTGCAAACCATTTGTTATGAAAGTTTGGTGTGAACTGGCTTTTATGACGGAAGGGGGTCCACGAGCAGCTTCGTTGATCGTTTGCGAATGGTAAGAGAGAACTCGGACATCTTGGGCGGTTGAAGACTTTTAGAAGGTGAGGCGGAAGCTTGGAATCCTAGCTACACTTACAGAGGAGTAAGCCCACCGGAATACAACGGGGCTTGCTCCCGAGGAGTAGATGTTAGCCTTGCGGGAGGAGAAGGCTGAGGGGTGGGGAGACAAGAAATCAGAGAAAAGGAGAAAATGGTTCATTTGCAAACTCCCAGTGGGTTCTTCCTGAAAATGTAATTCAATAAACCTTCCTCGCTAGCCCCTCATAAAAATCTCCTTTTCTCAATAAGATCACGAGAAGCGAAAGGGAAGCAAACGGCTTTTCTGCCTTTTGAACCCAGGAAGAAATTAAGTTTATGGTCCAAGGCAAATGCCGGAAATTTTTTATCCTTCCACCTGCCTTTCACCTATTCATTCCTTCTTTCTCTGAAGCGGAAACGTCTTCTTTTCGGAAACTAATAATTCGGTTTATTTTCTTGCAGGTCGCTGAGATTGACGCTCTCCGGGTCGCTCTTTCCTTCCCCTGAATCCCTTTGTAAATGCATCTTTTCAGCCAGCTTCTCCCCGTGTCACTTGAATCCCCAACGGGCGTCATTAATTAATAAATAATAATTAACAATAATAGTGTAGCCACGTTGTTTACTTCTCTCGCTCTCCTCTCCTGTTTCTCTCCGGCTCTCTTCCTTTCCGAGCACCCCTGGTCAATGCTGAGCTACCTAGATAAATTTTTTTTTTTTTAAATAAAACCTTGTTCTCTCCTGGAAGTCAGGATAAGAATCACCAACAACAGCTTCAGATCAAACCTTTTTTTTTTAAACCTAAAAAGAAAAGCTTAAGAAGGAAAAGCCACCGCTTTCTCCAAAGCCTCAAACCTTCATATTTAGCTCCTTGGGAAAAGCAACTTTTTTAAAAAAAGGCACGATCCAGCGTTCAAGTTGAAAGGCCCTTAGAAAATTAGCCAAGAGTCGAGAGGGGTGGGGTGGCGGTTTGTAGGGGAGCGAGAAAATACAGAATAATTTCCTTTGATCAAGGTCTGCCAGATTATAAACCTAGAGTGTTAAACCTTTCTAGCCTCGACCCTCCTGCAAACCGCCAGCAAAACAGGATCGCTGGTTGCTTCCTACCAGCTGTGAACCGCGTCCTGTGTGGAACAGAAGAAAGGGAGAGGAAACCTGTAAATAGATAAAGGAGGAGGAACGAGAGAGAACGGTCCGAGACCGGAGGAGTGAGTAACCGCCCTACGTTACACTTGGCTACTAGGCTTAAAAGTAACAGTTTTTCCCCCACGCGTTCCCCCTTTGCAAGGGAGAAAATTGCCGCTGGCGGAGCCCATTCCTTGCGGGTTGAAAGGCAAAGGGATCGTGGCCTCCAAGCGGGTAGCCATGGCCCTCGAAGAATCTCGGCTAAGAGCGCCGGCTGGTTTACTTCCGAGGAAACCGGCTAGGCTGGGGAAAGGAGGCGGACTTACCTGTGCTTAAAGTCCCCTGGAAGTGAGCGAGCAGCTCGTCCCCTTTGGAACGGCGTTAAGGCGGTAAGGTCACGGCCAGCTTGGGAGCAGGGGAAGGCTGACTTCCGAGTAAAGCTGCGGACTGGCGTCAAGATACCTACACACACGCACACGCACACCCGCCGGCTGCGATCCTTCAAGTTTAAGCCGTCTCCGAAAAGGAGGGGAGTTTAAAAGGAATTTTATTATTATAATAGAAGCGCGGGTGGGGGGAAGGAGAGTGTAACACCCCACCAGCCACAGTTGTTACCAAGGGAGGATCGTTTATAAAGGGGGGCTTAATTCATTTATTTTTCTCTAATTCGGGTTCGTTAAAAGACACCTTAAGTTAAAATGCACACAGAAGATAACATAGGCTTTTAAAAAAATGACAGCGCAAAATGTAACGTCTCTTCCCCCCCTCCATGCAGCCTCCCCACCCACCCCAGAAACCTCGGGTCTGTGCCTTCGGAACCTCCCCGTCCTTTCTACCAACCGGCTGCCCCTTTACTCCCGAGAAATCCCCTTTAAAATGCAGCGGCTTCTACGGCCGAAGTTCCTAAAGACAGGCACGGGCGCCAGCCTCAGCTCTCGGGAGAGGAGAGTTTATTCGTGTTATTGTAAAAAAAAAAAAAAATCTGATTTCCAAACGCAAACCCGTTCAGGGGACATTAGTTTGATTTTGTTTCCCCCCCCCCCCAAAAAAAAGAAAAAAAGGCTACGTTCCCAAAACACAGACAGGTGGGGAAAACAAAAACAAGAAACACTTAGAGAAAATTAAAAGAGACAAGAAAAGTTATCGAGAGAAAAAGAAAGGGGAGTGTGTGTGTGTGTGGTGGGTGTCTATTTACTCTCGAGGAAGCATGCAAAAGCGGTCGGGCCGTGTCGAGTACAATGACCGATGAGGAGGAAAGCCAGCGTGATGGCGCATCATAACATGAGCCATTTTGCAAAGTTCAGCATGCAATTAAGCAATTACAACTTCCATCCCCCTCCCGCACAGCTTTGCAAGGAGGACGGAGAAGGAGAAACAATTATTTTTTAAAAAAATGGCACACACATAGACACACACATACACAAACACACACACACATATATATATTTATGCATTTATATATATCACCTCTTCCTGGCTGGTCCTTTCCTTCTTTAAATATTGTCCGCCAGGGTAAGAGCAGCGCGCGAGGGGTTAGGAAGCCAGGAAAAGGTCGCGTTGTCTTAAAGGGCCAGACCCAGTGAAAAGCCTAGGGGGAAAAAATGTGTGTGTGTGTGTGGGGGGGGAGAAATGGAGGAGAGACTGGGATGGGGCTGAGAAGAAGGGGGGGCGAGATCAGTGATCTGAAAGGCAGGATAGAACCGGGGATTTGAGGAAGGGGGGGGTTGAGAGAGAGAGAGAGAGAGAGAGAGAGAAGGAAAACCACACACACACACACAGGGATACACACTCACTGACACACGCACACACACTCACCTCCCTACACCCCCACTCCCAACCCCCTGACGGTGATGAATACACGGCAAAGTTTTTTTGGCCGCCGGGAGGGTGTCAGATTGAAGGCTCTGTGCGCATGTGCAAAGGTGTCCGAACTGACAATGCTCGGGAGATGAAGATAGCGGGGCAGAGCTGCTGCGGGTTCAAGGAGACACCGAGTCCGCCGCCACGATGAGATCTAAGGCGCGAGCGAGGAAACTGCCCAAAAGTAGGTCCCGCCGGCCGGCCGGCCGGCCCGCCCGGGGAGAGAGGTGCGCGCGGCCCCCCCCCCAAAAAAAGCCAGAGCCGGCGATCGGGGGGCTTTGGGGGGGGAGAGAGAGGGAGAGGGGAGGAAGGGGGGGAGGGAGAAAGAGGGGCGCGCTTTGGGGAGAGCCTGGAAGCCTTCCTCTCCCCCCCTCCCTACTTTCTTGGTGGGGGGGGGGGAGAAGACGAGGACGGGTGGCCGGCCGGTCGCCTCCCTCGCTGGCCTCGGCGGCGATCGCCCCGGCCCAAGGCGACTCTCGAGCAAGCCGTTCCTCTCTGGCGCAACGGGCGGCCGTTTCTTTACTTTGGTCGGAACTTCGCGTTGGCTTCGGTCCTTCTTCGTCGGTCGGTCTGGCTGGCTGGGATGGCGGGGCTCCTTCTCTCGCCCTCGCTCTCTTTTCCTCCCCCCCACCTCTCCCTCTCCTCCCTCCCTCCCCTCCCTCTCCTCCCTCCCTCCCTCCGCGGAGTTCCGCAGCAGCCATCCAGGCTGGCCGTGGAGCGCGGAGGAGCAGTGCCGGCGTTTGTGTGTGTGCGTGTGTGTGGGTTGCGCGCGATCTGCGCCGGAGAGAAGCAGGAAAAAAGGGGGCAGAAATAAAAAAGACGGGAAGAGCGAAGGGAAAAAGTTCGCGGCAAAAGTTGAAGCTGGCAACTTTTCTCTCTTCTTCCCCCCCCTCCTCTCGCTCCTTCCCCGAGTTGTTTCCAAGTTCTTGCGAAATCTTTTTTTTTTCTTCCTCCCCTTCTCTTTTTAATTCCTGGCTTTTAAAATAGTGGGCGCTAGAGATTCGTGGCTGGCAGAAGGCGAGGGTTCCCTGGATGTTGGAAGGTTGTGTGTGTGTGAGAGAGAGAGGGTGGTGGGGGTAGGGATAAAACCATCAAGGCGATGGGCCACCGAATGGAAAAGAGGCCGAGAGAAATCAAGAGCCGAAGGGGAGACTCCGCGGCCCGGGAAATAAATGCGTTCTGTTCCGCGTATTTTGCGCTAGGTTTTTTCCCCCTTCCTTCTTCTCCGCGGTGGCGGCGGATTTTACGGCGTTCTTGCGGCTCGGTTGGAGTTTTTCCCCTTTCTCTGCTCATCCCCCCCCCCCCTCGGCCGAAGTAGGTTCATTTCTCCTGGAGGGAGGGGGGGAACCACCTTTCCCAATATATAAATATATAGATCTGCTTTCTTTCTCTTTTTTTGGGGGGGGAGAAAAAAGTTATTTCCAGCTTTGTTGGTAGTGGCGAATGAAACGATGCCCGTGCCGGGGGGGGGGGGGAAGTAGGAGAATGTGATGATTTAGCAGATACTTTGAGCTGTCAAATGGTTATTTAAACCCCTCTTTCCCCCCCCCGCCCCCCATGAGAACTGCAAAATAACGTGGAGAAGTTCTTGCGTTGTCGCGTGTTTGTGGCAACGAGAAAAGGAGCCACGGCTGGAGTTTTTATCCAGGCCGCCTGAGGAGGGGGGGGTGCGTCCCCCGGTTCCCCCCCACACACACACACACGGCTGCTGTGATTCTGCCTGCGGGATCCTGGCGATTCTGTTCAATTTGGTCCGGAATTGGTTCGCTCTTGACTTCTTGGCTCCGAATGGAAAACCAGGACGCGAGGCGTTTGGGCAAGCGGAGGGAGATAGGGTGCCCTTTGAAAAAAACAAACAAACAGAAGTTCAAAGAAGTGATCCGGAGTCCGGGTTAGGGTGTAGATCCGGATGGTTTAATCCTAAATTCGTAATTATTATTATGATAAATAGATATATCTATATATATCTATATGTATCCAAAACACGGAAAACCCTGTTCCTTTCAAAGAAGTTTCTTTCCCCCAGGTTTATGGTTTGCGACAGGAGAGCAAGGAAATTCATTTTAGGCTGCAGGATTTACAATTAATCTGGAAGGAAGCTCTCGGCGGGGTTTACTTCCGCGTAAGAAGCGCCTCGAACCGTGGACCTCAGGTGTGGCTGGCCCGAGAGAGCCGCATCCACTTTGGAAAACTCTGAAGCCTCCAGGTTGACAAGCGGGTTCAAACCGGAGGGGGTCAGAAGTGCAACTTTTTCTGGCTGTTTACACGAGGCTGCTTTTCTTTCTTTTCTTTTTTTAAACCGATTCGAGTTCTTTACTCCGGATCTCTCGGGTGCTCGGTCAAGGTCAAGAGAATTCGGCTCCCCTCCAGGGTAGAGAGGTGGGGATACCCCCTTTAGGCTTCCCCAGGAGGAAGAGCTGACCCAAGACTAGCCCCCTAAATAACGGGTTGAGACCCTTAACCATGGATTTGACAATAACATTGCGGGCATACCTAATGAATATATATATATATATATTTATTTATATGTGTATATTGGCGCAATAGTGATACAGGCCTTCTTGTCACGTTCAAGCTGTCTAGGCAAAAAAACAAACAAAAAAACAAAACCACGAATATAATTAAACGACACTAATTTAAGGGTCCCTCCTCCTTCTGAGTTAGTCCGTGCTCTTCCCCCGCTACTTTAAAATCCAAACGAATTGTTTTTATTTGACTTTCTTCCAAAAGCGCGCCTGGACCGGCAGGCAGCTCTAATCAATAATGGAAAGGTTTCTCAAGTATTATTATTATTATTTTAAAAATTAGGAATAATTCTGCATTGTTCTCAACCCCTTGCTCTCTTTACCGACAGCCCCCCCCCTCGGAATTTAAGTTCAGCAAAAAATATCTTGGGTTTTTTTTTCCGTCTCTCTTGCTTTCTCCGGTTCGAGAATCCGGTTCGATGCGAATTGCCACACCGACCAGGGCTTCCACCTTTACCGGAATATTACACCTGTAAGCGGGGACAGACGCCCTTCGTTTGCAGTTGAGATTCTTATTTATTCCCTCTCACACACATACCCCAATTAAAAACTTGCTTTTTTCTCTCCGCCGCCGGTTCGTTTCTCGGGGAAATCGCCTTTCTAACATCTCCCGAATTATATTTACTGCGCACGTGTGACTATTTCAATATGGAAATGCATGGCCCTTTTATTTTTATTCAACCCCCCCCCACCACCGGTTGGCTTGGAGGGGGGCACCCTCCACACCCTCTGCGGGTTTACTTAGGAGTAAGTACCGCTGCGCACGGGGTGGGGGAGGGAAGAGAAGGATTCTCCTCGGAAATCAGGGCTGGTAAACAGAAGGGGCAGCGGATATGATTGTCGATTTCATTTGGTTAGGATGGGGCCCTCGCATCCGTTCCCCGTTTTTTTATTTTAAGGTGAAATTGACAAGACCACAGAAAGGCTGGGAAATGTCTGAACGCTGGAGTTTTTCCCGCAGTTTAAGAACGCTTTAAAACGGTTCCTTCCAACAACACCCCTTCCCGCGGTGTGTCTGTTTTGAGTGTAAGGTGTACCTTTTTATATTTTGCATTTTGGAGAGAGGGGCAAAAGTAAGGATTTTTTTTCTTTCTTTCCCAAGGTATATTCCAACCCCCAACCAAGCAAGAAAGCTTTCTTTCTTTCTGCCCTCACCCTTTACCACTTGATCCAACCTGGAAATGTCTGTTTGGGAAATCCTGATTAAATTCAGCTGTTTTGATACCGACCCCAGACTCAACAGTTTATAGTGGGGTGGAAAGAGGGGAGGGGGGGCCCGGCGAGGGAGGCGGGAACGAGCCCTTTGAAGCTCAGGCTCCACTGAAAAATAAAATAAAATACAGTAGTCCAGGTTGCTGGATCCCAGGGGGAGGGGGAAAAAAAGGGGGTCGCTCCGTTTACAAGCCCCATCCAGGAGCATTCATTTTCGGATCATCGCTCCTTTACGGAGTAAAGGCCCAGATCGCCTTGAGCCTCATTGCCCTCCAATGCTTGACGGTTTATTTCCTCATTCGCTTTGCTCCGGGTGCTTATTAAGGAAAATAATCCAGCTCCCACTTCCTGGTTTGTTTCTGAGGAGGTAAGGCCGGTCTTAGCCGGCGTCTTAAAAGGTCTGACCCTGGGCGCATTTCTGGGCGCATTTCAACACGCACGTGGGTTAGAATTTTTAATTCTCTGGGCACCATTTTTAACCAGCCGGAAAGGTGTCCGTCCCCCCCCCCCCCGGACTCCCTGGTGATGTATGGGGTGGGTGTGGATTTTTTTTTTTTAGTGGCTTCCTTCCCTCCGTGTTCTTTAATGGAGATTACATTTAATTTCTCCGGGCAGCGGGTCTTTTAGATTAGACCCTCCCCGATCAAGAAGCTCAGGGAGAGAAAGAGAGAACTCTGTATACCCTTAGTGAAAAAAACAAAACAAGAACACACTTTTCTGGATGGCCCAGCATTCAAGGGACGGGTGTTCGCCCTCCAGTCACTTCCGACTTCGGGAGACCCTGTGAATTAATGAGCTACAAAATACCTAACTATGAACAACCCAGCGCAGATCTTGGCAAACTGAAGGCTAGCGCTTGGCTTCCTTTCTAGAATAACCTGGTTGTGGGGGGGGGAAAGCCTCTAAAAACAATCCGGTTTATTTTAAAGTTGATTTTAAATAAAAACTTTTTGGGGGGCTTAAAACCCACTTTCTTGGATGCGCGGAATCCATCATCCTGGAGGGTTCAGGCATTTATAAGCACGCGCGCGCGCGCGCGCACCCCTTCAGTGTACATGACTGAAAGCTGACCCGCCAGGAGGCCAGACTTAAATTGAATGTTGAAAAGCAAGTGACAGTGGCAATTATGTTATTAACATTAATCAATTAATTCAGACTGGCGGCAGTCCTAGGCTTCTGTCCACACCAGTCCCTTGGGGATCCGAGCACCTTGAGGGCAGAACTTCGGGACCTATATGTGTGTGTGTGTGTGTGTGTGTGTGTGTGTGTGTGTGTGTGTGTGTGTGTGTGTGTGTGTGTGTGTGTGTGTGTGTGTGTGTGTGTGTGTGTGTGTGTGTGTGTAAATCCCAGAATGAGCAGGACCCCTCCCCAAACTCCTCAGTAGACCCACAATTTAGAAGTCAAGGGAACAAAACCTACCCATGTCTCTCCTTCCTCGCCCTCTTCATCTCAACACCACCACCACCATCATCATCATAAAAACAACTAGTAAGTCCAGTGTCTGAAATTTCCTAGCTCCACCAAGGACCTGAGAGAAGTTGTTCTTTACTTCTGAGTAGGCCTCCCTAAAGTGGAGCCGCCCTGGAAGAAAGAGGCGCCGGCTCCTAACTTTTCAAACCGAGGGCGAGAAGTGGAGAGGAAGTTAAGGGAAAACAAGAAGAGCGGATTCAGAAGCCAAAGGGACCTCCGTCTAATAAGCCCTTCACAGGTCCCTTCCTTCTTTCCTGTTCCTCGTTTCCCGTCAAGCTGCGGCAGACACGGGGCGCAAACGGGGCCCCTAAACCCACGTGGGAAAGGGGTTCAAAACCGATCCGGAGAAAGGAGAGGCAAAAGAAATCTCTCCGCTTCGTTCCTCTCTTTCTGCTTCCCTGGCCTTGCTGAGTCGTAAATACGTTCCTGATTGGGCTGTCGAACCAGGGTTATTTAATAATACTTGCAAGCTGGGGTGTGTTTTTTTTTAAAATTGTTATTAGTATGGTTTTTGAGAGCGGTGTTTAAAAAAAAACACAAAGCAACAGACAATGCCTTTACACTCTCTCTGTTGCTGGATTTTACCTTTAAAAACCCAGACTTGGGCTCCGGTGTTCTCTTTCGGTCGAGGCGAGAGAGAGAGAGAGAGAGAGAGAAAACACCTAACTTTGAAAGAGTCGGATCGGCGAGGGCGGGTTTAAGACGGCGAAGTTTTGGCTCTTTCTTTCTTTCTTTCTTTCTTTCTTTCTTTCTTTCTTTCTTTCTTTCTTTCTTTCTTTCTTTCTTTCTTTCGCCCCCCCCCTCTCCTGGCCCGATCTGGTATTCATCTTTTAAACAGAACAATAACAACAACAAAACAACAACAACAATAGTGCCGGCGCGTTGTGAGGCTAGAAGGGCGACCCGGCTTAAGGAACTGGCCGGAGACCATTTCCTTCGTCGTTCCGATTTCTTTCTTTCTTTCTTTAAAGCCTGCAAAGCGAGGCCAGCAACCTCGTCGGTTCCCGAACGGATCTGGTTGCGCCGGAGAGGGGCGGCTTCTCTCCGAGCACTGCCGATCGGTTAGGGAGGGTTTCAAATCAGGATTTGTCGGGTAGTTTCTTTTATTTTAATTGCATATTTTAATTAACTAACTAATTAACTAATTAATTAAAAGAGTAAAAGCCATCAAGCTGGCTGCAGATGGGATCAGACCTCTTTTTGCAACCTACTTGGAGTAACGGTGCGCGTGTGTGTGTTTGTGTTATTAACCTTAGAGGCAAACACTCTCTCTTCCCCCCCCCCCACACACGGACCTTGAGGGTGTCAGATCTCAGAGATCATAAAATCGTGCCTGCCTCCATGCACCCCCTCCTTGAATAATGCCCTGCTGCCAGTCTAAGATCCTGGACTCCCTTATGATGCCATTTACCGGAGCGGGGGGGGGGGGGAAGGGGGGATACCGGATAGGGACCTTTAAGGGGTGAGGGGTTTTAAGAACCCAAAGATCCTTTTCCTGCCTGCATTTTGCTCTTTCCTTGTATACCTGCTTGGTTCTTCCCCCCACCCCAAAGGCCCCAAAGCCCAGAGATCTGATATGCCTCGAGCCTCTCTCCTTACTCTTGAGCAGACCTCCTGCCCACTCCACCCTGGGCAATGTTGCCAGGGAGAGAAAGCTGCTGGAGGTTCTCTACTTGGACTTTCTGCATTTGAAAGGAGTCCAGGAAACTGTTTTGGGGTGGGGGGCGCTGAAGGTGAAGGTGAAGGAATGAGGGAGACGTCAGATTTGGGGTTTCGAATTGCATCTGAGGCTTGGCTCCCCAACCCCCAAAATTTCCATCCTTTAAGCTTTCGTTCTGTTTCTGAGGTGTGTTTTTTCCAGGCCCTCCTGAAAGCTTGAAAGTAAGGTACACTGCTATTGGACATGGGTGTGCAGCTCAGCAAACCAAGGTCTGCGCCCTTGAGGAAAGATTTCTCTCTCTCTTTTTTTTTTTTTTTTCCATTGGGGTCACCGATTCCCTTCACTTGTTAAGACCCTCCTGGGCTGTGGTCCATGCCTGCAGATCCAGCCCACCACCATACTGTTGGGGGGTGGGAGGTAAGCAGAGGGTTGGCAATGAAAAGGATGATTCCAAGCTGTAGGTCGTGGAAAGGCAGGGTCAAAACTATGATGATGATCATAACCAGAACAGTAACAGAAAACAGAACCCTTCAAACCATCTCAAAGCTTTGCAACGTTGCCTGCCTGTCCGATACACGGAACCCTTCCTTTTCTCTAGTTTGATTGGTTGACTCTGATTTCGGGCAGTGTTTTTCATGTTTTGTCTACCAAATTGTGGGGACTTTCTTCTTTCCATATCTGTTCTAAGGCTATAAACCACTGGCATGCCTCTCTCTTTCTCGCTCAATCTCTCTGCCTCTTTCCTCCAAATTAAAAACTTCAAATACTTTCCCTTCCAGGTAGCTTCCCAATAGCTTGCCTTTATCTTTGTCTAAAACAACTCTCCCCCCCCCCCCAATGAGTGAGAGAAGCAGTGAGTGTTTGTTACTGAAACTTCATCTCAGGCTTCAGATGGGAGTTACACCAGCAGGTCTTCAGGGGAAAAAAAACACACCAACACCTTGTATTTAGTCCTCCACTGTCCTTATTTTCATAAATAAGAACTTTTTTAAGCTACAGATTTATTTTATGACTCAGTAAGGGCAGGTGAAGTCCAACAACTTTATTATAATATTTTAGCTTTATTCTTCATTCCCTGTTGTCTTTCAGTATTAAGAGCTTTTTTGTGTTTAGGGGGGGCAGCTTTCATGAAGAAATAAGCACAGGTTGGTGACGTTCTGGTTGAAGGCCAAAAGCAAAAAACCGGCCTCAACAAAATCCTTACAAATCATCGGAGGCTAAATTCAGTATTCGCAGGCTGGACCTGTTTTGTGAGCTGAAAAATGCAGCACCCATTAAAAGTAACACACACACACACACACACACACACACACAAATACCTCACTTTTCCTTTCTTACATTTGTTTTTCCCCTACCCATCAAATAATCTTACATTCTTTTTGACATTTCTGTCAAGAAATGGACTGGGCTTTGTAAGGAACCACACAATATTCACACCCATAGTTAGTGTCCTGTAAGAAAGGAGATCACAAAACCCCCCCCCCCGATCAGTGTGTAATTCTTTCTTTCTTTCTTTCTTTCTTTCTTTCTTTCTTTCTTTCTTTCTTTCTTTCTTTCTTTCTTCTTTCTTTCTTTCTTTCTTTCTTTCTTTCTTTCTTTCTTTCTTTCTTTCTTTCTTTCTTTCTTTCTCTCTCTCTCTCTCTCTCTTTCTTTTCTTTCTTTCTTTCTCTCTCTCTCTCTTTCTTTCTTTCTTTCTTTCTTTCTTTCTTTCTTTTCTTTCTCTCTCTCTTTCTTTCTTTCTTTTCTTTCTCTCTCTCTTTCTTTCTTTCTCTCTCTCTCTTTTGAAGAGTTCACTAGAAAATGCTGTTTCACAGACTGTTCCACCAGTGCGTGAGTGTTGAAGAAAGGAGAGGCCCGAGTTCACCATAAGACTTTCTTAGATCAGTGGAAGTTAGAGTTGGATTCCCCAGGTAAAGTAAGATTCTGGTTCAAAGATCCTGGTGGGATAGTTTTCAGCACAGAAATTTTTTGATGCCTGTCTCGTAGGCAGGTACAACACAGCATTTTGCATGATGGGCATAACTAGACCTATTACAGCTCAGTGGTGTCAGTGGTGTCAGTTCCTCCACGTGCCTCCTACAGGGAGAGCCAGCCTGGGTAGCCTTGGGCCAGCTGCACAGTCCCAGGAAGGAGAGGGGGAAACCACTTCTGATTCCCCTCCAGCTAGAAAATCCTGAAAAGGCTTGCCATAAGTCAGAATCAATTTGGCGGCACACAATGGTTGTTGTTGTCATTACTTATTGGTATTGAATTTGGCCAAGTTAGGTAAGTGGAAACTTCATTTCAGTTCTTTTCTAATTTATTAAAATTCTAAAATCATATCCTAGGGCAGAACGGGCCTGTGGTTTAAAGATTGTTGAATGCATGGAAGAACAAAGTTGACCAATTTCTCCATTCTCCTTTGCTCATGCTTAAAAGAGACTCACTGGATTCAACCAGAGAATTAGGGGCATAAGGTCTATTTATTTCAGTGAGTATGATCCAGTTTGGACTAAATTGGCATTCAAGGCATTTTTCCCCTCCGAACTCCTTTCCTTCATCACTCAAGCAGGACATCAGTTGGTATGAAGTACAGGCTTTATCTTTAATTCTCATGGAACATGTGACTTGACGCTGGAACCAAGCAGACAATTAATGATTGTAGATTAATTAATGCCAAGAAAGATGATAGGAACTTGCATATCTGCAGCGTTGCAAGCGGGTCGATGGAGTTCTTTATTAAATGGAAGAAGAGGAAGTGACAATAATAATTGTACATTTAGTGCACTTTGTTATGTCCAAAGTCATTGATCTTGGTCATCCTTACAATGGTCTTGCAGGGCAGGGAAATATCACTTCCCACTTTGTCAAGGCAGAAGCTGAGAAAGAGAAACTCAAAAAGCGGAGGTTGCTGATTGGAATAAATAACTTCCTGGTTCGAAGAGCATCCTGCATACTATTAAGCTTTCATGAAGATGAGATCAGAATGGTATTATTTTATCAAGGAAAAACTGTCACAATCAATGGTTGTAAAATCCCATACTGGGTGATGTTTCCTTGTTTCTCCATATTACTGGTCCTTTCTCCAGCCAGAATCTCTCTCTCTCTCTGTGAGAAGCTGGAAGCTACCGAAAGATTGACAACATGGGAATTACTGCTAAATGCAGCAAAGGAGGTGCCAGCAAACAAACACAGGAATCTGTTATCCTCAGCCCATACCGTGTTCCATCTAGACCAATGGTTCCCAACCTGGGCTCCTCAGATGTTTTTGGAGCAGAACTCCCAGAAATCCTGGCCGGTGTAGCTCGCGGTGAAGGCTTCTGGGAGTTTTAGTCCAAGAACACCTGGGGAAGTCAAGGTTGGGAGCCAAGGGTCTAGAATCCTGGAAGTTCTAGTTTGGTGGAGGAATTTTTCACTGTAGGTCTGAGAAGGATCTCCAGCAGAGAATTCTAAGGACTTTCTCAAAATTTCTTCAAATCTTAGTAGGATCTGGCTGTGGCATTTACCATGGTATTGTACTTCTAGAAATATGTTGCACAGCTGTGTTTCCACATGCTTAATCATCACCCCTAGGTCTTCCTGAAGGTGTTAAGATAAATGGCTGAAATCCTTCTGTGTTTAGAGTAGCAAATCGCCACTCGAATTGCTCATGATTTGAAGCAGGTCCTTCAAATCATGAGCAATTTGGTGGGTCAACCCTTCTGTAAGTTCCGCCGTCGCTGGTGTGGGTCTACTCTACTTGGGACTTATGGTGCTAAGCAACGGGCTTGTAGGTGTTGAGATCTAAACTGAAGCAGAGCTCTTGAAGTTGATGGACTTTAATGAGATAAAGCACAGAAAGTGCAGCTCAGCTACAGAGCATTTCTGCCATAGGGTGGAGCAACTGGCATGTTGCCCTAGGGCGCTGAAACCTAGAGGTCTACCAATAAAACCTAGAGGTGGATCTACCAATGAATGTTAGGAAAGTAAATTGTGATATCTCCTTCTTGCATTTCCTTCCCTTTTCTTTTGAATGCATAAATCCATCCATCCATCCATCCATCCATCCATCCATCCATCCATCCATCCATCCATCCATCCATCCATCCATCCATCCATCCATCCTTCCTTCCTTCCTTCCTTCCTTCCTTCCTTCCTTCCTTCCTACCCACCCACCCACCCACCCACCCACCTACCTACCTACCTACCTACCTACCTACCTACCTACCTACCTACCTACCTACCTACCTACCTACCTACCTACCTACCTACCTACCTACCTACCTACCTACCTACCTACCTACCTACCTACCTACCTACCTAAGAAAGTTGGGCCTCATCCTTCTCTTTTCTTTTTTTCCTGGTGTGTGGTTACATCCGTGCATCAGGGCAGAGTGGGTGGAAGATGGAGTGGTCCAGGAGCCAAAATTCTATTTATGGCTGTCGTTCATGCATTGCCATCAACCCCTGCATGTGTTCATGGGCTCGCCAACTGTTCCTCTCAAAACTGGCTCAAGAGGGCTTCCTGCCTGAGGCAGAACAGCAAAGAGCATCCCCTTACATCCCAAATGACAGGACATGGTATTCTAGGTCAACCAAGTGATTTTGGCAGGGGAGATGGAAAACCCCATTAGCATTGCTACCAATTCTTGGGCGCAGAAGCAGAATCGCAATAACTTGAAGTGACTTATTGGGTTCTGCTTTCCTGATTGTCATCCCAGTCTGCCTCTTTCTGCCCAATGATAGGATCAGATTCCTCTTCACTCTGCCCAGTGGCGGGGCTGGCTTTGGCTGACCTGTCTACCTGTATGGTGGTTCCAATGTAACGTTTAACATGTGTGCATGGCACAAAGGTGGCTCATCTGGGTACCTGTATAATAGTTCACGTCTAGGGGAGAAGACATCTCGTCTATGCCTCTTCCCCAAGATGTGGGAAAGACCTCTGGATTTTATTTTTAAGAGCCTGAACACATTTATCCTTTTTTTAAAAGCACGCATGCCCCCCCTTTTTTTTGTCTGTGTTAAAACCAGCCTCAAGGAGGGCTGGCGACTGAAAATATAAATCACAAAAATGGAAAAGAACTCCGACATTGACAGTAAAAACAGCAGCGGAATGCGGCACCGTAAAACGGCACTTTAAAACCATGTTAGCCACATCCGAATGGAAAACGTATATAGACCCAAAGACCACTCTGACCCATTGAAATCCGTGGAATGTACAGGACTGATGACTGAGAAACATCTATCTTTTAGAATACAAAATTTCTTTTTTTAAAAAAAAAATACTAGCCAGGATAAATAAAGTCCATGGTTCTCTATGGTAGAAATGAGAATACAAAACGCCTTAGAATGCACATTCTTGCAGCTAATTTAAAGTTGATTTTTTTTTAAAAAAAAAAAAAGTACATTACAGTCACACCTCAGGCTTAGATGGTTTTCCTCAGCCTGTCCACTCCGGCCTGCCTCTTTATTCTGGGTGGCAGGATGAGGGCTCGGCCGGAGCTCCCTTCCAGCTGAGCATTATGTGTGAATGTCTCCTTTGCCTTTTGATGTATGTTTGTGTGTCTGCTTTTCCCCCCTTTTTTCCTTAACCAGGGTGAGTGCAAAATATGAAGTAGTCTCTAGCCCAATTTGACTACCTCAAGAATGCCGTCCCCTTCAGGGACAAAGCCAGTTTTGAGGGAATGAGTAGGGGGTGGATGGGGGGGAGGAGTGTTGTCAGATGGGACCCTCCCCTTTTCTCTGGGGCTTGTGGTGGAAAAGGAAAATGGCTAAACACTGCACTGAGTATCAGGCGGTTGGCGGTCAATAGATTTGTGTCCCCAGCATACCCTGGACTCTGTGAGGGCACAGTGGGAAATTCACATGACAGGTGTGTCCCATATGTAGATTCGCTCTGACACGGTAATTATGCTGGAATTTTAGGTCTAGCTTTAATTCAAAGAGCTGACTGGACAGTGGTTTAGGCACCCAGACTTTGAGAGTTCGATTCCCCCTCTATGACTCCTGGGAGAAGAGCCAGCCTGGGTGGCCTTGGGCCAGCTGCGCAGCAGTCCCAGGGATCCCTGCCCAGAAGAAGAGGATGGGTTAGGGTTCTCTACCTGGAAAACCCTGAAAAGGGTTGAATTAAGTCAAGAATGGACTTGATGGCATGCCGTCTTTCATACATGATAAAAATTTAGTATGACATGTTTGTAAGCCTGTTGCACTTCATACCTGCATGTGCATAACAGGGGGCATCTGACTAAATCCTCTTTTTCCTTTGCAAGGGCCAGGATTGGGCCGATTCTCCAGGTTAGAAACACTCCTGGCCACACATTTGTGGAAGCCCCCCACACACACACACACACCGCTCACCGCCCCTTTGCTGCAGATGCCACTGAGGTCATCTTACTTATGGGATAAAGAGGTCTTTGTACCCCGAGTCGCAGCTCTCTCTCCCCCCCCTTCCCTCTCTCCCCTCCCTTGCTTTTTCAGTTCCTTGATACCTACAAGGCCAAGAAAACAGAGAAATTAGGCAAGGAAGCCTGTATTCTCCTTGGGTGGGACCCTCGCAGAAATAATTTCCCACCTTTCCTGTGATTGCTTTCTGAAGTTCTAGGCAGCTTCAGCTGCTACAAAGAGCCTTGGTTTGAAGATGATTCTCTGTGCAGGGTCTGCTGGAAAGGTTCGCTTCATCTTGGGACCAGTTTTTGTCCCATCCTGTAGCGTAACGGCCCAGGCTGTGAATATTGCTTACTTATTTCATTTAAAATACGTTCACCCTCCTTTAAAAGCACCCAAGGAAGCTTACGTCATTAAAATACCACATTTAAAGCTAAAAACAGAAAGTACACAAATGATAGAAAGGCTCGTACCAATGCGACACTTTTTTTTAAAAAAAAAGGTACACAAAAGCAGCGCCTGAAACACATTTGAAGCGGTAAGGCACAACTATCCATTTAAAAGTCCCACTCCGGCAGCCAATCACTCAGGGAAACCTCGCCTGAAGAGGAAGGTCTTGGCCTGCTTGTGGAACGACAGCAAACAGGGGGCCAGCCTGGCCTCCAGTGGGAGGGAGTTCCAAAGTCTGAGCTACAATAAGCAAGCTATTCCTCTGAGCATGCCCGGAGAGGCAAGCTTGGTTATTGGTGACCCAAATCCCTTAAACCCCAAGAGATTCTGAGGACCACCCCAGTCCAAACATGAACCGTGTTTCAACTTGTGTAGCCTACATAATGACACCCAGGGAGTGCCTTAAGGGCTGTGGGGCGGGATATAAGCCGGACACTTCTCTGTTTGCTTGATTTAACGGACCTGTTACCTTGGCCTCACATGAGTTTCACTTTCATAGTTTACTACCAGAGAGGCAGTGAATGTGAGCATTTTCCATCGGAGATCTGTTGCTTTCTTTCACTGGATGTCAGCTTCCACTTTTCCTGGAGGGACTGGAGCAGGAGGCTGGCTCTGCTGAGACTTTGGATTTAAGGAAGGGTCAAACGACACCCCACTGACACCACCGTACGTCAGAGGCCTTGTGCAGTGATCTGCTTCTGTGTGACTCAACAAGCAAGTGTGTGGAGGAGTGATCTAGATGGGCAGGAACTATGATTCTTAAGCACCCCCAGAATCACCCTTATAGCAGTTAGTAGGAAGACACTGGTGTTGATGAAGTCTTTCTTTCTTTCTTTCTTTCTTTCTTTCTTTCTTTCTTTCTTTCTTTCTTTCTTTCTTTCTTTCTTTCTTTCTTTCTTTCTTTCTTTCTTTCTTTCTTTCTTTCTTTCTTTCTTTCTTTCTTTCTTTCTTTATCTCATTCTCTCTTCTTCCTCCCTCCCTCCCTCCCTCCCTCCCTCCCTTCCTTCCTTCCTTCCTTCCTTCCTTCCTTCCTTCCTTCCTTCCTTCCTTCCTTCCTTCCTTCCTTCCTTCCTTCCTTCCTTCCTTCCTTCCTTCCTTCCTTCCTTCCTTCCTTCCTTCCTTCTTTTCCTGCCTTTCTTACTTCCCCCCCTCTTTTCCTTCCTTCCTTCCTTCCTTCCTTCCTTCCTTCCTTCCTTCCTTCCTTCCTTCCTTCCTTCCTTCATTCATTCATTCATTCATTCATTCCCCCTTTCTTTTCCTGCCTTTCTTACTTCCCCCTCTTTAACTTCCTTCCTTCCTTCCTTCCTTCCTTCCTTCCTTCCTTCCTTCCTTCCTTCCTTCCTTCCTTCCTTCCTTCCTTCCTTCGTTCGTTCGTTCGTTCGTTCATTCATTCCCCCTTTCTTTTCCTGCCTTTCTTACTTCCCCCTCTTTAACTTCCTTCCTTCCTTCCTTCCTTCCTTCCTTCCTTCCTTCCTTCCTTCCTTCCTTCCTTCCTTCCTTCCTTCCTTCCTTCCTTCCTTCCTTCCTTCCTTCCTTCCTTCCTTCCTTCCTTCCTTCCTTCCTTCAACCTGGCACAAATTTAAGACATCACAACGAGCAAAGGGAGGATAAATCCGCCATTCCATGCTCTGCAGTCTTAAATTCATTTCATCCCTCCCAACTCGCTTTTCAGTGAAATCGTACAAAACGGCACATCTTTTTAACCTCACTCCTTTGATCCTAAAACCTGGACTTGATCTCGAATTTGCAATTGTACGGTTTTTCTGTGGCTCCTTCTACTTCCACAGAGAATGCCAACATTCGGAATGAATGCCCTGGTAATGAGCCACAACTTTAGCAATGTCCACTGTTTGGCAACCTTATCCATCAAGGTTTCTTAAAAACCACCCCCACCCCCCACCCAAGGTCAAATGTTGAACGTCCCACAGCAAACGGAGGTGAACTAGTCGTTGGTGAATGTCTGATGCTTTTAATTTATGTAAACACGACATGGGTTCATGTTTCCATGTACTTATAGCTGGGACAATTGGCAGACCTGTCTTGGCTCCCCGGGATGGAGGTTAATTTTGATTACATTGGGAAGCTGCCTTATAGCGAAGAAAACCATCGCCCCCCTCTCGCGCCGCCTTTGCGCTCTGAATTTTGCCTGCAAAACCTCAAACACATGTTGTCCGATTTCAGTTTTGCTCAGCCTCCTTCCCTGGGTTTTGTTACCTCCTCTCCCAGTTCTTTCTCCCGAGGAGCTCCGGGTCATAGACTATGAGACCCAGCCTTCGAGTTCACACAACCCTGTGAAGTAGACCAGGCTGAAAGAGAAACAATGCCTGAGCCATTGTCTGAGGCTTACCCAGCAAGCTTCTGAGAAGAATTGAAAAGACATCTTCCCCACCATCATCCACTGCTTTAATTTCTTTGTCAGCCTGCCCCAAATTCGTCCATTCTAGCTGTGTTGGGTTGCAACTTCCATCCTCCACCGATAGTCGCTTTGGGGGCATTATCAAAGTTTCCATCCAGAACATCTGGAAGGCCTGAAGCTGGAAAAGGCCATTCAGCCCTGCAGCGCTGATCTCTTCTGCTTTCCACCCGAGAGATTTTTAAAAGGGGTGTGAAATCCATGAAATTGTAAATTTCCCCTCTCGAGCTGCAGAATTCAGAAAACAGAATTAGAATTCTGACACTTCACATCCATTCCAAATTCTGTTTCTGTTGCAGGACTACAGCTTACGGGATTTCCAACCCAGTCTTCACTATGGTTAGCCCATTCCCTTAGATAACAAGGATCGGCAACCTTTAGTAGTTAGCTTTGCATCACAGCCCCCCCCCCTCTCGTATCCGTTTAGATCTCTGTTAGAAGTATCCTGAGCTTTCTTTCCTTTCCTCCCTTAGTAGCTCCTGAAAAATGATTATTGAGCAGCCTAAAATGAAATATTTGGATACCATAAAGTGGTTCAGTTATCCTGGAGGACTCAGCAGGTGCAAGAAAATTAGCAATTCATCCAGTAAAATGAAGACTTTAGGTTAGCTTAGGACCAAGGTCTTCAGCGAATTCTGTTTTCAGGATTTGAGGAGCCTATGGGGAGAAGGAAGTGGGAGACAGGGAGAGACGTGAAGAATGAAAAGGAGTTTTCTAGAAACAGAGAAAGAAAAGACAAGTTGAGTTGAAATTGAGTTGAAGTGTCTTTTTTTCTTGAGTTCACAGTTATTACATTTGTCTTTGCAGTGAAAGTGGTCAAAATGGATTACCCCCGTGAAACCCTTTGAGAGGGCTTAACCCAATAACAGAGTGTTCAGTAGGATCAATCTCTGGAAGCATTGCAGTTTTGGATTACAACTTCCAAAATACTCCCCAACCAGCATGGTTACTGGCCATACTGGGTTTGGAGGGGCCCAGGGATTGTAGTCTAAAAAATATAACGTTTCCAGCCTGTAAATAATATAATTGTCATTCCTTCTGGTAGTACGATATCCAACACGAGATGATGAAATCTAACCAGATGCTATTTTTTAATACCGTTTTTCTTCTTGTGGGCCCATGGGCTACCACATAGATGGGGGAGTCGACATTTGTAATGGATCAGCAAGGGTTGCTCCGCAGAAGGACACAAATGGGCATATTATAGATTAGTGGTACCACAGCAAATTCTGCAGGACCTAGGACAGCTCTCTTGAAAGACAGATGTAGCTCTGGCGAGCTTCACCTGCTCAGTTGAGGGTTGAACTCAAGTGTGAGGAAAGGGAGGCCTCCATGATGTGGTTGGGTTGGACATCCATGAAGCGGCAACTCAGCAACATCTGGAAGACCACATCTGGGGGACCGCTTGGCGAAAATCCTATTGCACAGTTATACAAAAGGAGTAACTTTGGGTGGCAAATTGGTGCCAGTTCAGAAATCTCCCTAGGTGTGATCGCTTAGTTACTCAGCTTAACATACAGCAGAGAATGGTTAGGAAGGTTTCTTCACGTATGCCAATTTGCCACCCAAAGCTACTCCTTTTGTATAACAGTGTGATAGGATTTCAGCCAGTGTTTCAAAGGTCTAAGCCCCACCCCACCCCATAGAAAATAGTCCAGGGTTGCCCTTTCTCACTTTAATGCTGGAGGCATTTAAGAGAACATTGGACTACCTTCTGCTTTCAGTTGGATCCCTTCCTTGAGCAGCGGGTTGGACTTGATAGCCTTCTAGGCTCCTTCCAACTCAATTATTCTGCGATTCTATGTTTCTTAGGTGTTTTTAACAAAAAGATTAATAAGATGACCATTTTTGCTTGGTTTCCCCACCTTGCCTTGCCTCCTTCCTTCAATTGATCTGCCCTTTAATCCACCCCTTTCCCCTGCAATCAAGTCCTTCAAAAGAAAGTTTTCAGCTCCCTCTTTGCTCCCTCACTCCCCTTCCCAACAGTTTGATTCAATTAAGCAATTAGAAATACTTAGGGGGTTCTGATCTGGTAATTGAAGTGATGTATAATTACAGTCTGAACCCAAATTATCCAGGATTAAAAACAAAACAAAACACAAAAAAATCTTATTTTTAAATGAAGTCTCCCCCCTCTCCTCCCCAGTCGACTCCTTGCACCCCTACGCTGGAGTAGTCTTTGATGCAATTCATCAGGTGTCTCCGGGGGAGGAAGGGGGTGAGGTGGGGTGTGTGTGTGAAGGAAACAAAGAAGTCACGTTCCCAAGAAATAAACACTTTAAAGAGATTTGAACCCTGATGAGTTCCTTGTTGTTAGATGGGGGGGGGGGGGGGCTTTTGATCATGAGCTGTGATGCCGGAACATGGCAGGAGCTGGGCAGGTTTTTTCTCCTAGAACTGCAAAATCTGGGCCATTCGAACAAAGCCAAAAATATAAAGGAAAGCCATATCTTAAGATGGGCGGGTGGGAATGCACCTGTCTCTCACCGGAAGCTGGGGAAGGAGCCATTGTGTGTGTGTGTGTGTGTGTGTGTGTGTGTGTCTGTGTGTGTCTGTGTGTGTCTGTTGTTTTTAATGACTTGGACTCACAACTCGCAACCTGCCCACCCCTTCCTTTTTATCCACTTGTGTTATAGGGACTTGGGACTTGGGACTTGGTAACAAAGACTTGGACTTGGATTTGGGAGTCGGACCCAAAGACCTACCAGCATCCCTGGTGGATTCTCAGTGTGCTTTCTCCCCTCTGTAGCTCTTAGTTCTGTATGTATGTGGAAGAAAAGTGGAAGTCAGTCCAATAGGAAGTTGGACTGAATGATCCATTCTGGAATCAGCTCAACAGGCTTTGGCGCCTGATGACGAGACAGCGTGTGCTGTGGCCGGTCATTTTAAACAGGAGATGCCAAGGACTGAAGTTGGGATGTGCTCTGGCACTGAGTGATGATGATCCTTTTTTTGTAAGCAACATGACCGGCGTTATGTCTCTGAAATCAGCATTCCTGCTCAACGTGGCACTCTTCAGCTTGAAGTCGCTCTACGAACACACAAGCCATAATTCTAGATGAGTTTAGCTCTCTAAATGTTCATGGACTACAACTCCCAGAATTCCTGGCCAGCACAGCTCGTGGTGAAGGCTTCTGGGAGCTGTAGTCCAAGAACATCTGGAGGACCCAAGGTTGGGATCCTCTATTGTAGATGTAGAGAGGGAGGTGTTTTCTCAATGAATGCCAGAGCTTGACACACCAAAGTCCCACAGATACAATGGGCCTCATGGACGGCTGGTGTTTCAGCCATGGAATCAATAGGACTTTGCCAAGTCAACATGTAAGTAAGGCCTTGCAATTCAGTGTGTCTGCTCAAGCTGGGATGACCAATTGCATTCTCTCCTTCCCGCTTTTTCCAAACTGCTCAGTGGTGTATGGTGAAAACGAGACTCTCTCTGCGCATGTACAGAGGCACTCCTTACTTTTTCCAGGATGGATGTGAGCTGTGGTGGTGATGGCGGTTGTGGTTGTTGTCATGTGCTCGCTTATGGTGACCCTATGAATGAGCAATCTCCAAAATGTCCTAAGCTCAACTGCCCTGCTCAGCTCTTGAAAACTCAAGCCTGTGGCTTCCTTTAGGGAGTCTGTGCATCTCATAATGGGATCTTCCTCTTTTCCTGCTGCCTTCAACCTGTCCCAGCATGATTGTCTTTTCTAGAGAATCTGGCCTTCTCACGATGTGCCCAATATAGGGCAGCCTCAATTTCAACGTATTCGCCTCCAGAGATAATTCAAGCTTGATTTGATCTAGGACCCCCACTTGTTCAACCTTCTGGCAGCCCAGGGTATCCATAATGCTCTCCTCCTGCATCAGTGAGTTACCGGGTGATTTATGTCACAAATTCCTCTATTTTGATCTAACACGAAGGAAGGGAAAAAAAATCAAAGCAAAACAGAAGAACAAAAAAAAAAACCTTGTCTTGAAAAGTCGGGTGTCCAGCGCTTTCATTCTAAAGCCAAAGGACTGTCAAAAATAACTGGCCCCCTGAGATTCCTTGTTCTTCTAACAACTTCTCCCTTTAAATATGGATTTTTCCTCCTTCCCCTGTCATGCAAACACTATATTTTGGCAAAGAGGAGTAATTTAGTCATCATTATTAGATAAAACATGGAAAGTCTGAGCATGATGATATTTATCTAATAGTTAACAGTCTGTTTCTTTTTTTTTTTTAAAGGGGAGAAAGTGTGTGAGTTTGCAGGACGGGCTTCAGGCTCAAAAGGCACACGTGTCAGTTTCTCATGAATGCTCTGCTTATTTTATATCAATGCTCACCCTCTCTGTCCATGAAAATTGGCTTAATTATATCAATGGAATGTTTCTTTCCCAGTTCTGCATGCAATTAGTCCATCTTGCTGGCTGCAATTTATTTTAATAAAAACGTAAACCGGTGGTGTGTTCAGCTCTTCGTTCCCCTGGGGGCCAATGCGATTGGGGTGTTTAATTTCATTAATGACAATACAGCCTACTGGAAAAAAAATGGGATAAAATTGGCTTTCTGTGGCTTAAACACCAACGTTTGAAACAAATCATTACTGCATTAGCTGTCACACTGGCAATTCCAGAATCTGAGACAAAAATATTATCGCTGTTTTTATAACCTTTTGCAAATGCACTGTTAAGATAATTTGTAATCATTTATTAGTATTAGTATTTCAAAATATATATATGTATGCCCGGCTTGTTGCTTTTCAGTTAAGAATATTTTATCACCCCCCAAAGAAAGCTATTCATTTTTACAGGCATGTTTTATGGGCTGATTCAAAAGTGGATTTTCTGGAGAGCCGCAGACTTTCGCCTTTAGTCTTCAGAACGGAATATGGATTATTTGCCATCAACGGCATGGAGGGGCTTGAATGTTCGCCCTCTCGACTAGATGCCCTTCTGTTTCAAATTGGGATACACCATAGCAGTTTATTCCCCTTTGATGGCAAGGGGGAGAAACATACTCTGCCCAGGACCAGTTCATCCCATATTCAGTTTTTCCTGGTTAGTTTTTTTTTTTTCTTCCCCCCTTCAACTTCTTCCTATTCAAGTATGGAAAGAAATTGGAAGACATTTTTGGAAAATTCCTATAAACACAAACTGAAACAAAATTCTTTTCCATCTCTAGATGATATTAGGTTTCACCCAAACGAACCCTTAGGCTTGGTAGAGGCAGGATAATCAGATAAACCAGAGCCACCATTTTAGAAATAAAAGAAACCACACTAGGCACATATATCTTAATTCATCCCATTCTCCTACGATTCGATCGTCACAAACAGTTCTCACACTTAAGGACCAACCAACCAACCAGCCACAATAAAACAAACACACAACTTTTTGAAGGCAATGTGTCCCACAGCCCTTTAACCAGCTTGGCTGATGACCCTGTTATGATGATGGATTTTGCGACAAAAACAAAACAACCCAGTAATTTTTTTTCCAAGCAGTGGGTTGAACCAATTTGCTATGGTATCCCTTACAGTGCTGGGTTGCAAATTCTCCCAAAACATCATCATTTGATCTAAGCCGAGCTCAGATAATTCCTGTATCTGCCATATGAGATCTAAGAGGACACGTTCAACCCATAAGTCCTTGATTCCTGGGCTGAATCTGTAAATGATCTGAGCTAGTCATCAGAGACCACTTGATGGGACAATTATGGAATATAGTAAAGACCTAAAATAATAATTGCATGCTGTCCAGTCAATTCTGATAGGGGGACTCAGAAGAGCCAGCCTGTGTAGCCTTGGGCAAGCTGCATCCAGGGCTCCCTGAGAAGAAGGGAATGGGAAACTACTTCTAAGTATTCTTTACCTGAAATACCCCGAAAAGGATACTTAGAAGTAGTTTCTCATTCTCTTCTTCCCAGGGAGCCTGGAATGATGCAGCTTGCCCAAGGCTACACAGGCTGGCTCTTCTGCGATGCACACTGAACTCCTAACTTCTGGCTACACATCCAAATACATAATTCACTGGGCCAGCCAGCCAGTAACCACCACCACCTGCAGAGCTGGAAGGGACCCTATAGATCATCAAATCCAGCCCTCTCAAGGAGGCACAGTGGAGGGATTCGAATTCCCAACCTCTGGCTCCTCAGCCAGAGATCTAATTCACTGAACTATCCAAGGCTTATAAGCACCCTAATATTCAATGTATTTTAATACCAGTGTGACTGGTATAGCGCCATCCAAAAGGTTATGGGGCTTGGAGTTTGGTGTCATTGATCCTATTCGACAGATCCTTAGCACTCAGTTCAAGAACCAGATTTCCCATCATCCTCTGGGGAGATGAAACGTCTGTTAAACCCATTTAGGTCAATAATGTAGATGTAAGCCAAAAAATGTTTTGTTTTGGCTGTTATGTAAGCTGAAGAAAGAGTATGATCAACTGAAAAATATCTTGTTTCTCTTGGCCAGACTCATGCTAGGAAGAGAAACATAGTGACTTACTAAGATATTGACTATGTAATTTTTTTTTTTAAAAATTGAGTCATTATATTTTATCCTGCTTTAATGGAATCAAGAGCATCCTACTTCATTCTTAGCTTTCAAATATTGCCTTTTTTTAAATGATGAAAGCTGCCTTTGGACCTTTTTTTTAAAAGGATAAATAAAATAATAATAATTGCATGCTGTCAAGCTAGTTCTTTCCAGGGTTTTCTAAGTACAGAGTACTCAGAAGAGGGGTGGACTGCCCTGAAAGTTGGTAGACTCTCAGTTCCTTCTCTGGATGATTCCAAACAGAAATTGGGTGTCTATTGTCTGTTGGGAATGCTTTAGCTCTGGATTTCATCGTTTGGGGGGTGGTTGGAGGTCCTTAGGGATACTTCCTGCTTAAGCTGTAAAGAAATCCAGGTTTAGGCTGAATATCAGGAAAAACTTCTTAACTGTTAGAGCGGTTGACGGTAGCATTGTACTGTTAGAGCAGCACAACAATGGAACCAATAACTTTGGGAGGTGGTGAGCACTCAGTACCGGAGGCCCATTCCAGCTCCATGATTCTGTGATTGTATGATTCCAACTGTACAGTGCTGTTATTCTTTGATTTTTAACTCCCTACCCCCATCCCGGAGGCTTTCCAGATGCTATTGGACTGTATTTCATCAATCTCAACAAGCATCTCCAGTTACCAGGGGTGATGGGCTTGAAGTCCCACAGCACTTCCAAAGATGCCCTCTCCTTTCCTTAGCTCTTCAAAGGTGGCAAAAGCAGATGTTTGGGGGGGGGAATAGAATTTAGAAGTGCCAATCTACTTCTGTATTCTTGTGCCCCTTCGTTTTCTCCCTGCTCCTGTTTTAACTCCTTTTTATGAATACTCCCAAGTAATCCCTGAGACTGATGTGAAAACCAGCAGGCTTTAAGCTCTGTGTCACAATGGCATTTTCACAACGGCTTGGCTGAAGTTGAGCGCTGGGCTGTAATATGGGTCGGTGCAGCTTGATGCGTCCATTTGTGTATGTGCGTGCGTTTATATACCTCTGTCTCTCAGATTTTCCTACGCTAACAAAAAAAATAGTACTTTCATTTTATGCTCTATATAGCAACCGTCTGAACTAAAGGGGTACGTACGCTCGGCAGATCATTGGGTCTTGTTTTATTTGATCAAACGCAAATAAAATTGATTTTAAATCCAAGCATGGCATAAATAATGCTCTTTTTATAGAGCCGTTGATGTTTCATGGAGAGCTTTGCAGAGTCTACTATGCAAAAAGCATTTTCTGCCAAGGTATTTTTATTGCTCAGAGAAATGAGAACCAGAACTGAGATTTGGTTTGGGAATCAGGATAACCATTGGATTTTCTTCCCCCCTCCTCAATCTTAATGTATATTTCTTCCTTGTGTAAATGGCAGCCAATTTAACTCTGCAGATGGAATCTTTTGCTTTCCCTTCAATATATATTTTAAAAAATCTCAACACACACACACAAGGTCTCAAACCCCCTGTTCTTTTAGGATAAGACTTGTGCACTTTGGAATGTTCTTGGCCTAAATCTACTTGACGGTTCCGGTTATAAGTAGAACCGCTGAATGTATGTGACTTCTGAAGTCAGCAACTGGGTATGTATGTATGTATGTATGTATGTATGTATGTATGTATGTATGTATGTATGTATGTATGTATGTATGTATGTATGTATGTATGTATGTATGTATGTATGTATGTATGTATGTATGTATGTATGTATGTATGTATGTATGTATGTATGTATGTATGTTTACACTGCCTTACTCCTTAAAAAGGACCCAAGGTGGCTTAAAATAGTACATATGCAAATATTTTAAAAGAATCAAATACCACACTAAAAAACAGCAGTACCAAAAACACATTTAAAGTAGTAAAGGACAACAATCCATATTTTTTTTAAAAAAAACACCACTCTGGCAGCCAGGCATTCAGGGAAAGCCTGCCTAAAGAGACAGGTCTTGGCTTGCTTGTGGAAGGACAGCCATGATGGGACCAGGCTGGCCTCTAGTGGGAGGGAGTTCCAGAGTCTGGCAGCAGCCACCGAGAAGGCCCTCCTCTCTGTCCCCAACAAGGGCACCTGTGAAGGTGATGGGACTGTGAGAAAGGCTTCTCCTGAGGGTCTTAATCCTTGAGCAGGCTCCATCAAATTGATTCAGTGGGCTTACTATTTAGTAATCTAGTTGCGATTAAATATTGGATTTATTTTATATTATGTGCCATCAAGTCACATCTGACTTATAGGAACTCTAACAGGGTTTCTTAAAGCAAGTGAGTTATTTAAGGGGTGGTTTTGCCAGTTCTACTCCCTCAGTCAGTTTCCATGGCCAAGTGGAGATTCGAACCCAGGTCTCCCGAGTGTCACTCCATCCCTCTATCCACTATGCCACATGGACGGATTGGATTTAGACTCTCATAAAAAGGACATTAAGCCCTTATTGAAAATGAGGATATGCAAGGATATGAAATCCATATGGCCCCATAAGAAATCCCACCATCATGCGCATGGCCAACACCTGGAGGTGATGTGGTGAGGTTTCCTTCAAAGTAATGTATAGGGTGGAGGGATTGGATAAAAATACTTGAGGAAAAATGATCTCACTTATCCTATTTTGACCAGTGTGGCTTTTCAGGTGTATGGCTTGCCTTATATCAACCTCTGTGGAGATTGTGAGAGAATTCTGGCTGGATTCCTTTTTTGGTGAGCATTTACAAAAAGTCATCACTTTCATCCAATCTGAGGTGGAACGAACATAGAACGAAATAAGTGCAAACATGAAAGAAACCACAGTGGGCAGGGCTTCGTACTGACTTTATTTCCTGTATCCTCAACCAGATTTGTATTGAATTAGGATCCTTGTCTTTTAATATTTTGTTTCCCTCATTCCTCATCTTTAAACTGCCTAGAGTGGTCTTTTAGGCCAGACGGGCGGGGTATCAATCAATCAATCAATCAATCAATCAATCAATCAATCAATCAATCAATCAATCAATCAAACAAACAAACAAACAAACAAACAAACAAACAAACAAACAAACAAACAAACAAACAAACAAACAAACAAATAAAATAACACTTGTTTGGTAAGCAGACAGACAAGGGTCTACTTTGTGCTGAGAATCACCTGTACCTAAAATGATGAAAATGAGGTTATCATACCTTGGGTATGTCATGTGAAGATAAGAGTTCATTGGAGGGGAAAAAAACACAATTATTCTAGGAATAGTTGAAAAGGCAGCAGGAAAAGAGGAAGACCAAGTATGAGATGGCATAACTTCTTAAAGCAGTGATTTCCCAACCTTGGGTCACCCGTGCGTTTTTGGATAAACATGGAAGAATTTCATAGTCATGCTGGAAAAGACATCCCACTTTTTCATATTCAATATGAAAAGAACTTGAGTTTTCAGAAGATGTTCAGAGAGGACTTGGTTTACTAAAATCTCTAGCCCTTTACTTAGAGTTACCTTGTTATTAACTTTATTTTCCTTTTAGGATCAGGGCCATTGATGCCGTGTTCAAAAAGAGAAGGGTGTGTCAAATCTAGTAGATACCTTACTTTCCGAAAAAAAAGGAAACACACCCCAAACTTCATGTTAAAGAAGATATTCCACAAATCTCTCTCCTTCGGTCTCTTCCCTATGGAACGAGAGTCACCCCACCGCTGCACTCCCTCTTTAAAGGAAGTGCCACTGACTTCCAGAGGCTCATAAATAAACATGGACTTGTATGCTATTAACACATCCCAAAGCTATCACAACAAATGTAGCAAGGGAATGGAAATGGTGCCCGGTTGCAGGGCTTTGGCATAGACCAAATCAATGAAACCTGCTCGTTTGACTTGAAAGGCATAATTAATAGCAAGTGTAAACAGCACTTAGAAGCCAAGACCCACCCTTGCAAAGCCTCGGTGGAGAAACGTCATCCTTTGGAAATCTCCAGAACGGTAGTTGTGTGAAATATCCAAGGCTTTTTGCCAGGTCACTTATGGGGCAATACTGCACATTGAATTATTTTCCTCATCCTCATTGCCATGAAGTCACGATTCATGCCTGTAGCCAGCTGGCACAAGCTACTATCCTTCAACTTTAAACCTCATCATTGTGTTGTTCCCACTTCACTTCATTTCCATCAACGCACCTATAGGACACCCATTTCCATGCTTCTTTGTTGCTCCAGATTGCTTCATTTCCTCTGTATCTCTTCCTATGACATTTGATTTTCTCATGTCATTGTTCTCAGCCATCCATCGCCTTCTGCTTCTGAATTCTCTCATTCATTCATTCTTTCATTCATTTGTTTGTTTATTTTCATAGACTTAGATACCACCTAATTAGTGCTCGACAGACACTACGTCAGGTGATTTACATCAAAAGCAATCAATATGACCTAACGGACGAATATAACAAATCATCAAATGAAAGCAAAATCATAAAAACAAGAAGTAACAATATGACTAAGGGCAAAGGCTAAGCGCAACTACCAGGTGGTGACGAGAATCGGGAAAAAAAATTTTTTTAACCAGCCATGACCCTAAAGGTCTCTTCAAACAGACTAGTTTTTAAAGATGGGGAGGAAGGGAGCCAGGGGCAGCTCGATCAGGAGTCCATTCCCTAGAGATGGAGCCACAACTGAGAAGGCCTGGTTAGGAAGTCAACCCATCTCCTATTGGGTCTCCCTCCTTTTCCTGCTGCCTTCCAACTTTCTCAGCCTTATGGTCGCTTCCAGAGAATCCTGCCTTTCTCATGATGTGTCCCAAACAGGACAGCCTGAGTTTCCACATTTTGGCCTCCACAAACGTTGAATCCAAAAAGGTTGGGATACTGAATCTAATTCCAGGTAGAACTTCAATAAGATGGATTTTTCACTTGACTACTTCCATATGCTAGATCAATCATTCTCAGCCCTTGTTTTTTTCCTCAGTCATGGTCATAAACACAATATGGAAGAAACATAGGACTGTACAAGTTGTTTAATGAATTAGGATTGTATAAGTTGTATCACTTATGATATGTGAAGACTTGTTTCCAGTCTGTGGCTTTCTTCAAATGTGACAAGCCACCCCCCAACAGTTGTATTAACCCCACTGAGAATGGTTGGCCCAGGTAAGTAGGTAGGTAGGTAGGTAGGTAGGTAGGTAGGTAGGCAGGTAGGTAGGTAGGTGGGTGGGTGGGTAGGTAGGTAGGTAGGTAGGTAGGTAGGTAGGTAGGTAGGTAGGTAGGTAGGTAGGTAGGTAGGTAGGTAGGTAGGTAGATAGATAGATAGATAGATAGATAGATAGATAGACAGACAGACAGACAGGCAGGCAGGCAGGCAGGCAGGCAGGCAGGCAGGCAGGCAGGCAGGCAGGCAGGCAGGCAGGCAGATACTAGATTTAACAAAGAAATACATGCTGTGCATTTTATTTATTTCTCTCCAATAAAAAGGCTAGCCGAGGGCAAATTAAAAATAAGCCTTGTTTAGTGAATGCCCGTGTGCCTTAGAAGCTTGTGTTCGGTGGCAGAGGACAGACTTCCTGGGGGGCGAATGCAAAATCACACTTGCAGTGTCAAGTTCCCAGATAATGATGTGTCTGTGTGTGAAAATATTAAATTGCAATAATGTGATGTGGAAGGCGCTTTTCCGCACAGGAGCCTCAGTTAACAGCTTGGCCTTTCCGTCTCCTGCATGAGTGACAGAATCCAAATGGTGTCTTGGAACGTCAGGGGAAGAATTTCAAGCCCGTCTCCCCCCAGAATGGAGTGGTGCCTCTTCTTGCTCAGTCTGGTCCAACCTCCGTAAGCTTAGACTACAACTCCCATAATACTGAAGCCAGGATGACTGGAGGAAGCGGTGGTCAAAACGACTGCTTCCCCCCCCCCCCCCAAATTCTGGATCGTTTACCACCTCGCAGGGAGACAGTCCAGCAGAGGAAGGCTGGCCTGCTTTCTTTCACGATTAGACCAGAAAAATGTGGAATCTTATTCTTAATAATGGACCAGTCACCGGAAACTGATGCAGTCAACTGGAGCTGAGAACACTTGAGTTTCACTGAGGCCAAAAGTAGTTTCTCTTTATCCCCTCTTAGTGAGGTATGGATCACCCGCCTCCTACTTCAAAAAAAGGTAGAGTGAGCCCTTTTAAAAGCCTCCGTTGTCTATAGAATATCATCTTCTAATACTGGGGCAAGTTTGGTATTTCAGGCCATCTTGGAGGCACCAAATGGGTCACCTCTCTTGGCAGCCTTGATAAGGGATAATTCTTCTCGTCTTTTTCCCCCCATCAAAACCACTCGCTTTACCGAGAGTTTTAAATTGCTTCCCCCCCTCCTCCTTCCTGATCCTGACAGACTAACCTCGTTCAAAGGAAAACAGGGGAAAGGGTTGATGGGTATTAGCAATCCATTACCGAAGGCCTGAATTCTGTTGGGGTCTCCGGGGACGTGCCCCAGACTAGCCCACCAAAAACAGAGTATTACGTTGTAGAAGAAGGGGGTGAGGGGGCGAGGATGTATGGATATAGCAATCCAGCTTCCCTTTTGTGGCTCTCCCTACCGCCCACTCCGCAATAAAGAATCCTCAATGCATTTATTCAGCCAAAAATGGAGTTGCATTTCTTTTAGATGGTTTAGCCTCTCTCTTTTGGGTTGATCTCTCTCTCTCCCTCTCCCTCTCTCTTTCTCTCAATCTCACATCACTTTGCATGGAGCTGTTTCTTCCTCCCCCCTCTTAAACCGCATTTCAGCTAACGAGCCAAGATGTAAATAAAAATTGGCATCCATGCCACACTCTGCTATTTGGGGTAGGAAGTCCAAAGAGTTGCTGAGGAGCCCCATGGGGCTGTGGGCCAGACAAAAATAGAACGCACCGATTTGCTGGGGAGCAGATGTTCGGTGCTTTCCCATTCAACAAGAATTTTTCACAAACCAAGGACCCACTTTTGTTGTCCTAAAGCAGTGTAGTTCCGAACCTTGGGTCTGCCCAGAGGTTCTTGGACTAGAACTCCCAGAAGCCTTCACCACCAGCTGTGCCGGCCAGGATTTCTGGGAACTGTAGTTCATGAACATCTGGGGACTCATGGTTGGGAACAACTAGCCTAAAGGATCAGAGGAGCACACCCCTCAAATTCACAAATTATCTGATTTTGTAGAATTTGTTTTGTTTCCTACAAGTATTTCCCCCCCACACACACACACTTCTCTATGTATATGACACAACAGCAGCAGCAACAACAGCAATAATGTGCTGCCAAGTCAATTCTGACCTACAGTGACCAGGGTTTTCCAGGTAGAGAATACTTAGAAGTGATTTACCCTTCCCTTCCTCTAGGGGCACTAGTGGGACTGTGCAGCTTGCCCAAGGCTACCCAGGCTGGTTCTTCCTCTGGAGGCACATCAATCTCACAACCTCTGGTTCTGCAGCTAAACACCTAACTCGCTGAACTGTTAAAGGACAACTGTAATACCAATGGCAGTTTGTGTACCAAAAAACCTAAAGTGTAGAAAACTTATTTTAATGAACATAGTTCCCAGGATCCAGGCCCAGGCTTATGTAATTCAGGTAAAAGGCCCATGCCTAATAAATAGTTCATAGTGCCTTCTTCCACTATGGGTGTGTGTGTTTGTGTTGTTTGTTGTTAACTTTTTTAAAGGCTAAAATACTGGAACTTACCTGAAGCACGTATTTTTGGAGGTTGGCTCACACACTTGCTGTGTGAGCTTCTCATTTTATTAAGAAGCTGCTCCTTGGCTTAATTTGCCTGAATCAATTGTTTGTACAAAATATGCTGTTAATTAGGGCAAAGGAATACACACGCGTTAATCCCTGTGATTTATGTGAAAAATGAGACCCCCCACGCCTGGAAATTTCCAGCAGTGGAGCAATTAAGTAATGGAATTCTGCCGTATAAACATGGTATAATTAAGCTTATAAAATTATATCTAAGTAATGTTAATGAATTGACTGCAAGCCGCAAATGCGGGAGAATCGCAATGTGCAGGTTTGAAAACCTGTTGTAGGCTTGAGGAAAATCATGGCTTTCTTCCCTGCAGGAAGAATTCAGACTTCATTTGGACTTTTCCCTTCAACAGTTATTTGAAAGAGAGAGAGAGAGAGGGAGAGAAGCAATTCCACAACATTTCAAAACTGGTCGGCAAGTTTTTTTTTTTAAATAATAGAAGCCGTCTTTAAAATGAAATGAAATATTATAAAAGCAAAGCACGAAAACATTTCCTAGAATGAGTACGGAATGCACAATCAGGAGCGATAAAAGCTTCAAAGGACAGAATCGGAAGTTTTATTACAGCTTTGAATTGATCAGTCACAAAGAGTGTGCTCGTGGAAACTTTTTTAAAGAGTGGTTTTCTTCCCTCATTTTAATGGTCGTGAAGTATAATCCAAGCAATATTTCAGAAATGCACTCAAATAAATGAGTGCTGAGGATCAAGGACAGGTGTATTTATCTGAATTAGAGATAGAACTTCTATGTGTTGAGGGCTGGTGCTTATCATATAATGTCTGAGTAGCTTTGTAGGTGATTTTGAGCTCACTTTACCATTAAAGATGGAAAATGTGTTCAGAAAGTTTTGGGCTGCATTAAGAGAAGTATCATCTCCAATCCTGTGAGGTACTCGTCCCCCTCTGTTCAATACAAGTTAGGCCCCTCATCTGGAGTCCTGGGTCCAGTGCTGGACACTGCACTTTGAGAAGGATGCTGACAAACTGGAACAAGTTCAGAGGAGGGCAGCAAGGAGGATCAGGGGACTGGAAATCAAGCCCTAGGAGGAAAGACAGGAAAAAATGGGCATGTTTAAGCCTTGAGAAGAGAAGACTGAGTGGAAATAAGATAGCACTTTTCATAGACGTGAAAGGTTGTCAAAAAGAGGAGGGGCAGGATCTGTTCTCTGTCATCCCTGAGGGCAGGATGCATCATAATGGGCTCAAGTGACAGGAATCCAGATTTCGGTTGAATATCAGGAAAAACTTCTTAACTGTTAGAGCAGTACGATGATGGAACCCATGACCTCAGGAGGAGGTGGGTGTTCCAACACTGGAGGCCTTCAAGTGAAAATGAGACAACCCTCTGTCAGGTGTGCTTTGATCTGGTTCCGTGCCTTGAGAAGGAGGTTGACCTCGATGGCCTTACAGGCCCGGTCCAACTCCATGATTCTAGGATTCTATTCTTAGAATGAAGATCCATCTTTCTTCTCTCTCTCTCTCTGGCCGCCCATGCTTTCTGATATGAAGAACTCTTGTGAGAGTAATATAGCTCAGGGCAGCTTGCCTTGTGGTTTATTTGGAAAACCTGGGAGCCTCACTAGGGAGTTATTTGCCCGATAAAAGATGGGTCAACGTCCCACGGCCACTGTGCTTACTTATGTGTGTGTAAGCACTCCAGCTTGCACCTGAGGAAGTCACCCAAAATTTCTCCCCTACCCCCCAAAAAAACCCAGTGACACTCTAAAGCAGTGGTTCCCAAGGTTGATTCCCCCAAATGGACTATCACTCAGAGAAATCCTGCCCAGTACATCTAGGAATGAAGGCTTCTGGGAGTTGCAGTTCAAGAACACCTGGGGACCCAAAGTTGACAACCACTGCTCTAAAGACAGTTATTTTTCTGTCGAACCACATGAAAATGCTTTTGAGGAAGGAGCAAGATAAATATTTGGTGGAGCACTAATGAGAAGCTCTCCCAGGAAGCAATGCAAAGGTTTCAGACCATAGAGGTTTTGTATCTATGGCTGCCTCGGGCAGATGCTTTTCTCTGGATTTATTTTGAACCCCCCCCCCCCTCTCTCTGCCTACCTGGTGTTTCTAATGGAAATGTTTTATAGGCCCTTAATGAGAATAGAGGGCAACAGGCTCCCACCATTAAAAAAAAAATGAAGTTTATAATATCCTGAATTTTACTTTTTAGAAAATGGAACCCTGCCACTGGCCCATAGCTGTCACTGCTAATTTAGGTTCGTTTAAATCTCTCTCTCTCTCTCTCTCTCTCTCTCTCTCTCTCTCTCTCTCTCTCTCTCTCTCTCTCTCTCTCTCTCTCTCTCTCTGTGTGTGTGTGTGTGTGTGTGTGTGTGTGTGTGTGTGTGTGTGTGAGAGAGAGAGAGAGAGAGAGAGAGAGAGAGCTTTAAGCTGTTTCTATCTGAAAAGGGCAGATGGGGGGCTTTTTTATTATTATTAAGCAATCTTTGGAGAAATGAATAGCCAGATCCCCTATATTGTGCAAATTCAGCTATCATTTTCATTGGTTTGTACCAGGTTGTGAAATTTAATTTTTATTTCTTCCGACGCTATAATTCACACACGTTGGGTGCTTTCCGAATGGTTGCTTTCTTTTTCACTTTCCACCTAAAATATATTTTTATGCTGCTTTGGAAACCTTTGCATTGTTTGGGTTGTCTCCTTGGAAGAAAGGCAGCCTAATTGATTGATATTGATTGATTGATTGATAAATGTTTTCATCCCACCAATCTTTTCCATTTAGTAAAGAATGCTTATTTGTATAATAAACTAAACGCTTGTTTGTATAATAAACAAAAATGTGTATTTTACACACCTACCAACCAATAATACACATTTTAACTATTCACATTTTAACATAGATACATTGTTTCCTCACAATAATCCATCAGCCTTACAAAAAGTGCATTTCTTCTCCAGCAATTCTGAGGAAATGTGCTTTCTTCTTTAAAAAGGGAAGGTGGAAGGAGGCCATGTGGCCTTTTGCATAGCATCCCAAAAACCAAGTTTTGCCGGGCCCCTGAAATATTGAAAACAGGCAAGCTCTTCTTAAAATTAGAGAATAATGGCGTTGGAAGGGGCCACGGAGTCCACCTCCTGGCTCAATGCACGCAACCTTGGTCAAAGTATACCTGACACCCATTGCGGGCATTGCCATGTTCAGGGAAGTAGTAAGAAAGGGAGAAAAATTGGAAACCCTATTTGTTAATTTATTTTTTATTATTTTCCTTGCTGTGTCATCCACACAAGCATGGCCTGGCTAGAAGGCATGGCTGGGATGATTAGCCCATCTGCCCCTTCCAGGTGGAGGCCATGAGGGGGAAACGAAGCCTCCGGACCCCCAGAGAGGAAGCGGAGTTGCTTTATGGCACCACCACAGGTCGAAGAGGCAGTAGCCACGGGTGGCCGTGCCCGGCGCCACTTGCTCGGGCAAGAGCCCGGACCCAGTGGGGAGGACGCCGTTCCCACTCAGGCGGTGAGCACTCCGGCCTCCTCCGTGGAGGTCCTTTGCAGGTGGCAAAGGCTCAGTCCGGGTTTTTGCAATGTACAGTTTAACTTGCATGCCTGTTTATGGTGGAGTTTTCAACCCGTGCGTGCATGCACGCCTGCATGTAGGTAGGTAGGTAGGCAGGCAGGCAGGTATCCTCCCGCCCTCCATCTTGAAAAACTGGGGGCTTAGCTGAAGAGAGAGATGGCCCTTCCTTGCCTCTAGTCCTTGAACTAACAAGCTGACATTTGTTTGTGGATGGATGGGATGATGGCTGGGGATCCCCCCTTGAAGACACTCTTGGGCGGGTTTTGGTTTGTTGAAATAAATCAGTGTTCCAACACACCCATGGGGCGAGGTTAAAAGTGAATGTGGCCTGCCTTAAAAGAATAATAGCCATGTGGCCTGCCTTAAAAGAATAATAGCCATCTTCCTCCTCGTAAAAGGAGGACAGGACCAGTTTCATTGGATTGCACCAGCAGCTTGGAGTAGGGTCTCCCCCTTCACGCACCACCCCTTTTTTCTTAATTTACCTCAGCGGGCACTGATTTGTTTCAGGGCCTTCCCCTCTGAGGTAAATTAGGAAGAATAAAATGTAGTCGCTCCAATGTGGTTCTGAGGTAACAAGAAACATGGTTTGGGGAAGTGTGAATTTGTAACGTCGCTTGAGCCCAAAGGCTTAATTTCCTTCGTCGTTAACCGACTGAGGGGCTACATGGCTGACGGGGCGAAGGTTCGCGCTTCCCTCCCTCGGGGGGGGGGTGCACCGGGTTTCTCGGACTGCAACTCCCAGAAACCCCGGGCAGCCCAGCGGGCGGTGAAGGATTCTGGGAAATGCAGTCCAAAAACACCTGGGCTTACCGCTACACTAACAGAGCCCTGACTCAGGGGAAAAGCCCGGGGAAAAAAAATCTGAGGTAAAACGACCCAGGTGTGATTTTTTTTTTTTTTTGAGACGCATCGTTATGCATTCCTGTTTGGACTTTTTTTTTAAAGTACTCCTCATTGTTGGGTTTTCCATTTTCAGAGTGATGCTTGCTTGCTTTTTTTTCCTCCCCCCCCCCCCATTTTCTTCACATTTTTTGCACACTTCTCGTTCTGAGCTTTAAATATTGCCTTTGCCCGCTCCTGGTTTTCGGCTTTAGACTACATTGTCTTCCGGTGGTTGTAAGCCGGCCTTGGGTCCCTTTCGAGGAGAAAGGCGGGATTAAAAAACAAAATAAATAAATAAATAAATAAATAAATAAATAAATAAATAAATAAATAAATAAATAAATAAATAAATAAATAAATAAATAAATAAATAAATAAATAAATAAATAAGGAATTCTTGGCTGTCCCTGAGCTGATTGACATTCACTGCAGTTCCCGCCCAGCCAAAACCTCTGCAAGGCATCTTATAAGGATGCTATATAAATATAAACATACACACACACACATATATATACATACACATATACTATATATCATATCCACACACAGACATACACATATTCCCTCTTCTTTACAAAGTACAAAAAAACACCCTTGGGTTATATCTGTTGGATATTTATATATATTTAAATACATTCCTCTCTTTTTGGCTCATGAAAGCTTCTGCAGGGACCAAGGTATTTCTGTGAATCAGTGGGAGAACGGGGGGGGGGGGGGGGGAGGGGATGATAGGCGAACCTTTTTATTATTCGATATCATATGTCTCTTGTTTAGATGGGAAGCTTTCTGTATCAAATTAAGTGCCTTTTGCCTTGGGTCAATAATTTCCTAGACATAAAAAAGATAACTTTCTCCCCCCCCCCCCAAGTTAAAGAAGAGTTGGAAGCAAACCAATAAACAAAAAAACCCCTCAGTGCTTCAATAATTCTCTCTTTTTCTTTTCTTTTTTAAAATATGTGTTAAAGGCTGCGCTGGCCGAGGTGCTTTTGAAAGGGGGTCACATTGAGCAGGATTGGTGGCCAAAATCCATTTATTAATCCTGGTTCACTGAATCAATGGGACCCTGGTTAAATCAACACATATGCAAATGTCATTGATTCAGGTAAAATTCTTTTGCCATGCAATAGGAGTACAGTACAGAGAATCACGGAGGAGAGTAAGCTCCAAGTTTCCCAGATAGTTCACCCCTTTCTCATTAAGTTAAAGTCTCAGTGCCTCACTCTGAGATGTTTGTAGGAGAAAGAATAAAAATGTCTCATTACTTACAGTTGCGAACAGATCAACAGCTAACAAACTAACTGCTTCCAATAGACTAAAGAGAGGGAAAGGAGAAACACTCAGCAGAGGGAGACAGAGTTCTCTTTGAATTCAGAGGCAGGAGGGAATTATTGATTAGAGCTTTATAGATTGACAGTCAACCCATCCCACAAACGTCCCTTCCAGTGAAACAAACCACAGGCAGCATGTCACGTTGTAAAAACTCCCAACAACTAGTTCAGTCCTGCAACAAAATGTTGCAGTAGAGAGACCTTCCTTCCAAGGTTTTCAACCACCCATGCTCTCTCCTAAGATACACCAATCCATTCTCCTCCTCTTATTTTTCACTCCATGCCCACCTCTGTTAGTAGGCTTTCTGTGTCTTGGTGCGGGCAATCCTTGTTGCATATCTTAGAAGGGGTTCCAACATAATCAGCACTTGAGTTCTGTGCCCATAAATATTAGTGCTAAGCAATAATTTGCCACTGTCGCAGAAGGCAACTTGATAGAACGATAGTTCCAGAGAACAGCATGTTGTTGTCATCATTATCGTCATCATGATTACTGTTTCAGACAAAAAGGTGCAGCCGTGATAGTGCACACATTTTAAATCACCCCATTTTTTAAAAAAAATGTGAAATATGCCAGTCATATGTCTGTGTCTATTTTAAAGTATGCTGTTCAGGTAAAGAAAGAAAGAAAAACCAAAAGCCCAGTACGTTTCTGGGGTCATTAAAAAGTGCATCATTAAATCAGAGCATGCCACAAAATTTCTAAATTAAAAAAACAAACTGCAGAGAACCACATCTGGAAACAGGATGTAGGATCAGATCACTGTTACTTCATCTGGGACTTGGTCTATAGTCCATTTGTGCTTTGGGTAAGCGGTACGCTGGGAAGTCCCAACAAAGCTGAGCTCCTGGAACCATACCTTGCAAAAATTTCCCTTTTACAACACCTCCCGTGGTCAGCCATAACCCCTTGCAGCTTTACCCCTAGGCTTTCAAGCTCTGAACACCATATGCTGTCTGGTACTTGAGCTATAATATGCCTTTTAATATGTTGAAATAGAAACAGACTGGAATATTAACTGAGCTTGACTTTTACCGCTGCCAGGGTGTAATGAGGAAAAAGTAGACAAGCTGTCAGGGTTAGGCAATTAAACTAACCTCTCCCTACATGTTTTTAAATGTGGGGGCGTGATAGTTTGTGAGCTGTTTGGGACTGATCAGACCAAGATAGCTCAAGAGCAGCTGTGCCCACCTCCATTGGATGGCTCCAATTTCTTTGAGAAGCAAATCCTGGGTGGAAGTCCCACTGCATGTTTTCCAGGACAGAAAGGCTGGGACTCAGCTTAAGGAATTGTCAAGATGTCAACAGAGGGGGGCAGTAGAGAGCAAAGTTGCAAGAGATGCACTCACGGGGAGATAACATGATGTTGTGGAACATTTCGATGTAACTCCACCTCTGTGGTTGTTTCTTCTTTCTCATCTCCATGTCAACTTTTATCTAACCATATTCCACTGGACCAGTCAGCTGTGCAGCCAAGGTTCCTAGACCCAGTGAGACCCAAGGGAGCCCAATCTACACCTGGACATGGTGCAAATCAGTGGTTCCCAATCTTGGGTCCCCACTTGTTCTTGGACTGCAACTCCCAGAAATCCTGGCCAGCCCAGCTTGTAGTGAAGGCATCTGGGAGTTTGAGTCCAAGAACACCTGGAGTCGCAAAGGTTGGGAACCACTTAAGACAAGGAATTTGTAATGAATTTCTCAAGTTTTATAATGCACTTTTATTCAACCTAGGTTGCTGTCTGTGTTTTTTTTTTTTAAAGTAATGAACGCAATAAAAATTAGTCATGTGAAGGACAGATAATGTAACACATTACTTTTCCAACCTCATCGTGTGTAGCAGCAACAGTTGCTTTTGTAATGGCAGCTTAGTTTTTAAGTACAAGTTACTGCCGGAATTCATTCAGAAAAACGAATTTCTTTCTAGAACTCTCTCTCCAAATTGTGGAGATGGGGCTAGAATTCAGAAGTCATGCTTATTATTAATTTGGACTACAACTCCCACAGTCACCCACCCATGCTGGGAGTTGTAGTCTGAAACCAGAAGTCGTCTTGTCTCTGCCTTCCACATCTTCCTAGATTTCAAGATGGCGGTGGATGTGGTTGAATCTGATGGGCCACCCATTCGTTTTTCCTGAATTCTTCTCTAAACCGCTTCCACCAGGAGCCATCCCAGCATCTTAAGAGGTCGTTCTCAGAGCGAAGGATCACGCTTCCAAAAATAATAATAATAATAATCTTCCTCTCAGAAGATCCTCACTCTTGTGTCGATCCTCACCCTGGATACAGCTGCCATTGATAAATGAGAGGTGACACAGGGGAAAGGTTCCCCCCTTTTGTATCACTTTTCTTCTCCTTCAAGGGAGAAAAAAGCACAGGAGTTTAAACATCTGATTTAGGTTTACTGAAATAACAACAGATGTTTATCTTGTATTGTATGGCACATGGCACTCTAACCCATAAACCCCCCTCCTGGAGTTCAGTTCGCCTGCCTGAGACACTTACAGGCTTTGTTCCCCTGTACTTATCCTCCCCCTGCTTCGCTCAGTGTTTTTATTTCTTGGCCATTTAATCTGCTACCGAAGTATGTATAAGCATCACTTTATAGAGTGTGAAACAAGGGATAGCAAGGAGATTTTCAAAACTTCCTTCCCGTGAACTGGAAACCATCAGCGGGGGTAACTCTACCTGAAGTTTTGGATCAGGCCATAATGACACGGGCGTGCCATAACTTCCTGAGCAGCTTTACGGTGGGGGCCGCGCTGGAGGAGCCTCCGAGGATATGAATAGAAGGTCTGTTTGCTTCAGAATTTGGTGAAGTTACTTTTTCGGGGGTCTAAGACTCCCAGAAGGCACCAGCCAGCATGGGGGATGAACCCGACAGTTCAGCCATGCTCTGAGGCTTCCCACCCAAAGTAACAACAGCAGCAACAAGAATAATATTATTATTCTTATTTCTGAGCACCACAGCCAGGTTGAGAAACAAGAAATGCAATATTCAGAAATAATTCTGTTTTACAAAGATCTGTGAAGAGCGAGTTCTTAGTGGGCTGTGCGCAGAAGATGCTCCCAGTGGATGATGGGGAATGGGAAGAAGACATGCCATAGCTTGGTAGTAGAACATGGGGGGGGGGGAGGGTTGCATTTAAGAGCATCGGGTTTAATCCTCAGTTAGACCAGGGAAGAAAACTATACCTTAAACTTTAGAGAAGCGCTCTGGCAGGGATGCAACTAGGGATGAGAACTGGGACTTTGCCAACATTGAGACGCTGTCAAAATCTAGAGGTAAATGTACTGAGTGTTAGGAAGATAAATGGCGAACACTGGGATTTTCTGGATCACAAATGCCATTAATAATAGGGTGGTACTATGACTTCCCTTGATCACTATGCCTCTCTTGATACAACCTTAAAAACTATATTTTTGCTGCTGTGTCTTGCTGTTCATCCTTTTAAAAAAAAGCTTATGCTGTATTAGGACCCTTCTTTTTCCATCTGCTACCACCCAGCTATTGTCATCAACCCTGCATCTGAATCTCCCTACTGATATGCAGAATACCCACATTTTGTATTTCTGCCCTTGGCTGAATTGGCAGTGTGCCTCCCTTCTGATGAATCATGATAAATGGATCGTTGTAACATTGCAGAATTTTTTTCACTACGGAAATTTACAAAGATATTCTTCCAATTTTGGTGTTTGCGTGTGGCTCTCCCAGGCACTTACATAACATGTCAATGTTGACAATATAATCACATCTCTTGCCCTGAAGAAAGAATCTGATGATGGAAAGGTGACAAACGCAACTTCATATTGAAATATACATATTGTAGAGAGAAAGTCAGGCAAACACAGCTTCATCTTTTTATCCATGAATACAATGATCCTCACCGTACTTAACTACATTCTCCTTCAATCCACTCAGAGAGGATTCTCAGACAATCTCCTCGAATCTTATACCCGATAAGTTTTTCAGTTTGTGAAATAAAATACAGTAAGGTATTTTGCTTTGCTTCTTTTGAATATGTGGCTTCCCACCTGTTTGGCTTTGACAGTGGCATTATGGGCCTCCTGTAGAAAGTGGAAAATGATATAGCTGAGTATTAAGGATAATCCACGCTTCTGGTTTCAGGAATTAAGGCAAAGATACCCCTGGAAAGAGAAAATAAATGCAAATAATTTTGAGGTCTTCCCCTATTGCTCACAAGTCTCTCCCCTTCTTCCCTATAGAAACCTAGTGGATGGGTGTGGTTTGGACAGTTCTAGCAAGGATGGGGGAGAACTCAAACCCTTTAAGCTGTGTTTGCAGTTTGCAAAACTATTGTTACTTTGGATGATGCAGAAAGACATGAGAGAATCTCGTTGTTTAGCAAACAGAATGCTGGGTATTCACTTCATGTGGGCACTTTTTGTTTTTGAATTCACCAAATCTGCACTTTCTAGATGAAACGCAGAAATAGCTGTCAGCTTTGGTCAGAAGATGGATATGTTTTCTAGAGTTGTGTTCAGAAAAAAGTTGAAACACTCAACAACATTCGTATTTGTAAAGAAATACACACCCACACAAAAGTTTTTGGAATGCATATCGATATGTATTATAGGTAAAAAACAAAACAAAAATAAATATATATTAATGTGAGCTTTTGTGGACCAGTCCACTTCATCAGATATAAGAGAAGGAGATATAAGATGGCAAATATTTATACATGGCATCAAATAATAGATAGCAAAATACAGAGATTGTGGAGGGTTGTGGTAAGAAAGTTGGTGGGTGTTAAATATTTTGATGATAGCCTCATTGATGTGCAGGTCTTTCATAGAAGATTCTGCTGTAAAGAATGAGAGAACCTCTGTCATAAATTAACAATGATAAAATAACAATGGTAGAGTAACATGAATGTTAATTAGATGGGCTATTTACAGTCATTGATGAACTTTTCCTTCCTACAAGCTTTCCTTTGCAATCAATTGCAATAGTGTGTGAATCACCCCGGACTATGAATGACTGCAAAAGCAGAATAAATAATATGTTTTAACTTATAAATTTATGAGGTGGATCTGGGGGGGGGGGATACATGGGATATGCTGTACAGTACACTATGGTTAGTGTTTATATCTGGTAGTGCCCCGAAAAGCCTTGGTTTATATTAAGTCCATTGATATCTGTGTCTAGCATGCATATATATTTTATCTCAGCTGTTTCTCTCTGGATTCTTGTCTTGTAGTTTCTTTTTATTGTTACGTGACAAACACATACTGATATGTGTTCGTCAATAAGTCAGTGGATCTTGCCCCTTGGAAGGTGACTCTAATTATTCCTTCCATCTAACAGGGAAAAAAAGTCATGCTCTCCTCATTGCAAATGAGAAGAAATTTGCCATTTTGGGTTGAATTCTTCTTGGAAGCAAACAGAAACAACATTCCCCTTTTGCTGAAATGGCTTTCAAAAGCTTGCATTGAACTCTATTAGTTAATATTCAAGGGGGCAATTTATATTTTTTAATTGTTTTGGTTTTGTTATGCATGCTACAGTTACATGGTAGGTGATGTAAAGTCCATGATTACTGTATTTTTCCGTGTATAAGACTATACTTTTATCTAAAATCTTTAGACTAAAAATTGAGGGTCGTCTTATATACTGAAGTAAGGGGAAAGGGATCAAAGCACTGCAGGATTGCAGCCCTTTGATCTTGCAGCTCTTTGATCGCTGCTTTCCCCCTCCACTTCCTAAGATTGCTGCTTCCCCCCTCCACTTCCACAGCCCATTGATCCTGCTTTCGTGGGGCTTAGGAAGTGGAGGGGGAAAGCAATGATCTAATTTTCTAATTTGGGATTAGAAAAATGGGGGTCGTCTTTTACATTGGGTCACCTTATATATGGAAAAATACATTATTTTTGTATATGGATATAACTATGTCAGGGAGAAAAGTACCTGGGAAAGGTCTCATTCTCTGGGGCCCAGGATCAGCTGCAGTGGCTGAGATATATCTCATGAGCTGCTTGGCTTCCTTGTGAGAAAGATGGACTTCTTATGGATAACTGCAATGTCTTCTGTTCTTCCCTCTGACCCGGCTTGGTGTACGAGTTCAGCTAAGCCTGGAGTGGGCCAGCATTAATTACCTTTGGCGGGTTGAAGGCTACGCCTCTGAGACTTCCAGGCATTTTTTAAGTGCCTGCAAAATAGGTAGAACTCCCAAAATGAGGAATGATGGCATTTGTAGTCCATAAAACCTAAAAACAAAACCCGCCCCCGACCTGTGTGTCTGTACTACAGCTATACTACTTGCATGAAAAGACATTACCCATCGTCCACAAAAAGATTAGAAGGCATCATCCATACAAAGCTTTATGGTCTTTAGAGGGACAGAGAATGCCTTATTGAGTTTGTTACAACAGACTACAGGTTAATATGGAGACCGCTATTGTACAAAAAAGGAGTTCCTTTATAATCTACACCATTTATAATTGAATTACCTAGTACACCTATTATGTCAATGCCAAGCTATCTGCCGAGCTGTCTATAGACATTGAACTCTCTCTTCCCTGCTCATTCCTGCCTGTTGCAGGTCAAGACCAAGTTGGCTGTCTCGCAGTCTCCATGATGAGTTAAATCTGCTTCTTCTCTCCTTCCTCTCCTCTTCCTCCCGCCCTCCTTAGGGCCCGGACGGAGGCACAAACACTCTTAAATGAGAGATAGTGGCTTCCATCCAGTGAAGTAGCCGCTTAATCACCGACCATCGTGGGAAAAGCACAAGATGAGGCCCGCGAAGCAGCCCATTGTCTGGGCAAGATTAAAGACCCAAAAGCCGTATTGTCTAGCCAGCGGATAAATCTTCCTACTGTCACTCAAACACTGAATTAAATTCCCCTTCATTTCTAACATTTCTAAAGGGGCTTATCTGTTCTGAATGGCCTGTTACGCCACAAGCGTAAAAAGGGGGACATTTTTTTAAAATGAGCTCCTGTCTTAGGCACCTTCACAAATAGGATGAGTGGAGGGAGAGGGGGAGGAAAGAAGGGAGGAAGGAACTGGAAGCAAACTTGAGATGCCAGGGTTGTGTTCTGTCTGCCTGCATCTATGTCTTGGCGCAATTTGGACGTTGGGCATCAAAGGCAAGGTCCTTGAAGCAAAACAACCAATGCCCTCTTTCCTGAATCCTGGCAATAAGTCAAGGTCATGTTGGCAATATTGCGGTGTTTTGAATTTTTGGTTAAATTCCTTTAGCTACACAGCAGAAGTGCAAGGATTCACAGAGCAGAGTAGCTTCAAGTTCAAATCAGTCCACCACTTTTTCCCATCCACTCCTTACAGCCTCAATAACTCACTCCGAGGCATTCATTGGAGATGGAACAAAAGCTGTTTTATTTATTTACCGCTTTGAACAGATCAAACCGCAAACTGGCAGAAACAGGGCTGGCTGACTTTCAGCAACAAGCATCACAACATATTCGCGAAGGCTTTCACGGCCGGGATCTAATGGTGGTTGTGGGTTTTTCAGGCTCTTTGGCTGTGTTCTGAAGGTTGTTCTTCCTGACGTTTCGCCAGTCTCTGTGGCTGGCATCTTCAGAGGACAGCACTCAGTGAAGATGCTGGCCACAGAGACTGGCGAAATGTCAGGAAGAACAACCTTCAGAACACGGCCAAAGAGCCCGAAAAACCCACAACAACCAAGCATCATAACCTTTTTTTCCAACAAACTATGGAGGGGTGTGTGTGTGTGTGTGTGTGTGTGTGTGTGTGTGTGTGTGTGTGTGTGTGTGTGTGTGTGTGTGTGTGTGTGTGTGTGTGTGTGTGTGTGTGTGTGTGTGTGTGTTTAGAGCAGACAGGTGGGCCTTTCTTTGAGCTAGAAGCACAGAAGGAATGCTTGGTTATTGCCGGATAGATTTACAGGAACCCCAGCCCAGTAAAGACCTCCCCCCACACACACACATTCAAACCTACTAAAGGCAGCAGTCAAGGTTAAAATAACACCAGCAGGCAAGGGTGGGGGAGAGAGAGGCATCCCCAAAGCTTTTTCCCCTAAGCGAAAGAAAACACCAGCCACCATCAGCTTACCTACCATTTCCTGCACTTTCTTGACATTCCAAATGGGTTGCCTAAGACCGCTGTCTTACCCTACCAGAGTATAGGCAAAATGTGGCCGTCCAGATACGGATGGACCTCAACTCCCAGAATGACTTGCCTTTGTTGAGGGTGGCTACAGCTGCTGGGAACTGTGGCCCAATAAAAACACCCTTTGACCACCTTTGCTCTACCCAACGGTAGGGTTGGCATTGCACAACCAGTGGAATGTGCAGAGTGGGATTGAGTGGGTAGCGATAGTGAAGAAAGCACAGCCTTGGGTATCTCCACCCTGCAAACAACCATCGCCCTGGCCACCTGTAACGACCTGTAAAGGAGGGGCCAAGAACATAACAGTGGACGAGATCCACACTCTTTGGCATCAAGATTAAACACTGTTGGAGGGCAAGAATGGAACAATGGGCTTGATGGAAAGGGTGACGGCCAAGATCAGGGAACAGATCCAAGAAGGCAGGGAGATAGTAGAGCAAGATCCTTCAACCTCTGGTCTGTTACTCACCTGATAACCAAACGTGTGACAGGAGAACCACACCTTTTTTTAAAAAAAAAAGAGAGAGAGAGAGCATAAAATTACAGGAGTAGTGGTGAAATTATGATGCACCTTGGGTTAGCTTCCAGCCTAGTTGTGACTCTAGATCCACCAGATGAAAACTAGTGGGTCGGAGCATTCTTTCGTGCATTGCTGTGTACGTCCTTAGGACATCATTTCAGATTCCACTCCCAACCCGTCCCATTTTAAGATTTAGATCAGACTTATCTAGGAACAGCAGGGTTTTTTTTTTCCAGCAGTAGCCCCCAAATGGAGGAATGACCTTCCTGGGGAGCCCTTCTCGAGAGGAACTCTGTTGACTTTTTCACATCAGAGCTCTTTTTTATTTTCACTGGCTTTTTTTTTTAACTGTGCTTTAAAACTTCCCTTCTCTCTGCTACTCTGCTATATATCTTCGGCCATTAATAAGCCGTTTTGCTGTTGCTTTGTAATCGAGTTTATGATTATGTGAGATACGTCTTGGCTTCCTTTGATTTATTGCACACTTTTATTAAGGGATGTGACCCTGAGAGCTTTAGCATGGGGCAGCTCCCAGATGAAATAAATATATAACGCAAAGTAAATATGAATTACAGAGACATGCACTGTCTTTGGACGAATCAGTAAAAATAAAGCCAAAATAAAGCAGAAATTGGAGTATTTGTATATTTTCGAGGTGACCATGTGGTGGGAGAAAGAGCTGGCTGGGCCTTCCAGCATTTGTGGCTTCGTGAGGTCACAACTTGGTTTTCTCTTTCACGTTGTGGAGTTTTATTTGGTTTGAAGTGTTAAATTGTCATAGAATGTTCGGATGGTTTTAAGTTGGTTTGATGAATTGATCCTCGCTTTGAGTGCTCCTGATATAGAATGGGTTAGAATTCAATAAACAAATACACATCCTTTTGCTGTGTGTAACTGGGCCTGCGGGCTGGAGAAAGAGAGCCAAGCAGATAAGGATCGGAATTGTTTTAAATTATTTTGAGGTGATTTTTTATTGACTGTACCCTCCCCATTGAGACCTGCTGTTGGAACACAGATTGTCACTGTATTCTGTTCTGTATATTTGTTTGTTTGTTTGTTTATATGCACTGCCCCATTAGTGCAGAAGCAATATTCTGGGCAGCTTGACAACAAATATTAAATAAACAATTAGCAGTAAAAATTAAAACACACAATAAAAGCCAGCATAAACAGCAACAACAATTGTGCCATAATAAACAGTTTCCAGGTAAATTGAGGACAGGAGGTAAGATAAGGTCCTAGTAAGTCGTATAAGGCTTACTGGGGACCCAAATCCAGGTCTCCTAAATCCATGCCCAGTACTTCTTTGTTTTGCAGGGATGTTTATATCCACTACCCCATTCTGGCTTTTGGAGTTTCAAACTCCTTAAATATGTAAAATATTCGATATTCGTGCCAGATTCATGAGCCTGTGGGTTCTGCCTTCTGATTCACCAAGTACAGGTCCCACCAGGCTCCACCTCTTATCTCCAAAGCTCCACCCACTGACCTTTAGGTAACGGTAAAGGTTCCCCTTGACATTTAGTCCAATCGTGTCTGACTCTAGGGTGCAGTGCTCATCCCTGTCTCCAAGCCGTAGAGCCAGCGTTTGTCCGAAGACAGTTTCCGTGGTCACGTGGCCAGCACAACTAGACACGGAACGCTGTTACCTTCCCACCATGGTGGTCCCTATTTATCTACTGACCTTTAGGGCATCCTGAATCTCTAGTGGATGAACCATGGACATGGGGACAGAAGAGTCACATAACTTTTTTTAGAATCACTTTGACATTTTGTGTGTGTGTGTGTGTGTGTGTGAAGTGAAGGCTACGTTGTGGCATCAGAATCGGAGTCTGCGACAATGACAAAGCACTGCAGAAACTCCTCAACGTTTTTCTAAGAATGTTTTCATGATGCACTCTCTCCATGAAGATCGCTGTGAATTTTTGAAAAATTCCCATGGAATGAACAGGCTGGACAAAAAAAGAGAGAAATAGAGTTAACATCAGATGTTGAAGGATAATAGCACTACATTAGTTCTGCTCACCTTATGTAGCTTATCAATTTTTAAAAAATTGCTACTTTTAAAAATTACTACTTTCATTAAACACTATCAGGAACAATGGAAATTTTGTGATTGTTCAGAAAAGAGCAATTACTTTTCAGGAAACCAACTGATTACATGTTTTCTTCGGGGTTCAGTGTATCGAATGGAGACAGCTCTGCTTTTTTGGGAAACAGATCTCTCTACAGAACAAAAATTTAAATAAGATTCTCTTATTTATGTCCTACAGGAGGAATCCTGAATTGAAGGGTTTGCTCCTTCCTAATCTCAAAATTCTGGTTGTGTACATACTCCTGGACTCCCTTTTTCAACCACAAAAAATTGTTGCTTTAACAAGTGGTTTTACACCTACCCCCAAGCTTAATTCGATGAGCCAAAAATAGGGTAAAACAGCCTGCCAGAAGACAATAGAGTAAGTATTTCAGTGATTTAGACATCTAGTTGTGGATCTAGAGGTTGGGAGTTCAATTCCTCACTGTGGCCTCCTTTGACAGGGGCTGGACTCAATGATCCAGAGGGTCCCTTCTAGTTCTGCAGTTCTAAGATTATAAACAGAAGAATCTGACGGAGAATAGGCACCTTGGTTTCCATGCTTCCCTTCCGTCCCTTACTGAATGCTGAGGTAAGAGTTAAAATTGGCTAGCCAGAGGGGTTAACAAAAAATAATTTAAAACTAAAGATACTTGTAGGCAGAGAAATTGAAAGACAATATCATTGAATTTTGCTCAGGGGGAGAAAGAGTTTCTTACATGAAAGGGTTACCTTTTTGCCACCCCAAGGTTTATTTACAGTATTTTGATTATGTTCGTTTTTAACCCTCTCTTGATCTCAACCTGATGAAGGGCAGTTATAAACATTTTAAAGAAAAACAAGGGAGGGTTCTCTTTGGGGGGAACAATCTCATGAGAATTAAGGAGCCACCTTGGCCCTTTTTAAGGAGAAAGGTGGGATATAAATATTTTAAATAGATAAAATAAATAAAGTACAAGGTGAGCATCCTCTTTAAAATCACAATGTGTAATTTTTTTTTAAACCCTAGAGCTTGGGCTGTTCCTCAAAGCCTACTCGTTTGTGACCAACAGAGATGGGAACATTGACTCATGAGGAGGAGCGATCATAATTCAATTTGAGCTAGCCATATGCTAGGAGGTGAGACAGTGTAGAAGAGTTAAGGGGAAGAAATCAAGTCAACTTCAGGTAGGTTCTGTGAGCCAAAGATAATTGGAAAGAGTACCTATAGAAAATAGGAAATATGGCTTGGAGAAATTATATATTTGATAACCATTTCCGAACTTCCCACAGACCATAATAATGTGGGGTTCGGGACCTCTGTGGCAGCGGGTGGCTCTGGTGTCGGTGGCCTGGTGAATCAGCTCTGGGTTTGAGCCTAAACTTTGAAGGAGCTATCCAGGGTGCTGAACCTTATGCCCCAAATGGGTTGACTACCCATGAATAGCTCCTTCGGAGTGAAAACTTGGAGTTGATTCACTGATCCACTGACATTGGAGCCATCAGCTTCCACGATGGAGTTCTACCATCCTCTACAAGCTGACCTGATTTTGTACCTGTTACTGATTCAGGTTTTAACCTGAATCAGTAACAAGTACTTTGCCATTGTTTTTGATATGCATGCCAAGAGTGCAAGATAATTTGACAAAGGATCCATGGCAGTTGCAGGGTTTTAGGGGACTGACAGTTTTTTGAGAGTCACGCTTACTGAGTCTAGAGAGACTACCTACCAGTCCCATAATCCATTGTTACTCCCATGGAGCTTAGTCCTCTTCCACATTACCTCTGTCTTCTTCACAGGGACAAACTATCTGACAGACCTCTTATTCCTCAGATGTAAGTAATTTAAAAAACTCTTGTGAGTATTGGGCCAAAGCCCCCTGGAATTCTGGCCAAGGGAATTCCTGGAGGATTCTGGGGGCTGAAGTCAAAGCATACTAAAAGTCCAGTGTCTAGTTGTATCATTCCAAAGTGCTTGTTGGTTCAAAATGTTGGCTGTTATGATGACAAACAGACGAAAAGGTAACCACCAGCAGAGAAACTTTTTTTTTAAATCAGTAAGGTCTAGAATGGTGTAACACTGAGGGCATTCTGGGTAGGAAATGAAAATGGCAGCCGCTTAGAGGCATCTGCCAAGACATGTTTTCCTTCTGCCAACACCCCGGGCATCAAGATAAACAATGGTTAGAGGAAAGAGAAACAAACATTTAGGAGTTAAAGAGTGAAAGAGCGGAAGACAAACTCAAAACAAATGCTGTCTTTGATAATGAAAAAAGGATGGAGCAGCCGCCAAGAAGAAGAAGAAGAAGAAGAAGAAGAAGAAGAAGAAGAAGAAGAAGAAGTAGCTAAAAGCAGCATTTCCTTTTCATGCAGAAGACTCTTGGTTCAGTCTTCCATCTCTCCAGCTAGAAACAACTGACCAAGGCTCTGGAGATCTGCTGTCAATAAGGGCAGACAAAAGGGATGAAAGTGGATGAGGGAGTTCAGGGGTCTAAAAGAGCCATGGGCAACTGAGGTCTGTGGTTCCCAGGAGCTGAGATGTGTCTTCCAGCACAACAAACCTCCAAAGTGAATTTATGTTATTTTAAAATCTTTACATGTTCTCAAAGTTCTGGTTCAAAATAGATTTCCTATCAAAGTCCTTTGAAGATAGATTTTTAAGAGCATACCACGATTCACTCCATACTATTTTATACCCCTTTTATTCCTCCTTCGCCTGCCCATTGCCACCCTTTCGTCTTAGATCCCGCGGTGGTGGTGATTTTGTTACTTTTACAAACTTTGTAAGCCACCTTGAACACCCACCTTTTAGTGGAAAGGCAGGACATGAAGGTAATAAATAATGTCATTGGTCTTATTTTAAAGTGAAAGAGGTATCTCTCTGTTTGGGCAGTGCAGAGCCCAAAAGAAAACTAAACTCCAAACCGTGGCATCCTCTGAGAGATGTTGATTATTTATAATATGCACAAATCATATTCCTCATTTGTCACTAATACTTTCCTCATATTGACTTTGGCAAAGCCAGCTAATTTGCTTTTTTGGCCACTTTAGGTTCTTATGGTAAAATGCCTGTAGGAACATGGCTCAGTTTAGTCTAAGGATATTTGGGGCGGTCAATGGTACTTCCTTATACCCGTCATAGACTAGATCTTGTTCAAGCATGAATTTGCGTCTGCTGATATGGTTAAGGATGTGCATGTGCCTATCATGGGGAAAAAAACCATAGGTTATGCAAATGAATGGTTTTTTGAGGGCCAGGTAGTGTAAGATTTATTAAGGAATGTGATCTTTTTAGCTTGTGATACAAACAGCCTTGGTTTTTACTTCCTAGCTAAGTGCAAGAGTCAGAACATCTGTGGGCGACACATTTCACACTTCATGGCAGCGGCTAAACTCTGACGGGCTTTCAAGAGATTGGGGGACTGCTCGGGTTTTTTGTTTGTTTGTTTTTTGAGAAGCACCTGAATTTCCCATTGCAGTTCTTGATTAACGTGTGTGTGTGTGCACATACATATACTTCGAATCTACACAGTTTTCATTGGCTTGGGTAGTCCTTTGACCAATGCAGATTTGAATGACTCTAGATTGTCATTATAGTAAAAATTGCTGAGAGCATTCTCACCCAGTGGTCCTGTTTCTGGTGATAAACCCTTCTGTACTTAACTAAGGTGATCGACAATATGAGAGACAGAGTCCGCCGTTGGGGCTGTGCTCAAAGCCATCTCTGCTCAAGAGAAACCTGTTGGTGCAACTGTTCCATGGGTGTGACCTTCAAGTCTCTAGGATCACCTCTGAGAAAAAGATAAGGCAACAGAATATGATTTTTTTTCAAGATTGTAAATGGTGTAGTGGATCCAATGGTGTAGTGGAGCCAGGGCTCACAGAGTGGAAGGACTTTCTGAAGAGCAGTAAATCATCATCATCTACCTTTTCAGGCTTCCTTGTTCCCTCTGCGCTTAGCTGCAATCCTCACAGAGAGAAACAGATTTGCTGACAAATAGTATATTGTTGCAAGGTCTCTTTGTTACAATGCAAAAATATTTAAAGGTAGATATATTTGAAGATATAGTTGAAGGTAGTAGAATCCTGTTACTTATACCCACTGGCAGAAGTCAACTGCCGCAACCGATGGCTGCTAGTGAAGAGGTCAGTGCTTGTATGTCCCGTTGCATCCCACATCACACAACTGGTGTGCAAATAGAAACACAACCTGGGCCTTTGAACTGGCAGCAACTCACCAAGGGGTTTTGCACCATTCCACTTAATGGTAGAGGGTAGATGGCAGAGTAATCTGGTTATTGGTTCAATGGTCCCTGTGTAGCCAGGACTGACAAATGGGTCTTCTCTGTCTTTCTTTCATGCACACACTTATTATGCATGTTCACACCCATTTCAATTAGAATTTTCATGCAGCTTTTTTAAAAATTCCCAAAAAAATCAGAGACGAATGCAGAAACGAGGGAGTTTGGGGTTAAGAAAAGGCTTTATCCTCCCCTACAGCAAAGCTAGGCAGGCCAGTTTGGGTATGTGGTTCTGGAGCCAAAGATTGGGAGTTCGATTCCCCCCCCCCACTGTGCCTCCCGAGACAGGAGCCAACCTATGTGGCTTTGGGCAAGCTGCACCGTCCTGAGAATTCTTTATCTGGAAAACCCTGAAAAGGGGTCTCCCAATGTCCAAGTTGACTTGATGGCATGTGATTGTTATTAAAGCTGGATCAGCCTGAGTTGTCCAAACGTCCCTCTTCTTTTCTTGTCAGTTCTTCCCTCTTCGTTTCAGCCTGCTGCAAAGCATCTGGGTGAGGCTTGCTTTTGGCTTAATAAAAAAAAAAATGAAAAAAAGAGAAACACTTGGAAGAGAAACAGGAAAGCACCTTTTAAAAAAGAAGGGGAAAAAAAACCCACCCCAAACCTCATGCCATGCTACTTTTAAAGTCAATTTTATTTAAAAATCAAATAACAAGCAAACAACCTGCCAATCTCACAGGATGTTTCTGTCCTGTGGCTTAATGGCAAAGACTCTTTATACATCAAAATGCAGCAGCTTTCAATAACAAAGGATGAAATTCTCCAAACAAATTGCTTCCCTCTTCATAAGTCGCACACTCATGTGCCAGGGGGAAAGATGTGTTGATAACATTAAAATGATTTGGTCCTCGATGAATTGTTAATTCCCACCGAGGCTCCGACCTGCTGGGTCTCTAGCGAACAGCATGGTGCAGGGCACAAAAATCTCTCTCTCTCTCTTTTAAGGGTAAGAAGTGAACACTGCTGTCAAATTTTGGGAAGCCCTTTCAAGAAAGGCGAGACAATTATGCAGGGGGGTGATTTAATGAACCTCTTTGAGAAAACGGTAGCATCCCTCAGTGGTACTGGATGGAAGTGCGCAAGACAGTGTTTGATGTGGCATAGGGAGAGAAGTGTTAGCTTGTCAGAGAGAGAGAGAGAGAGAGATGGGGGGAGAGTTATCGCCACTCCAAGAAGCAGACCCAGAATTTAGGCTTCTTCTTGGTTCTTTTTATTTATTTATTTATTTATTTATTTATTTATTTATTTATTTATTTATTTATTTATTTATTTATTTATTTATTTATTTATTCATTCATTCATTCATTCATTCATTCATTCATTCATTCATTCATTCATTCATTCATTCCATTTGTACCCCACCTATCTAGTCATTGCGACCACTCTAGGTGGCTTCTGTGGATGTGATCCTCAGACAAGTCATACTTCCAGGAAGAAAAGCTGGGCCAGACTACTGATATGTTGGGTTCAGGAGGAGACAGTGTATGGCTTGAGACCTTTTGGAGTATTCCCCCACACATCCATGTTTGCTGTCTACCCATTGGGAGAATCACATTATGATGGAGCACCATTATCTTCTAGTTCAATAGTTCCCAATCTTGGGTCCCCCCCGATGTTCTTAGACTGCAACTTCCAAAAGTCTTCGCCATCTGCTTTGCTGGCGAAAATTTCTGGGAGTTGCAGTCCAAGAACATCTGGAGACTAGGAAGATTAGGAAGCATTTCTCTAGTTCAGTGGTTCCTAACCTTGGATCCCCAGGTGTTCTTGGACTGCAACTCCCAGAAGCTTTCCTTACTGGCTGTGCCAGCTCACTCATCACTCCCCTGCAGCTCTGCCAGAGCCAACGTTTGAGGGCTCTTGACCGTAAGAGTTTGAATCTTTGTGCAATCAACCCTGTTTATGGGGCCAAATGAGGATTGCTGTTTCTCTTTTAATTTGGCACACCCTTCATTTTTAGGAACTACAAACAGGGAAGGGTAACTTCTCCTGAAACCTCCTTCTGACCACTTGCCCTTGGCAGGTTTCAGAAAAGTTACTTTTGTTAAAAAATAAATAAATGGCTAGAGAGCCCTGAAATCTCCAGTTGTCCTCAAAACTAGAAGGAAAGAAAAACAACAGTGACAAAATACAGTAAGACCATCCAAAACTTAAGTCCAAAGCACTTTGCACAAGTTGGAGAATTTGGGTTGAACCCCACGAAGATTAGCAAAACAAGCTACTTTGGGTTGCTTTGTTCCCCCGGGGGATCTAATCAGACGTTAACCTGAAGTTTATATTCACTCAATCCTTTCCTTATGACGGTTCTTAGACTAACCCTCTGAATGAATAGACCACAAAAATTTCCCCATGGTAAACCCTTCACACTGCATTCCTCCAGCGGGTTCTGCCTATTCTCCCTAATGACGTTCTTAAATTGTCTAACAAATGGCATGCTAATTAGCTGCTTAACCAGCCACCACTCATTATTATTAGGGCCAGAGAAACGGCAAGTGGTGTGATCCGTAGGGAGCAAAAAAAAAACATGGTCCCTGAAATAATAATCATAACAAAAAAGATTGATTTACCCAAGGCAGATGGGGGGCTGTCGTAAGGACTGATCCTCATTTACCCCTTACCCTTGCCTGACTGGGTTGCAAAACTTTCAAGATTGGGATGGACCAAGAAAACCTACTTTACCGGAAATATGCCCCCCTTTCTTTATTTTCTGCCTGAGGGTGTAGTCTAAAGGCACACCTCTGCACAACTATATCACACATTTATATTGTCCGGTACCCCCTTAGCTTTTATGATACACATGCAATGTGATTCATATTAGAATGTAAATGACACTTCTTAGTTCCATTTAATAATAATAATCATGTACCGCCGAGTCAATTCTGACTTAGGGGAACCCTTTCCAGGGTTTCCTAGGGGGAGAATACACAGAAGTGGTTTCCCATTCTCTTCTTTTTGGGGCGCCCTCGGACTGTGCAGCTTGCCCAAGGTCGCACAAGGTGGCTCTTCTCCCTGGGGGGCACTGCAGGGAATCGAACTCCCAACCTCAGGCTCCACAACCTAAACCACTGCACTTATCTATACCGCCTGAGATCCATTTAGGAGGGATGGAAAACCTGTCTTTTTAAAATAAGGTAGGGAAAAGTGTCACTAGCCCTTGTCTTCTTGGTCTGCTTGTCTCCACACCCCACCTCAGTGGGCGAAAGTCGATAGCTCAAATGTAACAGTTGTTTTCTGCAAACCCGAATTGTTCTTATTGTTTACGGGACCTGGTTTTGTTTTAGATACTGGTGAATTCTGACTGTTGAGTCAACAGCCTGTTGACCGTTGAATACCCTTTGGCAGGGACCTCTGGACTTCAGACATATGCAACACATTCTCTACTTCATGGATGTGTTGTTTGATGGGTTTGGTATGGTTTTCGGGGTGCATGTCAAGCAGGACGGTTAAAGTGAGTTAGCTTTTTCTTCTTGTTAAGGACCTTAGAAAGTGCCTATTCTTGAGTCAAACTATTAATCCATCTGGTTCAGTGTCGTCACCTTTCCATCCCCACCAGGGCTGTCCGAAAATGTAGGAAGAATTATCTCCTTCGTGAAGATTCCTGGAATTCATTGGTGATCTCCATTCAAGTTCTAACCAGGCCCAAAACTAATTAGCTCTGAAACTGGATAAGCATATTGAGAATGGTGTGGTGGTGTCTAAGATGATGTTTTTGCAATGAAGGAGATAGGTGGGATGAACCCTTTAAAATCAGTAGCCAAAATCCTGTTGGGTGGGGTCTGCCTGCACCCTGGGAATGCCTTAATGGGTAGCAGCATATCGCCACTGATTAGAAGTTTCTTTTTCACATTTTGGAATTCATCGCATTGTGCATGAGTCATGCATACGCTGAAAACTGTGAAAGGCAGTCTTTAATAGCAGTGAGCAGATATTGTCAAGGGCATCCTTCTCATTGTGCAGGTGGAGTTGCCCCACAGAGTTGCAGCCACCATTCCCTAAAAAGTTTTCAACTAGCAAGACCTGGCTTCATATCTCCACTCAACCACAAAGCTCATTGTGTACTCTTGGATCAAGTCCTTTTTTTGTTAGTCTAACACAGTGGTTCCTGGTTGTCAGGATCGGGGTGGCAGTAGGGCTTCCCCTGCACCGCCACCCTGACAGTTGCAAGATTGGGACCAGCTTGGTCCCAGGAAAAGCCCAGTGTTTGCAGGATGAAGCCCTGCTGGGGCTCTCGCAAATTCCACCTGGGAGTCCCGAGGAAAGGTCTGCTTAAGGAAGGACTCTGTCTCAGCAACATAGGTCTGCTCCTGCATTCGTAATCCTGCATTCCTGCTCCAGCTCAGTGGCCCACTCTTGCAGTCTGGTTCCAGTCCTGGTGCTCTGGTTTCTGCTTCTGTGTTCCTATCCTGGCTAGTTGGTCTGTGTGCGAGTTTGGGCTTGGCCCTCTGTGCTGTTGGCTGGGTTCTGGTGCCCCTGCCATTGAAGGGCAACCATGCACAACCTGGACCCCGACAACACTAGCCAGGATTTCTGGGAGTTGTTGTCCAAGAGTATCTAGGGATCCAAAACTGGGAACTGCTGGTTTAACAACTTGACAGGCTTGAGAATAAAAGCTGGATAGGAACTGTATGCAAAAGAGTGAGCTGGGGGGGGGGGATGCAAGAAATAATGTTTAAAGAAAGAAAATAATAAGATCTGTCTGTTGTGTAAATAAATCCACTGTTCAAAACCACTTCCTGATTTCCAGTGGATAGAACCCTCTGATCGGTTAGGCTGTACATCACAAAGAAGTTATTGCCCTGCAGACCCACACAGACACATTAGCTCTTTCCTGGCTGCTAATTACTTTCTAATTGGCTTAGTGCTTGAATCAATGGGTAATGCCATTTGAGTCTTTCCTCATCTGATCCTACAAGGTTTTTCAAGTGAGGTTTAACTTCCCAAATACAGAACTGCTCCTGCTAATGGCCTTTTTTTTGGGGGGGGGGATTTCTTTTCCTTACAATGGACCTGGGACAGGGGATTTGATTGATCATCTCTGTAACCCATCCTTCCTTCAAAGAACTTCAAGCTGCACAAGCTGGTGGTCCAATCTGGCAGCTCGATGATGCCACTGGCTTGCCGACTCTTGAAATAAAAAATATTAAAATTTTGGTTTTTCTCTCCTTAAAGCCAGAGTCATTTAGATAAGGGGCTCCCAACCTTGGGTCCACAGGTGTTCTTGGACTAAAACTCCCAGAAGCCTTCACCGCTAGCTGGGCTGGCCAGGATTTCTAGAAGTTGTAATCCAAGAACCTTTGGGGACTTAAGGTTGGGAACCACTGTTCTCATTCAGTGGTTCCCACCCTTGGGTCCCCAAATGTTCTCGGACTACAACTCCCAGAAGCCTTCACCCTTAGTGGTGCTGGCCAAGATTACTGGGAGTTGTAGCCCAAGAACATCCCAAGTTTGGGAACCACTGATCTAGACTATGGGTAGAACTCGAAGCTGTGTCAGACGTGCAATCAGGAGTAGAGCACAGTGAATCTGCAAAGATAGGGAGTACAACCAAACCCAATTTTTCTCACTTTGGGACTTTCCAGATGTTTACTTACAAATTCCATCAACCTCAGCCAGCACAATCAATGTTTGAGGGCAATGGGAGATGTAATCTAAAATATCTGGCCAGCAATGGGTTGGGCACGGCTGGTTGACCCATTTTGATGTGTGATAGAAGCAGTGTGGTATCTGAAGTTGTATCGGAATGACCAATGGAGGTGCTACACCAGTCAAAGGCAAAGTACATGCCAGAGAGCAGAAAAGTTCCTTGCCGGAATAACAAGGCCCATAAATCCTTTGCAGGGATAGCTCAAAAATGCAACTTTCCCGAGGGCATTCAGCATTAGTTAGTCCAGTTATTTTGGCACCTGAGGCAGGGGACGAAAAATTGCAAGCAACTTTTCCTGAGAATAAAATTAACTTGAATAGAATAATTGAACTAATTTGATACCCATTTGCCACCCACCCACCCAGGTCTGCAGCTTGAGGCAGCGTCTTCATTCCGCCCAACAGTAGGGCTTAGAAGGTGAAATCACCAAGCTTACCTCTTGCTCTTTTGGGAACTGTCCTGACTCCCCCCCCCGTCTTCCTGGGATGTTGGCCACCCTTGCTTCTAAGACAGAGTTGCCAGCTTAGCCAGGGAGGGAAAACAGGTTTTCCTGATTCCAGGCCTTTTAATGGCAAGCCTAATGTGCAGAAACCCACTTGTTCAGCAGCAGGGAGATGCGTCCTATCGCCTTGCTCCTATCTGGGATTTCCAAGCACTTCTGAAAAACGGGCAGCTCAAGTGGGCAGGTCAAAAGTTGGGACCTCTGTGGCGCGGTTGTCATGAAGACCAAACAGGCCTGGTTCTTCTCTTCTACACCAAGGAAGTGTTCCCATCATTTTCCAGGCTGGCAGAAGTGTCATCGTTTGTGTTTGGGTAGGCAGCGCCGAACGGGTCAGCCTCCTTTACCATCAGTGGGAAGAGAAATATGAGCAGGTGCTCCTTGTCCCTTTTAGTTCTTTTCTTCGGAAGACTTCTGTGATGCCCTCGGTGCTTTTGCATACACAACCCATGCTACTCCTTGCCCCTGAAGGATGCCCCCATTTAAAGAACTGCAGTGGTTAGGTATGCCAGTGCTTGAATCAATGGGCTTCTTTGACAGGGGCTGGACTCAATGATTCCATAGGGATTCCCTTCCAACTCTGCAGTTCTAAGATGATGAGGATGGTTATTAAAACAAGGGGGGGAGTTGCAAGCAGAGATAATGAAAAATAGATGTTTGTGGCACGTTTGTGAAGCGACGGAAATTTTTTATATATAGGCTCATCTCCTAGCAAAAGCAAAGCTGTGGGACGAGAGCCAAAGAAGAGATATATTTAGCATGACATAAATCGGACCTTCGGCAAAAGGAAACAAAACGCAAGGAGAAGAAAATATCCATGTTGTTCACTGCCCAGCTATGTCTCCCTCACGGAGTCGCTCCTCGGCTAATTGTCTGGCAGAGGCCCTGTACTAATAGTCTGTGGTTCACGAATAGCTTTACCGCTAGGGAATCGAGGGCCCTGGCCACTTACAAGGTTATTAAAAGATGTTTGACTTTTTCAAACTTTGCAAAGCCTGAGTGTTTTCAGAACCGTCCAGAGAGCTTTGAGAGAGAAGACTATATGTACCCTCAGAGATTAGAGAATGAATCAGCAAGTGGGGTGGAGAGAAATAAATTAAAAATAGTTGGACCTCTGAGAAGAGATTCGCAAATCTTTGGTAGGTTTTAGAGGCACAGATAACTTTCCAGAAGTGGGAGGCTGGGGGAAAATAATGGACAAAGGCTTTTGTGGCTGATGTTCATCTGTCCGATTCAAGTCTAGGAGGCTAAACCAAGCAAAGATGCAAGAAGATTTGGGAGGAATGTCTTGTTTTGGATTACAATTCCCAGAACCCTGTCATCAGTGGGGTCAGCCAGCTGGTTGAGATAAGATTCTGGGAGTCATCATCCTAAAAAGTAACTTTTCTAAACTTTGATGTGGAACATCTAAAGAATAACCTTTCCCACTAGTAGTCACCGAGAACTATAAAGATTGCTCCTTCTTTTGAATACCCAGCATGGCGTAGTGGAAAGAATGATGGGCTAGGATGCAGAAGACCTTGGTTTGAATTCCTGCTTAGCCACAGAAACTCACTGGAGAAGGTGGAACTGATAAAAAGCTACCCCTTAAATATCTCACTTACTCTGAAATTCCTATTAGGCTCTCTGTAAATCATTTCCAATTTGACAGCACATAACAACAACAGCAAACTTATTTTTATGGTTTTATGTGTCTTACTCATCTCACTTCAACATATAGCAAGCCATAGTGACTGGCTGCCTTTGTGGGGTCTTTAAATAGGATAGTTGTATCTTAAAGCTTTGTTTTAGTGTTGCTTATGTTTACTAGTGTTTTTTTTAGTATGGTATTTGTTTCATCTTTTTTAGTAATTGTCTTCTCACTGGGTTTTTTTTTTTAGCTTTAAATACTGTCTTTAAATGATGTAAGCAGCCTTGGGTCCTTTTTGAGGACAAAGGTGAGGTAAAAATATTTTAAATTAAAAGAAATAAATACCAATGGGAAGTACTGTAAGTATGAGGGGGAAAGGAATGGGAAAACCTATGGTGGAATGTGTCGGCTCAAGGGTGGAGGTAAGCTTGAGGATGTTGGTCAAGGGATGAAGCCACACTACAGTAAATTTGTGGAACGTGGTGGCGCTGCGGGCTAATCCGCAGAAGCCTCTGTGCTGCAGGGTCAGAGGACCAGCCATCGTAAGATTGAATCCACGCGACGGAGTGAGTTCCCGTGACTTTGTCCCAGCTCCTCACCAACCTAGCAGTTCGAAAGCATGTAAATGCAAGTCGATAAATAGGTACCACCTCGGTGGGAAGGTAAAACGGTGTTCCCTAGTCGCACTGCCCACGTGACAATGGAAACTGTCTTCGGACAAGCGCTGGCTCTACGGCTTGAAAATGGGATGAGCACCGCCCCCTAGAGGCGGACATGACTGGACTAAATGTCAAAGGGAACCTTTACCTTTACCTAGAACCAGGTTAGGCTATGTTGGTGAAAAGGTGGAGACAGTGCAACGTACGCCAGTGAAGGAGTGGAGTTGAAAAGGTGGATTGAGAAGAGAATGCACCAGCAAAGAGGTGGAGTGAGAGTAGCGTATGTCCGATTTAGGTTCTGGGTTGAAAAATCTGATTGGAGAAAAAGCTAGACAGGGCGTGAAGACGTGGGTGATGGAACCTGCCGGAAAACTAGCATTGACTGGCTTGGGCATGACTTTGAGAGCAGATTTCCCCCAGAGAGTCCTCCTAGGAAACCAGATGTTCTGAAATCTTGTCCCATCCCTGTACCCTCTTAGCTAGTTCAGCCGTTGGTGTACAGTAATGGGAAAAGGGAGAAGAAGGGGAAACCATGTGGGAGGCCTTCTTCGCAAGCGTCTTCTTATCCTGTCCCAGATGGCACCAGCTGGCTTCCCGGGCCAACATGGAAATGACTGTAGTCTGTGCCAAATATGTGCTGGACTGCACCATGCATGACTTTTTTTTTTTAACAAACAGAAAAATGTTCATTGCAAATGTGAAAGGAAGCCCACTGCCCTACCAAACAGTAAACCCCCTCCCCTTTCTTTGGATGTACGTGGGGCTTGCACAAGGAAATTATACATTTTTTGGTGGGGGGTGCTCTGTTTTGCCACAGAATGCATGCAAATGGATTTCCAGAGCCATGTCCTTTCCATGTCCCCGTCCTCCGTGATGCTCACAAAGCATGCCAACAAAGGCAGAGAAGCCAGATTCGGGGGCTGTTAAGAGACCTACCATATTCGTATCATATAAATTTGGGGGGTTAGGGTCAGTGGATTGCCTTGTAAACACCACCTCGTCTCCCCCGGACATGCAGCTCTGATCTATTCAGGTACGGGGCCCTTTGTCTGCGGCTGGAACGCTCGCCTGTCAGCTCCACGGCCGGAGGGTTAATCTTTTCTTCTTCACAGACTGAAAAGGTCCCAGCGCCACATCGGGACTACACACTGGCTTCCTATTCTCCTTCCCTCTGGAACGCAATCACTGGACAACCCTGCTATAATTCACTCCCCGGCCAGCCCTTTGAAAAGGTGGGCTGCCTGAGCTCTGTTAGCCCAGCGAGATAAATCATGTACTCGAAATTAACTTCCATTGAAAGGAAGGGGTGGATAAAAAGCTGGCTGGCCAGGCGGAGCCTTTCTAAAGAAAAGATGACTAGAGTTGATAAATGTCATTGGGGATAATTTGGGGGCTGCGATTAAGATCTTATCTAGGTAGGAAGTAAATAGAAAAGACTTAATAATAATAAAAAGAGAGAGAGAGCAGGCCTAGCTGGGCATCTATGCTTTATGAACTTGCAAAGATTAATCTCTTCTCTTCACCTCCCCATCACCCCACCCCTTCTCCTCTGCCAGAAATGCCCCGAAGATTTTGTTTTTAATGGGGAAAGATGCATTCAGAACATCTCCTTTGTATAAAATCAGAAGAAGTAGGAGGAGAGAGAACATGCACACTTGAAACCTCCTTTCCTCCTGTTTGAAACAACAGAGAGAGCAAAAAATTTGCAAACGCAAGGGGTGGGATTTGCTATTTTGGATTTTTGTGTGTATGTGTGTGTTGGTGGAGAGAGAGAGACAACAGGAATGTGATTTTGCACAAAGTGAAGGAGCCAGAGAAATTGCGGAGGAATTGATGAGAATTCCTGAGTTACAGTCTTCTGCCTGTCCTGTAAGGCAAGGGCTTTGCAGCCGTAAAGTTTTTTTCTGCAAATAAAATGTAATCTTATCCTTTATACGTAGAGCAGAGAACATGGAGTCTTTCTCTTTTTTTCCTTGTAAAAACCAAACCTCATTTACACGGGGAGAGAGGCAGGGGCAGAGAATAAGTCTTGTTTTATTTCTCTTACATACAGCTTTCAGCAAACTTTGCTCCTCTGATGTTTTTAATCTTGCGTATGTTTTTACATGTTTCATATTTTTATTTTATTTTATTTTATTTTTGCTTTTGGTCAGGGCGATCCATCTTGCTTCACATCTGTGCAGATGAAACGGCAGAGATCTGGAGCCCAGTGTGAATTTTCCACTGCGAGCCGCCCTCTTCTTTCGTCTCTTATACCTCGTTCCAACCCCCCCCAACCACCCCCATTTGGCTACGATTGTTGTAGAAGCTACACATAGGCAGCCAAATGAGTGCAGACAATCCTTAACAGCTGTACAGCTGTTTTCTGTGTATAGACTTCTGTTAGCTAATGAGAGTGTTTAAAATTTTATTGAAGAGTATATCCTGTGATGTATTACCTACCTAATCCGAACCTCTCTGTGATATTGAACAGCGAGCGGTCTCCTTCGCCCCATCATGTCGGCCCAGGGTGATCCAATTTTTTTCTTTTTTTCCCTGCCACTGCTTCTCGCTGTTAACGTCCACCACTGGTGCCTGCCGGATTTGTAGGTTTCCATAACCTGCAGGTCTCACTTTTCTTTTGTTTTTAATACCTAGGCACTGAAGGAGGAGAAGGGGATGGTTGCTTATTGTACAATGAGTCAGTTTCCACTTTTTGGCCCTTGAATCAGCTGGTAAGATTTAAAAAATCGTGTCGTACAAACGCTAAGCAGGGGCGAAATTACAAAGGGGCAGAGAAAGCCAAAGGGGGAAGGATGAATTTAAAACAGGTCAGAGACCTGACAGAGCCCTTTTTATTTATTTTTTTTATTTTATTTTTATTTTTTAGGGTTAACTGTTCACCTTAAATTCATTGGTAGGGAAGTCAACTACCTCCTGCCCTGTGTTCACATCAATTTATTTATTTATTTATTTATTTATTTATTTATTTATTTATTTATTTATTTATTTATTTATTTATTTATACCCCGCCTATCTGGACTACTCGTCCACTCTAGGCGGCTTACAATATAGGATAAAACAATAAACTCAAGAATGTGCATAGTCGTTCAATAACAATTGCAATAAAGTAGAATTATGCCTTTGCCTGTGGGATGCGGTATCTCAGCACCCCTATTTTACAGTTCTTTTTGTCTGAGCCGGGTCTGATTTAAAGATAAAAGTATGGCAGGAAAAAAAAATTGCTGAGACTTTGAATGCACAAGTGGGTGATACCTTTTATTGGACCTCTAAGAAATCAGTCAAAGAGCAAGCTTTTGTGAAAGAACCCCACTTCCTCTGGCTAAGCACCACCCTCTTCATGGATAGTGTAGAAAAACTATAGACCTCGAAGTTGTCCGTCATCCCCTGTAAGCGGCACCTGAATGGCAGGACCCATTTGCTTGTATAGGTCACTTTTTCACAGGTTTCCCTCACTCTGGTGAAGTTTATGGTATTCCTGTTGACATTCACACAATCGTTCTTGCATTTGCATCTCAGGGTATGAATCGGGGGATTCGAATTTTACAAACATTGACCAGTTGTTTTACCCTCTCTTTGGGGGGTGAGAGGGTGTGTTTAGTGATGCATTTCTTGCTTTGCTTTGTTTGTTGGGGTGTGTGTGTGCAATATACAAGGAGGCAAGAAAACTAAAGGATAGCTTCCAATGATGGGCAAGCAGGTATCATAGATATATTTACTTATATGTAGTTTGTTTGTTTGTTTACTGGACTATTTCTATCCTGGCCTATAGCTGGAGATGTCAGGGTTTGTAAACAGTGAATAAAACAATCATATCAATTAAAACTAGCAAAATGAAGGAAGAAACATGCAAGCAGTTTATTTAGTAGTCTTTCAAAGACCTTTAGACCTGAGTCTCTCTCTCTCTCTCTCTCTCTCTCTCCCTCTCTCTCTCTCTCTCTCTGTGTGTGTGTGTGTGTGTTTTTCCAAAACTCATCACTGGAATGGGAAGAATATGTTTTTTCTCTCGCTTACACAAGCTTCACAGGTGATAGGTAGGGACACAGTAGATGGCCTTCTCTGTGGCTTCTCCCAGACTGTGGAACTCCCTCCCACTGGAGGCCAGCCTGGCCTCATCTTCCCTATCCTTCCACAAGCAGGCAAAGTCCTTTCTCTTCAGGCGAGGTTTCCCGGAGTGACTGGCTGCCTGACCGGGGATTTTAAATGGAGTATTGTTGTTTTTAGTGCGTTTTTAGTGTCGATTTTATTTACCGTTTTTAGCGTGGTATTTGTTTCACTGACCCACTCAAACACCTTCGCCGTGTTAAAATGTGTTAATTTTATTAGTAGCAGAACCTAGTTGAATGTGGATGGGTGGAGCATTTCTTCCAAGTTCATTTCTGGAGAATTTGCCAGAATTTCCTAATTATATTAAGGATGGAAAGAAGCTGTTTTTTTGGGTGGAGGGGGTTTCCTCCTTTTCTTCCTGTTAAATGTAAATGTAAGGAAAAGGGACAGGGGTGGCTTCTCCTGTCCCTATGCAGCAGATGTCTGAGTCTGGAAATCTGGTTGAGTGCCTGCGCAGATGAAAGTAAAACAGAGTGAAAAATGAACACCAGTAAATAAATACCTCTGGTTCCCCTGTCTTGGGCCAGCTGTCATTTCTAAGGGCAACCAACCCCATACTGATTTCACTGTCCTCGTCTTAAGTTGTCGGAGATGGAATCTTTAAAAGTTAACTTTTCTGTGCCACATCTTTTATGTCTTTGTGAACGTGGATCGAAACGGCTTGGCATAGCTGGAGCCTCCAACCTGTCGCTTCTCTCTCTCTCTCTCTCTCTCTCTCTTCTCATTGCTTTTGTTGACTTCTCTAATCATTTCACTCTGAGCTATTGGCTTTCTTGTTGATTTTTCTCTCTCTTCTTTCCATCCAAAAGAACTATGGATGGTTAAGCATGCCCAGGACGTGTCAACTAAAAGGAATGAAATGCCCTTTCCTTTAACTCGAGCAGCTAGCCAATATGAATGGTTGAACACTGAACAGATTGAATACCCTCTTCCTGAAAGAGAGGGAGGGAAGGGCACCAGTTCTGGAGGGGGGGGGGACAGTCATTCCAAGGTCTGGGAGGAGCGACTTGAGAGAAAGGCATCTCCCAGGTGCCCGACAAGTAGGCCTCTTCAAGAGATTTTATTCTCAAGTGAGCCTCTCCTGGAAATGTCAACATCCGGACAGATTCCTCAGTGAATGATCCCTTTGATAGCTAGGTCGTCTCCATCCATTTAGGGCATTCGGCCGATGAAGCAAAAGTAACTAGCAACCGGTATTGGGTTCCTATCATGTCGATGCCAGGTCCCGGTGAGCAGCCCTAGGTGTGACATTTTTCACCAATTGAACTTTTTTTTGGAGACGGTCCAAGTGTAGCTTCACAGAAAGCATACGACATTACAGTGCCTGCCCACAACCCTGGTTTTAAGGTCATGCCAGTCGCTCCACCTCATGTTCTTCTCTCTAAGTATGCCTGTCCCACTTTTATTTGTATTTAAAATAGAGGAGGAGTGTGTGTATGTGTGTGTGTGCAACGTTAGTTGCTAATTGGAAAGCTTCTTCTGCGGATGGAATCTCTCCATGCAGTTAAGGATCCTAGGAAGCCAGCGTTCCTGGTCATGTGGAAAGGCAACTTGTGTACAGAGATTCCTCTCTTCTAAGAATCCTTCTTCGTAAGGAGAAAGGCAAGGAAGAAGGGAAGGGTTGAAGTCACTCTTGCTCACACTTTCAAATCCACCCTTTCCTAGGAAGAAGGGAAGGTAGAGGTTTCTCCCTGCTCATGCTTTCAAATGAACCCTGTCCCAAAAGCCTGATTAGGGCACCTCTCTCTCTCTCTCTCTCTCTCTCTTTCTGTCCACTTTCTTCTATTTTATTCTGTCTGTTCATTTTCTTCCTCCACTCTCCAGTCTTCCGCCCTCATGGAGAGACTCACAACCCAGTAGTTCCGGTGGAGCAGATGACGACGCGTTAAAATATCTCGATTCCCCAAGCATCTCTTTGGCATATCATAATCTCTTTTTATTAATGACTTAGGCAAGCAGAGGTGGGGTTGTGGGGGGGGGGGAGAAGAACCTTGTTTCCCCAGTAAGCTCCTCCTGGTGCAAAAAGGTAACACGAAGAGGCCTGGAAAGTGACAGATAAAGCCAGCCGTCTTTGCTCCTAAACAAACACAGCAGGGCAGGCCGGGGTGACAAATGATGAGATTGTGTCAGCTTGAAAACAGATTGGACTAATGGAACGCTGGACTTTGCTCTCCGGGAGATCAATACTCTTTTCAGGCCCGAGACGGAGACCTTGTGAATAGCGCTCGGTGAAACAAAGAGAAGGATTTCTCCTCTTAGGGAGAGTGTGGCTTCCTCGCTGAGTGTCATCTCCCCTTGCAGCCGACAGGCTGTTTGGGGTGTGGAAAAACTGTTCAATGTGTGTGCAATGTTCTCATTGCTTGAGGTCAGGAGGGCCTTTTAACTTCCTAATATCGGAGAATAACTTCCCAAGTCTCCATGTTGACATACTTGTCAAGGAACCTCACCCCTGTACAGGGTGGGGAATTCTTGGTTAGAAATGGGAGAGAATTACCACTCAGTTCATAGTTCCTATGCATTATTGAGATTTGCAACATACAGTGTGTGTTCAGAATGGGAGAACTTGAGATTTTTAAAAAATGGGAGAAGCCAGAACTGACACATTTCTCCTCCAGGTTCATAGCTTTCGATGCTGAGATCTTTGGAGTCTGGATTTGCACCCTTATATATATCTGGAAGAAAAGCCAGCCTGTGTAGCCTTGGGCAAGCTGCACAGTCCCAAGGGAAACCTAAGAAGAAGGGAATGATAAAGCACTTCTGAGTATTCTCTACCTAGAAAATCCTGGAAAGGGTTGTCATAAGTCAGAATAGACTTGACTGCACGCAATTATTCGTCTACTTCATCATTTTAGTGTTTTATTATAACTCTTTTTTTTCTTTCCCTGACTGGCTTCTCACCTTTAATGCTTAGGTGGCAGGCAGGTATAAAAGAGTCCTCTGCTTGCTGAGAATAACTGTTGAATTTTAACAGAGAGGATTAGAATAGAATAGATACACGATTATTCAATTCTTGGCTTAAAAATTCCAGTCATTCATTCATCCAGTCAATCACACTTACTTACTTACTTTATTTCTTTCCTACCTTACTCTGAAAAGTTTTTCTGGCCCACTTCCTAGACAGATGTTCTCAGTTCTGGTGTTTTTGTTTTTAAAATTTTCAAGGGATTAAAAGGAGATCAAAAACAACCAGAAAAGCCAATTTTGAAAGTCAAGAGATAGTGTATTACTCCATATATCTTTCACAATGTGCATGATTCGCTTTGGTTGTCAGCATGTCCTACCGATCATCCTTCTGGATGATTCGTACTTCATCCCTCATTAGTTCATCAAAACCAACTCCACCCTTATCTAGTGGTGGTCTTCCTTCTGAACATGGATGCACCATATTTGCTTTGGGATTTTCTCCAGAGACAAGAGAATTCCAGTGCTGGAGAGGAACACACCTAACAGAGCAGGGAATATGTATTCCATGAATTAATAATTCTGTATTTTAAATGTTTCCATGGAGTGTGGGGGGGAAGGACATTTGTGGCAACAGGCTGGTAGACTTCTAAATTTTCAAACTTTGAGGCTATGTTAATATTGGGGGCAATGAAAATTTTATTCAGTTCATCTTTTTGAGAAAAGAAATCTCCAAATTCACAAATTTCCTCATGAAACGAATGGAAAAAATTTCCATCCTTCTTGGTTATTTTAAGCTGAAAGTGGAGGAAAACACAGATTCTTCCTTCCAGACAAAGGAATCTGTTTTGCTCTCAAAATTCTGAATTTAGACCTTTTCAATGTTCAGACATGCTTGTGGGACTCAAGGACGGTTGCCACATCTTCTTTTCCAACATGTGCTTCATCTTTAACAGCTCTGTGACAGGGAGGTCTAGGGCTATCATCTCTCTGCTGGGAATAGCTTGAATCTAGATCTTGCAGGTGGGTGCAAATGTGTGGGATTTTTGGATTCTCTCCTCTAAAAATGTATAGAAATTTGCAAATTGTTCATCAACAGATGTATTACTTTTTTTTAAAAAAAAAAATTGAAACGTAGGAGCAAAAGTAACTGTGAAAGATTAAGCTACCTTAGTCTCTTTCTGTCTGTCTGCCTGTTTATCTTATAATACTGTATATATTTGCCAGCGTTAACGTCCATATCTGAAGAATGTAGCAGCTCCTTTTAGCCTGTCTGAGATCTAAATAATGCCCAAAGGGGGGGGGTATCCTGCTTCTTTCCCCTCTTATCTTGCTGCCATGATTTTTTCCTTCATCTCTTCTTTCTCTCTCTCTCTCTCTCTCTCTCTCTCTGATGCACTTCCTTCCTGAATTCATCTAGCGACATATTGATTCCATGCTGAGATACGGTTGGACAGTGTGAAGGGGTTCTTGCTGCGTTCCTTTTTCATGGAACAGTCCCAGGCTGCGTCTGTCAGATCTCCTCCGGGCCGTAATAGGTCTTCCTTGCGATTCGCAATATGAGCCGTACGTCAAAGCAAGATAGACATTTTAAATAAAGTGCCATCAAGCCTTTCTGCCCGGCACAGTGGTGGCCCATTGTATCGCCATACGGGGGAGCCAGTGATGGGCTGGCCTGCTCAGAATCCTTCTTAATTACCTTTAACATTCTCCTGACTTGATATTTTAGTTGCAAGAGGGGGTTGGGGGGAACAGACAGATCTTGGTGTACTTCCTTTTGGAGAATCTTTTTTGGGGCATCTTCTCTCCTCCCCCCCATTAAGTTGAAGCATTTATTTACAATAGCGATGACGAATATAAAATTTTGCAAAGATATAAAATATATTCAGTTAATAGACTGAAGCGTCTGATCAGGGCACGGAGATAAAAATCAGCTGGTCAGCACCTGGAGAACATGGACCAGAGAGAAAATGCAGCAGTCCACAAAGGGAGTTTGTGTTTCAGACCAGCCCCCTTCTCTCCCCATAGTACCTTGCATCATAGGTCCCATCATCCCCATCAAGGATGAGCAATGATGGGAGCTGGCTTGTATATTAGAATATGCAAGCCGGGAAATACTGATCCAAATTGTTCGTGTCGAGAGTTTGGAAAATATCCTTGATGCACTACAGCTCGCAGTGTTTCTCGGGTAGCCTGCGTTGTAGGAGTTGTCGTCCAAAATTTCCCAAGCTCTCTGTACACACCTGAAGGATGAAACCTGCCCCCTAAATTCACAGATGGATTCTCTCAGGTTCTATTTTGCCCGAGACCAAGTTGTTCCTTCTTGGTGAAAGTTATGGAAGCATTGCTATGTTCTCAGTTCAGGTAACGGAGCTTTTGAAACCAGAGATTGGAATGTAATTACAGCCGTCCAGAAGGGCCAAGAAGAATGAAACAAAGACTGGCTGGGATGGTTTGTGACCCGATATCAGTGGTTTCCCACCTTGGTTTCCCCAGATAGACTAGAATTCCCAGAAATCCTGGGCAGTACAGTTCGTAGTAAAGGCACCTGGGAGTTTTAGTCCAAGAACATCCGGGGAGCCAAGGTAGACAACCACTTTCCCCCTATGATCCCAAAACATCATGTTTCAATCAGCTATCTAAATTGGGCTAAACACTGCAATCCGATGCCCATTTATGCTGTCAGCAAACTCTGTTTCACCCTAAGAGGATGTAGTTTTTGAGTGCAGAATGACAATATCGGTCTCTGTCATCCAGTCCTTGTCCTTCTTAAATCAATTCCTGATTTTCTGTAAGGTCCATCACCCTGTGAGGATTAGAACCTGCGTCTCCAAAGGCCCAATTCAGATGTACTAGATTTCAGCCCCTGTGGAGACATGACTCAAATGTAGCAGCCTCTTCTTTTTCAGATTCCTGCATTTCCGTTATTAAAGCAATGACATGAACGTAGGGATTAGACCTCTTTCCTCACAGTGTGTGGGTTCCATGTGCTTAGAGCACAATAAAATCCCAGCCCAATCTTCTTGCCTCTACTGGACCAAAGGGTTTTCTCCTACATGTGGCCACAACTATTGCATGGGAAGTCAAGCTGGCATTTTGCTTCTTACATAATGGCCCACACCAAACATTAATCCAGAGTATTCGCAAAGGCTTTCACGGCTGGGATCTAATGGTTGTTGTGGGTTTTTTCGGGCTCTTTGGCCGTGTTCTGAAGGTTGTTCTTCCTGACGTTTCTTCCAGTTTTTGTGCCCGGCATCTTCAGAGGACAGAAGTAGCTCCGTGCTACTCCTGTCCTCTGAAGATGCCGGCCACAGAGACTGGCGAAACGTTAGGAAGAACCTTCAAAACACAGCCAGAGAGCCCGAAAAACCCACAACAACCATTAATCCAAAGCATTGTGGGAGAAAAATATCATTTCCCATTTTTTCTTTTACTAAATCACCTTCTTTTAGTCTAAGGAGTTAAAAATTAGGAAAGACTCAGAAATGATCTGAGTAATTGCAGCTGAACTCTAGTGCGAAACTAGAGATGGTATTCCAGGTCATTAAGCTGTGAAATAATCCTTTAGATCAGTACGTTCCAGCCATGGGTCTCCAGATGTTCTTGGACTGCAACTCCCAGAAATCCTGGCCAGCAAAGCTAGTGTTGAAGGTTTCTGGGAGTTCTAGTCCAAGAACATCTGGCGACCCCAGGTTGGAGTACTTTAGATTTTTCTGCCACAAGGCCACCAAGAGGCCTTAGGCAACCCTATTCTCTTTCTCATCTTCAGTCCTTCCTTCCCCAAGTCTTTGATGTGAGGATAATCATACTGAGGAACATTTATAAAGCTGTTTTTCATACTTTATAATTTAAATTATAAACAGCCCGAGGTCTGACAGCCCCTTGAAAATGAACTGATTTATTACAGCACGGTGCCTGCTTCGTTGCATGCTTGGCATGAAATAAAGTCTTCTCCAACATAGGGAGTATATTCCGCAGGAAGTATGCACCTCTTTACAGTGCCTTGATTGATTGATTGATTGATTGATTGATTGATTGATTGATTGATTGATTGATTGATTGATTGATTCATTCATTCATTCATTCATTCATTCATTCATTCATTCATTGCCAAGATAGATCAACATGACTATTCCTCTGGAAGCTCATTCATGTGAAGTCCTTTGAGCACTCATAAAATAATTTAAGAATCCTGAGAATATAAGAATCCTGCAATGCACACACATACACACAGTTTAGATGATGGTTTCAGTCTGCTGGAGATTCCTGTCCTTTTGCCAAAGTTGCTTTGTTTCACAGAGATCAAGTTTTTCCTCTTTCTTTAGCATCATCAGTTCCCTGTTCATCCACCTTCTTTTCCAGAAACAAGCTGCTACTGGGGCGAGACTTTCCCTTCCCCACTTTTTCAAAATACCCAAACCTCATTAATGTCACCAGTTGCTCACTTAAGAGGTCTTAATTGCCAGAAAACGAGCTGGAAGTAAACAAATTCAAGCAGCTTTGAAGCCTTCTGCAGTACTTTAAAAAAAAGAAAGAAAGAAAGAAAAAAGATTACTTTACAGGCAAAGAGCAGTTTGGGTCAGATGGGAAGAGGATGACACATAGCTGAGATGTGTGAAAAACTAGAGAGCAGAGGAGAGCGATCTTGATGGTTTGATAGACTGCAGGATTTCTGCCAAGTCCAAATTTCTCTTCTGTGCCTCGTTATGTTGGCAAAATAAATGAGGATGAAAATAGAATGTTATAATAATGTCATGAGAATTTATGGGAAGTTGGTGATGACTCTTTGCTGACAAAAAGAACTAGTTTAGATCGTACTCAACCGCCGATGGCAAAGAAGAGTTTGCATTTGGTTTCACTTGTTGCGAATTTTGGCGAATTTGTATAAAAAGAACCTAGATTAAAATGAAGTGTTCACCCTTCCTTTCACATTCAGTTGTCTCAGGATTTGTTGTTGTTGTTGTTGTCCTAATAATTTATTTATTATTTATTTATTTTATTTTATTTATATCCCGCCTATCTAGTCGATTGACCACTCTAGGCGGCTCACAACAGAGGAAACAACAATAGTAAAAACCAATTTACAAAAAGGAAAACTTTCATCAATTGGATAAAACACTAGGAAAGAGGAATCAGGAATTAACTGGGGGGGGGAATTTTGCCAATTGTGTTAAACTCCATCAACAAATTGGGGGAAATCTTTATTCTTCCTTCCATCTCCATCCAAATCAGCTCATGGGAGAGCATCGAGCAGTCATGGATGGACTGAGGATTGGCAGGGAGTGATGACACACACAGCCCATCTCCTACATTTATTAAAGACAACAGCAACACTAAAATCAGGATATTTTTGTTAAACGAGTGAAGAAATCTGTGGATTTTTGACAATCCCGTATCAAAACAGGAATCCAATAGAATTTCTGCCTCCTTTTAGCATCCACAGAATACCAAAGATTATCAAAAAGTCTTTTGGGTTGGGTTTTTTTTTTAACAAATTATTCCCCAGAATGTACATGGGGAATCAAAGTAGTGATGAATACAACAATTTTGCAACACATATTCTGGACACTAGACAATATTTTTAAAAATGAATATAAAAATTGATATACGGTCGTAACTCAAGATGTCAGATTTTTAAAATTTCGCTATGAAGAGGCTCAAATCAAATTATATGCCGTACAGAGACCTTTGGGTAGTGCGGGCAGCATAGAAGTTAAATAAATAAATAAATGATAGATAGATAGATAGATAGATAGATAGATAGATAGATAGATAGATAGATAGATAGATAGATAGTTGATTGATTGATTGATTGATTGATTGATTGATTGATTGATTGATTGATTGATTGATTGATTGATTGATTGATTGATTGATTGATTGATTGATTGATTGATTGATTGGGCAATCCATCTCTTTTTAAGCAGAGAGGGAAAGGCTGTGCACAAATGAGTCAGAGACAGGAAACGGTATATATGCAGAGGGCTGAGGAATTACGATTTTAATTTTCTCCCCATTAAGAATCCTTCAAATAAACAAGTATCTTCCTATTTGGAATGGCCAGACTGCAAACTTTTATTTTAAAAAAAAAAAAATGGGAATAATTTAAATTGACAGATCTGTCAGTCTCGCTGCTCTTAAAACTTGGTCCTTGCTGGTTTTCCTCTGTAGTTAATTTAGTGATGGTTTTTTCCCCTTTGTTGTTTTAACTGATGCTTCTTTGTCGGGTTTTGTCTTATTTGTCTTGTTTGTAAGCTGCCCAGAGTAAAAAAAAATAATAATACAGACATATATACTTGGAGGGATACTTGGGATATTGAACATTTTGGTGCATGACAAGTGACTGATTCCTTCAGGCTGATTGTTCTGCACAGAAAGGATATTGTCAGGGGCTTGCTATCTAGCAAGTTCTGCCGCCTGCTTCTATCCAAATGCTGCAGGGAGATTCCCAAACCAGCGAGCTCATAAAAACGCGGCTGTCGTCCGCCGAGTTCTTTTTAAATATAGTGGTTATAAAAGTACATGTTTTGTTGATTTTTTATGTTCTTAGCCCTTTAAAATTAAGGTTGTAAAACAGAGCAGAAAACCTGATGAAACACATGCTAGGAGCCAGAGCCTCTCCAGACGCGCTGGAGAAATTTGTTGGCCGTGGGTCCATTTCCAAGTACTTTTAGAGAATTGTAGCAAAGTGGCAAAAGGAAGTTGCTCTCTCTCTCTCTCTCTCTCTGTCTGTGTGTAGGGGTGGGTGGATGGGTGGAAGAAATAAATTGCAAATAAGGATCAGCATGAAGGAGAGAGAAGGACGTGAAACAATGGCCTAAAAACTTCCTTAAAAAAACCCTCTTAGCTTCATGTTATTTATGGTGCTGGAACCGAATCAGGATGTCTGCCAACAGAAGAGAATAAAATCATCCACCTCTTGGACTTCATGTGCTGCTGACATAATGAACAAAGCTGCAAGTTTATTTCTCTTTTCAAAGCAAGTTTATTTCAAATTCTTTTTCAAAATAATCTTTCTTTCTTTCTTTCTTTCTTTCTTTCTTTCTTTCTTTCTTTCTTTCTTTCTTTCTTTCTTCCTTTCTTCCTTTCTTTCTTTCTTTCTTTCTTTCTTCCTTTCTTCCTTCCTTCCTTCCTTCCTTCCTTCCTTCCTTCCTTCCTTCCTTCCTTCCTTCTAAAATGGGATTCCTTCGTTCCTTTCTTCCTTCCAGCAAGCAAGGAAATTTGTGATTTGGTGAGCGACTGATGTTGAGTGTCTTCTGCTTCTCTACAGCAGAGAATTCTCACTCCCTCAACAAACTACATCTACCAACTTTCCATAGGGTAATTAAAGTGGCAACAAACCACATCCTTATAAAAAGATTTGGAATTGCAAGCTTCTGAGACAATGTATGCTTTCTCGGGGGGCCCATACTGACTCCGACACCATTTTGATATTCTCTGGGCCATTCTCACATCCCCAACAGATTCTCCTCTACTTAAACATTGTTATCTTTTTGGCCAAAAGAGGGGGGGGGGGAGATTGTCATTACTAGAAGACTTTGTAAGTGATGTTTCTACTCTAGAACCAAGGTGTAAGGCCTTCATTTACTGAAGGGTTTTTTTTTGGGGGGGGGGGCAGAAATCATCAATCTCTCTTTCCCCCTCTCCAATGATGTATGGAGTCCCGTAGATGCACACTTCTTAAACACAGCACTTTATGGGAAAGTAAATATATATTGGCTGGAATCCTGCTGCTTTGTGTCCCAAGTCACACTAGAGTAGGCCCATTGAATCAGTGAGAATTTGGTGAGCCCACACCTTTGATTCCAATGGGCTTGCTCTAGTGCAGTTCACGGCACTTAACAAGCAATTTGTTAGGAAATGATTGTTTTGATTCCAATGAACTACCAAGAAGCACAAATAAATGCCGAGGTTCTTCTGATGCAGTCTTTCCCATGTGAATGTCTTCCTCAGCCAGTTAGATAGCTGTTTTTCTCCCACTCACCTTTTGCCAGAAATGTTTCATGTAACTTAGTCTGTCAATAAGAATAATAATCTTAGCACTGCAGAGCTGGAAGGGACCCTATAGATCCTCAAGTTCAGCCCTTGTTAAAGAGGCACGCTGGGGAATCGAACCCCCAGCCTCTGACTCTGCAGCCAGAGACCTAAATCAATGAACCGAATAGATACAAAATATTGCACATAATGCTTTTGGAAAAAGCTGGCAGTCCAGCAAAGAAATGGCAATCTCATGATATCTCACTTGCTTCAGTCCAGAATTCCAGATGCCTTGAGCGCATCCAATTTTATAACATCAAACCAAAAAACAAGGTTTGCTTTAAAAAAAAAAAAAAATCCCAAGCGATCATTGCATCTTTCCAAAGTCAGACTCTTATGAAGATGTTCTATTGTGCGGTTGAAATGATTCTTGACAAGGGAGGAATGAAGAGGCATTTTTCCCCCCCCAACAAGAAATTTTTTTTGCATTAAAAAGGCATGTGTGGATTTTGGGTGTCATGTGTGTGTTTGTGCATTCGTAGCCTAAGGTAAATGATAAGGTTCAATGCAGATTTGCACGGCAAATTTTAAGGGCAGACAAGGACCCCTGAAAAAGGGAAAACGTCTTCCCTGCCATTCCTTTCCGGCAGTCCGTTTGTTTCCCTAGTTGTGAGAAATGGGGTGCAGCATGGGAGATTAATTAATTACTGTAATTAATTAATTAATTAATTAATTAATTAATTAATTAAGTGCTGATTCTGCTCAGATTGCAAACTCACATAAGACCTGGAGATGGCTTATTTCTGGCGAACACCTAGGCAGCTGCTTACAGCGTTTCCTCCATGCTGGCTCTAGCCCAGAACGTAGCTTGCATAAGAAGCACCCTTAGTTTTTCCACTTATTAGTCAGCTCTGCAGGACTAATAGAAGATGAGTAGCACCTCGTTCACCACCTTGGTCTCCCAGATGTTCTTGGACTACAACTCCCAAAAATCCTGGCCAGCACCGCTAAGTGGTGAAGGCTTCTGGGAATTTTAGACCCAAAACATCTGGAGACGCAAGCTTGGGAACCCCTGCACTGAAGGAAAGACAGGGAGCCGAGATAAACTATTGAGGACCCAGCCATTGAGAAGGAATGAAGACCTATGCCTCTTCCAAGAAGCATCCAGGCTATGCGATGCCCAATTGTTTCATCCATCTGGAAGTTCAAACCTTTGCAATAGTGGATGCTGTACTTGAATAAGTGAAAGAAAGCCCTTGGTTGGATATGTGGGACAAGAGGGCAGCGGTGAAAAATGAACCCAGTTTCAGAATGCTGAGAAACAGATGCGAGTCCGCAGTAGAGATGAGAAGCTTGTTCCTGACATGTGGATTTAGGTGGAAGGGTGCTTTATTGACTCCTTTTTAATGCTGCAGCCTGTGAGCAAAGTTGGGGAAGAGGAGAGATATTAATATGCATTGAATATCTGGAATATTAGCAACACTTTTCATACTTCTGAGTTTTTTGTTGTTGTTGTTGTTGTTTTGGATGGGGAGGAAATGCAACGGGAGGGGGAAGGGCTGGCTTGAGAAAAAGTGCTTTCAAGTGGGAAGGTCCAGCTAGGGGCACCATAGTCTCTCATTAAAGGCTGCAAACCTTCGTGATGTATGGAGTGAAATATTATGGAAAATGAAAGCCAAATCCTCCCAGCGTAATCGCTACAGAACAAAAGGCTTTCAGTTAAAAAAAAAAAATAACAGATGGGGAAATTCTTAAGGGTGCATGCATATATCAAGTGCCAGTTTTATATTAAACATGAATGTGGCACAACCAGGGTTGGATGTTATGTGTTAGAAAACCGCAACGGCTGGACTTTTCAGAGAAGCAGGGTTTTTTTAATTACGTCAAATATAGTTGAAAGACTACCTCCTCAATAGATGAACCAGCCGTGAACCTGAAACGTTCAGTAGACGTCCTGTTGCATGCCACACCCTTCTACAAAGGATGTTTGGTGGGTACATGAGCTGGGATTTGTCCAGAGCAGCACCCGAATGGCAGATGTTTCTTCCAAAGGAAGCACATCTCCTCTTTTCTCTACTTACAATGTTGGATTTGAACATCTGTATTCCCCACTGTATTTATGGTGGTCTCCAGCTGCAGCCTCCCAGAGGTTGGGAGTTTGATTCCCCCATGGTACCTCTTTGACAGGGGACGGAGTTGATGATCCGTAAGGTCCCTTCCAGCTCTGCCGTTCTAAGATTCTAAAATACTGTAATACGAAAGATAAATTTAAGTCTGCATATGGCGTGCTTCACAATGCCCCATTTTGAGGTATGGAGAGACTCAGTTGCGCTAGCAGGCTCTAGCACATGGATGGCCAAAACTTTGGCACCCCAGATGTTCTGGAACACAGTGCCCAGACTCCCCAGCCTATGTCGCCGATGGTAAAAGGACAATGGGAGTTGTAGTCCAAAATATATGGAGTTCTTCTATGGCGATGATGATCTAAGACTTTTTGAAACGTTCATTGAGAGAGAAAAAGATTAAAAGCTTAAACAAATTTCTGTGCTTAATAAATGTAATAATTTTATGAAGAGAGAAACCATTTGTGATTTTAGAAGAATTAACCAATTTTGTTTTTTTTTTTTTAAATGTTTCATTTGTTTGGTTAAAAAAAAAAGGATTGGAGGCTAGCCAAAGGAAGTGGGGAGGTATGAGACTTTCTCAGAAATCAAAAAGAGTGTGTGATGTGCTTGTTTGCTAAGGAAACTGGAGGTCCGAATGGATCAATCTGTCCATTCTGATTTCTCCCACATTCAGAGATTCTGGGTCTCGTGGGTGGGTGGATGTGCCATCATGGGTATGCAGACATTCGTGAAATGTTGGGAAAATTCTTACTAACAATGAACAGAAATGAAGTTGTCTCTTGTTTATAGATGAGAGAGAGTTCAAAATGGTTCGTTGTGTTTCTCCCCCCTTTTTAACTCTTCCCTGTATCAGTCATGTTGGCCTTAACGCTGGCCTATTACCAACAGCGCTCACATGGCCTTATTTTCTTCTAGTTGTGTTAGTTTTTTACAATATAGTGCCTTTTAGTTTGGCTTTCACAAAAACCTTACATAGGGATATAAATCTTGATTTGTCTTTTTCTCCCATAAAAATTAAAAAGGTTTGTTTAGTTACTGTCAACATGCTTCTTTTTTTGTATTGATAGAAGAGATATCTATGCCAATTCTGGTTTGACTTTTGCACAAATTGCAATGACCACTGTCTAGTTGCATGGAATTTGGAAAAAGGAGAAGCACAGAATGGGTTCTTTGCATCTTTTAAACCAATCATCCTATCCTTCTGTGCTTTGATTTAGCAAGGGAAGAGGCAGTAGTTTTGTACAGAGACTTCTATGCACAAAATACAGAAACAGTGACAAACAATTAGCATTCTTGCGCTAGAGTTGAGGAATCACATGAGGATAACAAGTAACTGGCAGGCTATCTTAGTGGTTGAGGCAGACTATTTCAACAAGAAGTAGGATTCAGTGAGATTTCTTGCTAGCCCTAGTTTTGACTTTTAACTGTATTATTTCTATGTGTTCATTAAACCACCATGCAAATTCTACTGTATTTACAGGTGAAGGTAAAGGTAAAGGTTCCCCTTGACATTTAGTCCAGTCGTGTCCAACTCTAGGGTGCGGTGCTCATCCCTGTTTCCAAGCCGTAGAGCCAGCGCTTGTCCGAAGACAGTTTCCATGGTCACGTGACCAACGCGACTAGACACGGAACACCGTGACCTTCCCACCGTGGTGGTACTTATTTATTGACTCACATTTTTACATGCTTTCGAACTGCTAGGTTGGCAGAAGGTATTTACAGGTAGGGACACAAATCTTCACTTATTCACTTTTCTTGGGACAGTTTTTTTCACCTTCTGTTCCCCACAATTTTCAGAGGGTAATTTATAGGTTTTAGCAAATTAAGATCCTTATTTCCCTGAACGTTCATGGCAGCTAACGATAATGAATATAACCATGACAGCCGTGCATATATTAGAAACATACATGGAAGCACATAAAGTATCTTCAGAACCCTAACAGGAACAGTTTTAAAATACCAAATCAAAATAAATCCAATAAACTCTTTATTAAAAACAAGTGGCACATTATAATACGGATTTGATTTTCCCCTTGTTGTCTTTTATCTAGGAGCCAAAGCGAGTTTCCCATAAAAGTGTGTTCCTGACTTCTGAGTGAATAGTTCAGCCAATGTTGTTTGCATGGCCTTTTTGAAAACAATTAAATACTTTTTTAGTCTTCTCGGTCTTAGTAATCAACTTTTAAAAATTATGATGTTGCTTTCTTTAGTTGTCCATCATTTGGTATCTGGAGAGAAAGTTGGGTCCTTGCTTTCAGTTTTCAACAACGAAATAGATAAATTTGCTCGTACAGAGAAAAGTACATGAACAGATAATTTTTAAAGAGCCTTGCCAGAAACCTGCTAAAACAGCAGGGTTGAAATCCATTTAATAAATAATAAAGTAAATAAATAACAAGGCTTAAGAATGAGGCTTCATCTAAAGAGCTGAAGACCATTCTTCTTCATTCCCCCCCTTTTTTCCGTTTTGTTTAAAAGCCAAAGTAAAACGAAAATCGGGCATCGTTTGAAAAGAAAACATTGGGGGCCCATCCTGTTTGGTGCTGAGGTCCACCTCTTGACAAACTGCGGTTTTCCTCTGTTAATACAGGACTGGAGCTGCATAAACAAAACTCAAGGGTCTGGGAGGAGTGGAAGTTGATTATACAAGCAAGAAGGTGGGGAAAAGGTTTAATAGAATCTCCCCCCACCCCCTTACAGTCCTGTCTTTTAGTAGATGCCATGGACTAAGAGAGAAAAAGAAATCCAGTTCGCGGGGAGAAGGTGCATGCAGTGGGATATCTCTTTTTAAAAATAATAATAATAATAATTTAATAAAGAGTGGCTTTCTCCCCACCTCCACCCCCCCCCCCGTGGTTTCCTTCAAAGTTACTTGGCTTTGACTAGTGCTCCAGGCCTTCCTGCAAGCCAGTATGAACACAGTTCCCCCCCCACCCACCCCCTTTCGGTTACTGTAAGGCTAAATTCAAACCAGGGGTTATTCAAGTTGGACTGTGAAGAATTACAGGCTGGCTTCTTTCAATTCCACCCCTCTTTCCTCCCACCACCCCCACCACCAAAAATGAGGCAACAAAGCTAAGCATCTCTCAATACAGAGAGAGCCAACGTTGAAGAAGGAAGCATGACCGATTGGTCCAGGGAAAGCGTTTTCTATCAATCTTGTGATGTCGGTTCTCGTAAATCCACATATCTTAATTAATTACATTCTTTTCATACCGAGACTATTTAAATGGATGAGGATGTGCCGTTTGCTATTTATTGCTCATTTAAACACTCAGACGATGCTTGAGTCGTGTAATATTGCCCCACACGGTTGCCAAAGCCTCCTTCCATTGTGAGTATCTGGTTTTATTTAACCCTTACCCATCTTTCGCCAACCTCGTCTCCTTCCAAGGGTTTTGGGACAACAACTCCCATAATTCTTCAGCAAGGAATGATAGGAGTTGTAGTCCAGAACGTTGGGAAGACACCAAGGCTAAGATGGTTCTAGGTTGTAGCCCTTGTATTGGATGACAAGAGGCTTTGCTGCCTTTATTTTTAAACGATCTGTTGTTTCTTCTGACAGTACAGATTACGATTAATTTCTTAGAAGGGAAGGCAGACATTGAGGTGATAATGAGAATGATTTCCTCATTGTTCTTGCTGAAGACTTCCCCCTTATCTCTCCCCCCCCCCCAAATCCCAGAATATTCACAATTTATTTAACATACTGTAGTGATTCTAATTGCGATTGGGTACAAAAACATGATGGAAACAAAATATAACAGAAAGCGTTGACTGGGTGAAAGAGAAGACATTAGACTTCCATTCCAATTACCCTCTGCTAGATTTCTTTTGTTGTTCTTAATAATTTTAGCATCACATTTTACCCGTTCATTCAAGAGAGATCAACAACCCTATATATTTAGCCTTTACAGGTTTAGCCCTTGATTGGTGTTTGTGGAATGCTCAGCTATTTGCTGAATATTCTCATAATATTCAAAGTCTGGGTTTAACATCTGGCAAGTTTTAAGCACAGTGTTTAATTTTTTTTATTTTTGTAGCGTCGAACCTTTTATAATACCATACGGCATATTTTGATAAGCATTGGACGCTCAGAAGCTTCCTTTGCCTATCTCTTAAGTTGGCTGTAGTCCTCAAAGTTAGTCTCATTTTAGATTCCCTACTCGGAGTAGACCAGCATCCTTTCTTCCTCCCCCCCCATATATCTATATCTATCTGAGTATAAAACAGGCACATGGTGATGTAGAGCCTGAAAGACACACATCAAAACACCTTAAAGAATATAAAACTGTCATCATCATCATCATCTCTCTCTCTGTTGCTTTTGCTGTATCATTTGGGGGAGATTTGGGGCTCGTTTTTTGCATTTCCAGCAGTTGCATTAAAAAACAACAACAACAGAGAGAGAGAGAGAGAGAGAGAGAGAGAGAGAGAGTAACATTTTTAAAAATCTGGTCTGGATTCATTTGGGAAAGACTTTGCCACTGCTTCTTTCACTCCTTGTAAAAAGCCTGGGTTTTTCTTTTTCTGTAGAACTTTAGATCTAATGTACACACCCAACACACTTTTTCCTTCTCGCCCCATATGTGTAATGTCTTTGACCACTTCTTCTACTTCTTCTTTTTTTTCTCGGAGACTAATCTATGACAGGCAGACAAGGTTTCTCACTCATCAGATTTGCCAGTGGGAATTTATTTTGGACTAATGGAGAGAGGAAACTGGAGTGGTTCAACTTGAGCCACATGTTTTCTTACAGTCTTGGATCAATGGAAGAGAGGTTAGGGGGGCCCGCTCCTGAAAAGGGCTGGGGGGGGCGGTCTCCTGATCTTTTGTTTACTGTCTGCTTGGCCTGGTTTGTGCGTAGAGGTTTCTAATGTGTGCCTTATGCTCAGCCCCCCCCCCCCCGCATAGAAGGTTCTCTCCCCTCCTGGGAGATATGAAAGCTAGAAAAAGTTGGGTTTGATCCTTAAACAACCATCTAGAAAGCAACCCAGAGAAAACGAAGCAACTCCGAACTAAGTCATAGAAGTGGAAAAGTTCCCTCTTTTTTTTTTTTTTTTTTTGGACTGTACGTCCTCCCCAAATCCAGTAGCGAGCATGGCCAAAAATTTTTAGTTCTGTTTAAATCAAATTCAAATATAAAAATAAAAATCCTTTGTGCATTGGGCAAAATCTAGTATTTTGCTCAAAGAGGGTTTTTTTTTCAAAAAAAAGTGCAAAATGCACGTTTTTCACAACACCGAAGAGTTCCTAGTATTTCTATTCGCTGGTGGTCCTGCTGCTGTTGGGGGGGTGGGGGGTGGAAGAATAAAATTCATTTGCCTTCTCTTCTTTCCCCCCCCCCCCCCCCCAAATGCAAGCATTCATGACTGCTGAGATCCAGGAATCTCCAAGTAGGGGCAGGAATACATTCTGGCCTAAATCCTGAAGCAGTTACTGCCATTCAGAATCGGAAGTAGCAGAAAAGAATGAACAAGGGTCTGACAATATTATAACGCAGCTTCTTTGGCCCTTGTGACTTGGGTGTGTGTGTGTGTGCGGTTTGAACCAATTGCTGTTGTTGAGTGTTTGGTCTACTTCACAAGGAGAGGATGTAAGGACCACACAGGGACAAGCTGTCTGTTGCAAGGATCCTTAGGAAGGTGCTAATATGATTGCAATTTTTAAAAAAATGAAGTGCCTCCTTAATTAAAAAAGCTGAAATCAATAGCAGATGCTCGTGTGAGGCTCACTGCCCAAAATTCGGTTACTTCGCTGCATACTCAATTGTGCTAGAATTGTCCTATTGAATCAAAGGGAATTTGAAGTCTCAACTCCTCTGCAAGTGATTCAATGGGTCTACTCCAGTGCAGTTTACTACCGTAAGTAACAGGATTTGGCAAAGGGTGGGAATCAACTTCAAGGTTCTTCTGACGCCATCTTTCCCAATCAGATGTCTTCCAAAATCATCAGATTACATCTACAATCATCCTTAGTCAGCATGATAGGAGAGGTAGCCCAACAGATCCATAAGGTGCTAAGATGGGTGAAGGAGGTTCCAATATATCTAGCTTCTTGTGTTACCTGGGCCAATATGTACACCTCTATCCAACTGTTTGCCCCAGATAGAGAAGAACCCCACTGAATCAATGGGGCTTTGGTAAAATCTACACTTACGTAAGACCCATTGAATTAAGTTGGGACGGACCACTGGATTTCCTCCAGATTTGAGAAGCACAAACCCACTCAATTTGCTTCTGTTAGTGTTGAAACTTCTGCAACCTGATCTTATAACTGTCATGTATTTATAACTTGCTTTTTTCTCCCTTACTATTTTTTCCCCTGAGAAAGATGAGGGAATGCTAATAAAAATCTTCTGTGACGAAGGCAACATGCCAGTGGCCAGCTAAAGTACCAGCATTAACCTAATTCATTAAGTGTTAGATGCCTGTTCTGTTTGCCTGGTGCTTGTAACCCTATTGATGTCAAGCAGGCTGTTAAAAAGCATAATGACATGGCATTAGAGACCCTGAGAGCAATTAACAGCCTGCTTAATTAGCAAAAGGAATTGGAATTTGAGTGGTTGATCTTTGCTTAAAGACTCTCTCTCTCTCTCTCTCTCCCTCTCTCTCTCTCTCTCTCTCTCTGTGTGTGTGTGTGTGTGTGTGAGAGAGAGAGAGAGAGAGAGAGAGACAGAGAGAGAGAGAGTGCATTTCAGCAAATCGGGAGCCATTATCTGATTATGCATTGATCAAACAGACTAACCCAGTTTGCTGATAATTCCCTTTCTTTCTGTTGTAATCTTTGAATGAAAAACAGTTTAAGTATTCTGAACTTTCTTTACAAACAGAAGAATAAAGCAAAGAATAGTGTAGTGGTGTTGGGTGGTTGGTACCATTCTTCTGTTGGGTAGGGGGAAAATAGGTGGAAGTAGCAACCACTGGAGAGATCTGTGGTTTAGGTAGCTGAATGCAGGGCCAGAGGTTGAGAGTTCGATTCTCTACTGGGCCTCCTTGACAGGGGCCGGACTAGATGATCCATAGGGTCCCTTCCAGCTTTGCAGTTCTAAGACAGTACCAAGATAAATAAATTTAAGTGTTAAATTTAACAGAAGGGCTAGCTTCACTGTGTCCCGTTCTGAGTTATGGAGAGACACAGCTGGGCTAGCGTGCTCTAGAGCAGGGGTGGTGAAACCATGGCCTCCCGGATGTTTTTGAACAATATTGCCCAGAATCCCCAGCCAATAGTAAGTGGGAGTTTTAGTCCAAAATGTCTGGAGTGTCAAAGGTCTGCAACCCCAGCTCTAGAGGTGGCTTTCCTTTCCTTTCAGTCTTCCCAGATGCTAAAGAGTTTTGATTGCCTACTGTCCTATCCAACATGAACATATACGATCCAGAGTCATATAGGAAGGAAAGTCCCACCAAGGAAGTAATGTGGGATCATGCCACTTGTGCAAGCACTGAACAGGTAGAGGTTGAGTTTTTAATAAGAACATTACTGGGTGTGCAAAAGCACAACCCCACATTAGTTCGCTGGCAGGACCTTCCACTCAGCAGAAGCAAAGTAGGTAGTTTGACAAAAGCAGAGACTTCTATTTCTTTATCTGACTGATATCCTATAGCAGTGGTTCCCAACTTTGGGTACCTAGATATTCTTGGACTACAACTCCCAGAAATCCTGGCCGGCACAGCTATTGGTGAAGGCTCCTTGGAGTTTTAGCCCAAAAACATCTGAGAACCCAAAAATTGTACAGTTGGAAGGAACCATGAAGGTCATCTAATCCAACTCCATGTCAGTTCAGGGCTCCACAGCTAAAGCATTCTTAATAACCAATCATCATTAGTTTGAAGACTTCCAACATCCCTCACTGGGTTTGGTTTCCAAACTAATTGCAACCACAGTTGTAATTCTCTAGATACTTTTCAAGTCTGCCCATATCGTATTCTTGAAGACTTTCACAGCTGGGATCTGATGATTGTTGTGGGTTTTCCGGGTTGTTTCGCCATGTTCTTAAGGTTTTTCTTCCGGACATTTCACCAGTCTCTGTGGCCAGCATCTTCAGAAGACAGGGGTCAGAACTCTGTCTGTGCTCTGGTGCAGTTTGCTTGGATAGTTGAGTATTTATAGCTCTTGGATCAGCTTTTGTCCTTTTCAGGAGATGGGGTGATTATGGTGATCAGCATGTTTTTTTCCTGTGGCTCTCAGCACTGAAAAATACAGCCTGGAAAAGGTTAACAAACTCTACCTGCACGAAACAGAGGGATCACTGCACACAAAAGACCAGCTAACGACACCCATCAATCACAGTGAAAGATCATATCTCCCTATTATCACAACAATACACCTACCATAAAAACACGCTGATCACCATAATCACCCCATCTCCTGAAAAGGACAAAAAGTCCACTTCTGAGTGGCTGCTCCCAGGCTCTTAACCTCTATCAGGCCCAGCCACATCTTTGCTACCTTTTCTCCCAAAGACAGGCTCTGTTGCCTTTGAGCTGATTTCATTTCTGATGGTTAAAAAACACAACGAATCAGCTTCAATTGGTGGGCTTTGTTTCTCCTTTCCTTCTTGGTGTGCTTTGAATTGATCTCCCTCAAACCAATGATTTAATTATAATGTCTAATTTAGCATTTGGCACCTTGAGCACCATTTTTGGAGTGGAAAAGCAAGTCAGCAATAAACTCGCTCAAATGAATAACTTTCCTGGCAGCAACGTCTATATCTTAATTAACGCCCTGTGTGAAGAAGCTTTGCTTTTTGTCTTGTTTGGATCTCCTGTTGGTCTATTCATTAGATGGAGCCCACAGTCCATGTTCCATGTTGGAAGGGAGGCAGAAAAGCCGCCCTGGGTATCTTTTCTTCACCCCATGCATAATCCACCAAGTTCCTGTTGGCATCTCCTCCGGATGACAACTTGAACAGAACTGAGATTTGGGGCGGGGGGGGGGGAGGAGAAAAGCAAAGCAACAAAACTCAAACAATCTTTTCTCTATGCCTCTCCCTTCTTTTTGTAATTATTCCACTTCTTCCTCTTCTTGCATTTCAACTGTAATGGGTGTATTTAAATTATTAGCTTGTGTTGGTTTCAGAGTTTTGTGGGGTTGTGTTCAGGGTGTCTTGTGGGGCTGGCGTCTTGGAGTTGGAAACTGGACCAGATTGGGGAAGATGGTGTGGGACTGAAATTCCCTTATGATACATCTCTGATCCTCTATAATAATAATAATAATCCTGTGTGGTCAAGTCAATTCTGACTTATGCTGTCCCTTTTCAGGGGTTTCTAGGCAGAGAATACACAAAAGTGCTTTACCCTTGCCTTCCTCTAGGGGCGCTCTGGGGCTGTTCATCTTGCCCAAGGCTACCCAGGCTGGTTCTTCTCCCTGAAATTGAACAGTGGGGGAATCAAACTCCCAACCCTACAGGCAGATACCCAACCCATTAAGCTATACAGCCAGCACTCCAAAATTGGTTGAGAGTTACAGTTGGTATAAATGAGTCCCTCTTTGTCATGTGATGACTCTGTCATTCCTCAAGTGTTAGGATATTTCACTCTGGACTAGATGTGAGCAGGTGCGGTCCAAAGTCATTGAGTCCATTCTTGGTCCCCTTCAGAATATTCTGATGTGTTCTACTCCTGGATAGATCAGTGGTTTAGGTATTTGACTGCAAAGCCAAAGGCTGAGAGTTTGATTGTACAAAAAATAATAATAATTAAAACTTGGAAGCCTCATCCTTGCCTCAGGCACTTGCTTGAGCAGGGGAAATAAGTGGTTATTATAGTGATTCATCCAGGGTGGATTTGATGTAAAGCAAATTGATTTAAATCAAAGAATCGGATTTAAATAATATGGTTTAATATTTTTTTAAGTCCTGGACCTTCAACCCCACATGGTGTCCCCTTGTCTACTTCCACACTGGAGCTGGCACTTCTCCAGTTACCCCATTTCCACAGCGGACGGTGGTTCCTCCTCTTCACTATGCGAAAAAAAGGTCAATACGTGGAAGAAAGAAGCAACAGGGTGTGTTATTTGGTACTTGGTCAATAAAGCGAGTTTTAACGGACTGCCACTTGTCAACACTGCCGTTGATTGGCTACTAGATCTTGAGCAAATGGTTCATTCTCGCTGCCATTTATTTGTTCCAAAATAATAATTATTATTTGTCGCCAGATTTAGGGAACAACGGAAGAGCGTCTATCTTTGTCTGCTGGCCGATCTGCAAAATATTCCTGCTGACTCTCTCTCTCTCTTTGTCTTTCTTTCTCTCTCTCTCTCTCTCTCTCAAAAAAAGAGGATTATGTAGTTCTTACCGGGCCAGCTTTAGTTCAGTCCTGGCCCAACTTCTCTCGCCCTGCTGGCTTCTTTCTGATGGTTTCGTTTAACTTAAAAGCAGCCATGTTTACAGAGCTGCCGAGTAAACACTTTCATAACCTCAACCTCTAATCAACACAAGGCTTCCACTCGGGACCTGCAGGAAACAGAGTCTCCTTTAAAAGTTGGCAGCAACCACCTCCTTTCCACCCACCCCCGCAGTTCACTGTTTAGAGAATTTTAAACACTGCAGAACCAGACAGAGATGTACCTTGGGAAGGAGAGGATGTTAGCATGTGAAGAAGGGATCTGATCCAGGAGCTGCCTTCTACCAACGGAAGGATTCTAAGCATAGAAAGTGCCTCCCTCCGGCTATCAGAGATACTCCCTTCTCCCTCAATCACTTGTGTTCCTTTTCTCATGGGGATGAAGGACTCAGGGAAATAAGAAGCTGATTTATACTGAATCAATGGTATTTCCTGGGGATCTCCCATCCAGCTACTAACCGGGGCTCATCCTGCTTAGCAGCCACAATCGGATGAGAGACCGGTTGCGTTGAAAGTGCTTTTCCAGCTCAGCTTCTCAAATATGATTCAGACAGAGGAAATTCTGCCAGTGAACTAAAGGTTTACAAGGATGGGTAACCCATTGATTCCCACGGCAGTTCTCAGGGGAACCCAAAATTGGCTTCAGAGGGGTTTCCATCCCTTCTCAAGAAGGACTCAAAATATGATTTGATAATGGACCGTTGGAACTTCTCTGTCCTGTCTCAGTAGTTGATATATTGTGGGGAGGGGGGGTTATATGGTCTATGCAGATATGAAATCACAGGCACGTCAATGTAGACAGATATTCTCATCACTAGATTCTGTCTGGGTATTTCAATCCTTTCCATTGTCCCGTTTCAGTTGGAGACCTGGGAATCCCTCAGAGTACAACAGGCTGATGCTTATCAACCCAGAAATAAATCCCAGTGTACGTATTTCATTGCTCCTGGCTCCCAAGCGAGTCTCCACTCAATGGTCATTATTGGTTGAACTGGGTGGGAGAATTGATATGGAAAGAAGAGAGCAGAGAAATGGTGTCTGGATGGGCTGTGGTGGTCAAGAAGAGTAGTCAGGAAAGGAAAGAACTTGGAAACAATCTTAGAACGGCAGAGCTGGAAGGGACCCTATAGATCATCAAGTCCAGCCCCTCTCAAGGAGGCCCAGAGGGGAACTGAACTCCGAACCGCTGGTTCTGCAACTAGAGACCTACATTTACTACCATCAGTTCAAAAAGGGGCCAGGCTTCTACCATTAGAGGTAATCGTAACCTATTTAGTTTCTTGAATGGAACACCGACCTATGTATCCAGAGATTTGTGTGTGTGTGTGTGTGTGTTTATGTGTGCCTCTTTTTTTAAAAAGGAAAGATTAAGTTTAAAGAGATTATCCCACTCTCACCCCCTCCTCCATCCCCATTCCCCGCAAGACATTAGCTGTTCAAAAATGACAAAAATGCCCTTAAGCTTCTCTAAAGGAAGGGCAACCGAATAGGCGGCCTTTTGTTTCATGCTAATGCTTGCCGGCAAAGATGCGGAGAGGTGGTGTCCGGTCACCATGTGCGAGGATCCAGGAACATGACTTATCTGTCGCCAATAAAGCAAATCAGGCCATGGCATTAGCGGGAGGATTAGACGTCGGAGTCGCTCGCAGGGAAGGAAATCTCTGGGCCACCCACAAGGTGGAACGGGAGAGTGGCCAGCGTTTACTCCAGGCTATGGGTGGAAATAAAAATTATGGTTCCCTTCTTGTTCTCATCTCCCTCTGTGGCATATTGATATTGAAGATGATGTGTCGTCAAGTCAGCTCTGACTTACTGTGACCTTCCCCCCCCCCCAGGATTTTCCAAGTACTCGCAAGTGGTTTCCCATCCCCTTCTTCTGGGCGGGGGATCCCTGGGACTGTGTACAGCTGGCCCAAGGCCACCCAGGCTGGCTTTTCTCCCTGGAGGCACCATGGGGAATCGAACTCTCAACCACTGGCTCCACAGCCAGATCTTGGCTCCACAGCGATCTTGCCAGCTCTGTGACATATTTACCATCATAATAAAAACATTGTGTTTGAGTAAAAGACCATAGTTCAGTGTGTCATAGTACATGCTTTAAGCATCCAGACCGCCACTGGTTGAATTCCTGGTATCTCCAGGGAGCGTTAGGAAAGACTGTAGCTTGAAACTTTGGACAGCTATTGTTGCCAACCAGTAGGTGATACTGTATTAGATGGTCAAAGAGACTGATCCAGTGCAAAGAGTATCTTATGTTCTTCTGTTGCAGAATTATCACTATGGCATTTGGATGTGTTTTTTTCCAGCAGTGTCGTACAGTAGGATAACCATCTTTGAATGGTTTGTTACATGTCGTCAAGTCACTTCTGACCTATGACAACTCTATTAATAAAGCTCCTCCAGATCGTTCCTTCATTCACAGCCCTCCTCAGGTCTTGCAAACCCATGCTAGACCAAACATAAGATGGTTGGACTCAACAATTTCCTTTGTTGAGCCCATTCATCATATGTTGTCTCTTTCTCTTTCCTTCACGCTTTCAGCATTTCCTAGCATTATTGTCCAGTCTTGCCCTGAGGTGCTTAAAGAAGGATATCTTCATCGTTCTAGGGAGAATTCAGTCTTGATTTGAGTTCGTACCCACTATTAGTCTTTCTGGTGGTTTATGTTGCCCATAACACTTTTCTCCACATTTCAAATAAATTGGTTTTTAGGCTTAAAAAAAAAAATCTTTCAGTTTTCTTCTCTATGCAGCTTGGACATTCATACATAGTAACTGGGAAAACCCTAATATTGACGTGTATCTGAACACATTATAGGACCATAATAAACTTCTTCTCCTTCTTGTTCTTCTCCTCCTCCTTCCCTAATATGGATGATCTTGGTCTTCATGTCCAATGGCGCATCCTTTCTCTAAAGAATCTTCTCCTTAGATGGCTTTCAAAGTACAGTAGATTAGATAAATTCATGGGCCGGAATCCAATGGTTTACTTCCACTGGGCACGTCTGCTTCTCCCAGGCTTGGAAGACTTCTCTTAGGTAGCTTCCTTAACCCCCTGAAAGGTTTGGTGCTGTGGGCGAAAAAGAGGGGAGGAAACTCCCAATTCTGTCTGTGTCAGATATTAAACTGCAACTGCTAGAGGACAAGAGATTTATCAGCGCTTGCTTGTGGAGAGAAGAACGTTGGACCTCATTATCTTTGAGTACTTTGATAGAGGAGAGGGCTGATGCAGCAGCTTTTAACAATGGGGAGAGGGTGTTATACTCCTGTCTTGATCCTTTGAGCTTGGTTTTAATTTGATCCCTGTTTAAATATATTCCATTGTGTTCAGTGGTTAGAAGCCTGCTGGGGGGAAAAAACACCTCTTGTTTGCAACCATAATGATAGAATCATTTCCTACCCTTTGGCAAGGTGTCTATCAACCAACTGGTTGTGCGATCAATATCAGATACCCAGCCAGAGAGTGGAAACTTCTCACGACGGAGGGTACCATCAGAGGGGAATGGTTTCCTTCAAAGTCAGATTTCCATTTGCTGGAGAATTACCCCAGTCTGGCCCCTCAAAGTAGGAGACATGTGGCTGGATCAAAAAAGGTCAAGCTTGGGCATGGTTTAAGGTTGAGTTGGCGCATATTTTCTTGTGCATTGTGGAATCACAAGGAAATAGATCAGACTAGGCTGCATCCCATCAAAATGTGGAAACTCCTTGCCAGTGACTGTTGCTTGTACAACTTTTTCCGACATGCTTCTTCCTTCCATCATGTTTTTACTGTTTAATTTTTTTAAAAAAAATCATGATGTATTTAGCATTGGCAGAAACGGGCGGGGGAACACAGAGATTAAATAAAAATCATAGAATCATTGAAGTGGAAGGGGCCTGTAAGGCCATTGAGTCCAACCCTCTCTTCAGTGCAGGAATCAAAATCAAAGCAGATCTGACAGAGAACACCTCCAATATTGAAGCCAAAATGCAGGCTTCAATATTGGAGGCATTCTCTGTAGCCTGAGCTCTTTATTACATGTCCTGCACTCCGGAATGAGCATAGCATCATTTTTGAATATACATAGAACTATGATGGAATTTAAAGGGACGTGGTGGCACTGTGGGTTAAACTGCAGAAGCCTCTGTGCTGCAAGGTCAGAAGACCGGCAGTCGTAAGATCGAATCCACACGACGGAGTGAGCTCCCATCACTTGTCCCAGCTCCCACCAACCTAGTGGTGTGAAAGCATGCAAAATGCAAAAATGCGAGTAGATAAATAGGTACCACCACGGTGGGAAGGTAAATGGCGTTCCTTGTCTAGTCAGACTGGCCATGTGACCACGGAGGATTGTCTGTGGACAAATGCTAGCTCTATGGGTTGGAAACGGAAAAGAGCACTGCCCCCTAGAATTGAACACAACTGGACAAATTGTCAAGGGGAACCTTTACCTTTATGTTGGAATTAAAAATTTATAAAAATTCCACTGGAATTCCTGCTAAACTGAACAGGGAAAAAGCAACAAGTAGAGTAGTCAGAGAGGTCTTTGATGGAAACAAATTGATTTGTTTGATATACGTCTCGCCGAAAACTAACTGCCTTCATGTTTTAAAGGGCCAGGCCCTGATGGCTGAGCGGATGAATCCATCCTTTGTATCTCCTTCTAAGATGTGGTCCAAAGCGGGCTCTGGGCGACTGTCCGAAAGGTCTGGTGGTTTGGAGAGGGAAGAACGGGAGGCTCCCCGTGCTCCCATGGGTTGAGTTCAAGAGCAAGTGGGCTGGCCTGCAGAGGTTTGCTCAAGTGGTGGATTAGTGGTTTGTGGTTTCATGTGTGCTCACTCCCCTGTCAGGGATTCCTCCCCAGATTCTGGCAGCACAGCAGCAGGAGGATGAGGTGGGAAGAAAGATTTATATCTGCACGGACCTGGAGGTAGATGGCTAAGAGCTGGAAAGGGGAAAGGCCACGGGAGAAGCAACGCATGATCAATTTTGTCCTCCTGGAATGCATCATAAAGGAACACAGCTACAGGGTGGTGGTGGTGGTGATGATGATGATGATGGTGATAACAACAACAAAAACAATGCCAGAGCTACCAAAAACGGGCAATATTAGGAACAACATACTTACTCTGCTGATATTTAACAGATTCTTAGGTTTTTGGTTAAAACCTGGATACCAGTCAATGCTTTTATCATTTTGATTGACTGTGTCTGGCAATTTTGAATAATAATAATAATAATAGTGTGCCATCAAGTCAATTCTGATTTATAGTGACCCTTTTCAGCGTTTTTCAGGTAGAGAATACTCAGAAGTGGTTTCCCATTCCCCTTATTTTAGGGGCACCCTAGGACTGTAGAGCTTGTCCCGAGGGCATGCAGGCTGGCTCTGCGAAGTCAGATGATCACCCCCAGCCCAGAAAGTCACTCCCTGTCAAACAAACTACAAGCATCATGCAAGGTTACAGGAAAAAAAAACCTCCAGCAAAACTGGCTTAGTTGGGCTTTGATGTTAAAAGAAGAGACAGGCCATGCCAGTTAGGATTTTGGCCAAAGAGGTATAAGTGTTTGGCGCTTACCAGCCCTGCCTCCTCCAGCAGGAGCCCACTCAGAGGCAGCACCCAGAGGAGGCAGGGCAGGGAAGTTGGGGCACTGCCTCTGGGGTGGGCACTCACTTGAAGGAGGTCAGCCTGGGAAGTGCCAAAGATGTGTCCGGCCAATAAATACACTGGCACAAACCGGTTCAACAGTTCCTGCCCATCTGTCGTTAAAAGAGGTGAAGAATTGAGGCATGAATTTATATCAATATATATAATTTTTATCAGCTTAAGATAATGCAGCCGCTAGAATTCTGTTTGGGCTGAGAACAAAAGAAAACCAAACCACATTGTGCTTCGGTTCTGCGTCACCTGCTAAACTCATGTTTCAATTACTTTCAATGTTCTCCACATACCCAACCCAGCCCTCACATACATAATCAACTCGGTAAGGTTGGTCCGCCTGTAGTGGCCGGAGCTGCAGTCGTACGCATTTAAGCACACACACAGATTCCCCCCCCCGCCAAAAAAAAAAAAATTTCCACCATTGCATGCATTTTCAAGGCACAGAGCCCTTCAGAGGGGGAAAAAAAAAGAAGCACCAAGAGAATAGAATAGCCTGTCTATTTGTTTGTCATGTAGGCCTGTCTGTCTCACCCTCTGGGTAAATATAACTCATACGATTGTTCTCTGACAGGTAGAGGTTGGGAGGTCCTGACTCACATCTCCTGCCTGGCTGTTCTTTCATGTACAGTAGTGTGTTTTTAATGCTGTTCCAGCTCGATCCACAGCTTCTGTTCCCAATACCTGGAGACCTTTCCAGCCAGCGATGAGCAGAGCTTGGGGAAATGTTGTTTCTCTAAACTACAGTTCCCACGATCCTCCAACCAGTGTGGCTGCTTTTTCCTTGACTGTCCATTTGCAGGGCTTCTGTTCCCAGCAGGTTTTTCCCCTCAAAAAACTTACGCAATTTATATTCTTATAATTGATGTTGTGTATTATTCTTTTTTAAAAAAAAAACTTATGGAGACCCTGAAAAGAGTTTTTCAAGGCCTGGGGGATGCTTAAGGAGTGGTTGATCCTTGTTGCCACCACTAGTAATGGGATTTTTGGATTTTTTATTTTTATTTTTATTTTATTTTATTTTATTTTTTTTGGATGACAGATCTATTACTCTCCATTCTAGGAGTCCTGCCTGACACATATACACCTTCCGAATGCCAACCTGTGGCTCACCTGTGAGAAAGGCCTAAGGTGGAAGGCTTTGAGACCTAGCTCTGCCTAGCTTCCTGTCCAGAAAGGAAGTTCCAAGATAGCCTTTGGGCAAGGACAGAAAGCTTGGCCAGGGCTAGGCCTAGCTAGGCTTCAGAGTCTTCCAGCTAAAGACTTCCCCTCAGATGAGCCAAATTTAGGCGTGTCTGTCCATCTGACGGAACTCCCAAAATGCAGAACCATCCAAAATTCCCATCCTTCACCCTCAGTACCCATGAGTTTCCATAGCAGAACAGAGGTTTGAACCCATGTCTTCCCCTGGAGGGCCTGGCGTGCTCTGGTCCATGGGGTCACGAAGATTCGGACACGACTAAACGAATAAACAACAACAACTTCCAAATATCATTCCGACACTCTGTCCCTTATTCCGCAGTCACCGTCGCTTACGGGGAAAGTAGCTTTTCTTATGAATCTTGAGTTTCCAGAATCTTTCAGCCAGCGTAGCCACCCATGATGCTGGCTGAGAGATTTTGGAAACTCCCAGGGTCTGAGAATAAGAAAGAGTCTTCTGTTCATGATAGAAGAACTCAAAACAAATATTGAAAATATATCTGGGTCAACGGACAGTCATAGGATTCAGTTTCGGGGCTGACCCAGATTTTCTGATGTTCGCTGTCTCCAAGCTTTGGGGGTGGTGGAAGCGAGCTAAGAATTTAAGCCACTGACCCACGCAGGCGCACACACACCCCGTCCTGTTTGCGGCTCACAGACACCTCTGGGTGCTGAGCAAGAGGCCCGTTCACAGCATCGCTCCCCCCTTTTGACGTCCTCGACACAGCTCCAACCTCCCGTGACCTGCACAAGCTCATCAGGCAGACACCGGCCATGTGAGGTGGGTCATAAGGAACAGCTTTAGATACAAACCCGTATCATCCTCCGGGTTGGAATGCAAAGTCCCTCTCGATCGCCTTCAGCAAAGCCGCATCATGTGTGAGAGATAAATCCTGGGGACACAGAAGGGTTTGCCAGGGAGAGAAAAAAAAGAGATGGGGAGGGGGAAATGCAAGGGGGAAAAAAAGCTTGAAAAGAACAATAGTTTCTGCTATTCAAAGCAAACACACATAAGTAGGGCAGCCTATTGAACTGGTCCCTGGTGATCTTAAAGAGAGAGTCGCCTGGATCCAAGAAAGTAAGGGACTGTAGATACTTTGAATGCAAACCATTTAGATCAAGACTATGCAAATTTAAGAAGGTCAGGATATGGCCGGAGAGGTAGCTGTGTTCGGTTTTTGTCTCTTGCGCCAGAGCCTGGTGATACCTGACCAGTTTTATTCAACATCACCTTTTGTGGAGCGTCGCAGCTCACCTCTTGAGATGTGAGGAGTGGAGCCTCCATAGACAAAGAGGAATACACCACACCGCTAGGCTAACTCGGGCTGTATCTCCTGCATCCGAAGAAGTGGGTTGTGGCAGTTCTCCAAAGCTTTAGAGAAATCACAGGGCTTGTTGTTTTGATGTGCCGTCAGGTTGCCTCCAACTTATGGTGAGCCTATGTGTGAGCCATCTCCAGCCATATCCCTTCCTCAACTCCGCTGCTCAGCTCTTGCAAAACTCAACCCTGTGGCTTCGTTTGGGGAGTCAACACATCTTGTATTGGGTCTTCCTCTTTTCCTGCTGCCTGCCACCTTTCCCAGCATTATTGTCTTATCCAGCGAATTATGCCTTCTCATGATGTGCCCAAAGTAGGACAGCATCAACTTCCACATGTTTGCCTCCAGATATAGTTCAGTCTTGATTTGATCTAGGACTTCCTTCATCTTTCTAGCAGTCCAGAATATCTGCAAATCTCTCCTCCAGCCCCACATTCCAAATGAATCATTTTTTTCCCTGTCTACCTTCTTTACTGTCCAATTTTCACACCCATATACGTTGATTGGAAATACTGCAATGCAGGGGTATATAATTTCAGTATGGACGAAGCCGACTACTGCTGGTAAGCAGCATCCTTGTTAGGGGTGTAGAGATTTCTAGAACCCTGGTTTTCTGAGATTCTTTTGAGTTCTGTCTTGAATCTCATTCTGTTCCAGTTCCATATACTTTAGAAACAAAACAACAAAAGAAGAGCATTTTTGCATACCTTTGACTGAAATACTATAGTAAACCAGCAACTAGAGTCGGCTGATGGAATCAGAGGGCAATTGGTGAGTCGACACCTCTGTAGATTCCATTGGCTTGATGGGCCCAGTCTCCTTCCAAAGTAATAGTGGAGTTCAACCCATGTGTGCCCTGATAATCACTATTTGTTTACTAGCTATGTCTCCCTCTTGCCTTTATTCAGACAGATCAAGAGGGCATGCATGGCTCTGTGGCACCTCTGGGTTCCTCCTTTATTCACATAACAAACTTGTGGAGTGGGTCAGATTAAGAGAGAGAGGGGAAGTGGCCTAAGGTCACCCTTTGAGTTTGGGTAAGGGTTAGAATCAAGATCTTCCAGGTATGCCACCAACACACCGACCGTGAAGCCACACTGGCTCTCAAATATATGAGTTCTTGCATGTCTCAGGGCATGGACTAAAAGACAGTTGGTGTTCTGAACACTTCTCGTTTCAACAGTGCTAGGGTTAGGGGTATCAGCTTCAGGCGCTCCTGGATGAAACAGATGCCCTGGATCCATTCCAGTCGGGCTTCAGGCCGCGCCACGGTACAGAAACGGCATTGGTCGCCCTGTGTGATGACCTATTGAGGGAGGCCGACAGGGGCAAATTGTCTCTGCTGGTCCTCCTCGATATCTCAGCGGCCTTTGATACCATTGACCACGGTATCCTCCTGGGGAGGCTCTCTGAGTTAGGAATAGGAGGCCGGGCTCTGGCCTGGCTCCGTTCCTTCTTGGAGGACCGCCCCCAGAGAGTACAGCTTGGGGAGAGTGTCTCGGCCCCGTGGAGCCTCAATTGTGGGGTTCCACAGGGGTCGATCATCTCCCCAATGCTGTTTAATATCTATATGAGGCCGCTGGGTGGGGTCATCAGGGGGTGTGGAGCACAGTGCCATCAGTATGCGGATGACACGCAGCTCTACATCTCCTTTTCACCTACCGCAGGAGATGCCGTCCTGTCCCTCCAGCGCTGCCTGGAGACCATACTGGAATGGATGCAGGAGAACGGGCTGAGGCTGAACCCGGACAAGACGGAGGTACTAAGGGTGGGCGCCCCCACAGTAGGGGATCTGGGAAACTCCCTCACTTTTGGGGGGGTGACCCTGCCCGCCAGGGACGGGGTCCGCAGCTTGGGGATCCATCTAGACCCGGCGCTCACTATGGAATCCCAGGTGGCGTCCGTGGTCCGCACCGCCTTTTTCCACCTTAGGCGGATAGCCCAGCTGCGATCCTACCTTGATGTTGGGGCGCTCACTACCTTGGTGCATGCGCTCGTAATCTCAAGATTAGACCACTGTAATGCGCTCTACGTGGGGCTACCTTTGGGACTGCTGCGGAAACTACAGGTGGTGCAGAATGCGGCGGCCAGATTACTCAGTGGAGTGAGAAGATACCAACATATCTCCCCCACCCTGGCTGCTTTGCATTGGCTGCCCATCCATTTCCGCATCAACTTCAAAGTGTTGATGCTTGCGTATAAAGCCCTAAACGGTTTAGGACCTCGATACTTGGCGGAACGCTTCCTCCCACCAAGATCTACCCGTGTCACTCGTGCGAGCCAGGAGGTGAGACTGAGGAGCCTAACGCCGAGGGAGGCCCGGAAGGAAAAGACTAGAAATCGGGCCTTCTCGGCGGTGGCTCCTCGTCTCTGGAACGACTTACCCCCTGAGATTCGCGCGGCTCCCTCGCTGGGTATTTTTAAGAAACAATTAAAAACTTGGATGTTTAGGCAGGCCTTCCCAACAGATAATTCCTGACGATTTTTCCCTACCCTATAGCTCTCCTATCTTGTTTAATAATTTTTTTTCTTTTTCTTTTTGTTAAGTAATATGGTTATATGTATTTTATTGTTTTATTCTTATGTTGTTAGCCGCCTAGAGTGGTCCTCACACGACCAGATAGGCGGGATATAAATAAAATAAATAAATAAATAAATAAATAAATAAATATCAGACCCCCATGTAGCTCAAAATCCATGCATAACTCTTATGCCCCACCGCCAAACATAACTGCAAAGCATAAACAGTTGTTCTACACAGAAAGAGGGAAGAGAACAGTTTTCTCCCTAAAGGTTCTCTTCCATAGCATTGACAATACTTTCCCTACATTACCATGTGTAATGAGCCTTAAAGGTCCTTATGATCCCTCCCCCCCCCATCTAGAGACCGGATTAGAGATGTTGTGTTTGGGGGCTAGTAGATCACTTCGACAGCTTCAGTGTTGAACCCATGGTTTTAGGCGGCCAGAGACACAGAATTTATTGAATATTTATTTCCTTATTGAAACATTTGTTTATTTATTTAAAAGAATCCATGCATAACCAAATCCATGCCGCTGTCAGACCTGTGCAATTCAAGAGAGACATCTATAGCTTTATGTGGTATTCTCCTGTTGTGTTACACAGTTGCCTATGGTCAGTCGCACAGAAGCAGTGGAAGATATCTTGCTGGTTAGCTGTCACATGTTCTGGTTGTGCAACTGATGGTGTGCCTAGGAACATGACGGGCAGCTGGCAAAAAGCTTATACAATTGACTTCACCTCTAACGTTTTTCACAGTAGGGTTTTACTCATTTAATTGATCCCGTTCCTTGCTGCTTTTTTTTTTTACTCCAACCTGCTGGTGTATTCGGTTAAGATTAGTCCCAAACAATCAGGGACGATAGAGGGAGCAACCAATCAGGGGTGACGTTGTCCAAAGGCTCTGTAGCCAAAAGATATGGCTTGATGCCACTGCTGAAAGTAATGGTCAGTGAAGACAGGTAAAATAAAGCAACAAGTGCATTTTTTAAAAAATGCATAATTGAAAAAATAAAGCTCCACACTTGCCCTGACCATTTTTTTATTCACTTGTAATTTTAGCTGTAATTTTAGGCCCTGTAATCAGACTAAACAGTAATTGGATCAATAATGATGGCTCTTGCACCTTCTAACGTATGCTACGGCAAGTGCATTGGATGACATGCATGCTTCCAATAAGCCTTATTTATATGCTCATCAAGATGTTCCTTACTTTGAACATAGAGTCCAGTTTTAGGATCCACAAGCCAAGTCAGTAGTTTAAAAACACACAAAAAGGGATTTAAAAACCATGTTTATCTCACAATCCAAATACTTCCTTTTAATAACAACAAAAAGAAATCTATATTATTCCCTGTTAACAGCGCAGAGTAATCATTGGGTTAGAGGGGCAGTATAGAAATTAAACAAATGAATGAATGAATGAATGAATGAACATTAAGAAGGAAAATGTCAGTGTTTTTTTTTTAATTTTTAGTATGCAAAATATTGGTCATATATTCAAGCCAGAGATCAGATCAGAGAAGTCTTTATGTCTGTATACTTTCAAATCTGATTGAATTGGTTGGTTAAATAATTTTAAAAGTGTCTTTCTCTCTTACATTCTTCTTCTTCTTTTCTTTTTACCTCCTAATTGTCAGGTTTTTTTTCCTCCAAGCCATCTCCCAGCAGCTGGGCTTCGCCTCCCTTAATATTTAGACGTATTGGGCCGTTTTAGAATATTTTCTTTCTTTTGGTTTTGATTAATGCTCCGAAGCCACCATGTCAGCGCAAGCCATCTACCTACCTTGTCAGCTAGGCATCCATCTGGCTCAGCCACCGGTGGTAATTTATGACCTGGGCTGGCAATTTGCAAACCTAATGCAAGAATAGGCAGGAGGAGAGGAGAGAAGCTGGGGGGGATGCCAAGAGGTTGGGTGATCTTGACTGCCTCTCTTGCAGCTTGGGTACATATTGCCCCCATTAGGAAAACAAATGGCACAAGGGATCGGACATCATCTCGAGCCTCGATAAATATTTTATCAGCCATAATGGAAATTGTCAAATTGATCTAATTGTACTATATGTTATCAACAGAGATATCCACGCAGGATATAGCCTTCGGCCTTCCTGTCTCGTTTTGGAGCTCTTCCCCTCCATTCTTTCCCCTGCTTTTGATAGCTGCTTCCACCAAGGAGATGAGAGGAGAGTGAGGTTCATTACCAAGTTATAATCATCTTAGAACTGCAGAGCTGGAAGGGACCCTATAGGTCATCCAGTCCACCCCCTGTCAAGGAGGCACAGTGGGGGAATCAAACTCACAACCTCTGGCTCCACAGGCAGAGACCTAAGCCACTAAAGCTGTAAATTGTATCAACAAGATGCCAAGAATAGCTCAGTGGTTTAGGTCTCTTGCTGTGAGCCAGAGGTTGGGAGTTCAAATCCCCCCCCAGGGCCTCCTTGACAGGGGCTGGACTCGATGATCCAGAGGGTCCCTTCTAGCTCCACAATTCCAAGATGATGATTATTATAAAAGGCAGAGGAGACCCTGATGAAAATCCCATCAGACGATCGGTTCCAGAGAAGGAGCCAAGCCTGCCTTCAGCTATATTTCACACAAGTCAGGACGCTAACTAGAATAGGGCATTTGGGGCTCCAAACCAGGGTGCCAACATTTAGAGGTTGCCCAGATTTGTTGCTGGAAGGACAAATATTGCTACCCAGTTCATGGCCTCCAGCTGTTAATTCCCAGACAAAAAGTAAATACAGAACAGGCGAACCTAAGAGGGGCTCAGACTTGGGGGTTCGGAAGCGGACACTTGGGTACCAAAGACTCCGACTCGGGACTCAAACCCCAGGTGTTCTTGGACTCAGACTCCCAGAAGCCTTCACCACTAGCTGTGCTGGCCATGATTTCTGGGAGTTGTAGTCCAAGAATATTTGGGGAGTCAAGGTTGGAAACCATTGGGTTAGGGCATCCAACGGGGGCTTGAGAGATCTGGGTTCTAGTTCCACACAGAGCTTCAAAACTTGCTGGGTGACCTGCTTTCTCGATCTTTGTACCTAGTAGGGTTGTAGGCAGAATCATTAGATCAAGAGGAGAGCACATTTATGTAACCGTGGACTCGCTGGAGAAAGTGTGGGACAGAAATGGAATCAATGAGTAATGAGTGAATGGATTGCCCTCAACCTTAAGCAGCAGTGGGAAGCTATCCTTGCTTCCGATGGCTTCCAGCGTGCCTACCAGATTGGGTGTAGACGAATCATCATCCTAGCCAGACATGAACAATCTATACGCTTTGTTTCTCCAGGGCTTTGATCCAGGAGTCAACCAGCTGGGTGGAAATGCAGCACATTATTTATCATGAGGATAACACTATAGCTTACGCCTGCTGATACTTTGCCCCCCGGAATACGTAGACAGAGCATGTCAGTAACTCCTGCTTAGCCGCAGAGCCTTCAAACGTTTTTGTTGGGATAGCCAGCCCTGAAGCGATGGTTTTCATTAGATCTTGTGGAGGTTTTTTGAAGGCAAGCGCTACGTTTGGTGTTTCTGGTTTCCTGTCATTTTGAATCAAAATAAGAATAAGGGAATGCGGTATCTTAATAAAAACCTTGAGCTGAAGCGGCTTTAGGTAGCATTGTTTTGAGAGGAAGTGTTTAAAATTAAAGCGAACAAGCTGCAAGCTTCTTGCAAACAAAGGTTGCATTTGTCGTTGCCGGGTTAGCTGCTTTTTCCTGGGCTGAACATGAGGAGAAAGAGGAAACATGCATAGGATTTGCAGAAGTGGACTTCCAAATTCCTGTCAGATAAGAATATCGCTTAATTTAATCGACGGCCGACGGGCTCTCTCTCCGTTCTGCATGTTATTTCCCCCACCTCAAACACCCCCGGGTTTTGGACAGAAAGGACCGTTTAAAATCAAAATAAGAATATGGGAATTGTTAATCCTGGAAATCCGAGTTGGACGTAGAGATCCGCTCTGTCCATAGCCTTGAGCATCTTTTGAACTGCAAGAGGCATGAAAACATAAGCCATAAGTTCCAGCTTCTCTCAAAATATCCAGTGACCCATCCTCTCTCTGAAAAGGGAAAACTAGCCTAATGTAACGCTTGTGTTTCAGACTGAAGTTTGCCGGTGTTGCTTTTATGATTTTTGAACCCGCAGCCATCCGTTCCCATTTGGGAAGTTCTGCAAAGGTAGGTAAAGATGCCAATGCCGGGAAGGCTTGTCATAGATTTGACTGGCATAGAGCATTCACAGCCAGTTTTACACAAATTGGTAAGATCCTTAGCAACGTTGAAAGGTTCAATGTAAGATGCATTTGAGACAAAACAGAATAAACCAGTGAGTGCTGAGAGCAGATGTTATCATAACATTTTTTCAGTTCTTTTTTCTCTCTTTTTTTTTTCGGCATTGTGAGCCATGAGGAGTAACCACTCGGTCTTCTCCTCAAATGAAAAAGTTATGCAAACACTGCCAGCTGCGATGAGATTTTTTGCACCTGCACGAGAGCCTAAAGAGAGGTGAGGTTCCCTTTGAATTCAGAGGCCGGACCGAACAATTGGTTACTGCTGGATAGATTGACAGTCACCCCTCACCAGAAAGGTCCCTCCCAGCTAGACAAAACAATGAGCAGCATGCGAGGTTGTGAAAAACTCCAACAGAGTCTGCCCCAAAATCTGTCTGTTGCCCCAAAGTTGAAATCTTAATCAAGCAAACAGATACACAAACAGTTGTTTTGGTTTCAAGCCACTGACCTAAGAGAAAGCAAACCATCTGTCTAGGGGGGACTTCTTTCCTGTTTGGCAAAATGATGTGCATAATGCATCTCCTATTAAATTATTTTCACTGTGCACATTTCACAGGTTTCTCCAGATTCTTGTATGATAGAAAAAACCTGCTTTCTGCTATTGATTGTTTTCAGTAGTCAAGAGAAGGAGAGAGGGACTACATCTTCTCAGTTCCAAAGCTTTGTTTTTAAAAAGCCAAAAATAACCCCTGGCGGAGTCAAATGACTCCCACCTCGATTCCTAGAAAGAAAGTGTGTGTGTGTGTGTATGTGTATGTGGTAGTATTTCAGGCTACATAGACAGTGAGGTCATTCCCGGCGCTATTGTCTTCTGATAACCCAATTAGGAAAGTGCAATTTATCTAGCCTGTTTCCATTTAATTATCTAATTTGTCTGACTGAGCTGGACTAGCTATCTTCATCCTTGGCACGCCGGGGAACCACTATCGCCCTGATGGCTTGTCCCTGCTTCTGAATCCCCAGGTGCATTGCATTCATATGACTCTTTAGTCATAAGCGCTTATAAATCAGGAAGGTGGCAGGAGAGAAGCCTTACAGAGCATTCCTTTATTTTGTCATCATTGGGAGAAAAATAGATTTTTTGGGGGTGGGGAATAGACACAGGAGTTCCGCTGCCCTCGATCGGGTGAAAAGTCTCATCATTCTGTAAGGGAGGTTGTATGGAAAAAAGGGATTTATGGCAGATAAATGTATTGATTCATTTTAATTTTATTAAAAGGATCTTTCTGGGGAAAAAAAGTCTTTCAGAAAATGTATAATCACCATATTATATTACTTTGTGGTTCTTGGACAGGAGCTTGAACGCAGCTTATCTGAGATTGAGGGCTGGAATATTGGATTTCGGGGGGGGGGTCTGTTAAAATGTACAGCAGAGGATTTCATCATCATCTGAGAACTGCAGAGTTTGAAGGATCATGGAGTGTCCAATCCTTGTCAAGGAGGCACAGTGGGGAATTGAACTTCCAAACTTTTGCTCTGCAGCCAGAGAGCTAAGCCACTGTGCTATTGGGTCAGGTCTGACCTATGACAACTTGAATGCACTTTTAAAGGTCTGTGAGATATTCAAGGAGTAGTTTAAAATTGCCGTCCTCCAAGGACCTTTCATGGATGAGCTGAGATTTTAACCCAGGTCTTTTGAGCTCTAGTCCAAAACTCCACCCACTACACAACTTGTTATATTTGATGTGCATTCTTGCTCATAAAAGAAGAAAATGAACAAATAAAATTGATTTGCTAACTTTTTGAATGCTACATTTTTTTAAAAAAAGTTTCTTCCTCTCTTTTTTGCAGCCTAGGGACCATTACTGGGAGTTATTACTAGTGTGTAAGGGACTGTTGTTGTTGTTTTTAAATCATCATTGTCATCATTGTCTTAGAATGGGAGAACTGGAAGGAACGTTATGGTTCACCAAGTCCAGCCCCTATCAAGCAGGCACAGTGGGGAATTGAAGTCCCAACATCTGGCTCCCGCAGCCAGAGACCTAAATAGTTGAGCTATCCAGGATTTGTGGACTACAACATCTAGCATCCTGAGAACTCTGCCTGGGGAATTATGGGAGTTGTAGTCCAAAACACCAGTGTCTGTGAATATATAGTTAACTCCACGAGAGGATTGAACGATTTGGGGTACGATTGCTGGGTTGGGCCTGATTCATATAGGTCGGATGCCCAAAGCAGAGCTGGTGGGTGACAACAACTTTCTGAAGCTGCCCATCATCAAATCTTTGGCAGTCTTGATTTCCAAGGTTCCATGGGGCGAAATGCAGAGAGCCTTTGGATGCACAAGAGGTGCCATACCACTATGCTAAACCCCCTTCTCTGTCTGAATGTGTCCAAAGGAAGGCAAAGGGGGGGGGAGCCAAAGGCCAGGGAGACGGAGCCCTCTGAGAAATGGTTGAGTGAGCTGGGCATGTGTGTCACCTGGAGAGGAGACACCATGATAGCCACCATCCCATGCCTGAAGGCTGTCCCGTGGGGAACGGTGCATGATTGTTTACTGCTGCTTAAGAGGGCGTGAACCTAAACTGATGGGTTCAGTTTTCGAGAAAGGAAATCCACACTAAAGGGAGCTAGGAACATCTTCCTGCGTCTAAGAGAGTTCTCAAATATCTCCTGTCCTCAACTGTCCTTTTCAGCTCTTGTAAATTCAAGCCTCTGGCTTCCTTTAGCGAGTCAGTCCATCTTGTATTTGGTCTTCCTCTTTTCCTGCTGCTTTCAACTTTTCCTAACATGATTGTCTTTCCCAGAGAACCGTGCTTTCCCAAAGTGGGACCGTCTCCATTTCTTCCTTTTTTGCCTCCAGGGATAAGTTCAGCCTTGATTTGATCTAAGACCCACTTGTTCATCTTTCTCACAGGCCAGGATATCTGCAAAGCTGTCCATTATATTTCAAACAAATCAGTTCTTTTCCTGTCAACCTTCTTAGCTGTCCAGCCTTCACACTCATCCATGGTGATTGTAAATATAAGAGTGTGAATGATCTCGGTCTTTGGTCTTCAGTTACACACCCATACACTTGATGATCATTTCTAAATGACCTTGACGAACTCTGAGGAATGCTTAGGCTGAGGATTCTGCCATCATTGTGGGTTGGAGTAGATGATCCCAACTCTGCAACGCCAGGATTCTCTAAAGGCCCTCCTTCTTCTCCAAAACATAGTATATACACTCTCCTGAATCATCCTTACAGAAGTACCTATTTACCTTACTTTTTCTGCAGCCATTGAAAAGTAAGTGGGAGAGACAATTTTTTTTAAAACAAACAAACAAAAAAAGACTTCCCACTGCTAAGCTTCTGGTGTGAAATGTCACGTTCTCACCTCTACTCTATCAGCAGGTGTGTGTGTTGACTTTCTGAGCAGTGCATCAATTATCTTATTTGTGTTATTCTTTCCCCTGACACTCTGGATGCCTAGGACGTTCTGCCCTGCCCTATATGTCCTTTGTAAAAGTTTGTTTGAACTGTCAGCCCTATTTCTGAAGAACAGGTATTCCCCCTCCTCCTCCTCTCCTTCTGCTACCTGAAATTAACCATAACCTTGGCCATCTGTTGATACCTGAATGAGTTTGTTTGTCCTGCCGGGATAGCAAAAGCAGGTGGACAAATACCGATGAAGGGTGGGCCCACGGTTATCATCTCCTGCCCCAGATTGCGTCTCTCCCAGTGTAGACAAATCGTTGCCATATGATCATGCTGGATCATGCTTGTTAAAGACAGTGTGTGTTTGTTTTTTAAGCCTTATCCAGTTCTGTAGCAAAGCTTCATCAGAACTCTCAACAGAAGCCCTCTGGCTTGTTTTTTGCATGAAACTAACCATGATGGCCTGGCCTTTGTAGCTTCCCATTTGCAGTAATGTTGATGTGGCTGCTGTTTTATCTCTCTGTTCAAGGGTGAACATTAGGGTTGCAAACAAGGGATGAGTTTTGTCCCGGGATGGCAAACTTGGAAGGCACCAAAATCTAAGGGTGGATTTATTCGCTGGTGCTAGAAAATTAAACAGCCACATCTCCCACACTAGTCAGTTTAGTTTTTCCTTCGAAGCATAACATTTCTTTTTTCTGGTGGAAGATTTAATAGAATAATGGAGCTGGAAGGGGCCTCTAAGGCCATCGAGTCAAGGCAGGAATCTAAATCAAAGCAGATCTGACAGAGGGTTCTCCAGTTTTCTCTTGAATGCTTCCAGCGTTGGACTGCTCACCACCTCCTTGAGGTCATTGGTTTTATTGTTGTACTGCTCTAACAGTTAGGAAGTTTTTCCTGATACTCAGCCTAAATCAGGCTTCCTGTAGCTTCAGCCTATTATGACGCATCCTGCACTCTGGGATGACCGAGAGCAGATCTTGCCCCTCTTCTGTCTAACTACCTTTAAAATATTTGAGCAGATCTTAACCAGCAGAAGAATCCTGGTGGCAGGTTGCTTTATTCAGGTCAGCTGGCAGAAGAGAGTTGCACATCATCATAGAGCCATAGAATAGGCTGCCCTAACATTCTTGACACTGGCATATCTTTCAGTGGAGACTGCACTGTTCCTGAGCAGATTTCCTAAATGAAATGTATAATTACGATTGTTCTGTGCCCCAGGAGTGTGGGGGGAAAAAAAAACACACCAACAGCTTGCTTAGGTCCCAAACCAGGTAGAACGTCTAGTTCAGAATATTAGATTTTACCCAGATGCACTGGCAGAATTCCATAGAGCAGGAGAATCTGAATCAATAGCAGCAATGTTGTGCCGTGAGATCTAAGGAATTCTCCTTGCTTTTTCTCCCTCCTCTTCCTCTCCTTTCTTTAAAATAATTAAATTGGATGAGGCAAGTTACCCGATCAGCTTGCTTTCCAGCTCTGCAAATTTCCAGTGAAATAAAAATAAAATAAAAATAAAAATAGATGAACAAATAAGAAGACCATGAGAGAGTTTTTAATGCCAGTAGGTCGGTGGCCAACTTAACCATAACAAATATGAACTTAGCCTTTCAGATATGTTTAAAATCTTGAGTACTAGAAGAGACTTTGGATTTCCTTTGCTTTTCTGCACTGCCAAGGCTCTAACTCATTATCCCCCCCCTCCTTCTGTTCCTCATTCATTGGTTAAAACAATTCCCCAGTGCTCCTAACGAAGGCAGGATTTCCAGATGGTCACGGGGGACAGAGAAAGGCAGATCTGTCTCTCACCGTTAGCCACTTGTCCTAAAGGCAAGTGACATCCAGGTTCATGATGTATTATATAATCAAAAGCAGGTGATTTGAGCTGCCTGGCAGGGGAATGGTTAAAATATTTCACTTCTGAGTTAAGAGAGAGTAACTGTTCCTTCCTGTAGCTAGGATTGGCTTTTTTCCCCTCGTCTTGTTTTGAGAACTTTAGAATATGCAGCCTTGTGTAATGCGGAGATTACTTCCAATTTAATTTAGTTGTTTTATTCTTTTTATCCCACTAGAAACTGAGAACAGGGTTTGTGTGCAGTAAAAAGATATGTGTGTGTAAGTGTTCAGACGGTGAGGAATCCATGTGAAAAAGACATATAGTCTGGAGGTTACATAGGAACGTGGCAAGCTATGTTATACGAGATTGGACCCTTCGTCCGTCTAACCATCTAACTGTGACTGGTAGTAATGACTTCTATGGAATCAGGCAAAACTGTTTCCTAGCTAGAGCCCTAAACCTTAGCCCTGATCCTAGTTTTAGCCCTATCTCCACATGGAGATTCCTTGGAATTTACTTTACTTTTACTTTATTTAGATTTATACCCTGCCCCTCTAGACAAAGTCTAATTTCCTGGGGGTCTTCCATTCAAATATTCCTAGGTTTCCTGTGTTTTGGGGGAAAGGCAGAAAAAGGAGGCAAATGGGACGTTACGACAAGTGTAGGACAGAAATGAAGAAGGCGTAGTGACAGTGTGATTAAAAACCATCACCCCCAAACAAAGCAGGCTCTCTTATTCGAGATTACATAATGTAGGCTAAATCAAGGGAGAAGAATATGGAATTTAAGTCTCATGCGTTATAGCAGACAGTCGGAACTCACTGGTGGAGGTGACAGTGGTAAACTACTCCTTGAAAATCTCACCTAAAAATCTCACCTAAAAGTTTTTTAGGAGCATTGTTAAGTCAGAAGCAACTGGATGGCACAGGGGAAAAAAAACACCCACAAAATGTTTTGACTTACCAAAATCGGGGGGAGGTAAGTAGGGAGAGGGGGGGAATCAAATTTTATTCAGAACATTTACAGTATAAGTCATGGAATACGATAGCTAGCTAGTCCTTATTTGTTTCAGTCGAGAACACTGCTGGCTTACAAAGTGGTCTACAGTTTCAAAAATCCTGGCTTCACCAAAAATACAATGCTTTTTTGGCAGGTTTTTCTATAGAAGTAACGCAGCTTTATAGAACTCATTTTCAGGGATATTAGCGAGTCTTTGGGTCCGAGTCTTTGATCCCAAATCTTGAGTCCCAAGTCTGAGTCCCTATTTTTAAAAAAACATTTTTCTCTCAGAAAAAAAGGAGACGCGAAGGAGATTCAGAGCTGAGTGGGAGGCATTGAAAACAAACAAAAACTCACGTTGAGTCTGAGTTGAATCAACAAGCTGAACTGGACAGTGAGCCCTGCAACTTGGGAGCCCCCATTCCTGCTCATGTTATCCTTTCCAAAGTACTTTACAACAATATTGATAAAGAAAATGCTATACCCATTTCACGCGGAGAGCAGAAGGGGTACGGAAGTAGCCACGCCTAAGGTAGAAAAACCTCCGTAGAAAACCTTACAAACATTTTGGGCAAGAATGGGCTGGAATCTGGCGGGAAGAGGCTGGAGGGCCCTTTAAAGGGGGGGGGCACTTGGTTTTTGAACAGCGATATTTATATGTGCCTGCGCATGCATGCATGGGCGCAGACACACACACACACACACATGTTTGAGGAGGCTTTCAAAAATAAACACTGTTCAGTCTTTACGAAGGAAGAACAGAAAGAAAATGAAGTGTGTGGTGGCCTCTGGAGTGTAGCGCCAGATCTGCACATTTAAACAATGGCCTTTTTGGCTTGTATCCTGTGTTCTTCCCACGTATTTATGACCTACATATTTATGACTTCTTCTTCAATCTTGGGCTAACTAGTCTTTCGGTACCTGGCATAAGAGTCATGTATATGGGGAAAAAGTTACATGCTTCCTGTTGCTGTCAGAAGACGGGACTGAGTTTCATGTTGCCCGAAGAATAGAAGTAGAATGAACATCAGGAGAAGTTTCATGATAATGACAGCAACGCAGAAATGGAATTCATTCACTTTCACAGTGGTCCCTCACCAGTTCTAGAACCAGGAACTAGGCACAGGTAGTAATTTTCTGAGTTCTCTAAGTTTAGATTTCCTGCACCAAGTGGTGGGTTGGACTACACGGTTTACTTGGACTTCTTCAACTGTATAGTTCTGGCCCTATCATGTAGTCTCAGTTTTCAGGGGACATGAGTAACTTGTCCAAGTGAAGAAGCTTTGAGTCAGCAAATGCAAGTACTGTATATAGTTCAGACAACCTTGAGCACGCTTTAAAAAATGCCTCAGATTCTCAGAAAGACAATTTGTAGGAAATGCATAACTGTATGAACATATTTAGACAAAAGTAAGTACAATTGTCATCAGTCTAAGGTGAAGTACGCAGAAGGTATCTGGCTATGGAGCCAGAGGTGGGGAGTTCTTCAATCTGACTGAAGAAACTACTTGGATGAGTAGTGAAAGGTTTCAACCGAACAAGAACGAAGTCCAGTTGCCATGACTCAACTTCCAGATTTGTAACGATATTAATAATTATCATCATGCACCATCAAGGCGTTTCTGACTTATGGCAAACCCTTTCAGGGTTTTTTTTTTTTTTAGATAGACAGTACTTAGAAGTAGTTTACCACTCCCTTCTTCTGGAAGATTCCCTGCAGCATGCCCAAGGCTACCCAGGCTGACTCTTCTCTCAGGAGGACACCATGGAGAATCGAACTCCCAACCACTGGCTCCACAGCCAGATACCTAAACCACTAAAATATCCAGCCAGCTCATAACAATATTAAACCATTAGATTACATTTAGATAATGGGATTAGAGCAATATTCAAGTGTCTTACCTCAATGTTTATACTCACAAGAGTGCAGGGTAGTTCAAGTGTGAATTAATGAGAGTTTAAATGTGAGCTAGCTTTCTCCTCTTCCTGTTTCTCCTTGTTATTACAGTATTTACAATTATTAATAAAATGCTTTGGATCAGAAGATTCCTAAGTGCTATACTACAACAACAACAACAACAACAACAACAACAACAACAACAACAACAACAACAACAACAACAACAACAACAACAACAACAACAACAACAACAACACATACCATAAACACAGTACCTGAAGTTAAAATACAATGGCTGGAATCCAGCTAAAATGACAGTGACGTAATTCCATAGACATACATTTTAAGTGCAATAGCCTAAAGTTAAGACGTCAGTATGGGTAATTTGCTGTGGTGGCACAAACTGGTGAGACAGATTGCACAGACTGCAAATTGGTCTTAAACAAGGAAAGCATCAGATCGCATTAACTTTCTGAAGGAAGGGCAGTTCGTGTCTGAATTTATTAATACTTTCTCCAGAATTTGGGAAAGTGACTGGTGAGAAAAATTCCTTAGGAAATCTGGGGCCTGGGTCCACCATTATTATTGCATTTTATTTATTATTTATTTATTTAAAGTATTTTGTTTGCCATCCCCAGAGTGTTCATAGCACTTCATCTAACATTAGCTTTGTTTGTTTATTTATTTATTTCACTTAAATACAATATTTCACTACCTAAATGGTTGTGCTCGAGGATGGCATATAAGCTTTCAAAAAAGAAAAGAAAAAGAAAAAGAAAAGAAAAAGAAAAAAGGATAAAAACAAATAAAACCACATTGGGCTAAAATAATGAATGGAATCATATTCAACCATATAGGTCCCACCATAAACCATTAAAATCAAGCAAATTGGGCCCACAATCATGATTACATTTTATTAATGCAGTAACATTTTTTAAAAATTTAAAATCAGCAAAGGATAGCATTAAAAAAATATTGCGGGTCAGACAAAGCCTCCTATGCCTGTTTTTAAAATGGTGGCTCTTTTTTTTTTAATTCCCTTCTTCAAATCAGTGGAAACATCTAGCATTCGGGTCCTCCTTTTTACAACAACAGTCCTATAAGGTAGGCCCGAGAAGGTGAGACAGAGGCTGTCTAGCAAAGATCAGAATTTCTGGGTAACCCATGGCTGAAATTCAGCTTGCAGAGGGTTTCCATATTTGAATCCCCTGTGGACACCATCATCCTCACGGCTGAGGCTGTGCTATAGTTAAATGTGCACGAGAGACAGACTGGGAAGGAGGAGAGCGGCTCTGAGTTGCTCGCCTGCTAGGCAAGACAATAGCATGAGCCGCGGATTCAATCTGAAGCCCGTCGGGAGAGGAAAGAGCCGGAAGAACCCTATGTACCTAAAATAACACTGATAACGTAGCTGGGACTGCTTTTAAACCTACCCAAGGCGCTTGAAACCTACAAAATGTGCAGCCCTCAGCCATTGGAGTGTGGCAGGATTGGTGAAGGAGTTCAGGGAACCCATTAAAACTTGACTTTCTATTTTTAAAAAAATAGGCTTTCTTTCTCCCAGATGAATTAGGCAGCAGGTTTTTGTTTTACGCAAAAGCACTCCTTCTCTCCAAGATAAAGTAATGCAATTCCCAGCCCTGTTCTTCGCAGGGGGGCAGAGTGAGGCCACGGCCCTCAACATGGCAGACTGTGAGGGCAACATGGCTGCCCACCCGCCTTGGCCCCTCCAGCGGTTCCCCTCATGGGCCTCCAGTGTGGAGAAGGATGCGGCCCTGGCCTCAGTTTTGAAGGAAAAATGAATGGCCCTTCCTGTGGAAACAGGACAGCGGCTACACCCTTCTCTGCTCCAGGCTGCCCTGCAAACAGAGCAGGCCGCAGGCGCCATTTTGGAAAAGCAACTTGCTCCTTTTTCAAATACTTTCATCCCACCTTCCTGGCTGCTCGCAGCAGGAATTGAATACAGAAACGCCCGGGTTTACAGCGTGAACCGAAAAACTAAGGCATTGATTTGTATCGACAACAAAGCCAAAAAAAAAAAAAAGGAAAGCAAAGCTCTTGCAGCACTTTGAGGATGCAAACATTTACAATCAGTCCTTTCAGACATGGGGAGCTGGTGTCTCGTGGTGCTTGACGGCATGTGGGAAAGCCATGAAGGCGGCTGGGGCTAATTGCAGCTAATTAACAAGGGGTCCGTTTGGTATTTGCATTATCTGATACACACACACACACACACACAGCATGCAACTACCTGTGGGTGCTCCCAAAAGTTTATCTTCCACACAGAGTAAAACACAATAGGATTCTGGCCATAGAGTACGCCATATGCTCTGACTTTATTTTATACTATTTTCTTTTTCTTTCTTTCTTTCTTTCTTTCTTTCTTTCTTTCTTTCTTTCTTTCTTTCTTTCTTTCTTTCTTTCTTTCTTTCTTTCTTTCTTTCTTTCTTTCTTTCTTTCTAAGTCTATTAAATTCCTTTAAAAATGCCTATTGAAATATTCAACCTTCTTGAATACCTCAGGACTAAAATGACTATTCAGGAGTCTCGGCAATAATTGTGTTGTCAAATGTGGCAAGTTTTTGTTTTAACTTCAAAGAGCAAACAAACAAACTCTAAACTTGACACAGTGCGTGGCTTATGGGCTACTCAACCTAAATAAACCTGAAACCTGATTTTTATTGAACTTAACTTCACCTTTCTCTCTTCAGAGGGACTTAGTATACCTGGTTTGCATTTATTTTGTCCCCACCACCACTAAAAAGCAACACTTCAGGGGGGCTAGCAAAGCACCTTAGGCAAGAAAACAATTAGAACACCATCATCCTCAAAGACAGCAGGGCTGAAAACAGCTTAAAAGGCCAGTGTAGGAAAGATAGTGGTGTTTTCCACCCACACACCCCTCTTTAAAAGGAGCTGTTTGTCAAATTGTATCACTTCTACTCTTTTTGTTTTGGTGTTTATTACATTTTTATATCTTTGTATTTCTAGGTGTCCGTATTGGTTTCCTTGTGTTTCTTTTCTTTTTATTTGAATTACACACACACACACACACACACACACACACACACACACACACACACACACACACACAGAGAGAGAGAGAGAGAGAGAGAGAGAGAGAGAGAGAGAGAGAGAGAATAAAAAAAAGATAAACACAAGGAAACCAATATAGACACCTAGAAATACAAAGATATATATAGAGAGAGAACTGGAGGTGTGTTTCTGAGGGAGGTGGAGCCCTCAGGTGGCACCTGCACAGGTGGAGGCGGTTTTTGCCTCCTCCTCACCTGGCTTGTCACATGGCCTGTGGCAGGCTTTGGTGGGCTCACAAATGCAAAGCCATGTCTCTTTGGAGCCATTTCTATCTCTTGCTCCCAAATAAGAGCGGGTGGGGGGGGTTCGGCCTTTCCAGACGACACCAGACCAGCATCCCCTTTTCCGACAGCCCTCGTCTTTCACGGGCGCATGGAGTTGTGCCCATATGAGAAGGCAACAGAGAAACCGAAAATGCCCGTGGACCGGGCCCTGCCTGAGGAGGGAGGCTCGAGGCCAGCCGGGCTGCGCCCTGAAGTTGAAGGACACAGCAAAGGAGACGTTCTCGAACTCGCAGCCAGCTAAAGCCTGTCTGAAGTCCCGTTTTTGGAAAGGTAGCCAACCTCGCAACCAACACGTTGTCTTTTTGCTTTTGTTTCTGGGAAAACACCAGAGCAGGCCATGCAGCCAGGGGTCACCGATAGGGGATGGTCTTTTTTGGGGCTGTGACATTCCTTGCCACTACCATCCCTCAGTTTTCCCGGTACCCTCTGAGCTTCACTGGGACTGCCACAGAAGCAGAAAAAAAAAAGGATTTTCCCAGGAAAAGAGCGCCACATTTTTCCTGGGAAAAAGCCCATGTTTGGAAGCAGTCACCGCTGGAGTGGAGAGCGTTTCAGAGCAGCCTGGCTGTAAAGGGACAACTCAGAGCTGTTAACCTTACAAAAGACCTGTTCTCCACTTGCAGACGGGGGGAGAGAGAGAGAGGATGTGACTTCAGCCACTCCTCTGGGACGGAGCCCGCAGGCATTGGGGGAGAAGAGCATGCCAGCCCCATGATTTGGTCCCCGAAAGGGGACTGTCAGAAGAGGGGGAAGCTGCAACAAGCTCCCCCATTGAGATGGCTGTGGTTAAATAGAAAACAGAGGGGAGCAGATCTAGCACATTTCCACGAATGCTTGGGAGCACCCTAAACTTTAAGGCGGAAGTGAAATGGTTTTATTTAAAAATGCTTGCTTATAAATCAGGTTTGGGGCGGCATCAAAGTTCTGTCCTTGTCAACCCCCAAAATATTATTTCTGTTCACCTCTCAGCCTGTTGGTGTGCAGTGAGCAGATCTACACAGAAACGTTATTTCTGAGACAGGAGGGGGAGGTCTCTCTGTGTTTCCTTCCCCCTCAGAAAAAAAGAGTAATTATATTTATTTGAACTGAGCCGTGTGTGTGTGTGTGGTGTTCAATAGACTTATCTGAGGTTGTTAATCTAACCCTCCCGCCCTTGGTGAGGAAAAATAAATTATTTATCATTTTTAATTAAGTTATTGGGGCGGGCGAGAAAGCGTGTGACGTGCGTGCGGTGGTTCGTTAGCTCAGTCTCCGTGTTTTGCTTTGCTTTCCAGGAACATCGCAGAGGGAAGAGAGTTTATTTAGCCTAATCATGTATGCATTTTTAGATTTTTTTCCTTTCCCTTTTAGATTTGTTTTTATTATTATTCTTATATATAAGGGGAGATTCAGCAGATGTTCACGAGTGATAAAATTCCCCTTTACTGCTTGTCTGGACGACATTCCAGATGGCTTCTTAAGTATTTGCATTTAAAGAGATGTTGAGAGAACATACCATGCATTGTGGGGGAGGGGGCACATTTATTTGACCCCATTTGGTTTGGTAAAGTAGGTGTTACATATTGTCCACCACGCTTGCTGAACAACAGGCCTCATACAAATGGGTGGGAAATATTTCTGAATAGTTTGTTATTGTTATTATGTGCCGTCAAGTCCAAAGTGTGAACTGATTTATCGTGATTCTAACAGGGCTTTCAAGGTAAATGAGATATTTAAGGAGTGGTTTTACCAGGGAGCTTCCATGGCTAAGTGGGGATTAGAACCTGAGTCCTAGTCCATCAGTGTGTTTAATGGCCAGAATCTAACAGTGCATCTGGGTCCTAGAACTAGAACCAACCTTTTTTTCCCCCTGTACCTATCTGTAAACCTGAGAAACCTGCTCCAGAAGCATGGGAATCTGTCCAGATTAGGATATTAGCTCCGTGGAAATCCCCGGCAGGTATAAGATGGCATGTCCAGATCCTAATAGTTTTGGATTGTTCTGGGCCATTCCTCAATAACTTTTTAGAAATCATTGAAAACTTTCCTATTTAGCTTTTCAAACTATTCTCTCTTATCAGCTGCTGAGTATATATATTTAACACCCACACTGCTGCCTGTTTCTAATGACTGTAATTTTTAAAATGTTATTGATTGATTACATTTAATTTATTGTAGTATTTTTAAATTTTATTCTCGGCTGGATAGCTCAGGGGTTTAAGGCTGCTGGCTTCAAAGCCAGAGGTTGGGGGTTCGATTCCTGTACTGGGCCTCCTTGGTGGGGGCTGGACTGGATGATCCAGAGGGTCCCTTCCAGCTCTGCACTTCTAAGATTATTATAAGGTGATTATTATGTTAGTGTATTATGATTATTGATTGTTGTCCCCTGCACATTGCCCAGTGCGATCTGGGCAATGTGCAGAGGAGTAGATCGATAGATAGCTATCTAGCTGTCGACAAGACAGATATCTATCTTTCTGGGTGGGTGGGTGGGTGGGTAGGTAGGTAGGTAGGTAGGTAGGTAGGTAGGTAGGTAGGTAGGTAGATAGATAGATAGATAGATAGATAGATAGATAGATAGATAGATAGATAGATAGATAGATAGATAGATAGATAGATAGATAGATAGATAGATAGATAGATAGATAGATAGATAGATAGATAGATAGATAGATAGATAGATAGATAGATAGATAGATAGATAGATGATGGACGGACGGAAAGACAGACAGATCAATATATCGACAGATCGATAGATTGACAGATAGATAGAATTCCCCAATGGATCTTGGCTAAAGAGAACTGTGGGATTTTTTTTTACATTTTCACGATTAGGAATGATGGTGAGACCCAGAAATCAAGCAAATCACTGGATACTCGATACAAACAGGAAAGAATATAAATTTGAAATCATAGGTAGAGATCAGGGATCAAATAAGGTAAACCTCCTGCAACTTCCCCATCCTGTATTTTTGCCAGATGAGATGTGAACTATTGACAGGATGTTAAAATTAATCAGGTCAAGCTGGCACATTGGTCAGAGCACCCACTAGTAGTAATAGACATTTCTGTTCCCCCTGAGTCCCCCCACCTCCTGTCTTTCTTTTGGGGTAATGGATTTATAACAATAATTTTCAAAGTGGGCAGAGAGAGAGAGAGAGAGAGAAAGAGAGACAACCCACCCCTAAGAGTCTTGGCTTTGCATCGCACGATCAATAGAAAGCCCAGCTACGATTACCATCTCTCCGTGTCCAGAAAGCAGCCGGGCTTCAGGTTCACAGCATTATTTTCTTTGTTATCTCTCTCGTCTGGGCTAGTATTGTGTATAGATTTTCACAGGCACTTTTCTGTTGTTTGGAAGCCAACGGGACCTGTTGTATTGTTGGCCAATGCACTTGTTGTAATTCTTGTGCCCTTCCCATCTGTTTCCTTTTTTCCTTCCTCTCGATACAAGCCGCATTTCCTCTCAGGGAGTTGAGGTGTTGCATAAGCCCCCAAACCTGGCTTCTTCTGCTGAGAAATCAGAGCCCAAGGCTTGAGCATCTGCAAAACTAGTCTCCTAAAACCTGGGAGAAAAATGGTGCCTTAGAGGGAGAAAAAAAAAAGCTCAAAATAAAAACACACCCTTGCATTTTCCTGGAATGAATGCAAAATCTGGAACACGGGAGGCTATGAAAGATCATAACACAAACTATAGGATAGCTCAGTGGCTTAGGTCTCTGGCAGAGGCTGGGAGTTCGATTCCCCACGTTTGCCTCCTTGACTGAGGCTAGACTCCGTGATCCGTGGGGTCCCTTTGAGAGAGAGAGAGATAAACCACTGAGCTATCCAGCAGTTCTGTGTCCCCAGACCACATGCTTGCTGAGAACACTGAGATTTGTAGTCCGACTCCGGCAGGCCTGGAAAGTGCTGGGTTGGGGAAGGTTGCTTTTTTAAGGCATGGTGTCTAGCAACCTGGGAATTAAGTTTTGCTGCTTATCTGCTAAATCTCTAATTCTATTTCAGGCCAAAGCCCCCCCCCCCAATAAAGAAGACAAAAATGTTGTGGCGTCTTAAAGACTCTCTCTCTCTCTCTCTCTCTCTCTCTCTCTCACACACACACACACACACACACACACACACACACACGAACTTCACGGAGGGTAGGGAGTTTATTTAACCTAATAATTTATGCATTTTGTCCCTTAGAATTTTTTAAAGGGGGGTGGAGTTCTGCAAGTTTGATATATGATAAAATTTCCCTTACTGCTAGTTTGGATTACTCTGCTAATGCTTTCCTAAGTGCTTGCATTTAAAGAGATGTCGAGAGAACACACCATGCACTGGGGAAAATCCATATTCTTTTCTATCTATCTATCTATCTATCTATCTATCTATCTATCTATCTATCTATCTATCTATCTATCTATCTATCTATCTATCTATCTATCTATCTGTCTGTCTGTCTGTCTGTCTGTCTGTCTGTCTGTCTGTGTGAGGGGATTTAAGGAAACTCACATGAAAACAAGTAGAATTAAAAATACAATTAAATTATGCATTTAAAAACAATTAAACTATGATAATAAAAAAACATGAAGCAATTAAAAATTTCTAGAGAAAAATATCGTGAGCACACCCATATTTGAGGAGATGAATGTTGCACCTTATGTGTGAAGTAATCAAGTGAACTATAAATATGTAAGTCAAGATCCAATATTCGTACTGTAGAACTCTAACGGAGAATTGTTCAGCTGCACAAAGGAACAAGTTGCTTGAGCCATTTTGGGCAAGGGCACAAAACCAGTGTTGCAGGATAAGGGGAAGGAGTTTGGGAAAGGAGTTTGGATTTAGGTTTGAGCCGAGTTGAGGTAGTCGAACACATCTGTTGCTTCCAGTGAGTTATTTCAGGTTTTATAAATGTGTACATGCAACTGAGGGCTACAGAAGGTCAGTTGAGGTCAAGGGGAGGAGCGACGTGCCATCCGATGCACTGCTCCCATCTGAATGGCAAATTGCCCTTTGCAGCTGAACCTACTATCAGTTAATCACTTCCCCTGCTCCTCTGTGAATGGTGAGGGGAAGTGAAATCTTTCTTTTTTTACATCTGCTAGATGGTTGCTGATGTGATGATTCAATTTTTTTTTTTAAAAAAAAAAGCATTTCCCTGACTGTGTATTGCTGATGAAGAATCTGCCTCCAGCTACCGTTTCAATTGGCAATACACAAATTGGGAAATAATAAAAAATAAATAAATAAATGAAGTGATTCATTGTATCAGTGACTATCTAGTAGATATTACACATTTCTGATATCCTGAAGTGGCTCAGAAGACCCCAAACCGAGACTAGAAGAAGCTGCAAGGCTTTCGTTCCCAAACAGTCAAACGCTCTGGGAATGGACTCAGCTGCAGTCTCCCCCCCCCCCCCCACAAGCCAAAGTAGTAGAAACCCCTGACAGGGGTTTAAATTGGTACAGGTTCAGGCAAATGGGTCTGCTCCTGCGTTGCCCACGTGTGGACACTGGCAAAACCGAGCAGACTGACCCAACCCATCAACACACCAAACAATGGGACAAAGGCCGGTGTGGATTTCCTCAAAGTTAAACAACTTTAAGTTGATTTGTTGCAGGGAGGGAATGGATATCTCTCTTTGCTCCCCCTTCGGCATCCACAAAAGCTAAATTATGAATAAAGGCAAAACCATAAAATCAGGGCTATACAGGCAGGAGAGAGAGAGAGAGATAGCAGCTTTCAGCTTGGCAGCGTCGTTAGAAGAACCTCCAAAGCCCAGGTAGTGGCTTCAAGCTTGTCTTTGAAAAGGAATGGCAATTTTTAAGATGCACATTCTATCATAGCTCAAAGTAGGCTCTCTAAATAAATGGAAAAGGGGAAATCAATGAGATATATTAGCACCGTGGCATATTTTTCATCTCCTTCCCGAAGAATATTGGTGATGAATTTGCAAATACCTTTGGATTATGACAGACGTCCCCTTCCCCCACTCTTCATTATTTATCCCCCAGCCGAACACCTCTATTAGAGACTACAGTGACAAATGCCGGGATAAAAGGCAAAAAAACAATATTTTAGCAAGGCCGCGTAAATCTCCTTTTACGCATTATTAATTTAAAGAAATCCATTACGCCAGACGGCACAGGAGAGGAAGACAAGGTTACATAAAGATGTCCGGAGATGCTTGAGGGTCATAGAAGAGAGAGAGAGAGAGAAAATCTCACCTCTTTGTTTTTTATTAACCTTTCTTTCCTTCTGTTGCTGAAGTGCAGAATGGTTTAGTTTATATAGTTTCTTCTTTCCCCTCTTCCTCTTCTTTTTAACATGAAAGAAGCAGAGATCCAGTGTGGTGGGTCAAGTGTGACCCAAGTGTGGTGTGGTGGGTCCAGTGTGACCCAAGAGACCCGGGTTCAAATTGGGTCACCCTTGCCTGTCTGTGTATTGCTGATCAAGAACCAGCCTGCAGCTTGTTTCAATTGCCAATACGCAAACAGGGAAATAATTAAATAAAATAAATGAAGTGATTCATCGTATTGGTGACGATCTAATAGACATTAATTTTTCCCCCACTTGTCGTGATCCTCCACAGACAATCAGGGGAAGGATTCAAGTGTGACCCAAGAGAGCTGGGTTCAAATCCAAGCACAGATAGGGAAGCGTAATGGGTGTGAGACAATGGGAAACCATTTTTTCAATATCTCTCACTGACCTCCAACATCAGGTTTTTCTGTAAGTAGGAATGAAACTCCAGTAATTTCTCTGAAATGGTCTTCAGTCTAGAAGAGGCTGTAAAAGTTCTACCAACCAAAGAAGATAATACTGGGATGGATAAAGTAACCAAAATTTGTCAAGATTAGTTATTGGACTAGTCAGTGGTGTCCTTGTAAAGTTAGAACTGACTTATAGTGACCTTAACAAGGCTTTCAAGGTAAGTGAAATATTTAAGAATTAGTTTTAACAGGGCCACCCATTTGTCCAAGTGGATGATTATCATCTGCACCAGTAGTTCCCAACCTTGGATGCCCAGATGTTCTTGGACTACAACTCCCAGAAGCCTTCACCACCAGCTGTGCTGCCCAGGATTTTTGGGAGTTGTAGTCCAAGAACATCTGTGGAACCTAAGTTTGGGAAGCACTGCATAGACCACACTGGTTCTCATGATTACTGTGTGTGTTCTGTGATGTCAATTTGGAACTGACTTACCTTATTTTTCCATGTATAAGACTATATTTTTGTCTAAAATCTTTAGAATAAAAATTGAGGGTCGTCTTATAAACGGAAGTAAGCTGAGAGAACAAAAACAAGTGGAAGGGAAAGCAGGGATCAAAGTGATCCTGCAGGGCTTTGATCCCTTTCCTCCTACACTTGCTAAGTCCCACTTAGATTTCTTACTTTGGGGTTAGAAAAGTGGGAGGCGGTTTTATACATGGGGTGTCTTATAAACAGAAAAATATGGTATATCGAACCAAATAATGCTTTCAAGGTAAGTGAGATATTTGAGTGGTTTTACCAGTTCCATTCCCTCAGTGAGTTCCTATGGCCAAGTGGGTATTTGAACTGTCATCTCCAGAGTCCTAGACCATCTGCTATACCACACTGCATAGATTTTGGACTAAAACTCCCTTATTCCTGTTTCGAGATAGATTTTCAATTTTATCCTTGTTTTTATTGCATCTGATTCAGACAGCCTTTACCTATAAGACAACTACAAGCTTTCTGTCTAGGTTGAACTGTGTTGGCCAGCTAAGTTGTTGCTCTTTACCTGCAGCAGGTGAAAAAATTAAAAGTTAACTCTTCATTTTGGTGTGTGGAAGAAGCCATGTTACTTTCATAACTTAAACCTTGCTCTAAAGATACTGTTGGATTTTGTGGTGGTTTTTTTTTTCACCCACTGAAAATTTAGGAAATTGTTTCCCCAGTTTTTCTGCCAACAAATAGTGAAGAATATTTTCAGCAGCCCTTGGAAAAGTTACTTTCCAAATTGCAATGGGAAATGGCATCATTTCTTGTACATGATTCTGTAAAAGAAAACATGAAATTGTCAGTTTCATGTTTTCTTGCCCAGAAAGGCTTGAAACCTCAAAGTTTGGTGAAGTTGGAGCTTTTATTTAAAAAAAAAAAAGAAATGAAAATTTTACCCACCTATAATGGTCACATTTAATGGAGACTTTATTCAGTCAAGGGCTGGCTCAGTGGTTTAGGGCTCTGGCAGGGGATGGGAGTTCGAATCCCCCACTGTATGCCTCCTGGGAGAAAAGTCAGCCTGTGTGACTTTGGGCCAGCTGCACCAGTCCCAGAGTACCCCCCAGAAGAAGGGAAGAGTAAACCACTTCTGAATATTTTCTGCCTGGAAAACCCTGAAAAAGTGTCACCGTAATTTAGAATTGACTTGACGGCATGATTATTATTATTTATTAGTTCAGAAGAGAGCCAGCGCCATATATTGCCTGCCTGTTAAAAGATAAGGAACCTATTTATTTGAATCAAACAAACTGGATTATTGTTGGGTGCATTGTGTTTCACCCAGGGTTTCTTAGAAAATTCCCAGAATCCCTCAGCCACTTGCCTTGCCGGCTAGGATATTCCGGAGCATGCGATCCCAAATTTCATTTTTCCAAGTGTTGTTGTTTTTTCTTTCATTTTTCCAAGTGTTTTTTTTTTCTTTTCATTTTTCCAAGTGCTCTGCTCCACTCAGGATTCCTCCATAGTGTTTGGGCTTCGTTAAGGTGATTGCTTGGCCATGATTCTGATCTAGGAATTACAGCGCCGGAAAATGTGCATTGTGTTCTGCCTCTTGCGATTTCACTTGGACCTTCCTTGTCTCCCAGGGGGCGGGCGGGTTATTTCACTGACCTGTTTTGCATCACAGCTGTGGTTGAGTGGGAGTCCTATTGGAACCAGGAACCAGAAAGAATCTAGTAGCACTCCGACAAAGGGACAGCGGAGGGAAGGGAAGATGAAATATATCACAAGATAATAAGAAAATAAACCATTAAATGGCTCTGCTTTCTATTATCATGTGGTTTTATGTTAATGAAGTTGTTCCAGACCCGCTTACATTTAACTCAGGCAGGGGAATATCTGTTAATAGGAAAAATGTGTAGGGGAAGGAGATCCTAAATTGAAAAGTCTGTGTAACATTTTAATGTTTTCATTTTACAAGCAGGGCAGGGCGAAACACAAAGCAAGCCAGTAAGTGGCAAGGAGGGGGAAAATTGAGAGAATGATTTAAGGGGCGAGGGGAATAGAAACATGTAGGGCCAGATTTTCTGGTTGCTCACAAATCAGATTAGGTGGTAATGCTATATTTGCACACAAGACAAAAAAAAAGGGAGGTGGGGGTGGGAGGTTATCAAGTGTTCTGGCATATTTTATTTATTTATTAGTTACATTTCTCTCCCACTGAGCTCAAGGAATCGCACATGTTTTTCCTCCCTGTTTTTATTCTCACGATAACTCTGCATGGTGAGTCATGCTCACGGAGGGCAACCAACCCAGGTTTAATCCGTGAATTAATGGCTCAGTAGGAATTGGACCTCGCTCTTCCAAGTTCCAAGGTCTAACAATCTGAATAACTCAACTCTAACCACTACCTTCCTAACTATTCTACTTCACTGTCTGTGCACCCGTCTCTCGATCTTACGTTTCATTCAGGAATCTTCAGCTATCAAAGAGCAGCCCATTCTGTCACATCTCCAACGTAAGAGGATTCCAGCTCCATGGCCATCATGGGGAATTGTGGGGTGTGGCAAAGAGTAGAGTTCAACATTTGCCATAATGGAATTATTCTTCTCTGTCGCCAGCTAGTGGATGTTATTTTTTTCCCCAGCTATGGGTGCTGGCTTTAGCACTGTCCTTTTTGCTTCGTGGCCCAAGCAATAAACATCTAGAAGTTGTTGTGAAACAGCCATTGAGATTGCTTTGGTTTTTTTTGGGGGGGGAGGGGTGAAGAATGGTTAAATGATGGGGAAAGGATTCAGGTTCTGGGATTTTCTCATGTTTGGTGCCATTACATGAGTGGTAAGTGAGGGCAAGAAGGAATGCTAAAGACTAGCCATTTCACGGCACATTTGAAGGGAAGCACAGACTGGTAGATTTTCTGTTCTGTTATTCTAGTTATCAGTTTGAATTGCATCCTTGTTTGACAGGGGGCCCTAGGACCCAAGAAAAATCTCCTAAAAGGGCTGGCAAAAAAATGAGGTTGAGAAGGGCTTCTATAGACCATCTTGACTGCTGCCATTGGTGTTGTCAACATTAAGGCTTTGCTATGTAAAGCTTGGCATTCTTTTTCCTGATGACACCATGGGTGCAATATTGCAAGGTGATGCCAGGCCATTTCCTGCTGTTTTCAGTCATGGATACAGAAGTACTTTACCAAATTCATATACTAGAGGATTCAATTTTTTCCCCTGTAGCTCTGGGTGGTGGCTTTTGAGAAACCCTTTTGTATGTGGATGTACCAATTATGCAATGATTTAAAACTTGTTATTTGAATCGTAGGATAGATTGAATATTATTTTTGTGTATCTTGCCACTCATTCATAACCCCATAAAGCAAGGAGGTAAGGGATTCTTCATTTGTATGTATTTAATCTGTTTCCACTTGAAGAGACATCTAAATGAGGAAACCTTCAAGACCTGCAAGATTGCAACAGTGCAAACACCAAAACTTTTTAAATTTTTAAACAAGATCTCCATAAATTGTGCATATTTCCTTTATGGAGTAGCTAATATCTTTTCTCTTTGAGAGCTAAAACACACATGCAGCCACACAGAGCATGGAACGATGGCTGCTTTTTTTTTAATGCAGTCCTTACAAGTACAAAATAGGGACCACACTCAGTTTGCAAAAATACAATTTTACTTGCAATAACTATTACCTGTCTTGCTCATTGGGCAAAATCTCGTTGGATTTGCCTCATCGAGCAACATCCTGTTGGCATAGATAAACGAATGTGAATCAATCTGGGTGCTGGAAAGAATTTAAGTTAATGTAAAGCTTTCTATCCTTCCGTTTTGAATTCTGAACTCCTAGGGCTCTCTATTGCCCTGGGGAAGGTCTGGTTGTGGGTGGGAGCTTTTAATAGTCAAAAAAATCCCCATTGGCTCTCCCAATCCTGGAAGTGGCATCTGGTGGCAATTTGTGATTATGAAAAGCTGGGTTCAAATCCCCGCTCAGCCACGGAAATTCACTGGGGGAGCGGAACTGGTAAAACCACTCCTTAAATCTCTCACGTACCTTGAAAGCATTATTGGAGTCACTATAAGTCAATTCTAAGTTGATGTCACAGAACACACAACAGCAGTGAGAGTCAGTGTGGTCTATGTTGTTCTCAGACTACAACTCCCATAAATCCTGGCCAGCGCAGCTTGTGGTGAAGGCCTTATTTGGGTCACTATAGGCTGGTTCTGATCTGGTGGCTTAGAACACAATCAATCTCTATGCATTCTATTTGGAAAGAAAAATACATTTAAATGTGCATTTTGAGAGAGAGAGAAAAAAAATGTTTTTTTGAAAGATGGTGAACATTTTAAAGTGTCGTTGTTTCAATGTGGAGTATAGTTGCAATCAAACATAGCCATATGATTAAGGTAATTCCTCTGCTTTTGAGCACATGACCCTCACCTCCCTCTGACAACTGCTAGAGTTTGGGAATTACTGCTATTGTAATTCCTTTTAACTGCTTTTTCCTCGTGATAATAACAAAGTTACATTTCAAAAGCAATGTAAGAAGCAAGAACAATGTTATTTAATAATGGAGCACGCCATGTGTTCCTGTTATTTTTGAAAGTTCCTCTTTACTATCTCAAGGCATTAAGATCTCATGTAACATTTTCTTGTTACCTTTCAAACTTCCTTATTAAGGTCACCTTAAGACATTTTTGAGACGTGTTTACCAAGGACTTTTTCTAGTTTCAGTCACTCTCTTATCAGCCTTATGGTGTTTTCCCCTAAAAGGTATCAGAAAGCAACAAAGAAGTTACAGCAGTGCAAGTAACTGATTAAGTTATTTTTTTTAAGCATTGCAATGAGAAATGTTAGTTTCACTTTTCGTGATGAATTATCGGAATGAATTGCTTTTAGAAAGCTGTGTTCCAGCTTCTGATGACTGCCATAAGAGGTGAGAAAACTTGATGATCTGGAGACTCTTTTCCAGCATTGCAGTTCTAAAATCATGATGATGATAATGATGTGCTGGCTAGTGGTGAAGGGTGATGACTCTTTTTTTTTTTAACAAAATTCTCCTTCTAGGCAGACTCGTGTATAATTTCTGCTGTATTTTTCATGCAAGTTGAAGAACATCTCTAAAAGGCTTTCTTCTGAATCTTTCTCCCCGCTCATGTGTGTCTAGGTATGAGCTTACTCCCTTGATTGTATCCTCATATATTAGGGATCCCATGCCTGAATACCAGATTTATCCAATAGGAAGTGAAGAAATCAATGTGATTCCATAAGGGCTAGCAACCTATTTCATCCTCATCATCTTGGGAGAACTGGGAGGGACCCTATAGATCAGGGGTACCTAACCTTGTGCCTCCAGGTGTTCTTGGACTTCAACTCCCAGAAACCCTGGCCAGCAGAGGTGGTGGTGAAGGCTTCTGGGAGTTGTAGCCCAAGAACATCTGGAGGCCCAAGGTTGGGGACCACTGTTATAGATCATCCAGTCCAGCCCCCTCTCAAGGAGTCCCTGTGGGGGAATCAAGCTCCTAACCTCTGGCTCTGCAGCCAGAGAGCTAAACCACGGAGCTCTCCAGCGGTAGTTGTTTCTCTCTCTTTTTAATGCTAAAGCAAGGAAAATTCAGGCTCTGTGGGCCAAATTACTTTGCATGCCCGTTCTTGCGAATTGTGCACCTCTGCCTAGCACACAGAGCCACTTTGAACAGACCTTGCCCAAGATTGTGGAGGGGCAGCACTGTGAATGAGCGAAGCCAGATGTGTCTTTCTAAGCCACTGTCACATCTGTATTTCTCCTGTGACAGTGGTGGAACTGACTCCCACTCCATTTTTGCCAGGTTTTCTTTCTTTTCTTAAAAAAAATCACCTCTGTAAGAGGCGTTTGGGGGGAAAAACACTTTCCTTTGCGTGCTCCTTTTCCACAGTTTGCGTCCCAAAGCCTGGCTGGGGTCAGCAGCCAGCTAACGCTTTTGTCAGCGTGATTAATAGTGCTGTGGATTGTCCTTAATTCACTAGCTAATGACTGCAACTCCCGTCTGCTCTTGGAGTAATCGGGTGATGTATGGAAGGAGTGCGCAGCTCATGGCAGAGGTGAAAAATCATTTCGACAAGTCAAATATTGTCACAGGGAACAAATGGCTCTCCCTGTTAATAAAAATTAATGAATTTTTTTCCCCCTCCTTTAAATCGCCCGGCCTGCTAAATGAAGCCGTCGAATGGGCTGAGCAGAAGGGGGTGGGGGTGGAGTGGGGGGGACAAGCTCTATGGAATTAAGCACTTTATTTGATGGTTAAAACTATAAACATCTTTATTACTGTGGCAATAGAAGCTGGCATGGGCGAGGGAATTTGGTTTGAGCCATTTTCTCAAATGCGTCGGGATTCTTGCCGTGAAGAGAACGGAGAAAATCAGGAAAGCGGAAAGGATTTGAAAGATGGGGAAAGAAAAGATGGGGGTTTGGTGAAGGGGGGTTGTTTTCGGGAGACAGAAGCTGGCATGGGTGTTCCAAAATTCTTTGAGCCTTACAGGTGCCACAACATATAACTCTGATGCAGCCCATGCCTGAATTTAGCAAACGACCAGAGAACAGATACACCATTGACTTATTGGTAGAACTGACCAATTTTAAAGATTCTGAGTTTTAAAATGGAGATTTTTTTGCCATAGATGTTGGCTGATACAAAGCAAATGCCCTGAGCTGATGCAGGTTGTCGCTTTGCATTGACAGATGTGCCTTACGTGAATGCAGACAGGAAGCTTTAAAGTCCTTTTAACTTCTTCTGGGTTAGACACATTGCTGTGTCCTTTTACCATGGCCATCCGGGAGGACTGTGGGCATTAGGAACTAAAGTCCGGGATTAACCATGTGTAATGTGAGAGATGTGGTGGCGCTGCGGGTTAAACCGCAGGAGCCTCTGTGCTGCAGGTTCAGAAGACCAGATAGAATCCACGCGACGGAGGGAGCTCCCGTCGCTTGTCCCAGCTCCTGCCAACCTAGCAGTTCGAGAGCATGTAAAAATGCGAGTCGATAAATAGGGACCACCACGGTGGGAAGGTCATGGCGTTCTGTGTCTAGTTGCACTGGTCACGTGACCATGGAAACTGTCTACAGACAAACGCTGGCTCTACGGCTTGGAGACGGGGATGAGCACCGCCCTCTAGAGTTGGACACGACTGGACTCAATGTCAAGGGGAGCCTTTACCTTTACTTTTAATGTGAGAGAAAACATACTGGGATTATAGATGGTAAAGAACAAAGTTATTGACGGGACAGTCAACAGCTGCAGGTACAGGATGGCCTTCGCTTGCTCTGGATGAGACTGTACTCTTTTTGAATGATCAGGATTCCTATTTAAAGAACCTCACCTTTCATAGACATTTCGGGGATGGTTGTACCTTGCCTTTCATAGGTGAAGGCTGTGGGTAGAGATGGGCACGAACCGGACTACGAACCGAAACTCCCCACAAACCAGGCTGGTTCGTGGTTCGGTTCGTGGTTCAGTTCATGCAAGCTGTTTTGCTGAAATGAAATGAAATGGCCAGACTTTTTGCTGCTCAGTGCTTTGTTTTGCTTTGGCCGTGAACCGTGAACCACCTTGATTGTTCATTTTTTCTGGTTGGTGCCCATCTCTAGTTGTGGGTCTCTCAGGCCACCAGCATTCCTCAAATAGCTAGATCTCTGGGCATTTTCCATGTCTTCCAGTTACACATCTGCTGGTCTCCAGTTGCATCTTTATCACTCTGTGGTGTCTTTCTCCTGGACTGCTGCAACTCGCTTTATGCAGGGCTGTACTTGAAGACCATCTGGAAAGTTCAGCAGTTGCCGCAGAGACCTTCTGGCTGGTTCCAAAAGTTTGGATCTGTTGAACCATTTGTTACATCAGAAGCCCTCAAATACATCCTGGAGTCTTATTTTGTTTTTCCTTAGTTCTAGCTTAGGTGTGTCTCAGTTATCCGGTGTCATTTCCTGTGCTTTCATTGATTGGATTGTTTTGGTTTAGTTGGTTAAAAGAAGAAGAAAAGCGGCTTTGAACATCTCTGTTTGTTGAGTAAAATGTGGGCTATTGCACTCCTTATAAACGCACACATATTGGCTTCACAAAGACTGAGCAGACCAGCCTGAGACCACATCCAATATAAACTCAGGCACCCTGCTTCACTCTTTGTCCATAATTTTTTGGTTGGGTGAGTGGAACAGCCTGAGGAGAAGTAGCAGACTTCCGGATCTATGCAAAGGTTTTTGCTCCAAAGATTCCATTTCAGGAACTGGGAAGCCCTGCATCTTTTTCCCCACAAATGAAATGCCCTGCAGACTTCACAACAGCTTCATCACAGCTTTGGACCAACTAGTTAAAATTAACATGACATAAAATTAACAACGTCCCTGTTAAGCAGCAGGAACGTGTTTAAATCTTAAGGAAACAATTTTTAAAAAAATAATGTAAAAAAAATGAAGTCCTTGAAACATTATTTTTTTAGATGCATTTGTTGGCTTTCTCTCCTGGTTAACCCAAATTTATGGTTTAAATGTTACCATGTGTAATTAACATAATACAGTTCTAAAATTGTTGTTATTATTATTATTATTATTATTATTATTATTATTATTATTATTATTATTATTATTATTATTATTATTATTATTATTATTATTATTATTATTATTATTTCCAAGTTCCATTCCCAGATTCTGTTTCCATGTGGAGCTAAATCACCCTCACTTGAAATACGGTAGCTGCTGAGTGGCAAATCCAAACACTTTATCTTTGCATTTATTTATTTCATTTATACCTGGCCTGTCCACTTAAAAAAAAAAGCATTTGAGGTAGCTTACATCTTAAACTTCTTTATAGAATAAAAACTAGGAAAAGCCAAATGTAACTGTAAAATGGTAAAATTAAGTAAATCAGCCCCACTATATATATAAAAAAACTGAATAAGTTATTGAAGCCATCAAAATCAATTAAGGATATAGTTTAAAATATCACAGCAGATCTGGCTAGGCGTCATAAACCCATTTTGAAAGAAATGCTTTACTAGCTCCTTAAAATCAGAGTGGAAACATTTCACAACTTGGCAGGGAGTGCATTTCATAGTCCACCTGGAGCCAAACCAGAGAAGGCCCTGTTTTGTATGCTTTTTAGGTGGTCTTCTAAAACTGCTGGTATTTTTAAAGAAGTTTTCTTCTGAAGGTTTTAATGTGCAGACAGACACATAACAAAACAGCCAGTCCCTTAGACAGACACATGTAAGTCCCTTTGATTCAATGAGTGTTCTCAGGGGGTAGCAGTAGGGTGGGAAACACCAGAATCATATGTGACCTTAAAAGCAGGATGGAGCTTGGTTGTGCCAGACGTTTAGATATTCAGCAGATTGTCCTTGATTGATTATTTGGAGTGGGCTGTGCAGTGGCTCCCAGTGAGTAGCATGATACATGTTTTAGCACCTAACAGAGATTCCAGGTTGATTCTCCGGAGCATGTGTCTTTCAACCGTGATGGAAACAATATTTTGGCGATCATGACTTCTCAAAACCTGTTGAGAAACAAAGCACGTTTTTGCCTCAAAATAGGCACATTTGTTAAGCTTCCTGTAGATTTCACGTGTGCAAAACAGGTGAACGGCTAAAATGTATATCTTTGTCCGATAGGCACAAATGTCCCTTGAATCAGTGCAAAAAAGGTATGTGTTAGAAAAAGGGCATGAATAAATGCATAGAATTATGGAAAGGGTGTGCAGGAAATGGGTACCCCTTTCCTTGTGCCAAAAAAAAAGAAGAAGAAGAAGTATTTGCAACCTAATGCAAACAAGAGATAGAATGGGGGTGGAGGTAGGATTTGAAGAAATGTAGATTAATTGCATTGATTTCGCGTCTTGAGCAAGCGACAGAGCAGGCAAACAAGACTAGGTGGGGGAGATCATTTCATGTGGCATACAGAGTTTTCTTGTGCCTTTACTGCTGTTGCCCACTTAGTGCAAAACATTGGGTTCTCCTTCAGCCCATCCAGAAGTTTACATAGAGTCAAGTCAGAGGAGGTTCAAGGTTCCAGGTGCTGAAGAGTTAAAAGCACATGTTTGGATCTCACGGTCCTAGTGTTCATTTAGATAGCATTTAGCTAAAAGTTTAGGAAAGGAGTTGGTTATGATTCAAAAGCAGGATTGTGTGTGTGTGTGTGTGTGTGTGTGTGTGTGTGAGAGAGAGAGAGAGAGAGAGAGAGAGAGAGAGAGAGAGAGAGAGAGAGTGGAGGGAGAGATTTAGAGATTTCTGCAATTCCATGGAATACTTTGCCTAGCCCCTGGGCTACTGGAAGTTGTCTATTAACCAAGACATGGAAGGAGAGAGGGAGAGAGAGAAGGGAGGGAAAAAAAACAAGTGGCTTTTTATTGAAACAAAGACTCCCTTTTTATTTTTCTTTATTTTTTTTTTAAAAAAATTGTTCCAGGAACATGCTCTGATCAATGGCTTTTCTAGCCATTTCATCCACCTGCCTGAGGCTGTGTTAAAGCAATGAGGAAATGAAGGGGATACAGTAGACCCTTAACGATCTGGAGAGGGTTTTTTTGCCTATAAAGAATCCATTTTAGAGAAGGGGTATTGGTTTTAAAGCAAGCTGATGGCTCTCTGTAAACCACCAGGCAGTGTTTTTCTAACTCTCCTCTCTTGAAGAAGAAAGCATTTGATGTGCAGGATACGTTGAAAGCAAATTTGCCTACTAATTAAGCAAAACAAAACAAAACCAAAAAACCTCCACTGACTAAGACCTTTTGGTTGGTTCAGCAAAACCTTTCCAGTTTTCCTTGCAAGTTCTTGCAGATATTTTTAGCCACAAAAGAAACCGTAACTTTGGATCCACTTTTTGCATTCAAAGGCACTTTTTAGCATTATACGGTCATTTGAAACCTGCTCCCAAAACAGGTTCCCTGCTTTGTGGAAAGTGAAACGCTTGTAGTTTTCCTGGGAGTGAACAGCTTTAGAGTCGGAAGACCTTGAATTTTTTTCTGTAGAGCAGCAAGGTGTGGACAACACTCAAGATAGGAGAGCAGGTCCATCACATTTAGATGCAATAAGTGTTGGGCTGGATCCTGCCACAGGACCATCCAGCTAGCTACAAGAGTCATGTTTTTTTGAATATAAGGCTCAGAAGCACTCCTAAACAGAACATAAGTGTGATAGCTCCTTTCCACCTTTCCTCCCTAGCAACTGAGATTTTAAAAGTCTGCTGCCTGCCATACTGGACATATTGTGCAGTACTATGACTAGAAACCACAGAAAACTTTTCATAAATGGGATTGATTGAATTCCGCCACAAAATTGCTAGATTCCTTTATTTGAAGCCACACAGGCTTTTATGCTAGGCATTATCCAAGTCTAATTATCCTCATTGGGTGGACAGAAAGCTGAGTAGGTCTCTTCTTCCTCCTTCCCTGGGAAACTGAGGGGTTTATCTCCCTCCCCATCCTGGTCATGAGCTGCCTCTTTGCCTGAATTACCTCACATAGGAGTCTCACAGTTAGATCATATCCTATGTGGGACATTTTTCCATTTCTCCTACACTTCACCTACATTATGAAACCTACACTCAGCTATATTATGGCAAAAATATATATTAAAAAAACCTCATTGCCTACATTTCCCTTTCGCCATGCATCGTTTTATATACCTTTGTCATGTCTCCTTCTTAAACTCGTCTTTTCCTCCAAGCAAAGCCAAACAAAGTCTCAAACCTTTTCCCCACGGTGGAATTGCTCAACTTCTCCTGCATTTTGTTTCTCTGTTAAGTAGTTACACAAAGTAAAGTCTCAATAATGGTGGGGAAAGTGGAAGGCAGCAGGGAAAGAGGAAGACCAAACACGAGATGGATTGGCTCTGTCAAGAAGCCACCGCCTGGTGTTTGAAGTGGTTGAGCAAGGCTTTGGAACGCGGGATGTTTTGGAGGCTCTTCCTTCGTAGAGTCACCGTAAATTGAAGACAACCTGGTGGCACATAATAAAATAAAGCCTGGTTAAATTTTACTTTCTACAAAGCTGGCAACCTGTCTAGGTTTCAAATGGTGTTGCCATCCTTGAAGACCGAGGTTCCCAACATTGGTTCTCTAGATGTTCTTGGACTGCAACTCCCAGAAATCCTGGCCAGCACAACTTGTGGTGAAGTTTTCTGGAAGTTTTTGTTCAAGAACACCTGGGGGGGGGGAGAGAAACCAAGATTAGGAGCCACTGGTCTAAGACACATGATCTTAAAACCATGCTTTCCAAATGGACTTCGACTTTCAGAATCCCTGGCTTTTGGGTGTTGTAGCCCAAGAACGTTACAGGGGTTTCAAGTTGGCAGACCACTTCTCTAAACTTAATGCATAATTTGAAGCAAGTTCTTAAAGGTCCCGGATTGGTGGGAAATACTGAGAAAATATTTCAGAAACCCATTAAAGTTACTATATTTCCCAAAGATATTCTTCAATACATGCCAATTTGTCTACTACTTAATGCAAACTGCAGACCATTCCTTGAAAAAAAAAATGCCTTTTTCGTATCAAAATAAAAAAGTACTCCCAACATTTGCTACCATACATTTTTTTCCTTTTTTCTTTTTCTTTCTTTCTTTCTTTCTTTCTTTCTTTCTTTCTTTCTTTCTTTCTTTCTTTCTTTCTTTCTTTCTTTCTTTCTTTCTTTCTTTCTTTCTTTTTTTTGATTTGTAATTATGCCCTGATTGCTTTGGCTTTCAAAACAACTGGGATTTTCAAGCCAGGCCTGGGGGTCTCTCCTCCTTCTCTGTATCCGAGAACGGCAGTTCTTTTTCAAGTCTTGAATGAAAGATGGATAGAGTTTTGCAGAACAGATGAAAACTCCATGAAAACTAACCATACTTTATGACAATGTGAAAACATGAAAATAAAACTGTAATGAATGTGCCAACATTACAACCCAGAACAGAAATCTCAGGAAATATTCAACCATGTTCTGAGAAAGCTTGGGGGAAAAAACAACAACAACAGAAGTTTGACTATATAGCTCAGTGAGTTAGGTCTTTGGCTGTGGAGCCAGAAATTGAGAACTCAGTCCCCCACTATGACTCCCGGAAGAAAGGCCAGCCTGTGTATCCTTGGGAATAATGCCCTCCCCCACTGGCATGGCCTAATGTTGAATATGGGATTTTGCAAATAGTTGTCCTAAGAAAGCAGGCATTGCTGTGTCTGGAAATTGTGCCTTTGATTTCAAAAACTTAACTCTCTGCTTGACCCTAAGTGATTTCCAATCACCCCGAATACGATTGCATCTGAAGTCCATTTGAATCTTGCTAGAGTTGAAGACCAATCATGAGCAGCCACAGTAATCAAAGAAGTATTAACTTAAGCATGTATTAAACCACTGCAGTGTGACTTGAACCAGCTTCCTCTTAGCTACCAAGCCATCTTCAAGGTTTTTTTTTTTAGTAGTAGTCCTAAACTACCTAAATTTGAAAGATTTGAAAGGGCATGACAGTAAGAGATGATTATGGTCACTATAATACTCTTAACTACTTGTTTCCAAGTTCTGAGATCAATGGATTAAAAGAGCCAAGAAGAATAGATCAGATTGTGTGTAGCTGATGCTTTATTGAACGCTTCATCAATGCTTAAGTAGGTGTGGCGCGGTACTCATCCCCATCTCCAAGCCATAGAGCCAGCGTTTGTCCGTAGACAGTTTCCATGGTCACATGACCAGTGCAACTAGACATGGAACACTGTTGCATTCCCACTGTGGTGGTCCCTATTTATCTACTTGCATTTACATGCTTTCGAATGGCTAGGTTGGAAGGAGCTGGGACAAGCGATGGGAGCTCCCTTCGTCGTGTGGATTTGTTCTTATGACGGCGGGTCTTCTGACCTTGCAGCACAGAGGCTTCTGTGGCTTAACCCGCAGCGCCACCACATCCCTGTATGTCAAGACAATCCAACTATTGTTGACCAGAAGCAGTTAGAGCTTGATATGAGTGTAGAAACATTTCCTCAACTTCCGCTGTTGTCCACGGGGGCAGCATCCATGAACTGGGTAGGTTCAGGAGACCATCTTGACTGCAGCCATGGGTGTTGTCAATATTCAGGTTGCCCTTTGCTATGTAAAGCTTGTCATCCTTTTTTCCTGATGGCAACGCAGACACGATATTGTGCAGCAATGTCATTTCCTGGCTTTTAAAATTGTGGATGCAGAAGTGTGCAATGCCTCATGCTCATAAACCAGAGGCTTTTTGATGGATTGAATGTTTAAGACGGTTAGATTTACTGTGACACAAACTTCCATGGGCTCCAGATTGTTTCTTGTGATGTGTATGAGAAAGCAAACAATTGCCTATAAAAGCCCGCCCTATAATAGGTCTTGTTGTCTGAAGAGATTTTGTTATAACCCCGGCAATGGTCAAGTTACCCATTTGGTGTAGAACTTAATTCTGGTCATTTGATTTCCATGGAAGCTGTCTATTAAGAAACTTAAATCTTAACTCTTGGTTCAAAATCCGATTTTACTCCTAGCTTGAGTGGAAATCATTAGAAATCTCCCCCGAAATTAATGGAACTTGTTAGCCAATACTTGTGCAAATCCCATTGATTTCAATACATCTACTCTACTCCGGGCTGAAACTGGATACCGGTTTGGTGATTCTTTTTAACGAAATTAACTTAGTTAATGTATGCCTCAAGGTTTTGGAGGCCATTAAATCCAGCAGTCTTCTAAACTGAAAATGCTTTGTGGATTTGGGGTTGCAGGGCGGGGAGGAAAGGAGAGATGAATCGGGAGAATATAAATGAGAATTCTTGCAAAGAGCTGAGAGGTTTGAGATTTCTCTGTTGCAAACAGCATATTTTGGGTTTCCAAAGTGCTGTAATCATTAGATACGGTTCCTCTCTCTCTCTCTCTCTCTCTCTCTCTCTCTCTCTCTCTCTCTCTCTCTTTCTCTCTCTGAACCTTATTTCGAGGGAAAAACAGATAGCCACACTTAGGGAAGAAAAAAAACCTGAAATTTATTTTATGCAGGCTTCTAGTTACAATATGTCAGGGGGAAAATGGATCATTGGAAAGAGAAGGGGTGGAGATTGGTCTTGGGAGAGGGGGGCGAAATCTGTCCCACATTGTTACGTTAAAATGTGTCCCTTTCCTTCTTTAAAAGAATTCTGATTTTGACATCCACCTCACGGCTGAACCTTCTGTCCACTGTTTCTTCCTCAGCCCCTCTTTTATTCTCCACGGCTGATGACTATCCCTTAATTTAAGAGCCTGCCGTTCTCTTCATCTCTTTACCCACGGCCAAGATTATGTTTGTCCAGGGCACGTTGAGAAACATAAATCGTAATTTATTATTGATAATCTTATTTAGAGCATTTGCAAAAATGGGTCTCCACAAACTCTCTCTCTCTCTCTTTCACCCCCCCCAACCTCCGCCCCACATGCTATTAATCTACGATGTTAATAGTGCCAAAACCCCTGCTCGGGACCCCGGGGAACCAGGAGTGAGGAGAATGACAATGAAGTAATGACAACGGGGCTGATGCTTTTCCTTGGCAGGGATGTGAATTCCCAGTGCAGGCTCCCTCTGGGGAGAGTTGCAAATTCTTTCTTCTTCTTCTTTTTAGCAGAAGTTTGAGGGCCCTAATGCATCCTTTGCATTATCTATGAGCGCTCATGTCTCTTGTTTGCTTTTTTGGAGGGAGTTGGTCTTCGTATGCTTTATATTTTTATGTATATACATATTAAAAAAAATAATAAACCAGCTTTACATTCTTTCCTTTTGGGAACAATGATTTCTCCAAATTTTAGTTAGGTTGCATCTCTCTCTCTCTCCTCCCACCCTCTTCTCTCTCTCTCTCTCTGTCTTTCCTCTTCTCTTTTCTTTCCTGTTCTTTTATTTTCTTACATTTCCACCTGAAAGAACTTCTCACTGAACTGGAAACTTTTTCCATGCTTTTATCAAAGCTGACATGGGACCGTTTGTAAAGAGAAAATGGCACAGTTTTTCTAGTGTATTATTGGGGGGGGGGTGCGCGCTTTTCCAGGGTGGTTTCTGTTACTTTTTGTGTCTCTTCCAAATTGGTCATGAGTTTTCCTAGGAGAAACCTCCAGAATGTATTATGCAGCATCCATTTTCATCATGGCGTCAGGGCGTTTAAATAACTGTCAGCGGCTGTATTAGACGGCTCTCCGTTTAACTGTCTTCAACCCCAGTGCAGGAAGTCCCGTCCTGCATTTACTAGAACAAGACCCATTTTTTAACAGAACTGATTTGGCCACGGATGATTTGAACAGCTACAGAGCCCATCTCAACTCTTTCATTTTGGGGGCAAGTTAATCGAGGGGTGGTGGTGGTGGTAGCTGACCCATTGCAGGCATTCTTGGAAGAAACTCATAGTCTGGATCCATTTCAATTGGGGTTTAGTCCACGGCATGGTAATGATGAAGCAACATGGGTCATCCTTCAAGGCAATCTTCCAGTGGGAGACAGACTGTGGAGAGCACAACCCCGTTAGTCTTCCTGGGTCTTTCTGCAACCTTGGATGTTGTCAGCCATGGTGTCCTTCTGGGAAGGCTATCGAGTTTAGGGATCGGGGGCTCCATTCCCATCTGATTCCAGCCCTTCCTTCATGGCCATTCTCAAATGGGGACGCTGTCTTCTCCCCTTGGGACCTCTGCTCAGGGTCCCATAGGTGGGTCACCCATCCCCTCCTGTGCTTTTTTAAACATCTCCATGAAGTCACTGAGATAGGTCATATGGAGATTTGGGGTTCATTGTCATCCGTACATGTAGCTCTATCTTTCCTTCACTTTATCTGCAGGTCATGCTGTACAGGTCCTTGAGCGCAGCAAGGGGTTGATAACGGACTGGACAAGGGCCAATAAGCTGAAACTGAATCCACTAAGACAAAGATCTTACTGTTTGGAGGATCATTGGACTGGTTAGAAGGAAATTTGCCTAGCCTTGATGTGGTTACACTCCTCCTAAAGGATTAGGATTGCAGTTTGGGAGTCCTCCTGAAACTGGCCCTCAAATATCAGCTGTGGACACGAGTGCCCTTTATCAACTCCAGTTGATAGTCCAGTTTCACCTCTACTGGGATAAGAAATGCCAAGCAACAGTGGTTCACACATTGGTAATCTCAAAAAAATAGATTACTGTAATACTCTCTACATAGGGCTGCTTTTGAAAACAGTACAGAAACTTCATCAGGCCTAAAATGTAGCAGTCTGACCAATTTCTGGGAGTAGTAAATTCACTCATCTATCCCCAGTCTTGGCATGCCTTCATTTCCTCCCGATCAGTTCCTGTGCTCAATTCCAGCTGCTCAAAACCCTTAACAATTTAGGACCTTGATCCATGTCACGAAGTCTATCTTAGAAATCGGCTACCCATTTCACCCTCTCCTCTCAACCCATGTTGCTAAAAGTGGCCAGAGAGAAGGTTAAAAAGGCAAGAATAAGGAGTCGGGGCTTTCTCAGTGGTGGCCCCCAGTCTCTGGAATAAGTTACCAACTAAGATAGCCAGGCTCCTTCCATCCATATGTTCAGGAAACTGGTGAAAATGGAATTACTCAAAGTTGCCTTCGACAACTGATTCTCCTAGAAGCTCTTAATTTTAATTTTAATTCTTTTCTTGTTTTTCTTCCCTCTTTTTGTATGAATGTTATACCTATACTTGTGAACTGCAACACTGTTGGATGGATGTTGTCATGTGGTTTTACATTTTAACCGGTAAACCACCCAGAGTTGTGCTTGCACTAATGAGGGGGGTATATACATCAAATCAAATCAAAAGTCTGGCTTTTTGTAGCTTTTCTTACACAAGGCTGACAAACAGCGGCTTACTTGGCAGCTTTAAGGAACTGAAAAAAATGTTTATTCTTTTAAGAAATTCACACTTGCTTATAGACAGAGAGAAGGCTAGGTTTAAGACAGAAAGGAACAGGATGGTATGCTGATAATCACATTTCCTGTAAAATGACTTTGACTTTGGGTTATATTCAGAAGTTAAATCCTACCCTTTTCAGCGAGATTCTGCCACGTGTGAGCATGTTTAGGACTATCACTTCAAACCTTGGTCAAATTATGGTTCAGATTCTGTGGCTGTTTGCATAACGTTTGCATTTACTGTTCTAGCTAACTATGCCCAGAGTATGTCTCAATTATATACCCAAACACACTACCAAGATGCACTCCATTACCTAATCAATTAGCAAGAGAAAAATCACACAAACCTTACAGAAACACCAATAAGATTTCACTATATCTTTGAAATCACCTTTATAGCTTCCCCCCCTCCATAATTATAATTAAAATATTACCTAGGTTGTTTTTCAGGACCAGAAAGCATTTGTTTATTTATTCATTCTGAGTTAAATCCTCTTGAATTGGTATTTATTTATTCTGAGTCAAATCCTCTTGAATTGGGACCCTTTCTCTCTGTCTGTAACATGAATTTCAAAAGAAAGTTGATTTTAAAAAAAAGCTGGTTAAAAATACTTAGATCTGGACATCAACCTCCGGTTAATGATTTTAATAGACCTCTGGGTGGAAATACATTTGATGCTTGGCTGAACTCAACTTTTACAAGAAATAAAATACTGGCATTTAGAGAAGTATTTAGACACTTACCCTGCTGGTTTTACTAAGAGGAAAACGCACATTAAGAAACACTTTGAAATATTGTTACAGGTTTTAGTCTCCATTCCAGCAGCAGAAATCCTTTTATTATTAGAAAACACCTTAATTTAGTCTTTTTTAAAAATGAAGGCACACAATTCATTCCCTCTCTTTCTTTTTTTCTTTCTCTCACTCACTCTTAAATCAGTATAGCTATTTCGTATATACTGCAAGACAAGCTTTTATACCTCTGTTATGCCATTACAACTTTTCTTCTGTGGTTTCTTTCTGTTTATCGCTTTTACGAAGATATCCTATTTTCTAGAGTGCAGGAGACAAGTAATATAGCTTCATTTTTGAACTTGTATTTGCTTCTTTTAATCTCAATTTTCATAGCCATTGTTCTTTTCTTTAACTTTTCCCTTCCTTCCTTCCTTCCTTCCTTCCTTCCTTCCTTCCTTCCTTCCTTCCTTCCTTCCTTCCTTCCTTCCTTCCTTCCTTCCTTCCTTCCTTCCTTCCTTCCTTCTTCCACTCTCTTTTCTTTCCTTCCTTCCTTCACTCTTTTCCTTCTTCCACTCTCTTTTCTTTACTTCCTTCCTTCATTCTCTTTTCCTTCCTTCCTTCTTCCACTCTCTTTTCCTTCCTTCCTTCCTTCCTTCCTTCCTTCCCTCCCTCCCTCCCTCCCTCCCTCCCTCCCTCCTTCCTTCCTTCCTTCCTTCCTTCCTTCCTTCCCTCCCTCCCTCCCTCCCTCCCTCCCTCCCTCCTTCCTTCCTTCCTTCCTTCCTTCCTTCCTTCCTTCCTTCCTGTTTGGTTTCTTTTCATGACTTGTCCTCCTCTCTTCCACTGTTGTCTACTCTGGTTCATGTCCAAATGGCATGAATTTTGTAAACTTCACATCCACCATTATTCCAGGAGATTGGGAAAATGGGTCCTAGCTTTTGAGACAGTTACAATGGAGGCACACAATTTAAAAGCTTCTCAACCCTTTCAGATGAAGTTGCTACCTTCTGCTGCCTTTAACATTTGTATTTTCCATCCAAGGAACTTCTACTGACACTTTCCTGTGCTTTTGTGCTATGTCTCCATTAAGCTTGAGAAAAATCAAGTTGAAAAACAATACAAAAATAACGAGTATGAAAAGCCAGAAGCAAGCATACCTACATTCATTTTTTATGATTATCTTCATTTCCATTTTAATTTTTTAATGAATGATCATGCTAAAGTCATGCTAAAGTTTGGCAGCTGCTCCCAACCTATGGAAAAAGCAGAGTGGTGTGACAGACAGGGTTTTTTTTCAATGGTGGTTTTGCAATGCGTGCATGCACTGTCAAGAAAAGTTTACTCACTCCATTTTGACTGCAAACTGTCTGTTTTATGCAAGAAAGGGGTGGCATTGAAGGCGCTGTTTTGGGTGCAGGAGCAAAAAAATTCAAAACATGATCGCACAGTTGAACTCTTTTAAGGGCATACACCAGGTCTGAACAAATCTCAAATCCCAAAATGAATTGGGCCAACTCAGAACAATTTGTGCAAGATCCTGATCAAAGCAAAATTGCTAGATTCATTTCTGGGGCAAAACGAGGTTAATTTATATCTGGTCCTTGTGCACAATTGCTTCAAACGTCTTGTAATTTATTTATTTTTTTGAGAAAAACACCAAACTGAAAGGTGCATAATGCTGTATTATATGTCCAGAGTGCGTATGTCTCAGTACGAAAACAAACAAGTTAAAGCTGTTCCGGTTCTCCAATACAAGAGGAGGCTTGGAAATCAACCCAGATTAGGGGCACAAACAGAACTGAATGAGGCACGGATCAGTCCGGGGGGAATTCTGGATAAATTCCAAAGCCTCAAATTGGCCTCTCTCTCAGACTGGGGGTACCCATGGCCAGCCCTACTTCACTTCTACCTAGTTAAAACAAAACATGTCTATTATCTTTCTTTTTCATTTTTATATATTGCTTTCCTGAGCCCAAGGTTTCATTCCTTGCTTCCCAGAAACGAGAGCCTGGAATTCTTCTCTGTGTGTTTAAAGAATGAAAACTGTCTGTATGCTTTGCTGTTCGTCTTCCGTGCCACGTTTTTATGCCAATTCGTCTCTCTGGAGAATCCTCTTCTTTTCTGGCAAAGTTGGACAACTAAGAGTCTGCCTGCTACTTTGTGCACCAGTAGAAATGATTCATTTTTCTTTTCTTCCCCCCCCCCCCTTGTGAACACCCAATTTTAGTTCCGGCTGCCAAACCTGAGCCCTGGTTCGCTGCCCATATGTCAGACGAAAGTGTAACATGAGCAGATATGATGTACATTACATTTTGGGGGATTACTGCTCTCAGAATTCTGCAGCCAGCATGGCCCTCTGCATGCTGGGAGATGTAGCGGAAGGAAGGAAGGAAGGAAGGAAGGAAGGAAGGAAGGAAGGAAGGAAGGAATGTTGTGGAACCTTAAATACTAACTAGTATATTTTAATACAAGCTTTTGTATACAAACCTACTTCTTCAGACTCCTCCTCAAAAGCTCACATTAAAATATAACACTTAGTCTTTAAAGTGCCACAAGATTTTTGTCTTCTTTATTTTATGCTTTTTAAATGTTAGGGTTTTTTTTTTTTTTTTTTTTGGCCTAATATGTTTGCAAAGACTAACATGGCTAGTTCTTCTAAAAGAAAATCAAAATGTTTCCAAATCTGAAGCAACTAGCAGATCATGGAAATATATGGGATATAGTAATTTATAATTTGACCAAACTCTGGGAGACAGTGAGACAGGAAGGCCTGGTGTGCTCTGGTCCATGGGGTCACGAAGAGTCGGACACAACTTTACAAAACAACTGCAAGTTATTCATAACTAGCTACTTTGGGTAACACAAAATAAACAGCAGTCACAAAGTTTATCTTTAGGTGTTATGAGTAATGCCTAAGTTAATTCGATGCAATGAACAACAGTTACTTTCAAAAGTTACTTTTAAAGGGCATTTTAAGGAATTTCCCAAGATTTGTGCTGCTGTTTTATCAGTGTTAAAGGACTGGGTTTTGCCAGTTCCATTTTGGCAAATATCTCCCAGGTGCAGTATCAAAATTGGCCACTAGAAGGAATCACAGAGTACATTCCTGTATCTTGGCATCCAGCACTCAACAGATTAATAATATACAATGCAACAGGTTAGTTGAATAGAAGGAATGATGATAGAGATCATAGCGAGCTGGACTCCTAAGAAAGGATGAGTAACACCATTAGATTTTTTTTTTTAAAGAAAATGTAACACCCACAGCTCTGCCTATTAGTGGCTTTCAGCTTCTGAAGTTACAAAGCCTGAAACAAGATAAGCAATGTTGCATTGGTATTACAAAAATGCAACCCACAGTCATAACCATATGCAGAGTTGTGAGTAGGGGATGCAAATGTCTGCCCTAGAACCAGTCCTTTCCCTTAGTCCTTGAATGATTTGTTTAAACCTCTATCAAGCTCAGTTTCTCCCCCACCATGCAGTCCCAGTAGAAAGAAGGAGTCGGAGAGCGAAGTGGGCCATCCGTTGAGAGAAGGGGAAAAAATAGTAGCAGGAACCACTGTCAAAGAAAATGCTCATAGTTTCAATAAGCATGCTTGATAACATCTCAAGCTGGCCTTGAGAAAAGAAGACTGAGGGGAGATAAAATAGTACTTTTCAAATATTTGAAAGTTTGTCCTACAGAGGGAGGGGCAGGATATGTTCTTGATCATCCCAGAATGCAGGAAACATAAGGATGTGCTCAAGCTACAGGAAGCCAGATTTAGGCTGAATATCGGGAAAAACGTCTTAACTGTTAGAGCAGTACAACAATGGAACCAATGACCTTGGGAGATGGTGAGCACCCCAACACTGGAGGCATTCATGAGAAAACTGGACAACCCTCTGCCAGATCTGCTTTAATTTGGATTCCTACACTGAGCAGTGGGTTGAACATGATGGCTTTAGAGGCCCCCTTCCAACCCCATTAATCTGTGATTCCTTGATTCCATAGTTTCTTGCCACAGGTCTTTGATCCTTGGCTGTCCTTATGACTAGAGGGAGGCCAACATCGATGCAGTGTGGGAATCGGGGACTGTTCACTTCTTGGATACCTGGCGATCACATTGAGCTCCTCTTTTATGAATCAAAACACAGCCCTTTGAATGCCACCTTTCCTCTTCTCCCCCCAGTTGGCAATCTCTGTTTCATAAGTGCAAAAGAGGCTAATCACAGAGTGGGGAGTCATTTGACTTGCTAATACCTAGAGGAAAAAACATTCACGGTAACCACAAGTATTTTCAGGATTATGGAGTATAATGCCTCTGAATAGTTTGTTTCTGGGGGTATGTTTGCGTCAGCAAGATTGCCCTCCCCTTCCACTTTCTCTCTCCCCCCACTCCCGAAAGGGAAAAAGGTTCATAATAATCTATCCGCGCATTTCCCCGAATGCATACAGCCAGATCCGCTCTCCTCATCCCGCCCTGCAACATGCCTTTAGTAATCCGAAGCAATGATTTACAGAATAAATGCTATGAGACCAAAAGGAAGAAGTAGAGGAAGCAGACGAAGAAGGGGAAAAAAAAAACAGGAGCAAGAAGGGGAGGAAGGTGGAGGGTCTATTTCTTGAAGGCTTGGTTTTTTTTTTTTGTATTTCTTTCTTTTTCTTTTTTCTTTTTTTTAAAAGAATATAAAAGGGATGAAAGGTTCATTCCATAAAGTCGAGCCCTGCTGTTATAACTGCCTGGGCTCTTATTTGGCAGTACAAAATGCCTTTCCGTACTGAAGTGAAAACTGCAATTTTGACTGGGCGCTATTCACACACACATACCCCTCCCCAGCCCGTCCCGATTACATCAGAGGTCAGCCATTAATATTCGCGGTAGGAGTCCCTCACATTGCTCCAGAGGCCACAATGCAGCAGTTGTTGGGCTGTTATTCTGGGGAGGGAGGTGTATGTATGTGTGTGTGTGTGTGTGTTGAGGGGCCAAGGTGGAATAGGGTACAAAGAAAGCAGTAGCTTATGGCCAGGGGTCGGATGGGGAGAATTTAGATCTACCTCCCTCTCCCCATCTAGACTGCTGCCACTTTTATTCACAATCGGTGTGAGTTAAACTACAGCTATATATAACTCATAGATGCGAGGAATGGCTGGAGGTGGAACTGGATTAGTTTTTAGCCTGTTTTTAGCAACCGAGGGCTCTGGTGTTACCTTTAAAGCAGTAGGGCTCCAGATGTTCTTGGACTACAACTCCTCAAAGCTTTCACCACTCGCTGTGCTGGTCAGGATTTCTGGGAGTTGTAGTCGATGAACATCTGGAGGCTCAAGCTTGGGAACCACAGCCTTAAAACCTAACCGGCTTTATTTGTCACAAGCTTTTGAGGTTAAAGGGCACAACATCTTATGCCAAATAAAATATATTACTTTTTAAGGTGTCTCAAGACTATCTGTAATAATAATAATAATAATAATAATAATAAGAAGAAGAAGAATAAGAAGAAGAAGAAGAAGAAGAAGAAGAAGAAGAAGAAGAAGAAGAAGAACAACAACAACAACAACAACAACAACAACAACTTGCTAGTCCGAAAATTGAAGCTCTTCTCATGATCATTCAAGCCTCACAAATATGGGAAATGGTCTTAACAGAGATGGGCCATGATCTGACATGAGGTTCTACAATGGAACTGCTCATGCTTGCTAACTATTTGATCTCGCACATTTTGCTTTGATCTCTCTGGCAAAAACCCAGATAGGGATGACAAAGTGCCTGTGAACCACCTTGAGCTTTAATGCATTTGGAATCATGTGAACGAAGATCTGGAAATGACCCTAAAGGCCATCTTGTCCAGCCTACATTGGCATGCAGAAATCCACAACTAAAGCTTTTGCAGCAGATAGCCAATGCAACCTGTTTAAAAACCCTCTGGTGAAGGAGAGTTTCCACTGTTGAACAGCAGTTGCCACCAAGAATTTCTTGTGAACCTTTCACTTGAATGTCATGCCAGATGGGGCAATCCCAGCAGTTGTTTCGGGAGATGAATTTCTCCTTTTTTGGGTTTCTAATGAATCCGCTGGCTTGGGTCCCACCCACTTGCTCCATCTTCTAAACTGTGTTCGGTGTCTCCAGATTTGATGCTTGGTTTTAGGTTTTCCAGAACTAGCGGGTTGACCATGTGGTTGGAAGAGATGCTGCTTCAATCTGATCCAACAGGTGTCTTTTTGTGTTCTTGTCCTACTTGCTCATATTTATCCCCTGTCTTAGAAGCCCATGGTAAAAGTTTGACAACATTCCCTCACCAGCTGCCATCAGCACGATGTCAACCAGACATCCTTAATCCTCCAACTGGGAAGGGGAAGATCTTCAACCTGTATGGTTCTGTAGACCTGGAGGTCTTTGATGTCATTATTTATATCATGTTTTATTCTTTTTTCTTTAAAAATTGTCCTGTTGTCAGTTCCTTCCTTCCTTCCTTCCTTCCTTCCTTCCTTCCTTCCTTCCTTCCTTCCTTCCTTCCTTCCTTCCTTCCTTCCTTCCTATGTACTTTAGCAAAAATTGCAGGAGGGAAGAGGAAAGGCAGAAAAAGGAGGTAACAGAAAGAGTGGAATAATAATACTTTTTTCTTTGCGAAGCAGCCAAGTGTGGTAATTTGCAGCCTGCGAAAATAATCACACTAATTTCATAATTGTTCAGGGCGGGGGGGGGGAACTATAGCTTTGCTAGATTAAGGATTTTTTCCCCCTGTTTGTGTTTGTGTGAACATGCGTGCATGCATCTGTACGAGCATGTTTGGAAAAATAACAATACAGCCCCCAATGCAAAGCTTCAATCCTGCGCGGTGCTGAGGGCCTTTTTTTCCTCTCTCCTAGAGTTTCTTACAATAAAAGTCACCATGCTCCTGTTGGTGTGGACGCGATGTGGTCACCAACTCTGCTGGATTCAGCTAATTGTTGCCCATTGTAATTTTACCTTTCTTTTGTGCATGTCCCTTTTCTGTGTTTTTTTTCTGGGGGTGGGCTTTTTGCGCTCCTGCCAAACAACACAAGAACCTCAAGACAGGGAGGTAACAGCTGTGGCTTGGCTGCCGCTTTTGTGCATTAGAGGGCACGGATCGGAAGAAGAGAAAGACACCAACCACCCACTTGTAGACTAATAATTAGTCTTCTGAATGCTCCTAAATTAAATAAGTGTTTTATCCACATGACTTTGAAAAAGGTTTTGGCTTTCTCCCCCCCTCCTTTTCCTTTCCTTATTTTCCTTTTTTTTTTGGTTTTGTTTTCTGTACAAATAATAGGTTTGAAATAGTTCTGAACCACTCCGTTTGGAGGCAGATTATGGATCTCTCTCTCAATTCACCCTTTTCCCCCCAGAACACTTAGCCATACAAAAGTCTTCCCTTGCTCCTGCCGAAGCCTGGTATTTAGTCACAAATATTCATCCCGCGTGGAGGCTCTCAAACAATGTACATAATGTGATGATGGGGAAAAGGTGTTTGGCATTTTGCAAAAAACTACCCACTGGTTGACACTCCACCTAGAACTGTGTGTGATGCATGGCTTTGAGGCTAGGTGCACTTCAGCTTCGAATTGATGTTGTGTTGAAGGAAAGACTGCCCACCAGGGCTTGGTGAGCTGTACTCCAAGGAAGATGCATTACGTAAAACTCAACGATAGCTCAGTGGTTTAGGTCTCTGGCTGTGGAGCCAATGATCTATCAGGTCCCTTCCGGTTCTGCAGTTCTAAGGTTATTATTAAGAACTGCTGGATAGCTCAGTAGTTTAGGTCTCTGACTTAGAGGTTGGGAGTTCGAATCCCCACTGGGCCTCCTTG